>NC_086449.1:54737381-55337381 GCF_028390025.1 Pseudophryne corroboree
TATAAATAATGTGGTTCATAAGGTCGACCATACTTAGGTCAACAGTGTATATGTATATGTATATGTGTATATATATATATATATATATACACACAAAGAGAATAACACGTGTAGCGTGCTTCAAAGAGCAGCACTTCACGGTGGAAACCCTGTTAGTGGGAACAGAAACAATGTTGACATAAGATATAACCCAGAGGGCGCTAAGACATCAAATGACCATTGTCCATATAGTTTTATGGTTTCTGATGTCTAAATGCTTTCAGACATATTTTAATTGGACTTGATTAAAATCCCAGCCTGGAACGAATGATCCTTGTTGACATACACAGCTTTATGTACCTCCTGATCCCCTGAGACGTATTTGACCAGTGGTTTTAATAGGAACTATAATTCCTTCCTTTGTCAGAATAATTACAACTTTGGGAGCGTGTAGTTCACAAATTTAACTGGGCCAGCAAAGTTTTTACATCTTGTTCGCCATTATCGGCAATACTATCCTTACCCTAGGCATTATTATTCGTTGCCCATTGTCATTATAGTTAGGCAGGTGAAATTTATAAGTATCCACCGTATGGTACACTTTTAGATCAAATATACCTCTGAGGAAGTCCTGTTAAAAGGACGAAATGCGTAGGATTTTAAATAAGGTGATTAGGATATCCAGTATACATTGTAGGGTCCCCACCACTGAGCTCACATCCTGGGGTGGTTAGTGTTTTGATGTAACCTGGTTGTTCCTATAATACACCTTGTATAATGTAAAGACTAATATACATTATATATTTTATGTTGGATGTTACAAATAAACATGGGAATTTTATTAATCAAAGGTTATTTTGGGTTTCTACATTGTTTTTGTTGAGAGGATATCTTGCAGGTGAAATACCTGGCTGAGTACAATCAAGCATCGGATCTCAAACATTCCAGGCTGTGATTTTAATCAAGTCCCTTTAAAATACATCTGAAAGCATTTAGACATTGGAAACCATAAAACTATAAGGACTTTTATATTGACAATGGACATTTGATGTTTTAGCGCCCTCCGGGTTATATCTTTTATGTGTGTGTGTGTGTGTGTGTGTGTGTGTATATATATATATATATGTGTATATATATATATATATATGTATGTGTATATATATATATATATATATATATGTGTGCGTATAAATATATATATATGTATGCATGTGTGTGTGTGCTTGTGTATATATATATATATATATATATATATATATAAATGTCAAAATGGTGTCCGGCACTCAAAGCCGAAAGTTGTGCTGTGCTGCGGTGCCCTCCTTGTGGGACGTGAATCCCAATGTGCAGTTCAAAGAGTAAAGCAGGCGGCACTCAGCAGTCTATAATCCGTTAATTCTTGATTAGCAACAAGCCAACATGTTTCGGATCTAACTCCGTCCCCAGGGCAGCATTACCAATTGTGCACAAACATACAAACATACAAACATATAACCCCAACCTAATCAAATCACAGTGGGCTCTAATCGTACTCACCTGCTCCACGGCGCGCCAGCGATTCCACTCTCCCGGTCCGCAGCCGCGTCTCGCGGGTGACGTCATCACGGCGCGCCGCGTCGCAGGGAGCATCCATAGTAACCTGGATGAGAAGCGTCCATAGAGCCACCTGTGTAATATAAACAATGACAGATCAACGTGATATAGTAAAACTATACTACAATATTAGAAGTGAAACCTTTAAAAACATACATGGGTGAAGAACAATATCACTACTACAGCCCAATTCCCCTCATATTAGATTCAATTACATAAATGTAAATATGTTTAAAGTGTCCAAAAGGCACATATGTATCCCTAACCAATAAAGAAGAAGAGAATGAAAATGAATAACCAGGTAATCTACAGAAAGCATTGTAGGCCCAAATTCTCATTCAGGCCCTTGGGAGAAATCGTGCCCAGGGAAAAAATCCACCTGGATTCTTTCTGCAACAATATCCTATTTCTATCACCCCCCCTATGGGATTTAGGTACATGGTCTATTAAAATGGCCCTAATAGATGCCACATTGTGTTTGGCCTCAAAACAATGTCGGGCAAACGGCTGTTCACTTAGGCCCTTCTCATATGCTTTCTTGATGGCACTACGATGAAGTGCCATCCGTTCCCTGTACTGGCGAATGGTCTTTCCTATATAGGCTAGACCACAAGGGCAGGTCAGGAGGTATACTACGTGCATAGTAGTGCACGTTAGCCTATGTTGGATTTTAATCTTACGACCAGTTAGGGGGTGGTTGAAGGTGGCCCCTGAAATCAGGGTGTTACAAGTTGCACACCCCAAGCATCTAAAGCAACCTAACTTCTGTCTCAAAAAATGAGACTCCCTGGGCTTGGTGAGATTGGTTACATCAAGCTTCATAACCATATCCCCCAAATTCCTACCACGTGTATAGCAAGACATAATACGTGTTTCAGCCAAGGAGGACGGAGGAAGCTCCGAAACATGTTGGCTTGTTGCTAATCAAGAATTAACGGATTATAGACTGCTGAGTGCCGCCTGCTTTACTCTTTGAACTATATATATATATATATATATATATATATACAGCCACTGATTGTGCAAGTTGACCCACTTAAAAAGATGAGAGAGTTCTGTAATATCCATCATAGGTACACTTCAACTGTGAGAGACGGAATCTGAAAAAAAACACTAGGAAATCCCATTGTATGATTTTTAAACAATTTACTTGTATATTCTTGCGGAAAATAAATATTTGGACAATCAAAAAGTTTAACTCAATACTTTGTAATATAACCTTGGTTGGCAATTACAGAGGTCAAACATTTCCTGTAGTTCTTGACCAGGTTTGCACACACTGTAGCAGGTATTTTGGCCCACTCTTCCATGCAGATCTTCTCTAGATCTGTCATGTTTTGGAGCTGTGTTAGGGTCTCCTGCCCTGTGCTGCCACGTCGTCATGGCAACCGGGAGACAAGTGCTAGCGGAGTAACCTGAACGCAGCTGATACTCCGGTTCGGGTCTTTTGCTGTGCAGTGGTTACAGGCTCTGTGCACGGCAGGGGATCCGGTGCTGGTTTTTGTGCTCACAGTCTGTGAGGTCTGAGTGGGGCGTGGACAGCACCTGCTTTATAAGGCCCCTTCTCAGGTTAAACAGATGCTGCTGAATCTTTGTTGGTTAGTCAGTTCCTGAAAGTTAGCCAGTACTGTGTAGCTTTGTATTTGTTGTTGCTTACTGCAAATAGGCCTGGGGATTTGGTACTACACTCTGCCAATCCAGACCTAGCAGTAAGACTGGAGTCAGTCGTTTAACTTGCTGGGGTTCTTTTACTACTCTGTGAACTTAGCAAGTTTGCGGCTGTATTCTAAGACTTGCCTGCCTAAATCCTGTCTCACTGTGCAAGGTGTCAGGTGTCAGTTTAGTGGCAGTAAGCTGAACCTGTGCACTGCAAGTGAGAATTAGGATTGTGGAGACTCTCCTTGTGTCTATCATTCCATCTCTGACCAAGGAGTTTACTGCCACACCCGTTGGTAACCCTTTAGGGTTTTCCTGTTGCCCTTAGCAACAGCATTTCGGGTTCTCTACGTATTAAAACACAACATCTTGCTTTTCCCATCTGAGCATTACTAATACTAGGGAGACACCCAGTTCCTTAGCCTCTGGGCTTCTCTGTTCACTTTGTGTGTATTTTGTTACCCTATCACCTTCTGTGTACGTAATGTCATATTCCCCAGTCTGTCTGTGAGTTCATTTGTTTTGCATACCTATCAGTTCAAACACCAGTATATTCCTGCAGGCACTGGAGTGCATAACAGTTCTGACACCAGTACATTCCTGCAGGCACTGGTGTGCATAACAAGCTGTCACCGGGCAACACGGACTTTCAACTCCCTCCACAGATTTTCTATTGGGTTGAGGTCTGGAGACTGGCTAGGCCACTCCAGGATCTTGAAATGCTTCTTACGGAGCCACTCCTTAGTTGCCCGGGCGGTGTGTTTGGGGTCATTGTCATGCTGGATGACCCAGCCACGTTCCATCTTCAATGCTCTTACTGAAGGAAGGAGGTTTTTGCCCAAAATCTCAGGATACATGGCCCAAATCATCCTCTCCTTAATACGGATCAGTCGTCCTGTCCCCTTTGCAGAAAAGCAGCCCCAAAGCATGATGTTTCCACCCCCATGCTTCACAGTGGGTATGGTGTTCTTGGGATGCCATTCATCATTATTCTCCCTCCAAACACGGCGAGTGGAGTTTATACCAAAAAGTTTGATTTTGCTCTCATCTGACCACATTACATTCCATTCTCCCAATCCTCCTCTGGATCATCCAGATGGTCACTGGCAATCTTAAGATGGGCCTGGACATGTGCTGGCTTAAGCAGGGGGACCTTTCGGGCGCTGCAGGATTTCAATCCATGACGACGTAGTTTGTTACTAATGGTAACCTTTGTGACTGTGGTCCCAGCTCTCTTGAGGTCATTGACCAGGTCCCCCCGTGTAGTTCTGGGCTGATTCCTCACCGTTCTCAAGATCATTGATACCCCACAAGGTGAGATCTTGCATGGAGCCCCAGGTCGAGGGAGATTGTCAGTGATCTTGTATTTTTTCCATTTTTTTATAATTGCACCAACAGTTGATCTCTTCTCACCAAGCTGCTTGCTTATTGACAAGTAGATCATCCCAGCCTTGTGCAGCTGTACAATTTTGTCCCTGGTGTCCTTAGACAGCTCTCTGGTCATGGCCATGGTGGAGAGGTAGCAGTCTGGCTGTTTGAGGGTGTGGACATGTGTCTTTTATACAGATAACCAGTTCAAACAGGTGCCATTATTACAGGTAATGAGTGGAGGATAGAAGAGGTCTGTGAGAGCCAGAATTCTTGCAGCTTGGTAGGTGTCCAAATATTTATTTTCCACAAGAATATACAAGTAAATTGTTTAAAAATCATACAATGTGATTTCCTGTTTTTTTTTCCAGATTCTGTCTCTCACAGTTGAAGTGTACCTATGATGGAAATGACAGACCTCTCTCATCTTTTTAAGTGGGTCAACTTGCACAATCGGTGGTTGTCCAAATACATTTTTGTCCCACTGTGTGTATGTATGTATGTATGTATGTATGTATGTATGTATGTATGTATATATGTGTATATATATATCTCCAGCGGCGGCACTCCGGACTTGAAAAAAATACTCAGAGTCAGCTATTCTAAGCAACGTTTCAGCGCTCTGCGGCGCTTTTATCAAGCCGTATATACCAAATTACAATACAAAACAGTTTTATACATACCGCCACCAACACCCGTGATCCTCGCCGTTCTTCCAGTTCCGGTCACTGTGCTGACTTCACAGGAAGTGACGTCGGGGCTCCATAGCAACCATATAAACATAAAATACCACCGTGAAGTGGCTATGTGACACATAAAAACTACAACAATTAAAAACAATCGGCCACAAGTAATTGTAATCAGAGCCACATACCAGATAGAGCATATATATTACAAGCAAGATCCATCCTAACAATTTATACCAGAGATACCACCCTGGCTAAGCATCTACATTATGTATGTAAGGGTATAGTCTACATACATGGTATGGCTCCGATGCAATCCACTCTACACCTAAATAATACATATCGATTATAGAAAATATATACATATCTAGCTACAATTGCACATGATTATATATTTCACATATTGGTTAATTGATGGTTGTGTTTTAGAACCTATTAGATGAAAATCTACATCCCCAAATTTTCATTTAGGCCTCGAGGGGCCAACGTGTCCAAACGCATGATCCATTCGCATTCCCTCTGTAACAGCCGAGCAGATCTATCACGACCCCTAAGTAACGGGGGTACATGATCTATGATCCGATAACGTAAGGCTGACAAATTGTGTCTAGCCTCACAAAAGTGTCGAGCAACCGGTTGTATACTGGTGCCCGTACCGATTGCTGCATGAATAGCCGTGCGGTGTTGAGCCATACGTTCACGGAAAGTAACTTTGGTTTTACCAACATACATTTTTAAGCAAGGACAAATTATGATGTACACCACAAAGTGACTTGTACAAGTTAATCGGTGTCTGATGGTGTATTTGACACCTGTATGAGGATGGTTAAATGTCGGCCCTGTCAGCAGATATCCACATGTGGTGCAATTCAGGCATTTAAAACATCCGTTTTTCGGTTTACCCAAAAAGCTTATGTTCTCCTTTTTGCCCATATTTGAAACATCATTATGTACCAAATAATCACTCAAATTCTTACCTCTTCTATAGCAGGTCATCAATGATTTCTGGTTTAATGCAACCAAATCCTTATCTGTCTCTGCTAACGGCCACAGTTCTTTAGCCTTCTTCTTAATAAAAGGGCTTAAATGTGTATATTTATTACACCAAATGTGTCGGTTGGAGTTTTTATGTCCTTCCGAGATCTAAATAACTCATCTGGGGGTACAGCTAGTGCTTTAGCCCTGGCCTTGGCCAGAACTGCTGCACTATAGCCTCTGTCTGAAAAGTTTTTCACCATCACATCTACTTGTTGAATGCCTAATTCCCTGTTCCTAGAGATGCGCAATGCTCTCAGGAACTGGGAGTATGGTAACGCATTTTTCAATGATTCGGGGTGTTCACTACTTGCCTGAAGCAAGTTGTTTCTGCCTGTGGATTTAACAAACAGGGATGGCAGCAATCTAC
Organism: Pseudophryne corroboree; assembly: GCF_028390025.1. Taxonomy (NCBI): domain Eukaryota; kingdom Metazoa; phylum Chordata; class Amphibia; order Anura; family Myobatrachidae; genus Pseudophryne; species Pseudophryne corroboree. The sequence continues at coordinate 54,744,066 of NC_086449.1, forward strand.
CATTCTCTTTTACCAGGGCCACATCCAAAAAATTAACACTGTTGGTATCCAGTGTAAGTAAATTTAGCGGAACAGTCGCTCTTGTTGTGGTCAGCCATAAGTGTCAGAAATTCACTTTCAGTACCTCCCCATAAAATGAGAATGTCGTCTATAAATCTGAAATAGGCCAATATCTTACTTGCAGTACATCTGTTATAAAAAAATAGATGTTGTTCAATTTGAAACATATATGAATTTGCATAAGATGGGGCCACATTGGACCCCATCGCACATCCAGATGTCTGAAGGTATATGGCATTGTCATAACAGAAGTGTAAAAACTAGCTCTATAGCTAAATGACTTAATTTAAAAAGTCACATAAATGGATCAAGTGTAACTGCTGGTAGAACCCGTATAATAAATGTTTCCAATAGACAGTCACTTTGTAACTGTTGGACCCCTGCTGGAGTTAGACCCGCAGTTTATACCGGCCACAGCATTCATCTGCTGGTTTGTTTATTCTTGAGTGGAGAGGAGCCATTCACCGGTGCCCGCAAACGGCACGTAGAGGTGGAGACCTGTGGAGCATTCAGACCGAGCAGGACAGGCTACAGCAGGTGCCGTTTTTCCCCACAGCCAGAAGCCATCGTGGCGGACGTCGGGATGTACTCCTGCTGATACTACTTGCTCATACCTCACGTAAGATTCCGGTTGAAAACGGCTCTCATTCAGTTCACTGATCTGTGTTGGATTATTACATTCAAAGGAACTTTGATACAAAGTTACTGTCTATTGGAAACATTTATTATACGGGTTCTACCAGCAGTTACACTTGATCCATTTATGTGACTTTTTAAATTAAGTCATTTAGCTATAGAGCTAGTTTTTACACTTCTGTGCCCAGAATATGCTTAAGTCCACCTCCTTTTATTGGAAAGTATATATACTTATCATCTTAGATGTTTAAACTACTAAGACCGGTCTTGTTTTATGATTTTGTCAGCCATATCATATAAATTTACAATATAGCGCAAAAGTTTCTAAAAATTGGAGTTTTGTGGTTAATTGCACTTGGGTGGTCCAGTGCAATTTGATTGACCTGCTAACCCCAGGTCATTAACTTTTTGCAGCTGATTGTTATAATATGCAAAAGGATTTTTTTATAGCATTTGACATTAGCGCCTGATATAAAAGGTTTTTTCATTGTCATAACAGAAGTAATTTTGCGTCGACACCAATTCCAGAAGTTGCTAGATCCCTGCTCACTGGAAATCCACTGTACACAGGACCTCCAGTAGAATTTTTTCTACAACTTCTGGAATTGGTGTTGACACAAAATTACTTCTGTTATGACAATGCCATATACCTTCAGACATCTGGATGTGCGATGGGGTCCAATGTGGCTCCATCTTATGCAAATTCATATATGTTTCAAATTGAACAACATCTATTTTTTGATAACAGATGTACTGCAAGTAAGATATTGGCCTATTTCAGATTTATAGATGACCTTCTCATTGTATGGGGAGGAACTGAAATTAAATTTGTGACACTTTTGGCTGACCACAACAAGAGTAACTGTCCCGCTAAATTTACTTACACTTTGGATACCAACAGTGTTAATTTTTTGGATGTGGCCCTGGTAAAAGAGAATGGTAGATTGCTGCCATCCCTGTTTGTTAAATCCACAGACAGAAACAACTTGCTTTAGGCAAGCAGTGCACACCCTGAATCGTTGAAAAATGCGTTACCATACTCCCAGTTCCTGAGAGCATTGCGCATCTCTAGGAAGAGGGAATTAGGCATTCAACAAGTAGATGTGATGGTGAAAAACTTTTCAGACAGAGGCTATAGTGCAGCAGTTCTGGCCAAGGCCAGAGCTAAAGCACTATCTGTACCTGCAGATGAGTTATTTAGATCTCGGAAGGACATAAAAACTCCAACCGACACATTTGGTGTAATAAATATACACATTTAAGCCCTTTTATTAAGAAGAAGGCTAAAGAACTGTGGCCGTTAGTAAAGACAGATAAGGATTTGGTTGCATTAAACCAGAAATCATTGATGACCTGCTATAGAAGAGGTAAGAATTTGAGAGATTATTTGGTACATAATGATCTTTCAAATATGGGCAAAAAGGAGAACATAAGCTTTTTGGGTAAACCGAAAAACAGATGTTTTAAATGCCCGAATTGCACCACATGTGGATATATGCTGACAGGGCCGACATTTAACCATCCTCATACAGGTGTCAAATACACCATCAGACACCGTTGAACTTGTACAAGTCACTTTGTGGTGTACATCATAATTTGTCCTTGCTCAAAAATGTATGTTGGTAAAACCGTAGTTACATTCCGTGAACGTATGGCTCAACACTGCACGGCTATTCGTGCAGCAATCGGTACGGGCACCAGTATACAACCGGTTGCTCAACACTTTTGTGAGGCTAGACACAATTTGTCAGCCTTACGTTATCGGATCATAGATCATGTACCCCCGTTACTTAGGGGTCGTGATAGATCTGCTCGGCTGTTACAGAGGGAATGCGAATGGATCATGCGTTTGGACACGTTGGCCCCTCGAGGCCTAAATGAAAATTTGGGGATGCAGATTTTCATCTAATAGGTTCTAAAACACAACCATCAATTAACCAATATGTGAAATATATAATCATGTGCAATTGTAACTAGATATGTATTTATTTTCTATAATTGATATGTATTATTTAGGTGTAGAGTGGATTGGATCGGAGCCATACCATGTATGTGGACTATACCTTTACATACATAATGTAGATGCTTAGCCAGGGTGGTATCTCTGGTATAAATTGTTAGGATGGATCTTGCTTGTAATATATATGCTCTATCTGGTATGTGGCTCTGATTACAATTACTTGTGGCTGATTGTTTTTAATTGTTGTAGTTTTTACGTGTCACATAGCCACTTCACGGTGGTATTTTATGTTTATATGGTTGCTATGGAGCCCCACCGTCACTTCCTGTGAGGTCAGCATAGTGACCGGAACTGGAAGAACGGCAAGGTTCACGGGTGTTGGTTGCGGTATGTATAAAACTGTTTTGTATTGTAATTTGGTATATACGGTTTGATAAAAGCGCCACAGAGCGATGAAACGTTGCTTAGAATAGCTGACTCTGAGTATTTTTTTCAAGTCCGGAGTGCCGCCGCTGGAGAGATATTTAATGCACATAGCCTGGATGACTAAGTGTTGGAGGGCACCCGGCAAAGTATTCTTAATTCACCTGGGGAGTGCCGGAGCTGGGAGTACTAACTATATATATATATATATATATATATATAATATATTGTATGTACAGACAGACCCATAGATATTGGGACATCGACACAATTCCCATGTTTTGGGCTCTATAAACCACCACAATGGATTTGAAATGAAACAAACAATATGTGCTTTAACTGCAGACTTTCCACTTTAATTTGAGGGTATTTACATCCAAATCAAGTGAACGGTGAAGGAATTACAATGGTTTTCTCCCTCTTTTTAAAGGAACCAAAAGTAATATGACAGACGACTCAAAAGCTATATCATGGACAGAAGTGGGCTATTCCCTCATTATTTCATGATCAATTAAGCAGGTAAAAGGTCTGGAGTAGATTCCAGGTGTGACATTTGCATTTGGAATCTGTTGCTGTCGACTCTAAATATGAGATCCAAAGAGCTGCCACGATCAGTGAAGCAAGCCATCATTAGGCTGAAAAATCAAAACAAACCTATCAGAGAGATGGCAAAAACATTAGGTGTGGCCAAATCAACTGTTTGGAAGATTCTTAAAAAGAAGGAACGCACCGGAGAGCTCAGCAACACCAAAAGACCCGAAAAGATCATGGAAAACAACTATGGTAGATGACAGAAGAATTATTTCCTTGGTGAAGAAAAACCCCTTCACAACAGTTGCCCAGGTCAAGAACACTCTCCAGGAGGTAGGTGTGTCAAAGTCAACAATCAAGAGAAGACTTCACAAGAGTGAATATAGAGGGTTCACCACAAGATGTAAACCATTGGTGAGCAACAAAAACAGGAAGTCCCGATTTAGAGTTTGCCAAACAATATCTAAAAAAGCCTTTACAGTTCTGGAACAACATCCTATGGACAGATGAGACAAAGATTAACTTGTACCAGAGTGATGGGAAGAGAAGAGTATGGAGAAGGAAAGGAACTGCACATGATCCAAAACATACCACCTCATCAGTGAAGCATGGTGTTGGTAGTGTCATATCGTGGGCATGTATGGCTGCCAATGGAACTGGTTCCCTTGTATTTATTGATAATTTGACTGTTGACAAAAGCAGCAGGATGAATTCTGAAGTGTTTTGGGCAATATTATCTTCTCACATTCTGTCAAATGCTTCAGACCTCATAGGACAGTGCTTCACAGTGCAGATGGGCAATGACCCGATGCATACTGCGAAAGCAACCAAAGCGTTTTTTAAGACAAATAAGTGGAATGTTGTGCAATGGCCAAGTCAATCATCTGACCTGAATTGAGCCTGCAATTCACTTGAGGAAGACAAAACTGAAGGGAAAATGCCCCAAGAACAAGCAGGAACTGAGGACATTTGCAGTAGAGGCCTGGCAGAGTATTACCAGGGATGAAACCCAGCGTCTGGTAATGTCTATGCGTTCCACACTTCAGACTGTAATTGACTGAAAAGGATTTGCAACAAAGTACTAAAAAGTGAAAGTTTGATTTAGGATTGTTTAGTTTGTCCCATTTACTTTTGGTCCCTTAAAAAGTAGGAGGCACATATAGAAACTGTTGTAATTCCTACACCGTTCACCTGATTTGGATGTAAATACCCTCAAATTAAAGCGGAAACTCTGCAGTCAAAGCACATCTTGTTTGTTTCATTTCAAATCCATTGTGGTGGTGTATAGAGCCCAAAATATGAGAAATATGACGATGTCCCAATATTCATGGACCTGACTGTGTATGTATGTGTGTAAAGTATGTATGTATATGTAAAAAGAGAAGGTAATCTCTACTGGTATGAGCGCCAAGATATGATATATATACATATATAATCACGTTACGTTCCTTTGTGAGAATGTGCTCTTCTTTCGGATTCTTCTCTTACCCCCAACTTCAGTCTAGATGATACAGTCTCAGACGATTATGTGGAACGAGAATAGATGAAGAAGGCAATTTGTAATATTGTTTCATCTAATATTTCTATATATTCAAGTGATCCCCTTTTATCAAGACCAGATACACAAGGAACTCACAGTAAAGCCAGAAGCTGGTGCCCATAAGGGGTTTCTTTAATTATCTTCACCTCGTTTTGTGAGCCTTCCACCAAAGACTATTTGGAAAGGAGCGTACCTAACTCACTTTTAAAGATAGATACGTAAAACACATAAAGGTATCTTTTCCACAGAAATATCTTATGCGTACCACACTCACGAGAATAATCACAGAGACACTCCTGTCTGGGTTTCTTTTATGTCCAACGTCCTCAAGCTCTTATAACTTCCAATATAGTCCCTCATTCTGAGTTGTTCGCTCGCAAGCTGCTTTTAGCAACATTGCACACGCTAAGCCGCCGCCCTCTGGGAGTGTATCTTAGCATAGCAAAATTGCGAACGAAAGATTTGCAAAATTGCGAGTACACATATCTTAGCAGTTTCTGAGTAGCTCGAGACTTACTCTGCCATTGCGATCAGTTCAGTCAGTTTCGTTCCTGGTTTGACGTCACAAACACACCCAGCGTTCGGCCAGACACTCCCCCGTTTCTCCAGCCGTTCCCGCGTTTTTCCCAGAAACGGTAGCGTTTTTTCACACACACCCATAAAACGGTCAGTTTCCGCCCAGAAACACCCACTTCCTGTCAATCACATTACGATCACCAGAACGAAGAAAATACCTTGTAATGCCGTGAGTAAAATACCAAACTTCATAGCAAATTTACTTGGCGCAGTCGCACTGCGGACATTGCGCATGCGCAGTAAGCGGAAAATCGCAATGTAGCGAAAATCGGCAACGAGCGAACAACTCGGAATGACCACCCTAGATGTAATATTATTCAGAAGTATAGATGTATCAGTCTCAGCGGTTATGTAGAAGGGGAATAAATAAAGAGAACAATGTGTAATATTGTTTGACCTATTATTCCCTTATATTCAAACGGTCCCCTTTATATGGCCCAAACGAAAGGGGAAAAAGGTAAATTAAGGGGTGAAGAGCGTACCCTAACTCGCAATGAAACCAACAGTAGGTGCCTATAGGGGTTTCTTTAACCTTCTTCACCTCCTATTTTGTGGCCCTTCCACCAAAAGATATTAAAACAGTGCGCACCTAACTCACTTTTGAAGCTAGATACGTGAAACACATAAGGGTATCTTTTCCATAACACAAGAATTTGTCATGTGTACCACACTTACAAAAGTAATCGGAAAGATACTCCTATCTGGGTTTCTTCTATATCCAACGTCCTCAAGATAATTGTAACTTTCAATGTAGACGTGATATTACAGCACACCAGGAGAACGTTCAGTTGTATGGCATGTTGTCACTGGGCGCCTGCTGTTCTGGTGATTTCATACTCCACCCTGCAGTAATTATGTATTCAAACAGAACTACCATATTTAATGTGCACTGGCTAGCTTGTCAGGGCTTGCTACAGTGTTCAGTATTCTGTAGTGACGTATCCATCTGCTGCTATTCAGCACTGTACTGTAATTTTCATTAGTGGAACAATCACCACCCAGTGGTGAAACTGTGTATTGCATGCTGTGAATCCAATTGTGCCTTATCACGCCTTACTTCGCCAACCTACGCTATTTGTATGGTGCTACTAGGGCTCCTGTATGGGGCAGCAGCAGCAACGATGAGCATGGCTACATCTGTACATCTCTGCCAAATCATCAGAGAGAGGCTAATAGGATGATAGTGGGCTCCTAGGCCCCACCAAGGGTGGGATGCTGAAGTATAGACATCCTAAGCCATAGTCACTTACCAGTCCATATAAAAGAGCTATCCAGGTACTGCAGGGAGGCAAAGGTTCATCTGATATAAGTAAAGCAGAATGGGGAGAATGTTTATTTTAATGGCCACTATGTGAAAAGTCCATGAAATAAATGGTTTATTCCAGGATGGAATAGGATGTAATTAGCTTTAGAAAGAGCAGAACAGTGTTTAATAACAAAAATGCCTAAATAGTGAAATTGGGAGGACTGCCAGTGCCAGGTAAATTGGAAACTAAGGGCAAGAAATTTCTTTGTAAACAGAGAGAGAAAAATAAATGTGAAACATTGGTTTTATCAGGGTTTATTTGAACTTTCTCATACATCCTAGAGGATGCTGGGGATTCCATAAGGACCATGGGGTATAGACGGGATCCACAGGAGACATGGGCACTGTAAGACTTTCAAAGGGTGTGACCTGGTTCCTCCCTCTATGCCCCTCCTCCAGACTCCAGTTTTAGATCTGTGCCCAGGCAGACTGGATGCACATCTGAGAAACTCTACTGAGTTCCTCTGAAAAGACTTTATGCTAGGTTTTTTATTTTCAGAGAGGCTGCTGGCAATGGTCTCCCTGCATCGTGGGACTTAGGGGAGAGAAGTCAGACCTACTTCTAGGGAATTTAAAGGCTCTGCTTTTTGGCTACAGGACAACATTAGCTCCTGAGGGTTTGATCACTAGGTACGCCTAGGGGTTCACTCCCAGAGCCCGCCGTCACCCCCCTTGCAGAGCCAGAAGTCAGAAGACAGGTGAGTAGAAGAAGATCAGAAGACATCAGAGATGGCATATGAAGTACTGCACAGCGGCCGCGCTGCGTGCCATGCTCGCATACAGAGGCACTACAGGGTGCAGGGTGCAGGGTGCAGGTGGGGTGCCCTGGGCAGCATAAATAACCTCAACAGGGGACATAGTGCCAAGGCACTGTCCTAACCCCCGCCAGTATAAAGATTTTGACAAAAATTGCGGGTCTGAAGCGCGCCATTGCGGGGGCGGGGCTTAGCCCTCACGGTTCACTCAGCCAGCGCCATTTTCTCTATCACAAATGCTGGCCCTTCCTCACACTGCTGGCAGTAGCAGGGTGTAAAAAGAGGGGTGGGTGCAGTAAAAGTGGTAAAATATATGTTAATATATATATGGGCTGCAGGTTTGGGCATTGTATAAGTGTTCAGAGCCGTCTTTGATAAGCTAAAAAAAACCTTTATGTGTTTTCTTTGACAGAAATTACTGTGAGTCTGTCCCCTATATGTTGGTAGGTGTTTAGTACATGCGTGTCGGCATGTCTGGGGCGGGGTGCTTTCCACAAAAGACTGGGGCAATGACCCTGTCGGCACCGCCGACTCTGGAGGATACTGGGTACATATGTGTCAACCTATTGGTACATGAATGTTTTTCCACGAAAGAAAACTATATGGGGGACTCGGATGTGTATGGGTGGCCCTGTCGGCACCACCAATATCTGACTGGGTAAAGAATTTGAATGATAGTATGATGCATATCAGAAACTATACATAAATATATGCAGTAAGTTTACATAAATCTGTGACCCAGCCTCAGACGTAGAAATATCTATGGTTGTCATAGTCATAGCTATATCTCTCTCATACCCAGGGATGTGCAGTCAGGGGAGGCACTGCCTCCCCTGTCATAATGATTAAAATAATAAAAAGAAGATATTTATGACACAGCGTCTGTTATAAATATCTACTTCTATTATTTTAACCATTCCCATCCTTGGGTTGAGGCAGCGGGAGAGGTGCCTCCCGCTGCTACCATTATAGTCCGGGCAGCGGGGCGCGGGCAGGGGGAGGGGCGCAGGAATGGGCTGTGAAAGCCCATTGAAAAAGAATGGGGAAGTGGCACCTTTACTGGTGTCGCAATGACAGGGGCGTGCATTCAGCCCCGATGAATGCACGCCCCCTGTCAGTCCCCCAGATGTGATTGGCCCAGCGCATCTAGTCTGGATCCGCTGTCCAATCACTAGTGATCCCTCTTCCGGGCTGCAGCCAGCGCCACTGACTGACACTAGAGGTCATAATTGACCCCTGGTGTCTGAACGGCGCTACTATGAGAGAGACGTCATGAGTCATGACGTCTCTCCCATAGTAGAGAGGAGCCGGCGGACGGAGATGGAGGCAACGCTGCAGGAGCGGTAAGTATGTGTGTGTGTGTGTTTTTCCCCATGTGTTTGGGCTTTGGGGCATCGCCACAGGGGGCACCGCCACAAGGGGTACTGCTACAAGGGGCACAGTGACTGGGGGCACAACTACAGGGGGCACAGCGACTGGGGGCATAGCTATTGGGGACAGAGCTACAAGAGGCACAGCTACAAGGGGCACAGTGACTGGGGGCACAACTACAGGGGGCACAGCGACTGGGGGCACACATACAAGGGGCACAGTGACTGGGGGCACAGCGACTGGGGGCACAGCGACTGGGGGCACAGCTACTCGGGGCACAGCGACTGGGGGCACAGTGACTGGGGGCACTGCTACAAGGGGCACAGCTACAGGGGGCACAGCGACTGGGGGCACAGCGACTGGGGGCACAGCTACTCGGGGCACAGCGACTGGGGGCACTGCTACAAGGGGCACAGCTACAGGGGGCACAGCGACTGGGGGCACAGCGACTGGGGGCACAGCTACTCGGGGCACAGCGACTGGGGGCACTGCTACAAGGGGCACAGCTACAGGGGGCACAGCGACTGGGGGCACAATTACAGGGGTGACAACTACTGGGGGCACAGCCACAAGGGGCACAGCTACAGGGGTCACAACTACTTGGGGCACAGCGACAGGGGCACATCTACTCAGGCACTGCTACTGGGGTCACAGCTAGAGGGGTCACAACTACTGGGGGCACCTGCTCCATCCTCCCAGCCAGCAGCAGCAGCAGCAGCAGCACTCCCCCCTGTCTGTGCTATCGTCTTCCCGCATCAGCGAGTGCATAATATTCATTAATTTCTCCCTCTCTCTCTTGTTGTTGTAGAACTACAGGTACCAGCTGGCTCGTTATTTCCCCACATGCTGGTACTTGAGGTTCTTCAAGTACCAGCAAGCGGGGAAGGCTTGCTGGGCCTTGTAGTTCCACAACAAAAAACTCTATATTTTTTACACACTTATGGCTATCAGCCCGGCACCCACCGCTCAGGGGTGCTGGGGACAGCCTTGGGCTTCACCCCTGGCCTTTGGGTGCCTGGAGGGGGGGAAGGAACCCCTTGATTTAAGGGATCCCCACTCCCCCAGGGAACCCCGGCCAGGGGTGACTAGTTGGGGGCTAATGCCACGGCCGCACGAACCTACATAAATGTGGCATTATGTTCCTGGCTAGTGGAGCCCGGTGCTGGTTTTAAAAAATGCAGTTGTACCCAATGTCCACTTAACCACGGACATGTGGACAAGTGGAGCAGGGAAGACTCAGGACTATATGACTGTGACAGCCCACTGGGTAGATGTATTGCCTCCCGCAGCAAGAACAGCAGCGGCGGTACCAGTAGCAGCATTTCGCAAACGCCAACTCGTTCCTTGGCAGGCTACGCTTTGTATCACCGCTTTCCAGAAGAGGCACACAGCTGACAACCTCTTATGGAAACTGAGGAACATCATCTAAAAATGACTTACCCCAATTGGACTCTCCTAGGGATTTGTGACATTGGACAACGCCACCAATATTGTGCGTGCATTACATGTGGGCAAATTCCAGCATGTCCCATGTTTTGCACATACATTGAATTTGGTGGTGCAGAAAGAATATTTTTTTAAAATGACAGGGGTGTGCAAGAGATGCTGTCGGTGGCCCGAAGAATTGCGGGCCACTTTCGGCATTCAGCCACCGGGTGCCAAAGACTGGAACACCAGCAAACACTCCTGAACCTGCCCCACAATCATCTGTAGCAAGAAGTGGTAATTCAACCCTCTATATGCTTCAGAGGATGGAGGAGCAGCAGCAAAAGGCCATTCAAGCCTATATATCTGCCTACGATATAGGCAAAGGAGGGGGAATGCACCTGACTCAAGCGCAGTGGAGAATGATTTCAACATTGTGCAAGGTTCTGCAACCCTTTGAACTTGCCACACATGAAGTCAGTTCAGACACTGCCAGCCTGAGTCAGGTCATTCCCCTCATCAGGCTTTTGCAGAAGCAGCTGGAGAGATTGAAGGAGGAGCTAAAACGGAGCGATTCCGCTAGGCATGTGGGACTTGTGGATGGAGCCCTTAATTCGCTTAACCAGGATTCATGGGTGGTCAATCTGTTGAAATCAGAGCACTACATTTTGGCCACCGTGCTCGATCCTAGGTTCAAAGCCTATGTTGTATCTCTCTTTATTGTAGCCACAAGTCTTCACATGTTCAAATACCTGCTGGTGAGACACTTGTCAAGTCAAGCGGAACGTGACCCGTCAACAGCTACTCCTTCACATTCTCCCAAAACTGGGGCTGCGAGGAAAAGGCTAAGAATTCTGAGCCCACCCACTGGCGGTGATGCAGGGCAGTCTGGAGCGAGTGCTGACATCTGGTCTGGACTGAAGGACCTGCTAATGATTATTAACATGTTGTCTTCTGTCACTGCATATGATTCTGTCACCATTGAAAGAATGGAGGATTATATGAGTGACAGCATCCAAGTAGGCATGTCAGACAGTCCGTACGTATACTGGCAGGAAAAAGAGGCCATTTGGAGGCCCTCGCACAAACTTGCTTTATTTTACCTAAGTTGCCCCCCCTGCAGTGTGTACTCCGAAAGAGTGTTTAGTACAGCAATGTCAGCAATCGGCGTACGAGGTTACTTCCAGAAAATGTGGGGAAGATGATGTTCATCAAAATGAATAATAATCAATTCCTCCGTGGAGACATTCACCAGCAATTGCCTCCAGAAAGTACACAGGGACCTGAGATGGCGGATTCCAGTGGGGACGAATTAATACTCTGTGAGGGGGATGTACACAGTGAAAGGGGTGAGGAATCGGACGATGAGGAGGAGGTGGACATCTTACCTCTGTAAAGCCAGTTTGTGCAAGGGGAGATTGATTACTTCTTTTTTTGGTGGGGGCCCAAACCAACCAGTCATTTCAGCCACAGTTGTGTGGCAGACCCTGTGGCTGAAATGATAGGTTTGTTAAAATGTGCATGTCCTGTTTGTACAACATAAGGGTGGGTGGGTGAGCCCAAAGACAATTCCATCTTGCACCTCTTTTTTTTAAATCTCTGCATCATGTGATGTTTGGGGCTACATTTTTTAAGTGCCATCCTGTCTGACACTGCAGTGCCACTCCTAGATGGGCCAGGTGTTTGTGCCGCCCACTTGGGTCGCTTAGCTTAGTCATCCAGCGACCTCGGTGCAAATTTTAGGACTAAAAATAATAATGTGAGGTGTTCAGAATAGACTGGAAGTGAGTGTAAATTATGGTTATTTAGGTTAATAATACTATGGGAACAAAATGACCCCCAAATTCTATGATTTAAGCTGTTTTTGAGGTTTTTTAAAAAAAAAACACCTGAATCTGACAAAAAGTTTTCAGGGAGGTTTTGCCAAAATGCATCCGAATCCAAAACACGGTCGCGGAACCGAAGCCAAAGCCAAAACACAAAACCCGAAAAATTTCCAGTGCACATCTCTAGTATAAGTATATATTTGGGTAATTTTAGGGGACTAAAAAAAGTGGAAATGGACCGCTTACTCCCACCTGCAAGCTTAAAAACACTTGTCCTACTTATTAAACACCCCAATATACCTGTCTCATACCTTGTACCCCAATTTTCTATCACTTTGCATTTTTTGACCCCAAAAATTACGTCATTATTGGCTAATTAAAAATAATTAAAAACTTCCAAGTGCCTCATTAGTCATTCAGGGGGATGTACCAGGGGTTCAGAACAAAACGCCAACATTTTTAGCTTTAATTAGGGATTTTGCACTACTGACCACCAGCTCAAAGATGGTGAAGAGAAACCACGATAAACCCTATGGAGACTTATCGATAATAACTTATCGCCGCTAACAGGATACCAAATGATTGCATTTGTGATAAGTTATCAATATACTGCGGCTAATTGGATACTTCCTAACTATCATTCTCTGTACTGCACATCCGATTGGAAATGGGAGCCCAGCAATTAGGCAACATACATAAAGATACATCATGTTCCTTATACAATATAACACTGCAACTGATTACAATGGTGATCTTCAGGCTATTAAATAACATTTTTTTTGTTTTGTTTTTTTATAGGTAACTTAAGGAGCTGGAGTCCAACTATTAATAGAAGACAAGGCAGCAGAAAGAGACGATGTGGAAATTAATCTTGTTTCCTGCTCTATCCAACTAAAGATATAATTTCTTCTTAAGCTACTGAAGGGTTCAAAGAAACTATTTTAATTTTTTGGATAGAAGTTTTTAACTTATACATGATGAGTCTCACAGGAGAGAGACCACATCTGTGCTCTGAGTGTGACAGAAGCTTTACACATAAATCATATCTTATCATACATCAGAGGAGTCACACAGGAGAGAAACCATTTATATGTTCTGAATGCAGCAAGTGTTTTTCCCATAAGTCATCTCTTGTTATTCATCAGAGGAGTCACACAGGAGAAAAACTATTTACATGTTCTGAATGTAGGAAGTGTTTTTCCCGGAAGTCATCTCTTGTTAGACATCAGAGAAGTCACACAGGAGAAAAACCATTTACATGTTCTGAATGTAGGAAGTGTTTTTCCCAGAAGTCAGAGCTTGTTATACATCTGAGGATTCACACAGGAGAGAAACCATTTGAATGTTCTGAATGTAGAAAGTGCTTTTCCCAGAAGTCATTTCTTGTTATACATCAGAGGAGTCACACAGGAGAGAAACCATTTATATGTTCTGAATGTAGCAAGTGTTTTTCCCAGAAGTCATTTCTTGTTATACATCAGAGGAATCACACAGGAGAAAAACCATTTACATGTTCTGAATGCAGCAAGTGTTTTTCCCGGAAGTCACTTCATATTATACATCAGAGGATTCACACAGAAAAGAAACCATTTGGATGTTCTGAATGTAGCAAGTGTTTTTCCTATAAGTCATCTCTTGTTATTCATCAGAGGAGTCACACAGGAGAGAAACCATTTACATGTTCTGAGTGCAGCAAGTGTTTTTCCCGGAAGTCACTTCTTATTATACATCAGAGGATTCACACAGGGGAGAAACCATTTACATGTTCTGAATGTAGGAAGTGTTTTTCCCAGAAGTCAGAGCTTGTTAGACATCAGAGGAGTCACACAGGAGAGAAACCATTTACATGTTCTGAATGTGGGACGTGTTTTTTCCAGAAGTCAGAGCTTGTTATACATCAGAGGAGTCACACAGGAGAGAAACCATTTACATGTTCTGAGTGCAGCAAATGTTTTTCCCATAAGTCACATCTTGTTATACATCAGAGGAGTCACACAGGAGAGAAACCATTTACATGTTCTGAATGTAGGAAGTGTTTTTCCCAGAAGTCAGAGCTTGTTAGTCATCAGAGGAGTCACACAGGAGAGAAACCATTTTCATGTTCTGAATGTAGGAAGTGTTTTCCCCAGAAGTCAGTGCTTGTTATACATCAGAGGATTCACACAGGAGAGAAACCATTTTCATGTTCTGAATGCAGCAAGTGTTTTTCCCAGAAGTCAAATCTTATTATACATCAGAGGAGTCACACAGGAGAGAAACCATTTACATGTTCTGAGTGCAGCAAATGTTTTACTAGTAAGAGAGCACTCAGTAATCACATGCGGAGTCACTCTGAGGGCCTGAATGCAGCTTGTGTATCATAAGTAATGTAACTAATCACAACAATATGAATTCAATGGAGCCAATATTTATTTTCTGAATGTGGTGAGTGTTTTATATAAATGACTCTTGATAAAGACAGGAGAGGTCAGACAAGTGGACCTGGGAAGGTCTCTGTGTTAGGAACTAGAGCTGCATTATAACATTAGCCAATGACCGTGGGACTGCCATTACTGAGCTCTGTAATATACAGCTGTTCTGCTCATGCAGGTGCTGGGACTAGTAGAGAGTTCCAGCAGCTCCTCTCAGTACTGGGATTCCTTCTCTGACCAGCAGGGCTATGAGTACTGGGTATTTCTACAGGAACAATGTATGCTGTTCTGTTTCACCATATGGGTTATATTTACTAAATATCAGTTTTTCTAAGCCACTGATTCTCGCTGTCTATGATCGCTGGATGATAAAGGGCAGTAATAATACATGTAAATTCAGGCTTGTTTTGCTTGTATTTCTATTGCCCTTTAAATCCAGCACACAAATGGAGTGAAAATCCGTGGCTTTCAAAATAACTGTGTAGTAAGTTAGTAACTACAGTATACCCGCTACAGGTCTTTCCTCTGGTCTCTTATACCTCCGTATTATTTCTCTAATACCTTTTATATTACTACTATTACTGTTTAGTAAAATGGTGCAAGTAAAACACCGGTCATCTGTATCCCATAGCAACCAAATGATAACACTTGTTTGTTTGCTGGCACTAATAGCTGATATCTGGTTGCTATGGGTTACAACACATGCTTGCTTTCCATATCACATAATTAAATAAGTCCCAAGTTGTGCGTATTGGGCCTAATTCAGATCTGATCGCAGCAGCAAAATTGTTAGATAATGGGCAAAACTATGTGCACTGCAGGGGGGGCAGATATAACATGTGTAGAGAGAGTTAGATTTGGGTGGGTTAATTGTTTCTGTGCAGGGTAAATACTGGCTGCTTTATTTTTACTCTGCAATATTAATTTCAGTTTGAACACACCCCACCCAAATCTAACTCCCCCTGCACATGTTATATCTGCCCCCCCCCCCCCCCCCCCCCCATGCACATGGTTGTGTCCATTAGATAACAATTTTGCTGCTGCGATCAGATCTGATTTAGGGCTCCTGTGTACCAGGATAATAGTAAAGTTCCTTCACAATAAATGAAACTAGTATGACAGTAATAATATACACAATACTAACTTTGACATAGGGGGTCATTCACACCTGAACGCAGCTGTGCATCTGTACGCAGCGGCTGCATTTGGGTGGTCTGCGCACATGCACTGGCCGCAGTGCATGTGTGACCCTTATCGTGGCTGCATCTATGAAGGATGTGGCCACAAGATGATTGGGGGTGGGGTGCGGTGGACCCAACAAGGGCATGCCGTGACTGTTTTCGGTGCGTGATGTCCCATGCAGCAGCTCCATTTATAAAAAATGGCGGCTGACCGTCTGACTGCGCAGACAGGCTCCGCTGCTAGGGGTCAACATTAGTTTGATGCGTCCACAATCTAATTGCAGATGCATCAGGAGGCAGACCATCACACATACCGGGCAGCCTTGTCCTGTGCTGGGCGGCTCCCAGCATGTGAGGAGATAGACGCAGATCTGGCTGCATATATCTCTGAATCAGGTCCATAGTACTCAGTGATGTAACGCAGACAGATCTGTCCTGTATGTAGACTGAAGGACCATGTACAAATAATGGGCCGGATGTAATGGGCTGCGAGACGGCCGGAGCTCCGAGACTGGTTTTGCCTTGTAAACATTTGCTGCTTTAAAAAAAAACATTTCAAGTTCGGCCGGATCTGAGCTCTGGCCGTCTCCAATCCATTACATCCGGCCTCATATCTGTAATAACCATACATGTTACTAGCAGTTGTCCCCATAACACTCATTGAATAAAATTATTTCATCAGTATTTAATACTTTTGTACATTCCTCTTCTACATTTTAGAAGAGAGACCCAGGAGAGATACTTAGGTGATCATGTAACAATGACTATCTGGCACCTCAAAGAATAATTTTATCATTTTCTCTTACGTCCTAGAGGATGCTGGGGTCCACATTAGTACAATGGGGAATAGACGGGTCCCTTGGGAGCCATGGGCACTTTAATAGTTTAAGAGTGTGGGCTGGCTCCTCCCTCTATGCCCCACCTACCACACTCAGTTTAGAACATAGGTTCTCAAACTCGGTCTCAGGACCCCACACAGTGCATGTTTTGCAGGTAACCCAGCAGGTGCACAGGTGTATTAATTACTCACTGACACATTTTAAGAGGTCCACAGGGGGAGCTAATTATTTCACTTGCGATTCTGTGAGGAGACCTGCAAAACAGTGTGGGGTCCTGAGGACCGAGTTTGAGAACCTGTGGTTTAGAAAATGTTTCCGTTGGAGCCAGTCACAGCTAGGGGAGCTCCTAGGAGTTCTTTTTTTTTAGAATTAGGTACAGGCGACAGCCACCCTGCTTCGTGGGACTTAGGGAGGGAATAGGAACCAACCCTAGAGGTTAATGGCTCCTATCTCCGCTGACAGGACACTGAGCTCCTGACGGTGATGATCGCTAGCCCCCGAGGCAGCACTGCCGCTACCCCCTAACAGAGCCATAAGGTCGAGATGGTGAGTATGACGCCGGTGCCCCGATAAGCGGGTCACCGGCGAGAATGGTGGCACAAGGGTGGGAGTACAGCGGTGTAAGTCTGCGCTCCGGAGGGCTCAGAGGTACATGCGTACGGCGCTGTGAGGGGAGCCCTGGGCCAGTGCAATACCCTTTATGCTGGTCCCTATTGCTATCAGGGACTCTGTACTGCTGCTAGCCACCATTACCTCAGGCCAGTATAATCTCCAGAAGTGCAGAAAGACGTGCCATTACAGGGGGCGGAGCTTCTCTTCAAAGTGGATCCAGCACTCGCCAGCACCATTATCTCCCTGCAGATCACAGCTCAGAGACGCTGACAGGGAGCGCTGCCCCTCAACATAACTCCAGCTATCCTGTGCGGTACCAGAGGGTTACAGAGGGGGGAGAGTGTTTATTCACATTTTAGTACTGTGTAGTCTATTAAGTTTACTCAGTCAGCACCAGGCTTTTATTATATAACTGCCTACTGGGGCACTGTGTGTGCTGGCTCCTTAACTCTGTGTCTCGCTGACGGTACTTGGGGGAAACTGTGTCTTACATTTTCCTCTGTGTGTGTGTATATGTTTATATATCTCACATTACCATGTCTAGGGACTCTGTGTCTTGTGCTGCAGAGTGTGTATGGTCTCCAGAGGAGTCTATTCCATGTACTCAGGAATGCAATGTACTGTCTCAGCCTTCTGAATCTGAACCCCAGTGGGTGGCTTCTATTAAGGGAATGATATCCCAGATTTCATCTAGGATAGCTCATAATGAGACTGAAACAAAAAATCTGTAGAGGTTTTGTCATATTCTGCTCCCACTACCTCATCCAAATCCCCTGGTATATGCCCCCAAAAAGCATGCTCTTGCCCAGATATTGCAAGTCGGCACGGAAACCAACTCTAATACGGGAGTTGGTGATGGCGATATACTGGAGGGGAGGCATCCCTTGCTAAGGGGGTGCAACTCATAATTGAGGCCATTAGGGAAATTTTACACATTACTGACAAGGTACCTGAGCAGGTTGAGGAGGCTTACTTTACAGACAATAAGAAAGCCTCCCTTACCTTCCCTGCGTCTAAGGAATTAAACGCATTGTTTGGAAAATCCTGGGAAAACTCAGAGACAAAATTCCAGATACCAAAGAGGGTTCTCGTTGCTCCTCCTTTCCCTGAAGAGGACAGGAAAAACCCTCCTATATTAGAAGCTTCTGTATCTAGATTGTCTAAAAAGGTGGTTTTACCTGTCCCTGGGTCTACCACTTTGAAAGAGCTGGCAGACCGCAAGATTGAGACTATGGCCCTCATTCCGAGTCGTTCGCTCTGTATTTTTCATCGCATCGCAGTGAAAATCTGCTTAGTACGCATGCGCAATATTCGCACTGCGACTGCGCCAAGTAATTTTACAATGAAGATAGTATTTTTACTCACGGCTTTTTCTTCGCACCGGCAATCGTAGTGTGATTGACAGGAAATGGGTGTTACTGGGCGGAAACACAGCGTTTTAGGGGCGTGTGGATGAAAACGCTACCGTTTCCGGGAAAAACGCAGGAGTGGCTGGAGAAACGGGGGAGTGTCTGGGCGAACGCTGGGTGTGTTTGTGACGTCAAACCAGGAACGACAAGCACTGAACTGATCGCAGAAGCCGAGTAAGTGTGGAGCTACTCTGAAACTGCTAAGTAGTTTGTAATCGCAATATTGCGAATACATTGTTCGCAATTTTAAGAAGCTAAGATTCACTCCCAGTAGGCGGCGGCTTAGCGTGTGTAACTCTGCTAAAATCGCCTTGCGACCGATCAACTCGGAATGAGGGCCTATGCTCAAATCAATATACACAGCTTCAGGTATGGTGTTAAGGCCCACTATTGCCTGTGCATGGATTTCTAAATCAATAGTAAAGTGGTCAGGCACATTATTAGAGGATTTAGATTCTATGGATAGAAGTGAAATTAAAATGTTTTTGTGTCACATACAGGTTTCTGAAGGTTTCCTGGTGGAGGCCATGAAGGACCTGGGTCATCTGAATGCAAGGACGACTTCCATGGCTGTCTCGGCATGCAGGGGACTCTGACTGCACCAATGGTCTGCAGATGCGGAATCCAACAAAAGTTTGGAGATCCTACCCTTTGGGGTAAATCCAGAAAACCTACACCAGCAGGTTCCCAGGAACAGAAGCCTGGTTCTACTTCCTCTAAATCCTCAGCATGACAGTGGACCTCCCAGCCTGGAAATCGTGCAGGTGGGAGCACATCTAAGAAATTTCAGTCGGGTCTGGGTGTCCTCAGGCCTGGACCCATGGGTTCAAGATATTGTATCCCAGGGGTACAGACTGGAATTTCAAGAACTCCCACCTCACAGATTCTTCAAATCAGGCTTACCAGCTTTGCTGACAGAAAGCGCTATCCTACAGGAAGCCGTTCAAAATTTACAAAGGACAAATGTCATTGTCCCAGTTCCACCTTATCTGGAAAACAGGGGTTCAATCCTATTTGTAGTGCCGAAACCAGACGGTTCGGTCAGACCAATATTGAACCTGAAATCTTTAAACCCTTATTTGAGGGATTTCAAGTTCAAAATGGAATCTCGGAGATCGGTGATCTCAGGTCTGGAGGAGAGGGAATTCCTGATATCCCTAGATATCAAGGATGCATACCTCCATATTCCAATTTGGCCACCACACCAGGCTTATCTCATATTTGCACTGTTGGACTGTCACTATCAGTTCCAGGCACTGCCATTTGGCCTCTCCACTGCACCGATGGTGTTCACCAAGGTAATGGTAGAAATGATGTTACTCCTCCGCAAGCAGGGAGTATATCTGCTCGATCTTCTGATAAAGGTATCTTCGAGGGAGAAGTTGTTGCAGAACATTGCTCTCACAACTCAACTACTCCGGGTGGATGGATCCTGAATCTTCCAAAGTCACATTTGGAGCCAACAAGGAGATTGTCTTTTTTAGGGATGATCCTCGACACGGAAGCGCAGAGGGTGTTTCTACCAATGTAGAAAGCGTTGGTAATACAATCAATGGTCCAGGACGTCTTTAAGCCTGCCCGGGTATCGGTTCATCAGTGCATTTGCCTTCCGGGTTAGATGGTTGCCTACTGCGAGGCTTACAGTATGGTAGCTTAATTCCAAGAATCTTCCAGCTGGATCTCCTGGACAGGATCTCACCTGCACATGCACCAGAGGATAAATCTTTCGCCGAAAGCCAGAATTTCACTCCTATGGTGGCTACAAATGCCTCACCCTCTCAAGGGCTTCAGGTTTGGGATTAACCACGGATGCAAATCTCAGAGGTTGGGGCGCAGTCACCCAAGGGAAAAACTTCCAAGGAAGGTGGTCAAGTCTGGAATCCATACTTCTGATAAACATTCTGGAAGTAAGAGCCATGTACAACGACCTTCTACTAGCGGCACATCTTCTACAAGATCAGGCCATTCAGGTGCAGTCGGATATAATGACGGTGGCCTACATAAACCAACATGGTGGAACAAAGTGCAGAGCTGCAATGTCAGAGGTAACAAAGATCCTCCTCTGGGCAGAAATGCATGCGATGGAGCTGTCAGCGATCTTCATTCTGGGTGTGGACAACTGGGAACCGTACTTCCTCAGCAGACACAATCTCCATCCAGGAGAGTGTGGCCTCCACCCTGAGGTGTTTGCAGAGGTGACAAGTCTTTGGGGCGTACCTCAAATCGACATGATTGCCTCCTGCCTCAACAAGAAGCTTTGCAGGTACTGTTCCAGGTTTAGAGACCCACAGGCAGTGGAGGTGGACGCACTGGTGACTCCGTGGATATTCCAGTCAGTGTACGTGTCCCCTCCACTTCCGCTCATCCCAAGGATTCTCAAACTTATAAAAAGAACAAGAATTCAAGTGATCCTTCTTGCTCCAGATTGGCCAAGAAGAGCTTGGTACGCGGATCTTTTGGAGTTACTGCTTTAAGATCAGAGGCCTCTTCCTTTTTGAGAGGACCTTCTGCAACATGGGCCGTTCACTTATCAAGACTTGCCACGGCACGTTTGATGGCATGGAGGTTGAACACCAGATCTTAGCTCGGAATGGCATTTCGAATAAGTTTATTCCTACCCTGATACAGGCTAGGAAAGGAGCAACGTCTAAACATTACCATCGTATTTGGAAAAAGTATGTGTTTTGGTGTGAATCCAAGAAGTTTCCTATGGTGGAGTTTCAACTTGGGCGGTTTCTCCTCTTCCTGCAAGCAGGTGTGTATGTGGGTTTATGTTTGGGCTCCATAAAAGTCCAGATTTTGGCCTTGTCCATTTTCTTCAAGAAACAATTGGCTTCCCTCCTTGAGGTTGAGACTTTTTTGAAAGGGGTCCTGCACATCCAGGCTCCCTTTGTGCCTCCTACGGTACCTTGGTATTTTAATGTGGTGTTGCAGTTCCTGCAATTGGATTGGTTCGAGCCTTTACAGGAGGTTGAGGTCAAGTTTCTCACTTGGAAGGCAGTCACACTGCTGGCATTAGCATCTGCTAGACGTGTGTCTGAATTGGGGGCTTTGTCCTGCAAAAGCCCCTACTTAATTTTCCATGAAGTTGAGTTCAGGACGCGTGAACAGTTTTTTCCAAAGGTTGTGTCGGCTTTTCATATCAACCAACCTATTGTGGTGCCAGTGGCTACTGACTCCTCAATTACCTCAAAGTCTTTGGATGTTGTGAGGGATTTGAAGATGGATCAGGTTTACTATCCAGCATGCTTATTCTACGGCAGGCTTGCCATGTCCAAAATCTGTTAAGGCCCACTCTACTCGTAAATTGGGTTTTTCCTGTGCAGCTGCCCGGGGTGTCTCGGCGTTACAGCTTCGCCGAGCAGCTACTTGGTCAGGGCCGAACACGTTTGCTAATTTCTACAAGTTCGATACTTTGGCCTCTGAGGACCTTAAGTTTGGTCACTCAGTTCTGCAGGAGCCTCCACGCTCCCCCTCCCATACTGGGAGCTTTGGTACATCCCCATGGTACTAATGTGGACCCCAGCATCCTCTAGGACGTAAGAGAAGATTAGGATTTTAATTACCTACCGGTAAATCCTTTTCTTGTAGTCCGTAGAGGATGCTGGGCGCCCGCCCGGCTCTTCATTCTCCTGCAGTAGTTACTTGGTTCAGCACTGCCTTGTTACTTGGTTAAGTACTGTTGTTCAGCTGTGGCTGAATTATTCAAGCTGGCTAGCTTGTTTTGCCTTGTTATGTGTGCGCTGGTGTGAATCTCACCAATATCTGTGTATTTCCTTCTCTTAAAATATGTCCGTCTCCTCGGGCACAGTTTCTAGACTGAGTCTGGTACGAGGGGCATAGAGGGAGGAGCCAGCTCACACTTTTAAACTCTTAAAGTGCCCATGGCTCCCAAGGGACCTGTCTATACCCCATGGTACTAATGTGGACCCCAGCATCCTCTACGGACTATTAGAAAAAGATTTACAGTAGGTAATTAAAATCCTATTATTACTACTCAGCAAATAGATTATTTATGTAATTTTATAGCTGTGGGTGAAATATAAACACAGGGTCTTCCAGCCAATCAGTGATTGCTCTGTAGAAGGAATGATACTTCGTATTCCCTGCTTAGCTGCTGTCTTTCCTTGTCTCCTGTCCTCATGAGGAATAACTTGGAGTAAAACAATCCCCCTGCCGCACAGCTTAGCCAGTGTAGGTGGTTATTCAGTAAGGAGTGTAATCACGATCCTCTGTGCAGTTTCCTGATGGGGAACCGGCACATGTGCAGTACCCTTCTGGGCATGTGCAGAACAGGTCCTGCAATCGCATTGCATTAAGTGAACAAACCAGGCAGAGGCTGAAATTACTACTGCTGAAACTGGCATGTGAGGAGCCACCCAGAAAGGGTAAAAGACGCACACTGATTGCACTGATTTGCTCCCACATATTAGCATACACTGCTCTCCCAATCCGAGGAAAATGTTTACTCTGTATTAAATAGCAAATTTTCTGACTTTTTTGGAAATCTGTGTAATTGATAAACTGTCCATTCTCCCATGCAAATGTCCCTTGGGGCAGATTATACAGCTGTAGGTTTATTTGGACTTTCTCCTTTTATATGTGTTTTGCTGTATGTACTGTATATCCATACTCGCCTACTTTTGAAAACTAGAATCAGGAATATTACAGTAGGATGTGCAGCTCAAATCGCACCGCGCCACAGAGGGGGCGTGTCATACTCTGCCCAAAGGGCGTGTCCTTGATGAAATGCTTGTTGATGTGAGATATTTCTATATAACATTAGTAGCAATATCTTTAGGGAAGTTTTGCAAGTATTGAAACTAACATTGCTGCCTATAGTACGGGGTTTCTTGTTTGAAATATATATTCACTGTGATATTCTTTTCTTATCACTCAGCACAATACTCATGATAAATACAATATGCAATGAATTCCAAATGCAATTTTAGCTTGTGTGAATTAATCCCTAAATTATGATTTTTGTGTATTAAATATTTATTGTGAACACTGGATTGGCACCTTGTAAGCACTACCTATATTTATTGGATGTGCTGTTTTCCATACCATTACAGCATTAACAGAATCATTACTGACACCAGATACTCTAATGAACGAAATGTGTTTCACTACAGAAAGATTACTAACAATTCTTACCCTAACAGCAGCAGCAGCAGCACACTATGGATGAGTGCACACCAGTACAGATAAGAGGACCATGCTGTGTGTGATCATGTGCTGCTGTCGCTGTCTCCTGTCAGGGTTTCCCACGAGAGAGGATAATAGGAATTTAATACCTGCCGGTAATTCCTTTTCTCTTAGTCTGTAGGGGATATTGGGAAACATTTACCATGGGGTATAGATCGGGTCCATTGGAGCCTGGCACTTTAAGAAATCATTAGTGTGTGCTGGCTCCTCCCCTCTATGCCCCTCCTACAGATCCAGTCTAGGAAAACTGTGCCCAAGGAAACTGACATACTTTGAGAGTAGAATATATACATAAACAGCGTTGAGGTAACGAACCAGCACACAACAAAAGATAGCCGTGATACCCAAAATGAAGGATAGCAACGCTAACCAGAAAAAGGAACAGGGACAGCAACAACAGACCCAACCAAGAATTCCCAACCAGTAAGCAGGAACTACGAAGCACTGAGGTGGGCACCTAGTATCGCCTATGGACTACGAGAAAAGGAATTACTGGTAGGTATTAAATTCCTATTTTCTCTATCATCCTAGGGGATACTGGGAAACCTAGTTACCATGGGGAAGTCACAAAGCTCCCAGAACGGGTGAGAGAGTGCTGAGACCCCTGTAAAACCAAGCAACCAAACTGAAGGTCCTCAGTAGCCAAGGTATCGAACTTGTAGAACATGACAAAGGTGTTCGAACCCGATCAAGATGCAGCACGGCACAACTGCAAGGCCAAGACGCTTCAGGTAGCCGCCCAGGAAGAACCCACTGACCTAGTTTAGTGGGCCTGAATAGATCTCGGCAGCGGCAATTCCGTCAAAGAATAGGTCTGTTGAATAGTCAACCTGAGCCAACGAGCAATGGACTGCTTGTAAGCAGGACATAAAACCTTGGTAGCGTTGTAAAGGACAAAGAGAGAGTTGGACTTCCTCTGACGAGCTATTCTTTAGACATAAATCCGAACCATGTCCAAGGACTTTGGAGCAACTGATGTATTCGACATCACCGGAACCAATATTGGTTGATTAATGTGAAAAGCCGAAACCACCTTCAGCAAAAACTGTGGGCGAGTCCTGAGATCTGCCCTATCCTCATGAAATATTAAATAAGGGCTCTTACAGGATAAGGCCCCTAATTCAGACACATGCCTCGCAGGGGCCAGTGCCAGCAAGATGACAGTCTTCTAAGTAAGATATTTCAAAGCCACCCTGTGAAGAGGTTCAAACCAGTCCGATTGGAGAAAGGTCACTACCACATTGAGATCCCACAGGGCCGTGGGAGGAACAGAAGGCAGTTGAATGCAAAGAACACCCTTCAAGAATGTCTGTACCTCAGGAAGTACAGCCAGCTGTTTTTGGAAGAAGATGGAGAGAGCCGATATTGGAACATTGATGGAGCCTAGCCGTAGGCCAAATCCATACCTGCTTGGAGGAAGAGCAGAAACCGGCACAGTCGAAATTCCACAGCAGAATATCCTCTGCCTTCAAACCAAGAAACATATTTCTTCCAGATATGATGGTAATGCCGAGACATGACCACCTTACGGGCCTGGATCATAGTTAAAATAACCTTGGAAGGAAGGCTCTTTCTGGTTAGAATCTCCCTCTCAACTTCCAAGCCATCAAACGTAGCCATGGCAAGTCTGGAAAGATGAACTGCCCTTGCTGAAGAAGAACCTTGAGAAGAGGTAGAGGCCAGGGCTCTTCGAGAGACCTGGTCAGGAGGTCTGCATTATAGTCTTGGTGAGGCCAATCTGGTTCAATTAGAATTGCCAGAATGTTTTCCCTTTTGAGTCTTTTTAGAATTCTGGGAATGAGAGGAGTTGGAGGGATCAGATACATGAACTGGCAAGTCCACGGCACCGTCAGAGCATCTACCACTGCAGCCTGCAGATCCCTTGTCCTGGAACAGTAGCGATGCAACTTCTTGTTGAGACGGGAAGCCATCATGTCTATCTGTGGACAGCCCCATTGGTGAACCAGCTTTTGAAGCACCTGGGGGTGAAGGCCCCATTTCCCCCAGATGGATGTCGTGCCTGTGTTGGCTTCCTCCCAGAGGAGTATCCTTTACACTTTTCACATTGCGGCCCTGCTTCTTGTTCCTCCCTGATGGTTTATGTACGCCACCACCCTGTCATTGTCTGACTGCACCTGTATGGCCTGATGACGGAGGAGACAAGAGGCCTGCATAAGAGCATTGTAAATTGCCCTGAGTTGCAGAACATTTATTGGAAGTGAGGACTCCTGACTTGACCATCTTCCCTGGAACTGGGCCACCTGGGTCTCTTCCCCCCCAACCAAAGAGGCTGGCATCCGTTGTCAGCAGAATCTAGGACTGGGTTCCAAAACGCTGACTTTCCACTAGATGAGAGACCTGCAACCACCACAACATGGAGATCCGTGCTTTGCCAACAGAGAAACACTCTGGTGCATGTGTAGGTGAGACCCCGACAACTTGTCTAGCAGATCCAGCTGGAACGGATATGCATGGAATCTGCCAAACTGGATTGCCTTGTAGGAGGCTACCATCTTTCCTAGGAGGTGTATGCAAAGGTGAACTGAGACCCTGCAGGGTCTGAGCACAGAGCAGACCATAGTTTGAATTTTCAGGGCCTTGTTCATGGGGAGGAATAACTTCTGGGACACCGTGTTCACTATAATTCCCAGGAACTGATTTTTTTTCTTCTGACTGTTCCAAATTAGATTTGTGAAAATTTAGGATCCACCCATGAAGGCGAGTAGTCAAGTCGATGCTGTTCAGCAGACACTCCCAGGACACCGCCTTTATTAGGTGATCATCCAAGTAAGGCACTATGGGGGTAATTCCAAGTTGATCGCAGCAGGAAAATTTTTAGCAATTGGCCAAAACCATGTGCAGTGCAGGGGTTGCAGATTTAACATGTGCAGAGAGAGTTAGATTTGGGTGTGGTGTGTTCAATCTGCAATCTAAATTGCAGTGTAAAAATAAAGCAGCCAGTATTTACCCTGCACAGAAACAAAATAACCCACCCAAATATAACTCTCTCTCTGCAAATGTTATATCTGCCCCCTCTGCAGTGCACATGGTTTTGCCCAATTGCTAAAAAATGTCCTGCTGCGATCAACTTGGAATTACCCCCTATGTTCACTCCCATCAAGCGGAGTTGCATAATCATCTCTGCTATCACTTTTGTGATTATCTCGGGGCTGTGGAGAGACTGAAGGGTAAGGCCTGAAACTGGAAGTAGTGATCCAATATAGTGAACCTGAGATATGCCTGATGAGTGGGCCAGATCGGAATGTGTAGATATACATCCTTGATATTGAGAGACACCAGGAACTCCCCATCCTCCAGACCAGAGACCACCGCTCTTAAGGAATCCATCTTGAACTTGAATACCCGTAGGTACGGGTTCAGGGACTTTAGGTTCAAGATCGGTCACACAGAACCATCCAGTTTCGGTTTTAGGAACAGTCATCAATAATACCATTGTTGTGCAACAGAGGAGGGACTGGAACAAAAACCTTTGTTTGAAGTAATTTTTGAATGGCGTCTTGCAAGAAAACCTTTGCTACAGGTGAAGATGGGAAGTTTGACCTGAAGAATCTGTGAGGAGGAGGTGCTTGTAATTGCAATCGGTAACCCTGGGATATGAGGTCCCTCACCCAAAGGTCCCGGCAGGATTCCGTCCACACATGAGTGAAATATCATAGATGAACACCCAGCTGAAAGTCCCCTTGCATTTGGGGCCAACCATCACGTGGAAGGCTTAGTGGTTGAGGACCCGGAGGCCTGATCCAGAAATCCAGCAGCCTCTCGTTTACAGGATTTACCACTATTACCTCTAGCTGCATTAGAGGCACCTCTGGCTTGGCTTCTAAATCTGGCCACACAAAAGGACTGCAGAGAGGGCCCAGGATAGGGACTTCTTGCCGGAGTTGCAGCAGATGGCAGATAGGTAGACTTACCTGCCATAGCCTGAGAAATCCACTTGTTCTGGTCCTCCCCAAACAAGGCATCCCTTGAAAAAGGAAGATTTTCTACACCTTTCTTGGAATCAGCATCCACCGACCATTGCTGCAACCACAGGGCCCTGTGCGCTGAGTCTGCCATAGCGGTGGAATGGTCATTAATTAGGCCTATCTCCTTGATTGCCTCACTCATGAAATTAGCAGCATCCTGTATATGTCATCTCAACCTGAGGTAGAGAGTCCAAACCCTCACTTATAATACCAGACCATTTGATCATGGCTCTTGTGATCCAACCGCACACAATGGAGGTCTCTGTGTGACCCTCACTGCAGTGTAAATGGATTTGAGTGTAGTCTCAATTTTGCGGTCAGCAGGGTCTTTAAGAGAAATAGCCCCAGGTACAGGCAGCACAATTTTACGTGACAGCCTGGACACTAAGGTTTCCACAATCGGTGGGTTCTGCCATACCTTCCTATCCTCAGGTGTGAATGAGAAAGAATTTAGCAACCATTTAGGGCAGTGGTTCCCAAAGATTTTTGAATCATGGTGCCCTAGAGTATCAGAATTTTTTTCACAGGCACCCCTAGTGCAATAATTTCTTATTGAGAAATTTAGAAATAAATATTAAATTAAATAGGTTGTGTTTATATGTCATTCTTAGGCTCAATTTTGTGGTGAGGGACAAGATGTGCTTCTGTTAGTCCCCATATTTTATGACGGACAGCCACTAGCACTAGTTTTGCCTTTTATATTGACCATAAAATAATTTGAATTGGTCCTGGACCACCAATCCAAGGCACCCCTGCAAGTGTCCCGAGGCACCCCAGGGAGCCACGGCACACAGTTTGGGAACCACTGATTTAGGGGTTTGAAATTTCGTGTCAGGATTGACCCATGCCTTCTTGAAGACTGAGTTCAATTTCTTAGAGATAGGGACAGTGGCTGTGGACATTGGTTTTACATTGAAAAACTCTTCCTCAAGTTCTGTCTCTTTTTCTGGTGTCGGAGATAAGCCTCCTCCTATCAAGTCCCTTCAATTGTCTGTTTATTACCATTTGTTTACCAATTGATTTGGTATCCCAGAAAGCAGTCAACACACAGGGTTATGTTGGCAAGATGAGACTGCCACTCGTTTAATCAGCACGGCATTATATTGCAAAAAGGTACTTGCATGCACACTTGATACACGTCACATTTTAAAACTAATGCATCTCTTCTCAGAACTCCTCACTAGCTGACACCCTTCTTTGTGTCCTTCACAAGAAGTCTAAACACAAGGAAGCTGTCTAATAACATATTTTCAAGACTATAGCTATGACCTTGCTTCCTAAAGAACGCACTAACTATGAAATATCAGCATTATTATGATTTCTCAACAAAGCATCTTTCTTATTCACTACATCATGACTGCTACTTAAATAAAATGGCTGATAGCTGCTTAAGCTCAATTCATCTCTCTGTCTGTCTTTTTCATAATAATATAACATTACAGTTGAGCAATAAGGCATTACACAATCTCTGTCTACAAGAGTCTAGGCAAATAGTCTAGCTATAATGGTGCTAAAGGTTATATTCCCATAGGATCGTGCTTGTCACTCTATCCCACGGAAGGTAAAGAACCGTTCACATCATATCCATTAAGGTAGACCGTTCACGGCTCCTTCTTGCCAAGCTTGCCACATCTGTCTTACCATTGTTGGATAGAATATTTACTACTTATGGAATTTCAGGAACAATAAAGACTGATAATGGTCCGCTTTTTCAAGGTGATGATTTCAGCAAATTCATGAAACATTTTGGAATTCGACATCAAAAAATCACACACCTGTGGCCACAGGCTAATGGTCTTGTTGAACGTTTCATGCGTAATCTGGTAAAGCAAATAAAGATTTGTAAAGTATCCTGAATTCCAATTCTACAGTCTCTAAATCAATTTCTTAGACAATATCGCTCTGTGCCTTATTCCACAACAAATGTCCCTCCTCAGACATTATGTTTCAAAGAAAAGTAATCAGATCCACTCTTCCAGAAATCCATTTGACTCCTTCATCTAGAGATCATCAGGTTTGACAGAAGGACTCTGCCAATAAACAAAAGGCTAAACAATATACAGACTGGAAAAGGAGAGCTATTGTTTTGGACTTACATGAAGGAAATCGTGTTCTGGTGAAACAAAAAGTAGTACGTAAGGACATGACTGCTTTTCACCCAAGTCCACTGACTAGTGGAAAGGAAAGGAACAATGGTTGTTGCAGGAAATGACCATCACACTGTCACAAGGAATGTGTCCCATTTTAAGAAGATATTCCCATCCTTATCTTCTAATACACCAAGTCAAGATGATGTCAACATACCACCTATAACATCCTCAGCACCGAGTGATTCTATTGTGTCTGTTCCTTTGAGTGAAGGATCATATACTCAGACAAAATCAGGCAGAGTCATTAAACCTCATACAAGGCTTATTGAGCAGATATGACTTTCATCTTATAGTTCATAATTTGTTGCTCAAAAATCTTTTCCAGTTTCATGTGTATTGTATATTGTGGGTTAATGTTCATGCTCAAATTCAGTCAGCATATTATTATATGCTTAATTGATTGAACGTAAAATCAATTTTATGTGTTTCAAAGAAATATATTAATTTACATATATGAAAGGAAGGGGGAGATGTATTATCTATGAAGATAGTTTATGTGCATTAGCTAGATGAGGTAGTGTACCTTTAAGAATCTGGCTGCACAGATGAACATGTGATCAGCAAGGAGAAGGAGAGCAGCATGTGGATTTGATGTCTTTCTATAACCATGCAAGTATTACTTACCAATAAGAAATAAAATACATAATCTTCATATTGCATGATTCATTGAAATAAAGAGATGTACATCAGGATATAACAGGTGCCAGATACACAAATGCCATGTGACAGACGTGACAGAGTCTTGAGACGCCAAGGAGAACGTTCTGCTGCCTGCAACATCCTTCAGCATGACCGTTTTGACAGTGGGTCCGTAATTGTGTGCGGTGACATTTTTTGGGGGGGCCGCACAGCCCTCCATGTTCTCGCCAGAGGTAGCCTGACTGCCATTAGGTACCGAGATGAGATCCTCTGACCCCTTGTGAGACCATATGCTGGTGCGGTTGTCCCTGGTTCCTCCTAATGCAAGAAAATGCTAGACCTCATGTGGCTGGAGTGTGTCAGCAGTTCCTGCAAGATGAAGGCATTGATGCTATGGACTGGCCCGCCCGTTCCCCAGACCTGAATCCAATTGAGCACATCTGGGACATCATGTCTCGCTCCATCCACCGACTCCACGTTGCACCACAGACTGTCCAGGTGTTGGCGGATGCTTTAGTCCAGGTCTGGGAGGAGGTCCCTCAGGAGACCATCCGCCACCTCATCAGGCATTGTAGGGAGGTCATACAGGCACATGGAGGCCACACACACTACTGAGCCTCATTTTGACTTGTTTTAAGGACATTACATCAAAGTTGGATCAGCCTGTAGTGTGTTTTTACACTTTAATTTTGAGTGTGACTCCAAATCCAGACCTCCATGGGGTAATAAATTTGTTTTCCATTGATTTTTGTGTGATTTTGTTGTCAGCACATTCAACTATGTAAAGAACAAAGTATTTAATAATAATATTTCATTCATTCAGATCTAGGATGTGTTGTTTAAGTGTTCCCTTTATTTTTGGAGCACAAGAAGTGATAGGACTTTTTATGTTTGTGTTTTTGTTTTTCTCTTTGTACTTGTGTGACCAGGCCCAAGCCTGAATACACGCCACACAGTGTTTGCTACCAGTAAAGTGTTGTACCTGGAAAACATGCCCGAGAGTCCTTATTTCAAGTACCTGTGTTACATTTGGTGGTCCGTACAGGGACCCATAAGGGAGAGAGGGTGGCTTGCTGCATCCCTGCTAAACCAGCCCCAATATCTCCTCTACTAAAATCATACTCTGAGACAAGATCTGAGATTGAATCATTGGCCACTGTTTTATTAAACATTACCATATTTACATGTTGCAGGGCAGGGACAGAGAACAGTGGGCAAGACACAAAAACCCTATCAATGCCCATCATTGATTTATGATGGGGCGTGCCACATACCTACGCCGTAGTCCCTCAGCAATGCCCCTGCTATGGAGACATGCTCGTCCTTGATTTATGAAGGGGTGTGCCATATACCTACGTTGTAGGCCCTCAGCAACACCCCCACTATGGAGTCAGCCCCCACAGATCACTCTGGCTTGATGACAGCTGGAGCCTGGCGTGCGGCACCTCGCCGATGGTGAATCTGCAACCTCAGCTGGCTCCCCTCCTCCACCTGTCTTGTGCACCACTTCTTCCCGCCGCTGGCCGTTTACTGAAAACCCCTCATCCTGCAATCCACCCTTCACTAGACTTCCCATGCCTCTTGCAATGCGTTGTTGAACAAGTCAATGCCAATGTCTGACAGATGCCTCTCATCTGCCCTGAACATGCCCTTACCCTTCTGACTGATGACCTTTCCTACCAGTGCCCTCATGCACTTACTGCCACATTGACCGTCTTCCTGGTTCTCCCTATGGCAGCCCGCTTTTGCGCACCGTACCAAGTCAGCCTGGGGTTGATGCTAGATGACACGATGTTAGCTGCTTGCCAATGCCCCTTGGCCCATGCTAGGTCAGTGCCAATCCCAATCCTTCTTACCATATCAGGGGACTTTGTGTCCTCCAAGTCATTACCTCCCAAATTAATGACTATTATGTTGGACTGCCCGCCATTCGCTCGCCCCACAGCCACACCTCCCTAAGACCGTGCCACCTCATCCCTCTCCACCCAAACCAAAACACTTATCCAATGCTCCTTGCCAGCCCCAGCTACCTACCGTAGGGCCTGGGAGTGACCCTCTTTTCCGCCCTGCGGGGGGGATTTAATTAGATGTTAGATCACTGGTAACCACCTGACATAAACTTATAGCGACTGACTTCCACCTGCCCAGGGTTCTTATCTCATCACCTGCGCAGCCCTCGCTAGCTGCCTATGTGGCAGCGCCAATTCTGAATGAATAAGTGCTAAATCTCGCCGTTGGCCACCCGCTGACCGTTACGCAACTTTTCAGTATTGCTGCAAACTGATATTTAGTTAGCAGCGACCCATCCGTGTGGACGAGGAAATTATCCCCGACTGTTGGCCTGATGCCCAAGTAGGCATTGACCGCCGCCACCGGGCATGATGCGACATCTGCATGCCTGTGCAGCTGTACCCATTTTTCCTTTCCCTCCTGATCTGTCTTTGATCTCTGCCTTTGCCTAGCACAGATTGCTCGGTTACTGCCACGTTCTTATACTGCAGACTGTCACCATGTTCGAGCTTAGATCTCAGTACCAGCTCGCTGATCCTGAATGCTCCGCAAAAAGCCGTTGTGAATGCGGCCAAGGACAGGGCATCCTCGCCCTGATCCCTGCATATTGATGGGATGCGGCCCCGCAGCGTCCTCATTCTCTGTATTGCAATAGGTTGCCTTGCGTCTGGCCTCTTCACCTCCTTCCTGGCCTCTCCCTCATTATTGTATGCATGCCAGAGGCATGAGGGGCATGTTTGGCCTGTCGGGCTTGCAAGTGGCGCTGCTGCCCTGAATGCTCCCCAACTCTGCCGTGACAATGCATCTGCTATCACATTCTTTTCCCCGGTACCTGCTTAGCCCAGAATAGAATATTATGCTGCAAACATGCCAGCGCCGATCTCCTAATCAACCTGACAACTGGCGGCGATGATGCCCGCTGCCTATTTACTGCTTGCACTACCCCCATATTGTCGCTGTCAGGGCTGAGGTTATTGTGATCCCGGACTAGTACTGGACACTGGTCCAGTACTAGTCTTGGTCTTGAGCGCAGTGAGCAGAATCGGCTGGCTTAGTGAACGATCCGCTCGTCCAGACGCGGCAGTAAGGCAGTGTACCCTATGAGGGAAAGTGACCAGCTATGGGTACTGGAACATTGGTGGTGGAAGCCACCAGTGCAATGGGTACCTGGGTTGTCACCTAATGGACAGTTACTTGAGAACTGGTGAGTTGACGGAATGCTGGGAGGATCAGCAATGCAGGAAAGTCACAGATCACTGGCTGGAACCAGTGTGAGGCTGAGGACAACAGCAGTACTTGAAGATGAAGCTGAGGATGTCAGCAATACTTGTGGATGGAGCAGAGGATGTCGGCAATGTTTGTAGCAGAAGCTGAGGACGTCAGCAATACTTGTGGACAGAGCCGAGGACGTCGGCAATGTTTGTAGCAGAAGCTGAGGACGTCAGCAATACTTGTGGACGGAGCCGAGGACGTCAGCAATGTTTGTAGCAGAAGCTGTGGTAGCGCAATGGGGATTCCGTATGCTGTGCAGTGCAGTGTCGGCACTGCTGGTTTCCCAGTAGCTGTGATGCGGTGGTTCTGCACAATGGATACTGCAATGTTGTAGACTGCAGTGGCAGGTTTTCCGGAAACTATGGTGTGCCACCTTGCGCAGCGGAGAACTGGAAGCTGGCAAGAACCAGCAAAGTCTCTAAAGCCGCTAGGGATATAGGATAGTCCCTCTGGATCACTGGAGGACTTCCAGTGAATCTGGAGCCGCCGGGATATAGTGGCAGCGATGGCCGTTTAAATCATCCAGGGAGTCAGACAGTGCAGGGGATGGCAACTTGTACAGAGTCTATTACCAGCAGGAGATTCTGGAGCTCACTCCAGGCTGAGAGACACCAAAGCACTGACAGATTGCTAGTGCTTGAGACCTGGAACTTATACCCAGTGCTTACAGTTGAGTGGATGAGCAGCTCACATGATGCAGAAGTGAATCCGGATTGGACCCTGGAAGGTCAGCTGACCAGGAACTGTCATGGCGACGTCCATAGCTTGTTTGGAGGGAACTCCGGTGTGGTGTGTGCATAGACAGGCAATAATGGGCACGGGTCCTGAGAGCACAGGAAGGTATATCTGGTAACCACTGGACTTGTAGATACTGGCACAGAAGTATAGAACTGCATGAGAATCCTCAATGATTGCTATGCAGGCACACCATGCAGCGACTTACTGAGTTCTGAATTCACACAGAAGATTAATCACTACAGCTGCACTCGTTAGCAGGAAGTGAGCTCAGCACACAGAGAACTCATCATACCGGTGAGCTGTTTATCCCAGCCAGCAGAAAACATGCAGGTTACAGGACAGATGGCAGAGGTAAGTCACCAAATAATATGATTCTAGTCAGGATCGTGACAGTCACACCAGATTTGTATCCGCCTGTTGCCGAGCCTCTCCCCCCAGATCGTCACTGCTATGACTATTGGGAATAACTCCAAGGCCGCCAGGTTCCTGGTGAGCCCTGCCACTTTCCACAATGAGGGGCCAAACCAGTGCGCACCACTCGCCCTGAAGCCTGTCGCCCCCGCGGCGTTCATTGCGTGATTGGACCGTACTTCCTTGGGCCACATACGCGCTCCACTAAAACGCAGGAGGAATTTCTCCCACACTTGCAGGTCCTCCCTCAACTCCTTGTTGATGTGTACAAAGTGATGTTTCTTTGTGATGCCCGTGATGGCTTGCTCGAGTTGCCGTTTAAATATCCTGCCTGTAGGGATCACCCTGCATGTAGAATTGAGGCTTCCCAATAGTGATTGGAGCTGCCCCAATGTAACCTTTTCTGCCCTTATTTGTCTGCTGCTTGGCTCCTTCTTGGCGGTGTGGCTAGCACTGCAGACTGAACATGCATGCTTGACATTGCACTGAGTGCAGGTGCAAAGCTGTTCATTAAATGGCCCAGCATTTAGGATCCGGCTTCTGCGCGCCATGGCTCCCTGCCTCTAATTTCTGCGGTGCCGCAACCTTTTCCGCTAACCCTGCGGCCTGCAGCTTGAGCCACACGTCAACATACCTCCCAACTTTTGAAGATCCTAAGGAGGGACATTAGGAAATGTGGCTTATCGGATGGGGCGTGGACTTGATGGTAGGGGCCGTGGCCAGTGGATCGGACAGCGGGACAGACCGTGAAAAACGGGACTGTTGGGAAGCATGCATCAATATTCCTAGTACCGAAGTCGGTGGGCTTTCCGCCCGCAACCTTCACCCTAAATCTTTGTCATATTTCCACCATACCCATGCTTCCTATAAGCGGAATAAATGAAATTTGTTTATTTAAAAATACTGGTGGCTACCTCAGGGCATGCCTCAGCATAACAAGCGACCATACCACTCAGCAAATGCTCAATTGTTTTGCAGCTATGAGCGGGCATTCTACCCTTTGGTTTGGCTTCTGTCAATGAACATATATCTATGAACATCCCTTTCTCATTCTCTGCTTTAGTCAGTGCAGGCGAATGGCCTGCTACTGCTTTGGAAAAATGCATGCCACCCTCCACTGCTCCCTTAATACTCTGCATGCCTCGTCCTGATCAGACTCCAATGGTCCTTCACCTAGCTCACACCCCGGCTGCACCTCGCTGCTACTGCTAGGCACCCCTGCTAATCTGTCCTGCAGAATCACTAATGTTCTGCACATCCTGATCACTTCCTGGTGCACCACCTATGCACTGCTTTGCCACTGAGATCTCCCGGCAGGGTTGTGTCTATGTTCCCTTCGTGATCAGGACCTGGAAGCGACAGCACGAGAGGGCAAGAGTAGACTTCCGCCCTTACAGCACCTTACTGATTTCTCCGTTCGTTTGAGGGTTTTTGTTTTTTCCTATGCACCATTGGACGCTCGCCACGCTTCGGGATCGGTCTCTCGCTTCGCTCGCCACAGGTTGCTATTCCAAATAGTTTGTGACATGGACCCACGGAGTTATGGGAAAAGTCCTCTCCATGAAGGGAAACTAGATGCTACCCTCCCGGCAGAGCGATGCGGCCGTCGCCGTGACACAGGGAGAAGATGATCGCCATCTTCCTGCGCTATTCTTAGGAAGGAGAGGTGTCGTTGCAGCGACTCTTCCCCGACTCCCGATCGCATCTCCTAGTTAAACTGTGATGATGCCCTTGTGGGCTTTATTCTTAATGAGTGCACCAACAGTACATACATTGTGACTGTTGTTTTCTTTAAGTCTCTACACCCTGCCTTTGTAATACTGTCTGCCCAGGTGTGAAGTTGTTATCACCATGGGGGGTGGGGAGAACAGCGCCCCCTCCAGGGCACCAGAGTGCCTTCCTGCCGTAAAACCTTTTTGCAATGAAAGAAGCCACTAACCAGCCCTCTGCCCAGCTAACAAGGGAACTCATTGCTCTCTCAGGAAGGTATGCAAACTACTATTAGGCATCCCTGTAAAAATGACCCACAGCATTGCTAATATCATGTACATTCTGCCCAGCTCAGTTCCTGGCTAGACATCCCGGTAAAATGACATTGGTCTTACCAATCCCGCGCGCCGTCTCCTCCCTGCTCGCTGCGACCTTGGTGACGATCCTCTCATGTACTGCCTTTCCTGCACCAGACCCTGCGCTGGAAATGCTGAGGCATCGCTGACCATAGCGTAGCCCGTGCCTTCGCTTCCTCACCTTTGCTCCCCGCATATCAGATGACTCTCTTGGTGATCCCTCTGCGGCGTGCTGTAATGCCGGTTGCTGCTCCTTTGCGGTTCCTGATCCCGTGCGCCTCCCTCAATGACTATCCCTCTAGATAGGGCGTGTTCAGCGCCGACCCTGGTGCAAGAAGATGACCCCAGCGCCTCGGTGTGTCCAGCGTGAACCGATAGAAGTAGTGGCGCATCGCCGAACAAAGCGTAGCCCGTGTTCTCACATCCTTGCCTCTGATCCCTGCTGCTCGGCCGCCTCTTGCAATGATCTTCCCGCGGCGTGCTGTACTGCTGATCATGATTAGGGTAGCTCCTGTCACGATCCGGGTATCTGGACGCCACTATTTACCTTTCAGGTGTCTCCTAAAGCTGGCTCAGCGTCCTAGGCCCGGTTCCCAGCTATGTTGCTAGCATTCATATGTCATGTCTCACCTTTGCTGATCCGTGGATATTGTCCTTCCAATGCCCGGGCGACAGGCATGGCGTCACCTGCCGGCGGGGCCTCGGGCATCGTCTCCTGTTCTCAAGGCACTACAGGGTATGTGGCACTCTTCACCTACTGCGGCTGCGGCCATCCATGTTGGAGGTTTGAGACGCAAGTCGGCGCTCTCTGTGTTCACCGCCGCCATTACAGAGGAATCTCCATGTGGTGTTACAAACAAGGTTTCCCTCCACTGGCCGGTACGGGCGCAGCCATCTTAGTTCCAGTCACATGATCCTGACCTCCAATCCATAGCTCCGCTGAAGTCTGCCTAATTGGTCATCCAATCCCTGCATACCTAAGGGTATAAAGGGACTGAGCCTGCACCAGGAAATCGTCAGTGCTTTGGTTGTCAAACCTTGTTTCCAGTCTCTCTCTCCTGTGGTTGTTTTGTTACAGGTTTCCAGCTCCTGTCTCCAGTTACCACTAATAGACCCGCACCAGCTTACCACCTTGCGGTGCAGCCTGACTCTGCAGTCTTCTATGATTACTCCAGCTTCCCGCTACAGATCCATCTGCTTCCAGCGGTCAGCTTCCAGCAGTGATCAGCTTCCTTTAAGTGCCGGTACTTCTCCAGCGGATACCTACATACCATCGGTACCCGCAAACCATTGGTACCCGCATATCATGATTTCCTATATCATCGCTCCCCAGCTTCATTCTACTACCTGGCTGGTTCCATCCAGCGTCCACTCCATGTTTCAACACCTGGCTGGTTCCATCCAGCATCCACAGCAGCTACCTCTACTACAGTGCTACCAGCTTCCAGTGATACATCTGCTGGTGTGTTCCTTGGCTACTCTTACTACTACGGATGGGTCTGGTAAGGACATTCCATCACTGGGACATTAAGAACTGTACCTATTGCTACCAGTACCCTGTGGCCTTTGCCAAACCTATAGTGATCCAGGAACTGTTTTATTATTACTACTGTATCTCTTCATTCATTTACCACTTCTGTGAATACATGGAGTTCTGTTAATAAACTTTTATTGACTTTTAAATCCTGGTTGTCATGGTCACGCCTTCGGGCAACCTTCCTACACCGTACTCATATGTCCAAGGGTCTGATTAAACCTCCCAAGTTTAGCTTCACCTCAGCCCCTACAACTGAGGCTTCCTCCCGTCAGCTCAGGCCCTCAGTTGTGACAGCTCCTTTGCTGTGTTGTGTTTGTGCTAAGGAAAGCCATTAGTCCCTGATCCCGCTCCCTCATGTTCCCGAAGCAAGGCCTCTGTGGGCTGCGATGACGTCTGCCTGTGCCACTATATTCCGCCTATTGAACTTGCTCCCTGGCGTGGTAAGGTTGCTCCCGCCTTTCCGATCGCCCCACGCAGCTGCAGCTCTGGCAATCCCGGTGCTGCGTGTGGTAGCTCCTTGCTGGTGAGACCTGGCAGCAGCTGACCGCCGCCGGCGATGCTCTTCCATGTGACATTGAGCAATGGCAGCTGCTTCTCGTGGATGAAAGGTACCAGGTGGGTGATGACGGTGACCGTGATCCCTCACCGCATGCTGTGTTGAATACTGTAGCTCCCTTGCCGCGATGCGCTGACTTCCGTTCCCTTGGCCTCCTTGATGCGGCAGCCAGGAGTTGCGCGGCCAGCTCCATAAACAGCTGCGTAGATGCCTGATGTACCCATAATGCCGGTGAACCAGCAAATGGGCCCTGCATGGCTGCTGCAGCGCCGATATTCCACTGCTGGGATTGGCTTTTTGGCTCACCAGGTCCACTTGCTCATGCCGTGTCATATGCACTCTGCTCCTCTGCGCCGGACTACGCTCCATCCAATTCTGTGGCTGCCAGAATGCCGTTGCATGCAGCCGGTGATTGGTTCCTCTCCCAATGCTGCTCTCCATTCTGTCTGTATGCAGCCTCGTTTACACTCCTGCGTCTGGCTGCCAGAGACCGTTCTTTCACCCTCCGGCCACTAGGGGGAGCTGCCTCTGCCTGAGCTCCTCCATGATGGAGATGCTGCTGCTTCCTCACTCTTTTGTTCCCTTTCTTCCGGATGCACTCCTCCCCCAGTTGGTTCTAAATCGGAGTGGGAGAAGGGACCTTCTGACGTCACTAGGGGAGGATACACATCACCAGGGGAGGAGCTATGGCTTAACAGGGTACCCGAAAAGTAACCTCGCGGGCTCACTTTGCTAGCCATGCTTCGGGCTCGGTAGCGAGCAAAGCGGAGCTTCGCTAACCACCTGATTACTAAAGGTAATAGTTGGTGGCGTAATAAGGGGCACCAGGACCTGAGGGGGCGACCAGCTACAGCTTCATGAATAAGGTAGCGTGGTCCTACATCTCACAGCTGCCTTAATCCTCCCGGCACTCATATCTTACAGTAGCCATGACTGCCAAGCTCCCGTATTGCAGCCTCCAGCTCCGCCTCCATCTGGCATAGGCAGTAACTTTGACAGTTCATGGAGTCCTGGCTGGGTGTGACATGTGGCCCTGCTCTTCATTCCAGGCTCTTTCACTGACTACTCAGTCCCAGCTCTGCATCGCTGCCTGCAGGTAAGATGGCTGCACAGTGCACTCTCTGCATTTGATAAGGAAAGAGGGAAAAGCAGCAGTCTGGGGATGGGGGGTATTGGGGATGGAGATGAGCAGCAGGCATCCACGCATTCTGGGGGGGATGAGCAGCAGCATGCACACAGATAGTGAGGGGATAGAACAGCAGACATTTAAAGGGGGGGTGTTGGTGAGAGCAGCAGGCACACACAGACTGGGTAGATGGGGAGAAGAGAGCATCCATGCAACAGACTCAGGGTGGGGGAGAACAGCAGCATGCCTTTCACCTGAAGGTTGGGTAGAGGGAAGGGGCAGTAGGCAGAATCAGTTGCCTAGGGTGCCAAGAAACTTTGCACAGGCCCTGCTGTTGCTACAGATGACCCAGAGGCATATTTGTTATTATATGAAAGGGTGGCACAGCACTTAAAGTGGCCAGTTAGAACTTGGGCTGATAAACTTGCCCCCTATCTTACCGATGAGGCTCAGAAAGCATATGCTGCGCTATCCTCTGCTGAAAAATATGACTTGGTTAAAAGTACTATTCTAGCCCAGTCAGGTCTACTCCATCTGGTAAAGTGCAGTGCTTCCACGAATGGGCAATATTACCAGGGGTCCCAATTCGGAAGCAGGTGTTAGAACTTGTCAGACTGGGGCAGAGTTGGCTCCAGCCAGAAGACTGCACTGCCGCTCAGATTGTGGATATGGTGGTAATTGACCTGTGTATTAGAACACTAAGGTGGAATATGCAGTGCTGGGTCATACACGCTGATCCTCAGAATTTAGTGGACTAAACTACAGTATAGGAGCAGTATGAGACCTCAGGAAATATGACAAAGATGTCAGAAAAGAAACCCGGGATTGGGCAGCCATTAAAGGATGCACCCCAGTGTCCTCTGTCACCATCTGTCACCATATTGCATTCTGGAGGAACGGCACTAAGCGGTCCGGTGAGATATGGGAAAGGAAAGTCCAAATACTGTACTTTTTGCTGGACCACTCAGTTGTCACACTGTCCCTTTGAGGGATACCTTGTCCTAGGAGTGGGAAAAAAGCATGCATCCCAGTGTCCGCAAGAAATTAGGACAATTTATTCCTTTTACACCCACAATACATTGTGCTGATGCCTATTAGGGTCCAGTGAGCAGGGATCAGTTTGCAGCACCAGGGACTATTGACATTGACCGTATGTATGGCTGCAAACCACTACAGAGGACTGATGATGGAGCATAAAAAGTGCTAGAACTTTTTATGTTTGTTTTATTTTTCTGTTTGTACTTGTGTGACCAGGCCCAAGCCTGAATATACTCCGCACAGTGGGGGTAATTCAGACCTGATCACAGCAGCAAATTTGATAGCTAATGGGCACCACCACGGGGGTCATTCCGAGTTGTTCGCTCGTTGACGATTTTCACTATGCTGCGATTTGTTGCAAACTGCCCATGCACAAGGCACGCAGGGCGCATGCGCTTAGTTATTTAACTAAAAACTCAGCAGAATTGCTGTGAATACAATCCACCCAAATCTAACTTTCTCTGCACATGTTACATCTGCAAACAGATCTGAATGTATATATCTCTGATTTCTTTTTTTTCCATAAGAATGTAACCAGAGGGCCCCCCCCCCCCTGCAGAGGTGATCAGATCTGAATTAGGCATAGTTGCCTACCCTCCCTCATTCTGCAGGAGACTCCCTGAAATAGCAGCAATCTCCCTGACTCCCTGAATAGACCAGCAATCTCCCTGTTTGCACCTTACCCCCATACTGTAGCTGTTACATTCAGGGGCGGATTGGGAACAAAAAGCGGCCCTGGAAAAATTTGTACTAGTGGCCCCACATGGGCAGCACCAGAGGTGTAAGGTCTAGCTATGGGCCATGGCAGCAGCACCCTCCCCCCAAGACTTTCCAGATAGTGGGCATGTCCAGCATCAAGGGGGAAATTAAAAAGAAATACAATTAAATATTATGAGCACATTATATGATACGCCTTCAGAATTTAGGAAACTATATCATTCTTTAGAAATATATATTATCTTGCTTATTACACCAACCGTATCCCAATCACTATTCACTCAATCTTATATGTCAGCCAAGCAGGCAGACAGAGCATACACTAGATCATCTGCAATCACAGGCTAAGTGGCAAAGTCATTTTCATATAGGCAAACTATTTTGCATGTTATTCATTATATCTATAAAAAGGACCACATGTCCTCAAACAAAACAGGCCCCACGGGTGCGTCGGCCCACCGGAGATCTTCCCTGTAAGCCCTATGGCCAATCCGCCTCTGGTTACATTCTCATATGTAGCGCCCAGCGCTTATGACAGGCAGCAAATGTGAAATTGGACACCGGCCATTTCGTGTATAGAGACTACATCTCCCAGACAGCCTTGGGTTTCAGAGGATATACAGAGAGACACGCAGAGGCTGTCGGGGGGTGGGGAAACAAGGCATGGGGAGGGGGGAGTGCAGAATGGAATGCTTTTGTCCAGAGGAGTGAAGGAGGAGATGGGCGAGGAGAGAGAAGGATCCATGTCTGGGATATAGCTAAGATGCAGCTGACAATGACTGGAGAATACTGGGGAAGAAGTCCACGTGACTGTACAGAAAGAGCCCTATGGAGAGGGAGAACCCCAGTCTGATGAAGTTAAGTGGCCTACAGAGGATAATGCATTTCAAACCTTCCTTTTTGACCCCTGGAGAGGACAGTTTGCAGAGGGACACACTTTGGAGGAATGTGAGATAAGTAACGGTTTACAGTGTTATTTTTCTCGGTAAAGACTGATAAATAGTAGCTAACAAAGTGTGTGATTTCACCAAGAATCAGTTTGTGGAACTACAAGTACCAGCGTTGCTGAAAGTGCCAATTGGAACCTGTTAAAGTACCTTTTCCGTCAAGTTATAGCATGCAGAAGATAAGGAACTCTGAAATAACAGTGCACTATAATGGGGGATGTATTGTCTAATGCTGTGTGTGATATGTGTGAAATTCCTTGTGATACTGCTGTTTAAGTTGTCATTACCCAGTCAGTGATTGCAAAGGCCAGGGTGTTAGCTGCATACAAAAGGAAAGTGTAGGAAGGGACAGACAGACAGGAGAAAGCAGATTCATGTGTTATGTTCATTTTTCTTATTACTGCATTATACACCCTTTAGATATGTGTGTGCATTACTGACCAACATGTTCCTATGCCTTTAGTATATGTCCTCTTTTATTGATCTACTATAGTCATAGAAACATAGAAACATATAATTTGTCGGCAGATAAGAACCACTTGGCCCATCTAGTCTGCCCCTTATTTTTTTTTTTTTTATATATTATTTTTTATCACTAACCTTATTTGATCCTTATTTCTT
This sequence comes from Pseudophryne corroboree, assembly GCF_028390025.1. Lineage (NCBI taxonomy): Eukaryota > Metazoa > Chordata > Amphibia > Anura > Myobatrachidae > Pseudophryne > Pseudophryne corroboree. Next base: position 54,787,949 of record NC_086449.1, read on the forward strand.
TGTAAGGATATCCTTATGTCTATCCCATGCATGTTTAAATTGCTCTACTGTCTTAGCCTCTACCACCTCTGAGGGGAGGCTATTCCACTTGTCCACTACCCTTTCTGTGAAATAATTTTTCCGCAAATTTCCCCTGAACCTCCCCCCCTCCAGTCTCAGTGCATGTCCTCGTGTCCTATTGCTTCTCTTCATTTGGAGAATGTTTCCCTCCTGGACTTTGTTAAAACCCTTCATATATTTGAAAGTTTCTATCATGTCTCCCCTTTCCCTTCTCTGCTCCAAACTATACATATTGAGATTTCTTAGTCTTTCTGGGTATGTTTTGTGATGTAGGCCATGCACCATTTTAGTTGCCCTACTTTGTACAGTTTCTAATGTATTAATATCCTTTAGAAGATATGGCCTCCAGAACTGAATACAGTATTCTAGATGAGGCCGTACCAATGACCTATACAGTGGCATTATTACTTCTTTCTTTCTGCTGCTGATTCCTCTCCCAATGCAGCCAAGCATCTGACTAGCCTTCCTCATTGCCTTGTTACATTGCTTACCTGCTTTTAAGTCATCTGAAATAGTGACTCCTGGATCCCTTTCCTCCTCAGTAGTTTCCAGTATAGTGCCATTAATACTGTATTTAGCTTTAGGATTTTTGAGACCCAAGTGCATGATTTTGCATTTTTTGGCATTAAACTGTAATTGCCAGACTCTTGACCATTCCTCTAGTCTACCTAGATCCTCAATCATTTGTTTTACCCCACCTGGTGTGTCTACCCTGTTGCATACCTTTGTGTCATCTGCAAAAAGGCATACTTTCCCTTTAATGCCATTTGCAATGTCACCAATAAAGATATTAAAAAGCACTGGTCCAAGTACAGATCCCTGTGGTACTCCACTGGTAACATTTCCCTCCTGTGAATGCACTCCATTTACCACAACTCTCTGTTTTCTATCCTTCAACCAAGATCTTATCCATTCAATAATCCTAATATCCAATCCCAAACTTTCAAGTTTATTTAGCAGTCTGCGATGTGGAACTGTGTCAAAAGCCTTACTAAAGTCTAGATAAGCTATATCCATGGCTCCACCTTTATCCATCACTTTAGTCACACAATCAAAAAAGTCAATAAGATTTGATTGACATGATCTCCCCCCAGTGAATCCATGCTGTTTGGGATCCTGTAAATTGCCGGATTTGAGATAATCTACAACTCTTTCTTTTAAGAGTGTTTCCATCAATTTCCCTACTACTGATGTAAGACTCACTGGTCTGTAGTTGTTTGCCTCTTCCTTGCTTCCACTTTTGTGCAGTGGGACTACGTTTGCTCTTTTCCAGTCCCCTGGAATTTCTCCTGTAGCTAATGACTGGTTGAATAATTCTGTCAATGGTGCTACCAGCACCTCTTTAAGTTCTTTTAGTATCCTTGGATGTATCCCATCTGGCCCCATAGATTTGTCCACTTTCAGCTTTGAGAGTTCTGTTAGGACCTTCTCCTCTGTAAATGTACTTGTTTCATTTTCCTGAATATCCCTGCAACTTAACTGTGGCCCCTTTCCCTCTCTTTCAGTAGTAAATACTGAGCAAAAATAATCATTAAGATGATCTGCTATTAAATTGTCTCCTTCAACAAGACTCCCAGTGTCCGTCTTTAGTTTTATAATTCCGCCTTTTGTTTTTCTCTTTTCGCTTATATACCTAAAAAAAGTTTTGCCTCCTTTACCCACTGACTGGGCCATTTTCTCCTCAGCTTGTGCCTTTGCACATCTGATTACCTTCTTTGTCTCCTTCTGTCTAACAAGATATATCTTTTTGTCTTCATTATTTTGTGTCTGCTTATATTTCCTAAAAGCCATCTTTTTTGCTCTCACAATATTTGCTACTTCTTTTGCAAACCACACTGGCTTCCTTTTCCTTGTGTTTTTCCTAACAGTTTTGATACAAAGGTCTGTTGCCTTCAATATTGCACATTTGAATGTTTCCCACCTCTCCTGCACTGTTTCCAAGTTCCTCCACTCTGCCAAAGAATCACTTACACATTTTCCCATCCCTACAAAATCAACCTTCCTAAAATCCAACACCTTTGTTTTTGTATGGGACGAGTCAGTCTCTGTCTTAATGCTGAACCATACTGCTTGATGATCACTGGATCCCAGCTTTTCACCCACTTTTACGTCCGATAATCTGTCTCCATTTGTAAGTATTAAGTCTAATATTGCGTCTTTCCGAGTGGGCTCCCTCACCAATTGGTGGAGGGATGCTCCCTGAAGGGAATTTAAAATGTTCCTACTTCTAGTGGAACTAGCAACAGACACCTCCCAGTTTACATCAGGAAGATTAAAGTCTCCCATGATTATTACCTCTCCTTTTAATGCCATTTTAATTATGTCCTGCAATAGGTTCTTGTCAAGTTCCTCTTCCTGACCTGGTGGCCTGTATATCACGCCAATACAAATAATCAACTTTTCCCCTGTTTCTATGGTCACCCAAAGGGCCTCAGTTTTGTATATAGTCCCTTGTATATAAATGCATAAAAGCAATTGCTATTCCAGACCCTTTAATAAATGTGCCAGGGTGGCTTTTGCAACATATCCGTGTGATATATTCCTGTAGTGGGGTCGGTCTAAGCACGTGGTGGGCAGGGGGTTTCCCGAGTCTCCCTCTGGTGTTTCCAAAATTGAACACTTCCCAGAAGAGCACGTCATGTCAAGATTCGGGTGGAGGCACTAATACCAAGAGAAGTACAAGGTGAGAAGTATTGCAAAGCGGGAAGAGTTAAATACACACCATTACCCAGAGAGCCCAGGTAAAGGGGTGTTACAGTGGAGTGCACTGCTGAGATTCGTACAGCTAACTCAGAATTTGCTTACCAGGTGGGCGCCATGGCTAGTTTGAAGCCAGAAGAAGTATATGGTTGGTGTGAACAACTATCCAAAGATTCAGAATGCTGTTTTGTTTTGTGCGGTGAACTGCATGAAGTTCCAGATGAGCAGATTACCAAGATAATTGCAGGGCGGACAGGGATGCAGAGGCTAAATGTACTGGGCAGGCGGGATGATGCTGTGCTGCTAGAGAGCAATGCTGTGTTGGAGAGAGGATTGATCCCTGCTGTCTTTTCCTATGAGGGAAGCAAACGTTGGAGCGTAGTGTTGCCTCTTAATCCGAGTGAGGGGATGAGAGTTGCCCAAGAATCAAGTCCTACTGAAGAGAGGACAAGGAGCCCCATTGTACAGTCCCCTGACATTCAAAGACAAGATGATTCACCTCTGGGCCTAGATGGAGCCTCTGACACGCAGAGTCAATTATTTTTGGTCGCTATGAATAAACTCGTGGAGCAACTGGGAAGAAACCAGTATGATGGTGGATATAGGAGATTGAGACCTTTCTCAGGTGTCCAACCTGTTCCAACTGGAGAAGATGCCTATGAGGTGTGGAAAGACACTGCAATCCAGTATATTGAAGAGTGGCACTGTCCTGAGACTGCAAAGAAACAACGGATAGTGGAGAGTTTACGTGGTCCAGCAATGGAGATTGTGCAGGCCACTCGTCGGTGTGACCCTAATGCTACTGCACGGAACTATCTAGAGGCTCTGGAAAGAGAGTTTGGAACATCAGAAGATGCCACTGACCTCCTTTACAAGTTAAGAAACACCTGCCAAGAGCCGGGGGAGAGATTGTCCAAATATCTATACCGCCTGGACAAGCTAATTTACCGCATTGTGGAAAAAGGGGGAATGACCCTCAGTGAAGTGGATGAGAGTCGCATGCGACAGTTACTAAGAGGAGCACTGTCTTTAGACCCAGTTGCATTGAAGCTTCGGGGAGACTGTACTAGAAACCCAGCTCCTTCTTTCAACCAGCTAATCGATGAAGTCAAACAAGAGGAAGCTATAATCGAAGCTAGAGATGGTGTGGCCAAGAAGATAAAGACTGTTAGCCTGAAGCAGGAAACCAGTACAAAAGAGGTGGAGTTGCTGAAGATCCTTCAAATGCAGAAGGAACAGATAGACCGTCTGTTAGCCCTTCAGACAGCTAGAGAGGCCCCAAGGCCTTCGCATCCATCATCTCCAATGCAAATAGAGAGTCGAGGTGACCCCAGAAGATGTTTTGAGTGCGGTCGGCCTGGACATATAGCTAGACAGTGTCCAGCCAGATGGAATCAGAGGTCATCATATAAGCAATCCCCACAACCTGAAAAGCCTTTGGGAAACGAGAAAGGGGGACCAGAAGACCCCACCCTGGCCCCCTAAAGAAAGTTAGTACCAATGCTGTGGGGAACTCACCTGCTACCTGGAATATATTGCCACCTGGCCTAGTCGGTCCAGCGCCTCATGTGACTGCCTTATTGAATGGACAGAAGTGTACGGCTCTACTGGATAGTGGTTCCCAGGTGTCCATTGTGTTTGAGAAGTGGTTTCGTGAGAATCTGTCGGATGTCAAGGTACATCCATTGTCTGGGCTGACCATCTGGGGCCTCAGTGAACAGAGCTATCCATAACTCGGATACATCACAGTGGACCTCAAGTTCCCAAGAGAAGTGGCTGGGATTGAAAAAGAAGTGCAAGTAGTCGCCCTTGTGTGTCCCGATCCAGAAGAAGAGGATAGAGATGTGCAAGTTATCATAGGAACCAATGCCCATTTGTTCAATACACTAGCCCAATGGTGCAGAGAGGAGGGTGGAAAGGAATACTACCAGACGCTCACCATTCATCCTGTATGCCTGGCTGCCTATCGAAAAAAGGAGGCCGAAGAAGCTCAGAAAAAGAGTGTGTTGGTTGCAGACAGTTTCCAACCATGCTTTGAAGGTACAGATGCCATGAAAGCCGATCTAGACAGACTAATCAAAGAAATGTTAGAGAGGAGAGATGTTTTCTCCCTAGGAGATTGGGACCTAGGTCTGGCTAAAGGGGTCCAACATAAGATTCGTCTTACTGATGAAAAACCCTTTCGAGAAAGGTCACGAAGATTGGCCCCTGCGGATTTGTATGATGTAAGAAGTCATCTGAAAGGTCTACTGGAGAATGATGTCATTGAAAAATCAGAAAGTCCCTATGCTTCTCCAATAGTGGTGGCTCGTAAGAAGAATGGTGATATCCGGATGTGTGTGGACTACCGAACTCTTAATAAGCGAACAGTGCCAGACCAGTACACAGTGCCTAAAGTTGATGAGGCACTTGACTGTCTGCAAGGAAGCAAATGGTTCTCTGTGTTAGACCTCAGGAGTGGGTACTACCAGATTCTGATGAGTCCGGAAGATGCTGAGAAGACAGCCTTCATCTGCCCTGAAGGGTTCTTTCAGTTCAAGAGAATGCCACAGGGGGTAAAAGGTGCCCCAGCCACCTTTCAGAGGTGCATGGATGAGACAGTGGGAGACATGAATTTTCGTGAAGTAATCGTGTATCTGGATGACTTGATCGTTTTTGGGAGGAGTCTACAAGAACATAACGAGAGATTGCTCAAAGTACTTGACCGACTGAAGAGTAAAGGGCTAAAGCTATCTTTAGAAAAGTGTCAACTATGCCAGAAGCAAGTCAAGTATGTTGGGCACATTGTCAGCAGGGAAGGGATCTTCACCGACCCAGCCAAAGTAGAAGCTGTGGCAGAGTGGCCACGGCCCACAAAACTAAAGGAACTGAGGTCTTTTCTGGGGTTCTGTGGGTACTACAGAAGATTTGTTCCAGGATATTCTAAATTAGCCAAGCCTTTGACAGAATTAACCAAAGGGTACCCACCAGTGAAGGGGCGTATGACCCAGCAAGAAAATAAACACTTTCTCCGTGTTAATGACCTATTTGGGGAAAGATGGACAGAAGAGTGTGAAACTGCATTCAAGAAGTTGAAGGAGGGCCTTACCCAGTCTCCAGTGCTCGCCTATGCAAACCCTGACCTTCCATACATTCTTCATGTAGATGCATCTTTTGATGGACTCGGAGGAGTACTTTACCAAGAACAAGAAGGCCAGATGAGGCCTGTGTACTATGTTAGCCGAGGCCTATCACCCAGCGAAAAGAATTACCCTGTGCACAAGCTGGAATTCTTGGCATTAAAATGGGCCATTGTCGACCGTCTGCATGATTATTTGTATGGTGCTATATTTGAAGTCCATACTGACAACAATCCGTTGACATACATCCAGACTACAGCAAAGTTGGATGCCACAGGACATCGATGGCTGGCAGCTTTGGCTGTGTATGACTTCACGCTTAAGTACCGACCTGGCAAAGGAAACATTGATGCTGATGCTTTGTCCAGGTTGGCTGGAAGACATGCTGAATCACCTGAAGAAGAGTGGGTTGAAGTGCCTGCTCCAGAAGTAAGAGGTATGTGCCATGAAGGAAGAGTGGTGGTGCCGCCTGTGAGAGAATGTGTCACTGCATTGGGAGTTTCAGAAGCGGCACTGCCCAAACATTATTGCTGGCTGAGTCAGTTTGAACTGGGTGATCTGCAGAGGATCAGTAGGAAACAGCTGAAAAGTGATCAGCTAGAAGATCTGTCCCTAGGAGCGGTCTATTGGATGATAAAGAACAATGAGAGGTTGGGGCCAAAGGCCCTTAAAACAGAAGAAGCCATCTTACTGCACAGGCAAAGAGAATTTCTGATGGTCAGAGGAGGCCTCCTTTATAGGGAATCTACCCGCAGAGATGGTAGAGTAAGAAGACAGTTGGTTCTGCCAAGGAAACATCGTGATTCTGTACTGAATGCCCTACATGACCAACATGGGCACTTAGGTGTTGAGAAAACAAGCGGGTTGATTGCTGATCGGTTCTATTGGCCAAGGATGGAGGCTGATATTGAAAAATATTGCAGAAATTGTGGGACTTGCATTCTGCGTAAAACACTGCCCGAAAGAGCTGCACCATTGAAAAACATTTCGAGTGATGGGCCACTAGAGCTGGTGTGTATTGATTTCCTTTCTGTAGAGCCAGATGAAAGCAACACAGCACATATTCTGGTCGTGACAGATCATTTCACTCGGTATGCCCAGGCCTACCCAGCCAAAGATCAAAGAGCCACAACTGTTGCCAAGATTCTATGGGAGAAATTCTTTGTGCACTAAGGACTTCCTGCCCGGATCCATTCTGATCAAGGAAGAGATTTTGAGAGTCGGCTGATAAAAGAGATCTGTGAATTGTGCGGGATACAGAAGTCGAGGACGACACCATTCCATCCACAAGGGGACCCACAGCCAGAGAGATTCAATCGAACCCTTCTCAACATGATGGGCACTTTGGGCACTGCCAGGAAGGCACACTGGAGTAGGCACATCAGTCAGTTAGTACATGCATATAACTGCACAAAAAATGAGTCAACTGGATACTCACCATACATCCTTATGTTTGGAAGAGAAGCCCGACTGCCTGTAGACATTTGTTTTGGAATAATTGAGGTTTCCCACTCTGGGGAGACACATTTACAGTATGTGCAGAGACTGCGAGAAGAACTGAGACATGCTCACAAGTTGGCTCAAGAAGCTTCTACTAAGTCGGGTTTGAGAAACAAGACTCGATATGACAGTCGAGTGAAAGAGAATGTACTGGGGATAGGAGACAGAGTACTGCTCCGTTACCTGGGAATACCTGGAAAGCATAAATTGGCAAATCGATGGAGAGAAGAACCCTATGAAGTGGTGGACAAAATGTCTGGGGCACCTGTTTACCGTGTAAGGCCTGAAGGACAAACAGGGCCCATAAAGACTTATCACCGTCAACACCTATTACCGATTGGCAGAGATGTGAGGTTCAAGACCAAGCAAGCTGTTGAGACCACCGAGAGGGTGCCCTGGAGGAAGCCAGGAAGACTGAGGTCTACAAGGAGAGAGGAAACTAGAGATTATAAAGAGACAGAATGCAGTGAGGATGAATGGGGGTATGATCCTCACACTACGGAAAATGAGACTGTCATTCAAAGTCATGAAGTCACTAGACCCCACAGGTCTACTGAGAGAGCTACAGGAAAGCCAAGGGGAGAACATGTGTGCAGGTTGGAAGAGGTCGTACCTGAAGTAACGGTGGAAGTTAGAGAACCTGAGGGACAGGCTCAGGACCAACCAGAAGAGAGAGATGTTGGGGGAGAGGCTGAGCAACCAGAAAGGGTGTCAGAGGGAGATGAGGGAGCCCTTCCAGCTATTAGCCGACCCAGACGCACCACTAGGGCCCCTATGATATTTACTTATGATGAGTTAGGAAGGGCCACTGAAGTGCCCAGGGTGGTTCACCCTCACTGGGTCTACCCTTGGCCTTATTTGGGGCCCACCCCTGTCATCGTAGGAGCTTGTCAGGGTATGTGTGGATGTGTAAACAGACAGAATGGTTTAACACATATTCCTTTTCAGGGTGTGGAACAGGCTCATCACTTTGTCAGCGGATCGCCAGTCCCACAGGGGGAGTATGTAGCGCCCAGCGCTTATGACAGGCAGCAAATGTGAAATTGGACACCGGCCATTTCGTGTATAGAGACTACATCTCCCAGACAGCCTTGGGTTTCAGAGGATATACAGAGAGACACGCAGAGGCTGTCGGGGTGGGGTGGGGAAACAAGGCATGGGGAGGGGGGAGTGCAGAATGGAATGCTTTTGTCCAGAGGAGTGAAGGAGGAGATGGGCGAGGAGAGAGAAGGATCCATGTCTGGGATATAGCTAAGATGCAGCTGACAATGACTGGAGAATACTGGGGAAGAAGTCCACGTGACTGTACAGAAAGAGCCCTACGGAGAGGGAGAACCCCAGTCTGATGAAGTTAAGTGGCCTACAGAGGATAATGCATTTCAAACCTTCCTTTTTGACCCCTGGAGAGGACAGTTTGCAGAGGGACACACTTTGGAGGAATGTGAGATAAGTAACGGTTTACAGTGTTATGTTTCTCGGTAAAGACTGATAAATAGTAGCTAACAAAGTGTGTGATTTCACCAAGAATCAGTTTGTGGAACTACAAGTACCAGCGTTGCTGAAAGTGCCAATTGGAACCTGTTAAAGTACCTTTTCCGTCAAGTTATAGCATGCAGAAGATAAGGAACTCTGAAATAACAGTGCACTATAATGGGGGATGTATTGTCTAATGCTGTGTGTGATATGTGTGAAATAACTTGTGATACTGCTGTTTAAGTTGTCATTACCCATTCAGTGATTGCAAAGGCCAGGGTGTTAGCTGCATACAAAAGGAAAGTGTAGGAAGGGACAGACAGACAGGAGAAAGCAGATTCATGTGTTATGTTCATTTTTCTTATTACTGCATTATACACCCTTTAGATATGTGTGTGCATTACTGACCAACATGTTCCTATGCCTTTAGTATATGTCCTCTTTTATTGATCTACTATAGTCCCTTGTATATAAATGCATAAAAGCAATTGCTATTCCAGACCCTTTAATAAATGTGCCAGGGTGGCTTTTGCAACATATCCGTGTGATATATTCCTGTAGTGGGGTCGGTCTAAGCACGTGGTGGGCAGAGGGTTTCCCGAGTCTCCCTCTGGTGTTTCCAAAATTGAACACTTCCCAGAAGAGCACGTCATGTCAAGATTCGGGTGGAGGCACTAATACCAAGAGAAGTACAAGGTGAGAAGTATTGCAAAGCGGGAAGAGTTAAATACACACCATTACCCAGAGAGCCCAGGTAAAGGGGTGTTACACATAGAAAAAAAAGAAATCAGAGATATATACATACAAATGGGCTCATCAGTGCCATTTCCCTGCATTGGTTATAAGGCACAATGATCACTATAGCTACATGCATTTTACATAATGTTTCTTGTGGCCACTTATAGTATATGGAAACGCTTGTAAAACACAATACAGGGACAAATTCTGCAAAATATCAGTGTCTTTTCTTCAACAAGTAGATCTTACTAACGTTGGGGCTGATTTACATTTGGATGTCAGTCATTTTCATGACACGCCTCTCAGATGTAGCGGTACACGTCCGCGCTGAGAGATGTCACTTTCACAGTCTCCCTGAAATGCTTTTTCAATAGCAGGCAAGTATGGAATTAGGCCCTGTGTCTGCTACTAGTAAAGAGGATGTGTTGTAAGTGGAAAACCTGCCTGAGAGTCCTTATTTCAAGTACCGATGTTACAATATGTATATAATGTGTGTATATGTTATGTCTTAGAGGAAATGCCAAGTCTTGTAATACATTGCATTATCCTGCTTTACTATGGGGCTGTCACCACTTCAGGAGCTGAAGGAGTTAATACAATCAGGAAGTGAGAGAGAGGCTCTGTGTGAGCTCAGAGTGGAGGACATGGATTAGGGGAAGGAGGGGGGAGGAGAAGTTTCCTGTGTGTGTGGACTCTGTGGAGAGAGGAGCAGGAGTGAGGACGCTGGTGCTGGGCTTGTTTTTCACTCATCAGCTGCTTGTTTTTATTTAGAGTTAGCAACATTGGACACAACACATTTCAGTGGAGCTGCGGGGAGAGGAGGTGAGTGATGTGCCTGGTGTGTGAGAGACATCTGTGGGCACCATATATGGTATGTGTGACCAACTCCCCACACATGGGACCTAGGGCCTAATTCAGACCTGATCACAAAAGCAAAATCTTTCTCTAATGGAAAAACCGTGTGCACTGCAGGTGGGGCAGATGTAACACGTGCAGAGAGAGTTAGATTTGGGTGGGTTATACTGTTTCTGTGCAGGGTAAATACTGGCTGATTTATTTTTACACTGCAATTTAGATTTCAGTTTGAACACACCCCACCCAAATCTTACTCTCTCTGCACATGTTACATCTGCCCCACCTGCAGTGCAATATGGTTGTGCCCATTAGAGAAATATATTGATTTTGCAGTCAGGTCTGAATTAGGCCCCTTATGCAGTAAGGATTGCAATTACTGATAAAAAGCAGATTCTGCGATCAAATAGTTGCCGCCCAGAAATTGAGAAAAAACGCCCATTGCAGAAACTGTGACTGCATCGCAATATGCAGCTGATCGCAGAACCATGCGCAATTACCGGAACATGGAAGATTTTTCCTATCTGCGCCAGGTAAGGTCGGCTACAATTCTTGTGACACAAGAGGCTGGAAGTGGTCATCGCTGACGTCAGAGGCCCTCCTTAAAAAACTCCTGGGACGCCTGCGTTTTCTCACACACACACAGAAAATGGCAGGTTTCCGCCCAGTAACTTCGGCTTCCTGACAGTCAAACAGCGTCTGCATTATGAACACGATGTGTACGCATTTACTGTCGCTATTATTACTCGCGTGTGCGCAATGCAAACACTGCTCATGTGCAGCCGCTCCATAATAAGCCGGATTGGAAATCGCAAATTTTGCCATCCTTACTGAATAAGGTCCTTGGATGGAAGGTGGGCGAGTGCGGATGGGGGATGGGGATGACCCTGCTGTGTAATACACAGCGCTCATTATATTTATACAGGTAGCATCATATACTGGCATATATATTGTGTATATTATATATACAGATGTAGCCATGCTCATCGTTGCGTATCGCGGCAGTGATGTTGTGACAAGTGTGCACACTGCGTACGCATGCACACGCCATGTTACCCTATGGAGCTAACACCCGCTGCAATCAGTATCACAGCGGCGCGGTCACACTATGCAGCAATGCGTGGGCATGTGTGAATGCATCACGGTATAGATGAGCGTGGCTACATCTGTAGTATAGGTGTATATAGGGAGAGAAAGCTATATCTGTATCCTATCATGTGTATAACCTAGGACAGTATCCCTGCTGTATAATAACACTGCACATTATACATATACAGTATATATAGAGATAGATGTTATTGGTATATAGTCCCTAGCGTATCATGTGTATAACCTAGGACAGAGTCCCTGCTGTATAATAACACTGCACATTATACATATACAGTATATATAGAGATAGATGTTATTGGTATATAGTCCCTAGTGTATCATGTGTATAACCTAGGACAGTATCCCTGCTGTATAATAACACCGCACATTATACATATACAGTATATATATAGATAGATGTTATTGGAATATAGTCCCTAGTGTATCATGTGTATAACCTAGGACAGTATCCCTGCTGTATAATAACACCGCACATTATACATATACAGTATATATATCAGGGACGTGCAGTCAGGGGAGGCAGGGGAGGCAGTGCCTCCCCTGTCATTCATTAATGATTAAAATAATACATAAAGATACATATGACACATATTCTGTGTCATATGTATCCTATTTATATTATTCTAATAATTTTACTGTATTAAAGTAGATTGGGAGGCACTGATATCAAGTGCCTCCCGAGACAGCGTGTAGACAGTGGGAACGGGGGATAATGCCGGGGGCGGGGCCAAGCGCTGGGCTGAAATAGCCCATTACAAAATACAATGAAAGCGGCACTTATGTAAGTGCCTCGCTGGCAGGGAAAGCACGCCCCTGCTAGCGAGGCACATTTGATTGGACAGCGGATCCAGTGCTGGATCCGCTGGCCCAATCATCAATACGCAGTGGCAGGACAAGGAAGGGACTCAGAGCTCCCCTCTCTTCCTCTCCCGCCAGCACCCGCCATCACCTCCCCGCACCTGGTGATTTAGAGGTCGAAGAACCGGGGAGGGGGCAGAGCTGAGTGTCGCCGTGCAGCAGCAGCTAATCTGCACAGCGGCGGCGGTAAACCCAGATCCAGGGAGGAAATTGTGCGGCGGCCGGCGCTCTCCTCCTCCGCTCTCTCACAGGCAGAAACCCCAATGCCTGCTGCAATCTCCTGGCGGTGGTTTCTGCACGGGTCCCAGCGCTGCCTGCTCCAGCCCAGACTGCTCTAACATGTTATCTCCGGAGAGGGCCCACCGCCACAAATCAGGTACTTCCACTTGTTGATACCCAGATCATATTTGCAGCCTTATCTGGGTGTCAGTGATGCCGGAGAGGGGATGGGGGGGGGGGGGGGGTTGCTACAAAGTGACAGCCTGGGTCTGCCTGTGGTACCCCTCATCATGTCATATATTGCTGCCGTAATGTGTAACAAGGGGGACGCTATCTGCCATAATGTGTAACAAGGGGGACGCTATCTGCCGTAATGTGTAACAAGGGGGACGCTATCTGCCGTAATGTGTAACAAGGGGGACGCTATCTGCCGTAATGTGTAACAAGGGGGACGCTATCTGCCGTAATGTGTAACAAGGGGGACGCTATCTGCCGTAATGTGTAACAAGGGGGACGCTATCTGCCGTAATGTGTAACAAGGGCACGCTGTCTGCCGTAATGTGTAACAAGGGGGACGCTATCTGCAGTAATGTGTAACAAGGGCACGCTGTCTGCCGTAATGTGTAACAAGGGCACGCTGTCTGCCGTAATGTGTAACAAGGGGGACGCTATCTGCCGTAATGTGTAACAAGGGCACGCTATCTGCCGTAATGTGTAACAAGGGGGACGCTATCTGCAGTAATGTGTAACAAGGGCACGCTGTCTGCCGTAATGTGTAACAAGGGCACGCTGTCTGCCGTAATGTGTAACAAGGGGGACGCTATCTGCCGTAATGTGTAACAAGGGCACGCTGTCTGCCGTAATGTGTAACAAGGGCACGCTGTCTGCCGTAATGTGTAACAAGGGGGACGCTATCTGCCGTAATGTGTAACAAGGGGGACGCTATCTGCCGTAATGTGTAACAAGGGCACGCTATCTGCCGTAATGTGTAACAAGGGCACGCTGTCTGCCGTAATGTGTAACAAGGGCACGCTGTCTGCCGTAATGTGTAACAAGGGGGACGCTATCTGCCGTAATGTGTAACAAGGGGGACGCTATCTGCCGTAATGTGTAACAAGGGCACGCTGTCTGCCGTAATGTGTAACAAGGGCACGCTGTCTGCCGTAATGTGTAACAAGGGCACGCTGTCTGCCGTAATGTGTAACAAGGGGGACGCTATCTGCCGTAATGTGTAACAAGGGCATGCTGTCTGCCGTAATGTGTAACAAGGGCACGCTGTCTGCCGTAATGTGTAAAAAGTGCACGCTGTCTGCTGTAATGTATAAAAGGGGGACTGTCTGCCGTAATGTGTAAAAGGGGCTCTACCTGGTGTAGTGGCGCAACTTTGCAGCGTAATTTGAATAATGGAGACTACTGTGCACCGTAGTATGAATTGGTATTATTTTGTGGCCACACCCCTTCCCTATGAAGCCTTGCTCCTATACATTTTTCACGCGCCTACGGCGCGCACTGCCCCTATCTTGCATGGGAAGGGGGGCGCCAATGCCGTTTCTTGCACACAGAGCTAAAATGCCTAGTTACAGCACTGATGGAACGCAGCTACTACACCTATGCCCTGAGCACAGCACTGGCATCCAAGAGCCCGTGAGCTCTGGGCTCTGCAGGGACCACGGAGAAGCAGCAGGTAGGGAGGGCTGGGGGCCCCAAATTGGTGGTGGGAGATTAGAAGAGATTGTACAGTATAGCATTTAGCTTTTTTTCTTTGGTCCACTTGTAGTGAGGGATTCAGTATGAGATGCCAGCGCTTGGGATCCCAGCGATCAGAAGACAGACGCTGGGATCCTGAAGTTTACAATGCAGAGAGGGGTGAGTTGAGGGTGTTCTCCCCTAACCTTCCCTTGCCCCAGCCTAACCCTAACCTCCCCCTATAGTTCCTAACCTCCCTGTGACGTTACCTAAACAGAACCCTCCCAACCAGCAGCCTAACCCTAACCTCCCTGCACACTAACCTCCCTGTGACGGTACCTAACCCTCCCTCTCCGCATCCTAACGCTAACATCCCTGCGGCGGTACCTAAACCTAACTCTCCCTCTCTGCAGCCTAATCCTTCCCGTTGATGCCTAACCCTAACCTCCCCAGTGGTCTGCTAAAGTACTATGTGTAAGACTGCAGGAGGTGATGATTATACGGTATATATATTTAAAATTAGATAATATATAATTACGAGGCCAGTCCCACTTTCCTAGGAGTGTGCGCGCCTTCATTGCACACATTGGGGGGAGAGGGGGTGCTTCAACAGATCTCGCTCAGAATGCCAGTAGTTTTGGACCCAGGCCTGGCTGCTCTCTGGGTTCTTTGCAATCTGTCCTGTAATCACAGTACTGTACATACACATTTCCTGCAGTACCAGAACCCCCCCCCCCCCCCCCCCTGTGCATTCTAATGTATTTGTTTTCCCTAAAAAGTGAGCTGAGGTTTGTGTTCTTGTGCGACTGGGGATGTACTAGAGAAGCCAGTGCCTCCCCAGCCATTGACCTCACCGCACGTCACTGATATATATAGAGAGATGTTATTGGTATATAGTCCCCAGCGTATCATGTGTATAATCTAGGGCAGCGTTCCTGCTGTATAATAACACTGCACATTATACATATACAGTATATATAGAGATAGATGTTATTGGTATATAGTCCCTAGTGTATCATGTGTATAACCTAGGGCAGAGTCCCTGCTGTATAATAACACTGCACATTATACATATACAGTATATATAGAGATAGATGTTATTGGTATATAGTCCCTAGTGTATCATGTGTATAACCTAGGGCAGAGTCCCTGCTGTATAATAACACTGCACATTATACATATACAGTATATATAGAGATAGATGTTATTGGTATATAGTCCCTAGCATATCATGTGTATAACGCAGGACAGTATCCCTGCTGTATAATAACACTGCACATTATACATATACAGTATATATAGAGAGAGATGTTATTGGTATATAGTCCCTAGTGTATCATGTATATAACCTAGGACAGAGTCCCTGCTGTATAATAACACTGCACATTATACATATACAGTATATATAGAGAGAGATGTTATTGGTATATAGTCCCTAGCGTATCATGTGTATAGCCTAGAACAGCGTCCCTGCTGTATAATAATACTGCACATTATACATATACAGTATATATAGAGATATTATTGGTATATAGTCCCCAGCTTATCATGTGTATAACCTAGGACAGAGTCCCTGCTGTATAATAACACTGCACATTATACATATACAGTATATATAGAGAGAGATGTTATTGGTATATAGTCCCTAGTGTATCATGTATATAACCTAGGACAGAGTCCCTGCTGTATAATAACACTGCACATTATACATATACAGTATATATAGAGAGAGATGTTATTGGTATATAGTCCCTAGTGTATCATGTATATAACCTAGGACAGAGTCCCTGCTGTATAATAACACTGCACATTATACATATACAGTATATATAGAGAGAGATGTTATTGGTATATAGTCCCTAGCGTATCATGTGTATAGCCTAGAACAGCGTCCCTGCTGTATAATAATACTGCACATTATACATATACAGTATATATAGAGATATTATTGGTATATAGTCCCCAGCTTATCATGTGTATAACCTAGGACAGAGTCCCTGCTGTATAATAACACTGCACATTATACATATACAGTATATATAGAGAGAGATGTTATTGGTATATAGTCCCCAGCGTATCATGTGTATAATCTAGGGCAGCGTCCCTGCTGTATAATAACACTGCACATTATACATATACAGTATATATAGAGAGAGATATTATTGGTATATAGTCCCTAGCGTATCATGTGTATAGCCTAGGACAGCGTCCCTGCTGTATAATAACACTGCACATTATACATATACAGTATATATAGAGATAGATGTTATTGGTATATAGTCCCTAGCGTATCATGTGTATAACCTAGGACAGAGTCCCTGCTGTATAATAACACTGCACATTATACATATACAGTATATATAGAGATAGATGTTATTGGTATATAGTCCCTAGCGTATCATGTATATAATCTAGGACAGAGTCCCTGCTGTATAATAACACTGCACATTATACATATACAGTATATACAGGTTGAGTATCCCATATCCAAATATTCCGAAATACGGACTTTTTTGAGTGAGACTGAGATAGTGAAATCTTTGTTTTCTGTGGCTCAATGTACTCAAACTTTGTTTAATACACAAAATTATTAAAAATATTGTATTAAATGACTCTCAGGCTGTGTGTATAAGGTGTATATGAAACATAAATGAATTGTGTGAATGTACACACACTTTGTTTAATGCACAAAGTTATTAAAAATATTGTCTAAAATGACATTCAGGCTGTGTGTATAAGGTGTATATGTAATTTAAATGCATTCTGTGCTTAGACTTAGGTCCCATCGCCATCATATCTCATTATGGTATGCAATTATTCCAAAATACGGAAAAATCCGATATCCAAAATACCTCTGGTCCCAAGCGTTTTGGATAAGGGATACTCAACCTGTATAGAGAGAGATGTTATTGGTGTATAGCCTAGGACAGCGTCCCTGCTGTATAATAACACTGCACATTATACATATACAGTATATATAGAGATAGACGTTATTGGTATATAGTCCCTAGCTTATCATGTGTATAACCTAGGACAGAGTCTCTGAGAGATATTATTGGTATATAGTCCCCAGCCAGGGCCGTAACTAGGGGGGGGCTAGGGGGGGCAGGCGCCGGATTGGAGGGGGCGCCGAGACCCCCTAACACCCTCTCCCTATGCGCCAATGGTAGCAGCTTAGAGCCGTCGGAGTTCTGTGATTAGACTGAAAATAAACTACAGCTTCCAGCAGCCCTCGGGAGCTGTAGTTTACTTTCAATTTCCTGTGTGCTGTGCGCGGCTCGGGGAAGCAGGAAGTCTTTATCTCTCTCCTCTGAAGCAGAACGCACGGAGGACTGTAGACTGAGGCCGGATCCCGGGATCACCCGCATACGCGCACGCAGGGGGGTTTCCGAGTACCTAGAAACCCCCCCTGGCTGCCGATTCATCGCACATTAGCTGCCCGATTTTTTTTCTTCTTTTCTGTAGCTCAACCTCACGCGGTTTTCTTGCGCGGCTCCATTGCAGGCTGGGTGTTGGCAAGTACGGGCTGTGAGCTGCAGCTCCTTTCAGGCTGAACCCATGTGGTGGGGCGGAGAGGGGAGTGTTGCATTTCAGCAGCGCTGTGCTGGCGGCATAGAGACACATCACCTCCTCGCTGCTGCTGCTGAGTTAATTAGTCAGCAGTGTCCTGGCTGGGAGCGATTGAAGACAGCAGCAGCAGCAGTGAGGGGGTGATGTGTCTTTGAATACGCCGGGGTGGGCGCCAGTATTTCGCAAATGATGGACTCCTGCTTTAGCATCAGTGCAATGACCGAGGGGGGCAGGAAGGAATGATCCCTGGTGTGGCAGTGCTGCTGTCCATTTATGGGGAGGGGATGATGATCTTAGTGCACCTACGCGTTGTGTGGGGGGGGGGGGTACTGCTGGGGGGAAAGGATGATCTTGGTTCCTGGGCTGTCTAGAGGAGGGAAGATGCTGTTGGGGTGGGCGTGTGGGGGTTGATCTTAGAGACTATGCTGTCTGGAGGTGTGTGTGTGGGGGGGAGACTGCTGGGGGGATGACTGAGGTGATTGCGCTGTCTGGAGGAGCGGTGCTGCTGGGTGGTTGATGATCATAGTGCTGTCTGGAGAGGTGGGGGTGCCGCTGGGGGGTGATCTTGGTTCCTGTGTTGTCTGTGAAGGGGTTGGGGTGCTGTTTGGGGGGGGGGGGGGGAGTGATGATCATAGTGCTGATGCTGCATACGAAAGGAGGGGATCAGTGAAGCACGCGGATGGACCAAAATTTTCTTTTATAGATGGAGATTGCTTTATCCCCATCTACCAGTGACTGCCACTGCGCCACCACGCCCCCCACGCTTGAAGTTGTCGCACGCAGCCCAGCAGCTGATTAGAGAGAGTGTGCATTCACCCAGCATTTACATCAGCAATCTACTGGATCATGTTTAGTGACCAATCACTGTCTGGCGGTGTCTGGATGGATACAGCTGTTTCCTTCCCGGCAATCAGCACTGAGGGCTGACAGAAAGTTGCAGCAGCTCCAAGTCCTCACCACTACTTGTGTACTACAGCAGCTCCATGAGATGGTGAGAGCTGAGAGGGATATGAAGGTTATCTATCTATCTATCTATCTATCTATCTATCTATCTATCTATCTATCCTTGACAGGCAATTAATTTCTTTATCTCCTGTCACAACAATGCCAAAGTTTCAGAGTGTGTTGCCGCTCCTTTATTTAAGTGAAGGGACTTGGGCACTGTAATTTTACAATTATGATAGTGCCAGTCCTATTGACTGTTATATATATACACGTGTATGTATTTGTGTATATATATAAAAATATACCCGTAACGCACTAAAGAACAGCTGCACCACTGAAAGGACCCTGTCACAACTGAGGGCCTGAGCTGACGGGAGGCAGCCTCAGTTGTAGGGGCTGAGATGTACCGGAACCTGGGAGGTTGTATCAGACCCCTGGACATGTAAGTAACATGAAGAATAACCGCCCGAAGGCGTGACCACGACAACTTGAATAAAAGTCAATGATGTTTATTTATGACAAACGCCATGCATCACAGTAGCAGTAAAAGAAACATAAAATCAGCAGAGAAATAATACAGTTCCTGGGTACTACAGGGTGGCAGGGGCCACAGAGCTCTGGTAGTATGAGACAGTTCTTATTATCTGCGAGTTGGAAAGTCCTTACCAGGCCCGACTGTAGCAATGAAGAAAGCCCAGGATCGTACCAGCTGGTGTTCCAGGGAAAGCTGGACTGCTGTAAATAAAATAGCTGCTGTGGGTTCTGGTTGGAACCAGACAGATGTTGGCACGGAGTGGATACTGGCTGGAACCAGTTAAATAATAAATGAAGCTTGAGAGCGATGCAATATGAATGAAATGTAGAGCTTGAGAGCGGAGAAATAATAATACCGGTGGAGAGTGGTAAACTGTAGAAAGGACACCGGCCCTTTAAGAGAAGCTGTACTCTGCTGGAAGCTGGGCTGGAAGCAGGTAATGTTGTGGCTGGAAACAGATGAATCCAAAATGGATCGGAGAGTCAGGCTACACCGCAGGTGGAATGCTGGTGCGGGTCTCTATGGTGGAAGTCTTGAGACAGGAGCTGGAACCTGGAAGACAATCACAGGAGAGAGACAAACAGGAACTAGGGTTGACAACCAAAGCACTGACGCCTTCCTTGCTCAGGCACAGTGTATTTATACCTGCAGCAAGGAAGGGATTGGCTAGGCAATTATGCAGATTATCAATACTGAGAACAGATTGGTGGAAATGATCAGCTGACAGAATCCAAGATGGCTGCGCCCATGCAGACACTTGGAGGGAAGTTTGGTTTGTAATCCATGTGGTAATGAAAACAGTAATGGCGGCGCCGGCCACCGGAGACAGGAGGCGCCAAGCTGACAGGTGCACATCCAACCACGCGGACACAGCGGAGGCCGTGGCTGACGTAATCGCCACTCAGACACTCTGCATGCAGAAGCTCAGGGACGGCGGCGGAGGCCGCGGGAGACGCCATGCCAGGTGTAATATGGCGTTTACTGTGACAGCGTCTCAGAGTGACAGGAGAGGATACAGGAATGTAAACATCAGGATAACAGATGGGATCCGGTCCTGGAGCGCTGAGCCAACCTTAGGAGGCATCTGATGGGTAAGAAATGGCGTCCAGATACCCGGATCGTGACAGCACCCCCCCCTTTAGGAGTGGCCCCAGTACACTTCTTTGGCTTTTGAGGAAACTTGGAATGGAATCTCCGGACCAAGGCAGGAGCATGGACATCAGAAGCATTGGTCCATGAACGTTCCTCAGGGCCATAACCCTTCCAGTCAATAAGATATTGTAGTTGACCGTAACGGTGACGTGAGTCCAGGATCTTGGCTACTTCATACTCAACGCCTCGTTGAGTTTGGACTTTCGGAGTTGGAGGAAGTGAGGAATGAAACCGATTCAAGATCAGCGGTTTCAACAGGGAAACATGGAATGTCCTGGGTATTTTTAAGAAGGGAGGCAACTGGAGTCTGTAAGCAACAGGATTGATGACTTGTTCAATCTTGAAAGGACCGATATAGCGAGGTGCAAACTTCATACTGGGAACTCTTAACCTCAAATTCTTCGTGGATAACCATACCCGATCACCCACCTTGAGAGCAGGAACTGCTCGACGCTTCTTATCCGCAAACTTCTTGTACCTGAACGATGCCTTGAGCAGAGCTGATCGTACGCTCTTCCAGATATTGGCAAACTGATGCAAGGTGATATCCACTGCGGGAACAGAAGTTGCTGGAAGCGGTTGGAACTCAGGGACTTTAGGGTGGAATCCAAAGTTAGTGAAGAATGGTGTTGAAGCAGATGAAGAATGATACTGGTTGTTATGGCAGAACTCGGCCCAGGGAAGTAATTGAACCCAGTCATCTTGAGAGGAGGACACATAGATGCGGAGGAAGGCATCCAAGTCCTGATTCACCCTCTCGGTTTGACCATTGGTCTGAGGATGGTAAGCCGTGGAAAACTTTAGCTTGACTTGGAGGACTTGACATAAACTTCGCCAGAATTTGGCTGTGAATTGAACTCCTCGATCTGAGATAATTTCCTCAGGAAGACCGTGGAGTCGGAAGATCTCTTGTATGAATACTTGAGCCAACTTGGAAGCTGACGGAAGACCGGTGAGAGGAATGAAGTGTGCCATCTTGGTGAACCGGTCAACTACCACCCAGATGGTATTGAACTTGTTGCACATGGGTAAATCTGTAATAAAATCCATCGACAAATGGGTCCAAGGTCGACGGGGAACAGATAGTGGAACCAGTTGCCCCGCAGGCGACTGGCGGGATACCTTATGTTGAGCACACTTTGGGCAAGATGCAATAAACTCCAAGACGTCCTTTTTCAGAGTTGGCCACCAATAGGACCTAGAGATAAACTCCAGGGTTTTTTGGATACCTGTATGTCCGGCAAAACGGGAAGCATGGGCCCAATGCATGAGCTTCTTCCTTAGCATCGGTTTCACAAAACTTTTCCCTGATGGGGGCGTAGAGTCCATCCCTACCGTGGAGAATGCCAACGGATTTATAATAGGATGCTTGTCTGAAGACTCTGACTCATTTTCTTGCTCCCATGAGCGGGAAAGGGCATCGGCCTTGCGATTCTGAGAGCCCGGACAGAACTGGAGTTTAAAGTCGAACCTGGAAAAGAAAAGTGCCCATCTGGCCTGACGAGGGTTGAGACATTGTGCGCCTTTCAGATATAAAAGGTTCTTGTGGTCTGTAAGTATGGTGATTGAATGAGAAGCTCCCTCCAACAGATACCTCCACTCTTCTAGAGCGAGCTTGATGGCTAGCAACTCCTGGTCGCCAATGGCATAGTTGCGCTCGGCTGGGGAGAACTTCCGGGAGAAGAAACTGCAAGGGTGTAACTGGCCATCTTTAGCCCTCTGAGATAACACCGCTCCTACTCCAACGGAGGAGGCATCCACCTCTAAGATGAAAGGAGAGTCGATGTCAGGCTGTTTCAGAACAGGCGCAGAGATGAACCTTTGTTTTAACAGATGAAATGCTTGCATGGCTTCTTCAGACCACCTGGACGGGTTAGCACCCTTCTTAGTGAAAGCAGTAATAGGCGCCACAATGGTGGAAAAGTCTCGTATAAACTTTCGGTAATAGTTGGCGAACACTAAGAACCTCTGGACCCCTTTGAGGGTTAAGGGTACCGGCCAATTTTGGATTGCTTGTAGTTTCTCAGGATCCATCTCTAGTCCGGAACCGGACACAATGTACCCTAGAAACGGAATGGACTTGACTTCAAAGACGCATTTCTCTAATTTGCAATAGAGATGATTGACACGGAGATGGGACAGAACCTCTTTAACCCAAAAACGATGTTCCTCTAAATCGTTGGAAAAAATGAGGATATCGTCTAGATAGACCACGACATGACGGTATAGAATGTCTCTGAAGATCTCATTGACAAAATGCTGGAAGACAGCTGGAGCATTGCTCAATCCGAAGGGCATGACGAGGTACTCATAATGTCCGTCACGGGTGTTAAAGGCGGTCTTCCACTCGTCACCCTCACGGATCCGGATGAGATTGTATGCACCTCTCAAGTCCAGCTTTGTAAAGTTGGTAGCTCCGCTAACTCTGTCAAAGAGCTCAGTAATCAGGGGTAAAGGATAACGGTTCTTGATGGTAATGTCGTTCAAACCTCTGTAGTCGATGCACGGCCGCAGACCACCATCTTTCTTCTTTACAAAAAAGAAGCCTGCGCCGGCTGGAGAAGAAGAAGGTCGAATGAACCCCTTTGCTAGGTTCTCTTTAATGTATTCCTCCATAGAATGCGTCTCAGGCAGAGACAACGGATAAGTTCGGCCTCGAGGTGGAACCTTCCCTGGAACGAGATCAATCGGGCAGTCCCATTCTCTGAGGAGGAAGGATATCGGCAGAAGCTTTACTGAACACATCCGTGAAATCTTGATATGGAGGAGGTGGAACATCAGACGACCTGGGGGAGGAAGAACAGACAGGCAATACTTTAAACAAACATGTCTCAGCACAGGAGGAACCCCATGCCAGGATTTGCGTAGTCGTCCAATCAATTGTAGGATTGTGAAGACGGAGCCATGGAAGGCCCAGGACCACAGGATGTGTGGCTCTTGGAATCACTAAAAAAGAAATAAGTTCGGAATGAAGAACTCCCACTCTCAGACGAACTGGTAGAGTCCTTAAAGAAATAACTGCATCAAAAATGTTGCTGCCATCCACAGCAGTTAAAGAAATGGACGAAGGAAGTCTCTCGGTGGGTAGGGACCACCGTTTAACATAGTCTTCGGTAATAAAGTTCCCAGCTGCTCCGGAATCAAGGAGGGCAATGACGTTCCGATAACGTTGAGCAACTTGAAGCGAGACTGGGAGATTACAATCTTGAGGAGATGGAGAGGAGATCATTACTCCTAGCCGGCCCTCTCCTTGGCGAGCTAGGATTTGGAGTTTCCCGGACGTTTGGGACAGGCATTAATGGTGTGAGACGGAGCCGCACAATAAAGACAGAGAGACTCGGAGAGACGTCTTCGGCGCTCAGCAGGAGTTAAACGGGAATGGCCAATTTGCATGGGCTCATCTTTAGTTGGTGACAGTTGGCGAGGAGGAGGAGCAGAAGTTTTTGGAGCAGATGATCTTCCACGCTCAGTTGCTCTCTCTCTGAAACGTAAATCAACTTTCGTGCAGAGTGAGATTAGCTCATCTAACTTAGAGGGTAAGTCTCTGGTAGCTAACTCATCTTTAATACGCTCAGATAAGCCATGCCAGAATGCAGCATACAGGGCCTCGTCGTTCCAGACCAGTTCGGATGCCAGGATCTGGAACTGTATCAGATATTGTCCTACAGTACGTGACCCCTGGCGTAAACGGAGAATCTCGGATGAAGCTGAGGTTACCCGGCCTGGCTCGTCGAAGATGCGCCTGAATGTTGACACGAATGCAGTGTAAGAAGATAGCAGGGTGTCGGACCTCTCCCATAACGGTGATGCCCAATCAAGGGCTGAGCCACTGAGAAGAGAAATAATGTAGGCAATTTTTGTACGGTCACTGGGAAAATTGCCAGGTTGTAGCTCAAACTGAATCTCACACTGGTTGAGAAATCCCCTGCAGAATCTTGGAGATCCGTCAAATTTTGCTGGCGTTGGAAGATGAAGACGTGGAGCAGAAATGGGTAAGGTGGGTGGGGTTATAGCTGGAGTCACTGTGGTTGACGCACCAGACGCGCCTGATCCACGGAGAGTTGTCTGAATCCCATCCAGCCGAGTAGAGAGATCCTGGAGACAGCGGATGATGTGGCCCTGTGCAGCCTCCTGATGTTCTAGTCGGGCTGCCAGTTCTTGCATCGGCCTGGCCGCTTGATCCTGGTCTCCGGCTGGATTCATTAGGTCAGTGCTTACTGTCACAACTGAGGGCCTGAGCTGACGGGAGGCAGCCTCAGTTGTAGGGGCTGAGATGTACCGGAACCTGGGAGGTTGTATCAGACCCCTGGACATGTAAGTAACATGAAGAATAACCGCCCGAAGGCATGACCACGACAACTTGAATAAAAGTCAATGATGTTTATTTATGACAAACTCCATGCATCACAGTAGCAGTAAAAGAAACATAAAATCAGCAGAGAAATAATACAGTTCCTGGGTACTACAGGGTGGCAGGGGCCACAGAGCTCTGGTAGTATGAGACAGTTCTTATTATCTGCGAGTTGGAAAGTCCTTACCAGGCCCGACTGTAGCAATGAAGAAAGCCCAGGATCGTACCAGCTGGTGTTCCAGGGAAAGCTGGACTGCTGTAAATAAAATAGCTGCTGTGGGTTCTGGTTGGAACCAGACAGATGTTGGCACGGAGTGGATACTGGCTGGAACCAGTTAAATAATAAATGAAGCTTGAGAGCGATGCAATATGAATGAAATGTAGAGCTTGAGAGCGGAGAAATAATAATACCGGTGGAGAGTGGTAAACTGTAGAAAGGACACCGGCCCTTTAAGAGAAGCTGTACTCTGCTGGAAGCTGGGCTGGAAGCAGGTAATGTTGTGGCTGGAAACAGATGAATCCAAAATGGATCGGAGAGTCAGGCTACACCGCAGGTGGAATGCTGGTGCGGGTCTCTATGGTGGAAGTCTTGAGACAGGAGCTGGAACCTGGAAGACAATCACAGGAGAGAGACAAACTGGAACTAGGTTTGACAACCAAAGCACTGACGCCTTCCTTGCTCAGGCACAACATATTTATACCTGCAGCAAGGAAGGGATTGGCTAGGCAATTATGCAGATTATCAATACTGAGAACAGATTGGTGGAAATGATCAGCTGACAGAATCCAAGATGGCTGCGCCCATGCAGACACTTGGAGGGAAGTTTGGTTTGTAATCCATGTGGTAATGAAAACAGTAATGGCGGCGCCGGCCACCGGAGACAGGAGGCGCCAAGCTGACAGGTGCACATCCAACCACGCGGACACAGCGGAGGCCGCGGCTGACGTAATCGCCACTCAGACACTCTGCATGCAGAAGCTCAGGGACGGCGGCGGAGGCCGCGGGAGACGCCATGCCAGGTGTAATATGGCGTTTACTGTGACAGCGTCTCAGAGTGACAGGAGAGGATACAGGAATGTAAACATCAGGATAACAGATGGGATCCGGTCCTGGAGCGCTGAGCCAACCTTAGGAGGCATCTGATGGGTAAGAAATGGCGTCCAGATACCCGGATCGTGACAGACCCATGTTAGCGGGAACTTAAACAATAAACATATACAAGTATACCACTTATATGGAAACCCCCCCCCCCATGCAAATCCTGCTTTTGCCACTGACCCGGCATAATAAAGTTTTTTTTTTTTTGCCGTGCGCTTGACGTCATGACGTTGGCGCACTGGAGAATAGTGTACACTGCGGAGCCAGCTGCTGCCTGCCTGCCGCCGGTACATGAGAGGGATCGGCTGCTTCAGAGGTACAGGACATTGGGAAGGGAAAGTAGGGCTGCTGCAGAGACGAGGATGGGTGTGTGTGGAGCGCTGCTGCAGAGGCACGGGGTGGAGGAGATTGGAGGGCTGCTGCAGAGGGACGGGGTGGAGGAGAATGGAGGGCTGCTGCAGAGGGACGGGGTGGAGGGCTGCTGCAGAGGCAAAAGTGGGTAAAGAGAGTGGTGAGGCTGCTGCATAAGCACATGGGGAAGGGGGGTAGTGGCTGCTGCAGGGGTACAAGTGGTGAGGGAGAGGCGAGGGTGCTGCAGGGGTACAATTTGAATTGGGGTACTATGGTGTGGCCTTCGGAGCATGCTGCCCCTTGATTAAGTAAAAAAGTTCTGAAAGATATATATATATATATATATATATATATATATAAAATATTTTTATTTATTTAACATTTTTTTTATTTATTTTTTATTGATTTATTTATTGTAAAAAAAAGTAATCTTTTTTTTTTTTTTTGGGGGGTGGGATACGGGGGGGTGCCAAATGACTACCTTGCCCTGGGTGACAAAAATCCTAGTTTCGGCCCTGCCCCAGCGTATCATGTGTATAGCCTAGGACAGCGTCCCTGCTGTATAATAACACTGCACATTATACATATACAGTATATATAGAGAGAGATATTATTGGTATATAGTCCCTAGCGTATCGCGTATAACCTAGGACAGAGTCCCTGCTGTATAATAACACTGCACATTATACATATACAGTATATATAGAGATAGATGTTATTGGTATATAGTCCCTAGTGTATCATGTGTATAGCCTAGGACAGTCCCTGCTGTATAATAACACTGCACCTTATACATATACAGTATATATAGAGATAGATGTTATTGGTATATAGTCCCTAGTGTATCATGTGTATAACCTAGGACAGCGTCCCTGCTGTATAATAACACTGCACATTATACATATACAGTACACTACCAGTGGCACATGCAGGGTGGTTTCCTAGTACCCGGAATCCCCCTGATGAGCCGAATTTTCTATTTTTGAGACGGAGACACAGCTATCTCTGTCTCAGCTAAATGCTGCGATCGCGAATGCGACCATGAAACTGCTGCAGCAACAGAGAGATACTGTATGTACAGTTGCTCTCTTCTTACAGGATGTCCGGGGGAAAGCTGCTGGCTGCGTATGCTCAGCCACAGCAGCTCCCTCCGTCCTCACACTGCTGCCCCTCTGCTCCCAGCCCCTGGTGGGGAATACAGTATGCATACTGTACAATTGTGTGTTTATGTATATTTGTAGTTATGTAAGTATGTGTGTAGTATTATTATTATTATTATATATAATCACTAATAGTTGTCTGCACTCTCAATTCAATATACACTTGCTGGGGTGACACTCAAATTTCATAGGATATAAGCCAAAGTCTTTCCTCCATGAACACATAAATTCTTGTATGGAGTGCACTCACCAGACGGGTCATGAAATCAGCAAAGTTTAATGTAGCATCAGGTAAAGCATCACACCGACGTTTCGGTCCTTACTGGACCTTTGTCAAGAACCTTGGGATGAAAAACACCATTGCCTGGGCAAAATACCAAAAAAGCCACCTCTTCGGTATGAAATTATTTCTCCACAAATCCGGACAACAGGTGTCAAGCCATGTGTTGCCTTTGTCAATCCGTAATAGGGCGGGGTAAGGACATTAACCACCTAGGAACTTCCTCCCTTATACGTCACCTGCAGCGCATTCATCAGAAGTCATTGTCAAGTTCAGAAACTTTGGGTAAGAGCGTAAGCAGTCCACTGACACCTAAATCCCTTCTTCCTTTTGTACCCAAGCTCCTGCAAGCCACACCACCATCTCCCTCAACGTTAATTTCCTCCTCAGTCAGGAACGTAAGTAGTCCTACAGGCCATGTCACTGGCATGACTGACAAGTCCTCTCCTAACCGGGATTAGGATCCTTGGGTGGTACGCCTACTGCTGCTGCCGCTGGGAGTCGATTGTCATCCCAGAGAGGAAGTCGGAAGACCACTTGTAATACTTCAACTAAGCAATTGACTGTCCAACAGTCTTTTGTGAGGAAGATAAAATATGACAGCAGTCATCCTTTTGCAAAGCGGATTACTGAGGCCATAACAACTATGCTGGTGTTAGACGTGCATCCGGTATCCGCCATTAGTGCAGTGGGATTTAGACAGTTGATGGACGTACTGTGTTCCCGGTACCAAATCCCGTCTAGATTCCACTTCACTAGGCAAGCAATTCCTGGACTGTACAGGAACATTAAGAAAAGTGTCCTGAAAAATGCAGTTGTACCCAGTGTCCACTTAACCACGGACATGTGGAGCAGGGCAAACTAAGGATAGCCCACTGGGTAGATGTATGGCCTCCTGCAGCAACAACAGCGGCGGCACTAGTAGCAGCATCTCACAAACGCCAACTTGTTCCTAGGCAGGTTATGCTGTGTATCACCGGTTTCTGTAAGAGGCACACCGCTGACAACCTCTTACGGAAACTGAAGGACATCATCGGACAATGGCTTTCCCCACTTAGACTCTCCTGGGGATTTGTGATATCGGACAACGCCACCAATATTGTGCGTGCATTACATCTGGGCAAATTCCAGCAAGTCCCATGTTTTGCATACAATTAATTTGGTGGTGCAGAATTTTTTGAAAAATAACAGGAGCGTACAGGAGATGCTGTTGGTGGCCCGAAAAATTGCGGGCCACTTTCGACATTCAGCCACTGCGTGCTGATGACTGGAGCGCCAGCAAACACTCCTGAACCTGTCTTGCCATCACCTGAAGCAAGCAGTGGTGACGAGGTGAAAATCAACATTCTAAATGCTTCAGCGGATGGAAGAGCAGCAAAGGGCCATTCAAACCTATACATCCACCTACGATATAGGCCAAGGAGGGGGAATGCACCTGACTCAAGCGCAGTGGAGAATGATTTCCATGTTATGCAAGGTTCTCCAAACCTTCAAACTTGCCACACGTGAAGTCAGTTCAGACTGCCAGCTTGAGTCAGGTCATTCCCCTCATCAGGTTTTTGCAGAAGCAGCTTGAGAAATTGAAAAAGGAGCGAAGACAGAGCGATTCCGCTAAGTACGTGGGACTTGTGGATGGAGCCCTTCATTCGCTTTGCCAGGATTTAAGGGTGGTTAATCTGTTGAAATCAGAGCACTACATTTTGGCTACCGTGCTCGATCCTAGGTTTAAAGCCTACATTGTATCTCTCTTTAGAGCAGACACAAGTCTGCAGAGGTTCAAAGACCTGCTGGTGAGAAAATTGTCAACTCAAGCGGAACGTGACCCTTCGACTGCTCCTCCTTAATTTTCTCCCGCAAATGGGGCTGCGAGGAAAAGGATAACATTTCAGAGCCCACCCGCTGGCGGTGATGCAGGGCAGTCAGGAGCAAGTGTTGACATCTGGTCCGGACTGCCAATGATTACTGACATGTCTACTGTCACTGCATATGATGCTGTCACCATTGAAAGAATGGTGGAGGTTTATATGGGTGACAGCATCCAAGTAGGCATGTCAGACAGTCCATAGGTATACTGGCAGGAAAAGAGGCAATTTGGAGGCCCTTGCACAAACTGGCTTTATTTAACCTAATTTGCCCCCCCCCCCTCCAGTGTGCCTTTATTCTCAGCTGACTTCTAGCATGTATTTTATATTTGATGCTTCTGTATGTGATTAGCTGTTCATTAAGTTATCATGGTAAGTTTTTCCGGCTTCCTCAGTTGCCATGGCAAAATGACACTGTGGTGGGCGTGTATTGAGCACGGACTATGATGATGTCATCAGCAACAGCCACCGAACGGGTGTTTGGTCCCGCTTCCGGAGCTGACGTCCTTTACTGTGGTGATGTCTTGTTATAAAGGTATGTCGTGTTTTTTACCTTATTAAAACCTGACGACAGTGCAGATACATTAAAACATTGTATAACTGCATAGACTGTGTGACTGTCTTCTTGAGCCGAGTGCCGCACCTTCGATCTTCCGCACTGTTTTTTTGTAAGGGCACTGGCCACAGATATTTTAAGGCATTTTCGGAGTGCCAGACGTGTGTGTGTGTGTGTGTGTGTGTGTCTGTATATGTATGTATGTGTGTATATATATATATATATATATATATATATATACTCAAAAAAAATAAAGGGAACACTAAAATAACACATCCTAGATCTGAATGAATGAAATATTCTTATTAAATACTTTGTTCTTTTACATAGTTGAATGTGCTGACAACAAAATCACACAAAAATTATCAATGGAAATCAAATTTATTAACCCATGGAGGTCTGGATTTGGAGTCACCCTCAAAATTAAAGTGGAAAAACACACTACAGGCTGATCCAACTTTGATGTAATGCCCTTAAAACAAGTAAAAATGAGCTCAGTAGTGTGTGTGGCCTCCAAGTGCCTGTATGACCTTCCTACAACCCACACAAGTGGCTCAGGTAGTGCAGCTCATCCAGGATGGCACATCAAAGCGAGCTGTGGCAAGAAGGTTGGCTGTGTCTGTCAGCGTAGTGCCCTGAGCATGGAGGCGCTACCAGCAGACAGGCCAGTACATCAAGAGACGTGGAGGAGGCCGTAGGAGGGCAACAACCCAGCAGCAGGACCGCTACCTCCGCCTTTGTGCAAGGAGGAACAGGAGGAGCACTGCCAGAGCCCTGCATAATGACCTCCAGCAAGCCAC
Source organism: Pseudophryne corroboree (assembly GCF_028390025.1). Taxonomy (NCBI): domain Eukaryota; kingdom Metazoa; phylum Chordata; class Amphibia; order Anura; family Myobatrachidae; genus Pseudophryne; species Pseudophryne corroboree. Next base: position 54,818,925 of record NC_086449.1, read on the forward strand.
AAATGTGCATGTGTCTACTCAAATGATCAGAAACAGACTCCATGAGGGTGGTATGAGGGCCCGACGTCCACAGGTGGGGGTTGTGCTTACAGCCCAACACCGTGCAGGACGTTTGGCATTTGCCAGAGAACACCAAGATTGGCAAATTCGCCACTTGCGTCCTGTGCTCTTCACAGGTGAAAGCAGGTTCTCACTGAGCACGTGACAGAGTCTGGAGACGCCAAGGAGAACTTTCTGCTGCCTGCAACATCCTCCAGCATGACCAGTTTGGCAGTGGGTCAGTAATGGTGTGGGGTGGCATTTTTTGGGGGGGCCGCACAGCCCTCCATGTGCTCGCCAGAGGTAGCCTGACTGCCATTAAGTACCGAGATGAGATCCTCAGACCCCTTGTGAGACCATATGCTGGTGCGGTTGGCCCTAGGTTCCTCCTAGTGCAAGACAATGCTAGACCTCATGTGGCTGGAGTGTGTCAGCAGTACCTGCAAGACGAAAGCATTGATGCTATGGACTGAGTAGTCCACAAGCGCTACCAACATCAAACTAAACACATTACAGACAAATTAATGTATATATGTGTATGAGGATCTTTTCTTTTGGAGGTTAAGAGTCCTCCAGGTGTTAGATAAATTCCTTCTTGCTATTCGCACCTCTGGACTGACCTCCTCTCAATGGGGGATGTTCCTCAAAAGGTTTCTTTTCAGTACCCCTCAGAGCATCTGGTCCCTGGGATTTCACCCCTCCTAAATACAGAACGCTCACCTCATATATCTGCCCTATATGCCTTGAATGGTTTCTTTGCTTTATTTCGTTTTTCATATGACCCTCTGTACATATATCATCGAAGCAGATCCTGTCCCATATACACAATGCTCACCTTATGCTGAGGCCCTATGTTCCTTGAAAGGTTTCTTTCTTCGTATGTCCTTAGGGTTCCCTTCAACACCCCGGGAAATTTTCATACAGTGTATCCAAAGGTATAAAAACCCAAAGTCCAGAATATCATAAAAGACGTTCAAAAATTTATTTCCAACCGGACATAAAATTCCATAAAAATTGTAAAAAATATATGTTAAAATAAGCCCCTAAACAATGGTGGCCACAAGATCATCCCACATGATACCCCTCGGAACCCGTCAGGGAATGATGTATTACCCTGTGTCAAAAACGGATCTTAGGGATTCCTCCTAAAGTCCTGGTTCCGGGCCTGGGGAAAAAATGAGAAAACCTTACCACTTGGGGTCATAAAAAGTAGTTCCAACGCGTTTCGGATAACAAATCCTTCCTCAGGGCATAATGTGGGACCAACTTAGTAGGCCTTATATACCCTACTACAGTCTCCCCTGACTTCCCAATCCAATCAGAATTCACAGCAGTCTAATCATCATCTAAACGGCATTCAATTCCCAAACTTCTATTGTGACTTTTACTTATATCAATCAAGTACTCTATAGTGCATCAAAAATGTTGAATAAACATCTATAATTCATATAATAAATGCATTAACACATTAATTGGTGCAATCCAATATCCGGTCCAGATTAACGGATCTCAAAGTCCATATGGTTCTCTAGCGTAGGCCCGGTGCCGGATCCGGATTCATACATCCATATTTTCACCCTTCGTTCCACTAATGTTATAACCCACAGCTTCCGGTTACAGCATCACTTCCTTTGTGTGTGTCCGTGGCTTTTTTTAGTCCCCTCGTGCCTTCACAGGGTTCCCGTCCACCTCGGAAATGTGACGGGAACCCTGTGAAGGCACGAGGGGACTAAAAAAAGCCACGGACACACACAAAGGAAGTGATGCTGTAACCGGAAGCTGTGGGTTATAACATTAGTGGAACGAAGGGTGAAAATATGGATGTATGAATCCGGATCCGGCACCGGGCCTACGCTAGAGAACCATATGGACTTTGAGATCCGTTAATCTGGACCGGATATTGGATTGCACCAATTAATGTGTTAATGCATTTATTATATGAATTATAGATGTTTATACAACATTTTTGATGCACTATAGAGTACATGATTGATATAAGTAAAAGTCACAATAGAAGTTTGGGAATTGAATGCCGTTTAGATGATGATTAGACTACTGTGAATTCTGATTGGATTGGGAAGTCAGGGGAGACTGTAGTAGGGTATATAAGGCCTACTAAGTTGGTCCCACATTATGCCCTGAGGAAGGATTTGTAATCCGAAACGCGTTGGAACTACTTTTTATGACCCCAAGTGGTAAGGTTTTCTCATTTTTTCCCCAGGCCCGGAACCAGGACTTTAGGAGGAATCCCTAAGATCCGTTTTTGACACAGGGTAATACATCATTCCCTGACGGGTTCCGAGGGGTATCATGTGGGATGATCTTGTGGCCACCATTGTTTAGGGGCTTATTTTAACATATATTTTTTACCATTTTTATGGAATTTTATGTCCGGTTGGAAATAAATTTTTGAACGTCTTTTATGATATTCTGGACTTTGGGTTTTTATACCTTTTGGATACACTGTATGAAAATTTCCCGGGGTGTTGAAGGGAACCCTAAGGACATACGAAGAAAGAAACCTTTCAAGGAACATAGGGCCTCAGCATAAGGTGAGCATTGTGTATATGGGACAGGATCTGCTTCGATGATCTATGTACAGAGGGTCATATGAAAAACGAAATACAGCAAAGAAACCATTCAAGGCATATAGGGCAGATATATGAGGTGAGCGTTCTGTATTTAGGAGGGGTGAAATCCCAGGGACCAGATGCTCTGAGGGGTACTGAAAAGAAACCTTTTGAGGAACATCCCCTATTGAGAGGAGGTCAGTCCTGAGGTGCGAATAGCAAGAAGGAATTTATCTAACACCTGGAGGACTCTTAACCTCCAAAAGAAAAGATCCTCATACACATATATACATTAATTTGTCTGTAATGTGCTTAGTTTGATGTTGGTAGCGCTTGTGGACTACTCAGAATCTATAGTTGTGAATGTGAAATTGGATTTGGTGTATCCGAGAGTTTTAGTACAAAGCGGCTCCATAGGCGCAAGTTACATCCTTCTTTATTTCTTTTTATTTGGATGCTATGGACTGGCCTGCCCGTTCCCAAGACCTGAATCCAATTGAGCACATCTGGGACATCGTGTCTCACTCCATCCACCAACGCCACGTTGCACCACAGACTGTCCAGGAGTTGGCGGATGCTTTAGTCCAGGTCTGGGAGGAGATCCCTCAGACCATTCACCACCTCATCAGGAACATGCCCAGGCGTTGTAGGGAGGTCATACAGGCACGTGGAGGCCACACACACTACTGAGCCTTATTTTGACTTGTTTTAAGCACATTACATCAAAGTTGGATCAGCCTGTAGTGTGTTTTTCCACTTTAATTTTGAGTGTGACTCCAAATCCAGACCTCCATGGGTTAATAAATTTGATTTCCATTTATAATTTTTGTGTGATTCTGTTGTCAGCACATTCAACTATGTAAAGAATAAAGTATTTAATAAGAATATTTCATTCATTCAGATCTAGGATGTGTTATTTTAGTGTTCCCTTTATTTTTTTGAGCAGTGTATATTTAATATTACTGTGTATGTAGATAGATACATATATATTTATGCAACAATGGTGCACTGGTTTAGGAGATTTTCACATTAATAGACAAACAGTAAGACAGCGCTACTCACTTTGTATAAAATTAATTTTTAATTTTAAACATACACAATTAATACAGTAAGATACCGGCCAGTACCTATATACAAATAATAATAATAATAATAATAAAAAGACAGTTCCAAATTATTAAAATAATTCCAGATAAGGAATCTAAATAAAGCACATTAGTACCATCAAATTAGCATCCATATACACTATATTTTACCACAGTCCCAATTATTATTATTATTAGTATATTGGTACTGGCCGGTATCTTACTGTATTAATTGTGTATGTGTAAAAGTAAAGATGTAATTCTATACAAAGTGAGTAGCGCTGTCTTACTGTTTGTCTGGTTTTCCTCAATATTTGGGGAAATTAGGATCAGTTCCCCAAGATCAGCGGCTCTCACTTTGTAAGTGACAGCGCCGAGTGTATATATTGGTATTACTTGGTCTTGTGTTTTCACATTAATTATTACATTTCCAGTCCACTCTTAGCTGTAGCACTGATATTTCTTTGGTATACCGCAGCAATTCTCCCAATAATTAGCCCCGGAATCCTGGGGCAGATTAATTTCTAAATACAAGGATGAGAGGAGAATGCGCTCATAGTGCAGATTGTATTTATTTCTTAAGACATTTATCTCAAACCAAATCAACAGTGTGAATGAGACTCGTACCCTATAGACCCACTTGGTGGGATGGTTACCACATGATAGAATGAAATTCCAAAAGCAAGCGCTGCATACCGCCGTCTGCAGTGCAAGATATACATGAGTGTGGCCAGACAATCTGCAGTGCCAGATACACATATGCCCCAGCAGTGCCAGATACACCTATGCCCCCAGCAGTGCCAGATACACATATGCCCCCAGCAGTGCCAGATACACCTATGCCCCCAGCAGTGCCAGATACACACATTTCCCCAGCAGTGCCAGATACACACATGTCCCCAGCAGTGCCAGATACACGCATGCCCCCAGCAGTGCCAGATACACACATGTACCTAGCGCCAGATATACACATGTCCCCAGCGCTAGATATACACATGTCCCCAGCGCCAGATATACACATGTCCCCAGCGCCAGATAAACACATGTCCCCAGCGCCAGATATACACATGTCCCCAGCGCCAGATACACACATGTCCCCAGCGCCAGATACACATTTGGCCCCAGCAGTGCTGCTTACCGAGGCTCACCATTGACCTTCCGGTCTCCGCCGCCGCTGAAAGGGTCCCGTCTCTAGCATCAGGAAAGGGTGCCCGCTACCTGGTGCTCTCCTCAGTGTGGTATCTTACTCGGCCACGTACCCCGTGTGTGCATGTGGCCGGCTCTGCGTATCATGTGTATAACATAGGGCAGCGTCCCTGCTGTGTTATAACACTGTATATACAGTATATAGAGGTCAGACCTCCATGGGTCAGAATTTATTTTTTTAATGCCCATTCCACAGACGCTTAATCGAATTGAGAGCTGGGGAAATCTGAGGCCAAGGTAACACCTTGAACTCCTCTGTCATGTTCCTCAAACCATTCCTGAACATTTTTGCAGTGCGGCAGGGTGTATTATCCTCCGTGAAGATGCCACTGCCATCAGAGAATACCATTACCATGAATGGGTGTACTTGGTCTGCAACAATGTTTAGATAGTTGGTACCTGTCAAAGTAACATCTGCATGAATGGCAGGACCCAAGGTTTGTCCGCAGAACATTGCCCAGAGCATCACACTTCCTCTGCCAGCTTTTCTTCTTCCCATAGTGCATTCTGGTGCCATCTCTTTCCCAGGGTAATGAAGCTCATGCACACAGCCATCCACATGATTTACAAGAAAATGTGATTCATCAGACCAGGCCACCTTCCATTGCTGGTCGGTGGTGGCCAGGGTTCAGCATGGGCACTCTGACCGGTGTGTGGCTATGCAGCCCCACAGCCCCATATGCAGCAAGCTGTGATGCACTGTGTGTACTTACACTTTTCTATCATAGCCAGTATTACCTTATTTATCATTTTATTCCACAGGACCAGATGGGCTAGTCTTGGCTCTCCTTGCACATCGGTGAGCCTTGGGCACCCATGACCACAGGGCTGGATTAAGGGTGGGGCGACAGGGGCGGTCTTTCCGGGGCCCTCACACATAGAGAGCCGCCACACACTGCCCCCGGACCACAGCCACTACTACTAAATAAGGACCGGAGTACAGCATCTAGCTGTCTCTGCTCATTTAGCTCTGTTTTTCAGAGACAGTCTTGTCTCCGTCTCTGCACCCACCATGAGCCACCTGCACCTCTCACATGGCCACTTATCCAAGCTCCTTCTGTGTGTCAGTAATCTGCTCTCCACCCTGCTGGGCTCATCATCCATTGTTCTGAGATGCAGCACCCTGGGGATACGTGTTCCCGGTGAGACTTGTGCACATGCCTCCTCTCCTTCAGATGTGCGGGGGCTTCCGGTAACTACACCGCTCCATCACCAGCAGCAATGTGTCCACCACCCAATCCCCTGTGTGTCTGCATTCACTCCAAATACTTCTTATTTATCTATACCAGCAGCAACCAGTCCTCATTGTTTCCCAAGGCTGTGGTGGTTCTGTAATGCTGGTTATTGAGAACAGTGCAAAAGCGCAGGATTATGTCTGGAGACCGGACAGGCATTTGGTCACCGACCCACCATATACACAAATATATAATAAATATGCATACATCACAAGTTTGGTGGAAACAAATGAGGCTTTCTCTTTCTCTCTCTCTCTCTCTCTCTCTCTCTCTCTCTTTCTTTCTCTCTCTCTCTCTCTCTCTCTCTCTCTCTCTCTCTCTCTCTCTCTCTCTCTCTCTCTCTATATAGTGTTGTGCGCACAAGTTTACATACCCTAGCAGAATTTGGGATTTTCTGGCCATTTGTCAGAGAATATGAATGATAACTCACAAATCCCCACACATCCCCAAAACATCAGCGATCCACCTCCGTGTTTCATAGTAGGAATGGTGTTCCTTTCATCACAAGCCTTGTTGACTCAGTTCAATTTTGGTCTCATCACTCCAAATGACTTTATTCCAGAAGTTTTGAGGCTTGTCTCTGTGCTGTTTGGAGTATTGTAAGTGGGTTGCTTTGTGGCATTTGTGAAGTAATGGCTTTCTTCATGCGACTTGACCATGCAGCCCATTTTTCTTCAAATGCCTCCTTATTGTGCATCTTGAAACAACCACATCACTTTTTTTTCAGAGAGTCCTGTATTTCAGCTGAAGTTATTTGTGGATTTTTCTTTGCATCCCAAACAATTTTCCTGGCAGTTGTGGCTGAAATTTTGTGGGTATACCTGACCATGATTTGGTTTCCACAGAATCCCTCATTTTCCACTTCTTAATTAGAGTTTGAACACTGCTGCTTAGCATTCTCGATTGCTTGATATCTTTTTATATCCCTTTCCTGTTTTATACAGTTCAATTACCTTTTCCCGCTTCAGTCGATATCAGGCTTATTGTTGTCGAAGTTTCGATCCTGTAATTAGGATCTTTATCAAGACAAGCTTCCGTGTACAGAAAATTATTTGCAAGCATCACATATTGATTGCTACAAAAAAAAAGAAAATATACAAAATAAAGACCAAATACACAGACAAAAACATAAACACACAAACAGACTCCCAGGTCCCAATAACTATTCAACTAGGGTGAATTAACCCCCAGTAAATATAGAGTATACGGTTTTAACAGTAACACATCTCAAACCAGGTTCACCGTGAGTTAGGAAAATACCATATTGATGAAACACAATGGGCTTCTGTATAATGATAAGCTACAACCATCCTAAAACACATTACAGTGTAACCACTAAACGCAAACACCATGGTGACAATATGTTAACACAGTCATCCACTTACTCTACCGAATCAATATGTCTTATTCAGACAGTATCATGGCTGTGCGGCATAACATCCAAAATTCATATGACAATTCTATAGTAATCAAGAAATGTGGCTGGTGAGCAAAAAGACATACACCACTCAACCCTCAGGAGTGTACAGAGAGTGTTACTCACACTGTAGTAAATGAACTCTCAGCCATTGAATAAATCAGACAAATGAAGTCATCTCTGTTGATAAAGTAACATAAATAAATGTAACGGTCAAACTGAAACAAATGTTAATGAAATGTATCACCAAAGAGCAGCTCAGTACTCACCACCAGGTGTCTCGTCTAACACATGGTACCTCTACAACCACACAGCAAACAAGCATGTGTGGTGACCTTAAATACCCCCGGACCGGAAGTGGGCTGTGTATATGGAAAAAGAAACCTACTCCATATACACACACCACATTCAAAAGTACCAAAAGTAACTAAGCCTGTAAACTCACCTAAACAAAAGGATAAACCCCAGGGACGTTGTACGTCCCTTATACAGCAGGGCGCGGTGTTCGTGGAGCGCACTGCGTTCCACCTCCCGGAAACCGGAAGTCCAGGGCGCTACGGAGGTCGCACGGAAAAGTGCGGCACAAGTAACATAAAGAAGATATGAAGAGGTGCGCTGGCAGTGTCAACAAAGCAGGGATAGCTAAACCGCAACACCGCTGTAGATAAGTCATAAAAAATATAATAATAATAATAACAAAAGCCAACTATGAGTGGGGACACAACAATAAAAATAATGCTTTCCAAAACCCGGAAGCCGGAAACGCAATGCGTTCCAAACGCTATAATGTAGGGACCAACGCTCAGGTACCTGGTGGATGAGGATAAAAAGAGGTGATATAACAGAATAGTTATACATACAGAATATGGATAAACCACTGCTCCCAGGCTAATTATTAAAAAACCTTACCAAATAGATACTGACTGTTAACATTAGGACCATGGAGTGCATATCGGACTATCGGTGACTTAGATCTGAGATACAGATGTAGCCACCTTTATCTTGACTGGCTGAGGCGTTTGTCCCGATCGAGCATACGCAGCATAGGGAGGCGCGCCTAGTCACAGAGAGGCGTACCTAATCGCACGGAGGCAGACAGAGCGTTTGGCGTTACCTTTACGTGTAATACCTGCGATCAGCCACCAGATGTCGCTTTTTACAATCACCACTGAGCATGCGTGTGGTCTCCCGTAAAATACAATACTGAAATATATAATAAGGACTACTTTACTAAGGCGTCTCATTACGCTGCATACAGTAAATACTCATTACGCTGCATTATTTAATACAGTATATACGATACAGACACAGATAGTACAGCATACAGTATATGATCCATCTACAGTACTTTATGAATATATGAGCGTCCAAGTCCCGTAGACAAAACAACAGAAAACCAGTAGTGTACACTGTCGCAAATGGACGTGTTAGAAGTTCACTATTGCCTCTTGAGATTAGGAATTTTGTACAGTATGTTAGCGTCCTAATCCCGTAGTCATTACAGCATAATCAAAACCAATGGATTTATTCATCTGTCTGCAGCGAAGTGGTGAAGTGTTCCGCTTCCTATACTCAGAGTCCTGAGTTCGATTCCTAAAGTACAAATGCATGTTAGTTTTTTCCAGACACTTTATTATTTTTTTTATTCACATAAACCAGGGCAAAGCTGCATGAGCGGTTCTACTGTTAAGGTTCTATGCACCGTACAGTACACATACAATTCTGTAGCTGGGCAGACTCAATAGAAATGGCTACCACCTATGACTCCTTGCCCCACAGAGGCCCTAGGCTACGGAGCAAGTAACAGTCCAGATTTTACAGGCTATGGGGCAAAGTGCTGAAGGAGCGTCACAATCCTCTAGCTAAAATACACAGGGGCGATAGGAATAAGCGAGGTCTATGCACATTATGGTACACCGGACTCGATCGCATAGCACACTGGAAAAATGGCCGCCGCCCCTGAACCCCCACCTCGTGGCAGGCAGCGATGGCTATAGGGCAATGCTGAAGGAGCGTCACAATCCCCTAGCCAAAATACACAGGGGCGATAGAGATAAGCGAGGTCTATGCACATTACGTTGCACCGGGCTCGATCGTATAGCAAACTGACAAAACACAAGTTTTACATAAAGCAGGGCAAAGCTGCAGGAGAGTTTCTACTGTCAAGGTTCTATGCACTTTACGGTACACATAAAAATTCTATAGCAGGGCAGACTCAATTGAAATGGCTACCGCCTGTGACTCCTAGCTCCATGGAGGCACTCGGCTATGGAGCAAGTAACAGCACAGATTTGAAACAATGCTGAAGGAGCGTCAGAATCCCCTAGCTAAAATACACAGGGGTGATAGGGATAAGCGAGGTCAATGCACATAACGATACACCGCAAAGTACCCCATGGTTTTGATTATGCCTTTTCTTTGAACACAGTATTTTCCACTGCCTCGCCCTACCCCCATCCCACTTTCCCCTTTCCCCCTGGGAGCCTGCAAAGTACATGCAGTAGACAGGGAGGGAGTTCCGATCAGGTTACAAGACATGTGCAACAGTATACTACTGTGTGTAGGAAAATCCTCCACCTACTCTGATTTATGTGAAACCTGTGTGCACCCTTTCATTGAATGTATAACAAAGAAAAAATAATAATAAAGTGAATGTCACGGGAACATAGAAAAAAAAGGTTGGCACTTTGTGACTCTCAGCATGGGACGTGGGAGCCTTCATCACTAGGTTGGTATGGAAGGGGAGACAATTAGCTACCGGAGGTTACCAACCCCAAGTTTCTGTGACCCCCACAAGGCTCATGGCAAGCGTCGGAACCTATGGTGGGTCTGAATTAACGGTCCCATTATAGTCTATGGGAAAATGGGTCCACTTTGCGTACTGATATCTCTAGTTCTGGGTGTACCAGAGAATCAGGACTTGTACCATACAAAAGAGGAGACTCTTGGCTTTTGGGGCTGACCAACCACTAGTTTATGTGACACTGGGAAGGGAAACGGGAAGCAACCGTGTTTCGGGTCCCCTCCAGTTGTCCGCCTAGCTTGCACAGGATACATGGTTTCTGGCTAGATAGGAAATACTGTACAGAAATGCTAAGCATGGTAATTTGACATCCAGGAACATAGGGAGGAGTTTTTATCTCTCTCCATTATACTTAGAAAAATTACACTTGCCACTGTACGTTACAAGCTGTTTGTGCTAATTAGTACACTAGTAGAACATACTGTACAGAGATATTAAGGACAGTGATTTGGCATCCACGAACATAGGGAGGAGCTTTTATCTCTCTCCATTGTAATCTTTCTAAGTATAATGGAGAGAGATAAAAGATCCTCCCTAAATTCCTGGGTGCCAAATTACCGTCTTTAGTATCTCTGTATAGTATTTTCTATTAGGGTACTAAATTAGCACGGACAGCTTGTAAAGTACAGCGGCAAGTTTAATCTTTCTATGTAAAATGGAGAGAGATAAAAGCTCCTCTGGAAGTTCCCAGATGCCAAATCACCATTCTTAGTATCTCTGTACAGTATGTTCTACTAGTATACTAATTAGCACGAACAGCTTTTAACTGGATGCCAAATAACCATACTTCGTATCTCTGTACAGTATGTTCTATTAGGGTACTAATTAGCACGAACAGCTTGAAACGTACAGCGGCAAGTTTAATCTTTCTATGTATAATGGAGAGAGATAAAAGCTCCTCAATAAGTTCCTGGATACAAAATCACCATACTTAGTATCTCTGTACAGTATGTTCTATTAGGGTACCAATTAGCTGTTTGTGCTAATTAGTACCCTAATAGAAAATACTATGCAGAGATACTAAGGATGGTGATTTGGCAACCAGGAACTTAGGGAGGAGCTTTTATCTCTCTATATTATACATAGAAAGATTAAAATTGCCACTGTACGTTACAAGCTGTTCGTGCTAATTAGTACACTAGTAGAACATACTGTACAGAGATACTAAGTACAGTAATTTGGCATCCACGAATTTAGGGAGGAGCTTTAATCTCTCCATTGTAATCTATCTAAGCATAATGGAGAGAGATAAAAGCTCCTCCCTAAATTCCTGGATGCCAAATTACTGTCCTTAGTATCTCTGTACTCTATGTTCTACTAGTGTACTAATTAGCTGTTTGTGCTAATTAGTACCCTAATAGAAAATACTATGCAAAGATACTAAGGATGGTGATTTGGCAATCAGGAACTTAGGGAGGAGCTTTTATCTCTCTATATTATACATAGAAAGATTAAAATTGCCACTGTACGTTACAAGCTGTTCGTGCTAATTAGTACACTAGTAGAACATACTGTACAGAGATACTAAGTACAGTGATTTGGCATCCACGAATTTAGGGAGGAGCTTTAATCTCTCCATTGTAATCTATCTAAGTATAATGGAGAGAGATAAAAGCTCCTCCCTAAATTCCTGGATGCCAAATTACTGTCCTTAGTATCTCTGTACTCTATGTTCTACTAGTGTACTAATTAGCTGTTTGTGCTAATTAGTACCCTAATAGAAAATACTATGCAAAGATACTAAGGATGGTGATTTGGCAATCAGGAACTTAGGGAGGAGCTTTTATCTCTCTATATTATACATAGAAAGATTAAAATTGCCACTGTACGTTACAAGCTGTTCGTGCTAATTAGTACACTAGTAGAACATACTGTACAGAGATACTAAGTACAGTAATTTGGCATCCACGAATTTAGGGAGGAGCTTTAATCTCTCCATTGTAATCTATCTAAGCATAATGGAGAGAGATAAAAGCTCCTCCCTAAATTCCTGGATGCCAAATTACTGTCCTTAGTATCTCTGTACTCTATGTTCTACTAGTGTACTAATTAGCTGTTTGTGCTAATTAGTACCCTAATAGAAAATACTATGCAAAGATACTAAGGATGGTGATTTGGCAACCAGGAACTTAGGGAGGAGCTTTTATCTCTCTATATTATACATAGAAAGATTAAAATTGCCACTGTACGTTACAAGCTGTTCGTGCTAATTAGTACACTAGTAGAACATACTGTACAGAGATACTAAGTACAGTGATTTGGCATCCACGAATTTAGGGAGGAGCTTTAATCTCTCCATTGTAATCTATCTAAGTATAATGGAGAGAGATAAAAGCTCCTCCCTAAATTCCTGGATGCCAAATTACTGTCCTTCGTATCTCTGTACTCTATGTTCTACTAGTGTACTAATTAGCACAAACAGCTTTTAACGTAGAGTGGCAAGTTTAATCTTTCTATGTATAATGGAGAGAGATAAAAGCTCCTCAGTAAGTTCCTAGATGCCAAATCACCATCCTTAGTATCTCTGTACAGTATGTTCTACTAGTGTATTAATTAGCACGAACAGCTTGTAACGTACAGTTGCAAGTTTAATCTTTGTATGTATAATGGAGAGAGATAAATGCTCCTCTGAAAGTTCCTAGATGCCAAATCACCATCCTTAGTATCTCTGTACAGTATGTTCTATTAGTGTACTAATTAGCATGAACAGCTGTTTTACCGGATGCCAAATCACCGTACTTAGTATCTCTGTACAGTATGTTCTTTTAGGGTACTAATTAGCTGTTTGTGCTTGTTCACGGGAACACATTAAAAAAAAAGGTTGGCCCTTCCTTTCCATTGGTGTTGGTTTATGCCTTAGGGGACTCAGACGCTCGCATTTGTAAAGCACAGTATTTTCCACCGCCTCCTGCTAGCCCATCGCCCTACCCCCCTGGGAGCCTGCACAGATCATGCAATTGACAGGGAGGGAATTCAGGTCCTGTGCAATACACAAATGCCGAAGATCTACTGTACTGTTTTGCTCACTCAGAATACACTCATTTCTACTCATTACCACTGTGTAGATGCATTTAGCGTAAAGAATTGCTCCTGCAGATCTACTCTGATTTATATGAAACTTGTGTGCATCCTTCCATTGACTGTCTTACAATGAAAATAAAATAATACAGTGTATTATTACAATAAAAAAAAAAGAAGGCACATCAGGTCTCGAACCCTGGACCCTCAGCGTGGGAGGTGGGAGCCTTCACCCCTAGCCCACGGTGCCTCATGAGAGATTCCCAATTTCATGTGTAAAAGTACTGCAAACAGCGCCCGGCCCCCACCCCATTGGTGTTGGTTTATGCCTTAGAGGACTCGGACACTCGCATTTGTAAAGCACGGTATTTTCCACCGCCTCCTGCTAGCCCTCCATTCCCATTATGCCTTAGGGAACTCAGATGCTCATGTATTTTAAAAGCACTGTGTTTATACATTGTACTGTACATTCTTCCTTTTACACAATTAGTTGCGTCTCCATACACATACAGTACTCTACAGTAGGTCACCATCTTTTTCCACCGCCTCCCGTTACGCCTACAGTATTAACATTACAGTCGTCACTGACCAATTGCCAGAGCTGTACAGGTACAGGTACAGGTAGATCAATCCGCCGCTATACTGTACGATCTAAAGTACTGGATTAGTGGAGCATTAGCCACCCAGTGGTGGAGATGTGTAATGCATGCTGAGTATCTAGATCGCCTCAACGCGCCTGCCTGTGATTAAACTCAGCTATCGCCTTAGCGTGACTAAACGGACGTCTAGGCGGAGAATCGGTCAAGACAAAGGTGGCTACATCTGTAGACAAAAAAGTTTTTTTAGTCAATAATGGGACCTAGGAGTATCTGTATGAAGACAAGAATATAAAAAAATATGAATAAAAAATAACACAATATATACATAATATACAGTAACAAATAAGACACAGCACAATGTATTGCACCTATACATCTATTAAGGCCTATGCAATACTATACAATAGATTGAACATGCCTCAATCGTAAATAGTTTCAGATAAAACATAGATGTCAGATTGATAATAGTAGGCTTTAATCAATTGTAGATAAAGATAACTCATGCTGTGCCTCCTTAGTAGTCTATATACACATGGTCCGTACCAATACACTGTAGTTGCACTAGAAGTAGATTAATCATATTACCACCCCCTACTATTATTTATATATATATATATATATATATATAATGTGGTTCATAAGGTCGACCACACTTAGGTCAACAGTATATATGTGTGTGTGTGTGTATATATATATATATATATATATATATATATATATACACACACAGAGAATAACCCTTATAGCGCGCTTCAAAGAGCAGCATTTCACGGTGGAACCCCTGTTAGCGGGAACAGAAACAATGTAGACATAAGATATAACCTGGAGGTTAAAATACGTCTGAAAGCATTTAGACATTGGAAACCATAAAACTATAAGGACTTTTATATTGACAATGGACATTTGATGTTTCAGCACCCTCCGGGTTATAACTTTTATGTGTGTGTGTGTGTGTGTGTGTGTGTGTGTGTGTGTGTGTATGTGTATATATATATATATATATATATATATATATACACCCACATCTATATTGTGTTGATTTTTCAGCCTAATGATGGCTTGCTTCACTGATCGTGGCAGCTCTTTGGATCTCATATTTAGAGTCGACCGCAACAGATTCCAAATGCAAATGTCACACCTGGAATCTACTCCAGACCTTTTACCTGCTTAATTTATCACAATATAATGAGGGAATAGCTCACTCCTGTCCATGATATAGCTTTTGAGTCGTCTGTCATATTACTTTTAGTCCCTTAAAAAGAGGGAGAAAATCATTGTAATTCCTTCACCGTTCACCTGATTTGGATGTAAATACCCTCAAATTAAAGCAGAAAGTCTGCAGTTAAAGCACATCTTGTTTGTTTCGTTTCAAATCCATTGTGGTGGTGTATAGAGCCCAAAACATGAGAAATATGACGATGTCCCAATATTTATGGACCTGACTGTGTGTATGTATGTGTGTAAGTATGTATATGTAAAAAAAGAAGGTAATCTCTACTGGTATTAGCGCCAAGATATTATATATACAAATATAATCATGTTACGTTCCTTTGTGAGAATGTGCTCTTCTTTCGGATTCTTCTCTTACTCCCCAACTTCAGTCTAGATCAGTGGTTCTCAAACTCGGTCCTCAGGACCCCACACAGTTCATGTTTTGCAGGTCACCTGTAGATTTTTTTAAAGTGACAGTTGGTGATACACAGTGCAGCTGCTGGGTGACATGGAAAATGTAAACCGTGTGGGGTCCTGAGGACCGAGTTTGAGAACCACTGGTCTAGATGATACAGTCTCAGACGATTATGTGGAAGGAGAACAGATGAAGAAAGCAATTTGTAATATTGTTTCATCTAATATTTCTTTAGATTCAAGTGATCCCCTTTTATAAAACCCGATACACAAGGAAAAAGGTAGATCTATGGGTGAGGAGCGTACCCCAACTCACAGTAAAGCCAGAAGCTGGTGCCCATAAGGGGTTTCTTTAATTATCTTAACCTCGTTTTGTGAGCCTTCCACCAAAGACTTTTTGGAAATGAGCGTACCTAACTCACTTTTAAAGATAGATACGTAAAACACATAAAGGTGTCTTTTCCACAGAAATATCTTATGCTTACCACACTCACGAGAATAATCACAGAGACACTCCTATCTGGGTTTCTTTTATGTCCAACGTCCTCAAGCTCTTATAACTTCCAATATAGATGTAATATCATTAGAAGTATAGATGTATCAGTCTCAGCGGTTATGTAGAAGGGGAATAAATAAAGAGAACAATGTGTAATATTGTTTGACCTATTATTCCCTTATATTCAAACGGTCCCCTTTATATGGCCCAAACGAAAGGGGAAAGAGGTAGATTAATGGGTGAGGAGCGTACCCCAACTCACAATGAAACGAACAGTAGGTGCCTATAGGGGTTTCTTTAAACTTCTTCACCTCCTATTTTGTGGACTTTCCACCAAAAGATATTAAAACAGTGCGCACCTAACTCACTTTTGAAGCTAGATACGTGAAACACATAAGGGTATCTTTTCCATAACACAATGTCATGCATACCACACTCACAAAAGTAATCGGAAAGATACTCCTATCTGGGTTTCTTTTATATCCAACGTCCTCAAGATATTTGTAACTTTCAATGTAGACGTGATATTATTCAAACTTCCAGGATTGTAAATGTATCAGCCAGTCCTTTTTTATTGTACAAAAACTCCCATAGTTGGGATATTTCACAAAAATACACGCTGATAAAAAAAAACATACATAAAAACAGTCTTTTTCATAAAAACCATATATAACAAAAATAAAATACATCCAAGGTAAAAAAACAGGAATAAATACCACCACAACGGAGGAAATCACCGGCAATACAGTTGTTGAACTTATACCTTAGTGTAAATTTCCTGGAGATAAAAAAGAAGATAAAGTGTCACAGTGTTATATATGGTCTTATATATGGTTTTTATGAAAAAGTGTATTTTTATGTATGTTTTTTTTTATCAGCGTGTATCCTTGAAGTTTGAATAATATCACGTCTACATTGAAAGTTACAAATATCTTGAGGACGTTGGATATAAAAGAAACCCAGATAGGAGTATCCTGGTGTCCTACTTGATGTAGGAGTGGTATATAGGGGAGAGAGCATCAATTAGGTTTTAGTAAATGATTTCTCCAAGTGCCCAACTCTATGCCCAGTGTAAGCCATGTCCCCCGGATGGACAAAGAGAAACAGATTTTCTGGAAAGTACATAAGAAAATTCTGATTTTCTTTATGTCGTGAACACAAGCACCAAACCTACCCGTGTCTCTTACATAGACATCTATGTGCTCTTATATATACTGGTTGCTCAGGTTACAGATCCTGGAATTCTGCTGATTCCTCTAAACACACTGCTCAGAATGATTGTAGTGTTTCACATTATCCCCATTTCCATGACTTGTGCAGAGAAAATGGCAGCATCCTGGTGCATCAGCTGACGGGATGTATGGCCAGATTTGTAGCATATATCACCTATCTGCTTTTTACAGGAGGTCAGAATATCATTATATAGATTTTTTGATGAAACCCTTTCTCCACACCTCTCCTCCCTTCACCACTGTCCGCTCACTCCTCTGCATCTCTGACACTGGGGGGAGGGATCAGAGTTCATACCAAGGGGGGTATCCAATTAGCCTTGATAACATTAGCTGTGATTTCAGATTGTGTTATCACACCTATGTCCCAATAAAATCAGGTTATCGCGGCCTGCGCGCTCCTATTTCTCTGACGTCCTAGTGGATGCTGGGTACTCCGTAAGGACCATGGGGAATAGACGGGCTCCACAGGAGACTGGGCACTCTTAAAAGAAAGATTAGGTACTATATCTGGTGTGCACTGGCTCCTTCCTCTATGCCCCTCCTCGAGACTTCAGTTAGAATATGTGCCCGGCCAGAGCTGGATGCACCCTAGGGGCTCTCCTGAGCTTCCTAGAAAAGAAAGTATTTGTTAGGTTTTTTATTTTCAGTGAGATCTGCTGGCAACAGACTCACTGCTACGTGGGACTGAGGGGAGAGAAACGAACCTACCTGCTTGCAGCTAGCTTGGGCTTCTAAGGCTACTGGACACCATTAGCTCCAGAGGGATCGAACACAGGCCCAGTCCTCGGTCGTCCGGTCCCGGAGCCGCGCCGCCGTCCCCCTTGCAGAGCCAGAAGAACCGAAGAGAAGTTGAAAATCGGCGGCTGAAGACTCCGGTCTTCATTAAGGTAGCGCACAGCACTGCAGCTGTGCGCCATTGATCCCTTAGCACACCACACACTCCGGTCACTGATGGGTGCAGGGCGCTGGGGGGGGGGTGCCCTAGGCAGCAATTAGATTACCTTACTTGGCGAAAAGCACATAATACAGTCTGATAAACTGTATATGTGCATTAAACCCCGCCATTATACATTTAAAAACGCGGGAGAAGCCCGCCGCTGAGGGGGCGGGGCTATCTTCCTCAGCACACCAGCGCCATTTTCTCTTCACAGCTCTGCTGGAAGGACGCTCCCCAGTTTCTCCCCTGCAGTTCCAGACTTCAAGGGTAAAAAAGAGAGGGGGGGCACATAAATTTAGGCGCAAAACTGTAAATAAGCTGCTATAGGGGAAAAATCACTCAGTATAGTGTACATCCCTGTATTATATAGCGCTGTGGTGTGTGCTGGCCTGTCCTCAGTCAGAGCATTCCCTGTGTGTGTGCGGTGTGTCGGTACGGCTGTGTCAATATGTTTGATGAGGAGGGTTATGTGGAGGCGGAGCAGGAGCCGATAAGTGTGATGTCGCCCCCTACGGGGCCGACACCGGAGTGGATGGATATGTGGAAAGTTTTAACCGACAGTGTCAACTCCATACATAAAAGGTTGGATGACGTGACAGCCTTGGGACAGCCGGCATCTCAGCCCGCGCCTGCCCAGGCGTCTCAGAGGCTATCAGGGGCTCAAAAACGCCCGCTACCTCAGATGGCAGACACAGATGTCGACACGGAGTCTGACTCCAGTGTCGACGAGGATGAGACAAATGTACAGTCCACAAGGGCCATCCGATGCATGATTACGGCAATGAAAAATGTATTGAACATTTCTGACATTAACCCCGTTACCATTAAAAAAGGTATTATGTTTGGGGAGAAAAAGCAGCCAGTGACTTTTCCCCCATCTGATGAGTTAAATGAATTGTGTGAAGAAGCGTGGTGTTCCCCTGATCAGAAACTGGTAATTCCTAAGAAGTTACTGATGGCGTACCCTTTCCCGCCAACGGATAGGGTACGGTGGGAAACATCCCCTAGGGTGGACAAAGCGCTCACACGCTTATCAAAAAAGGTGGCACTGCCGTCTCAGGATACGGCCACCTTAAAGGAGCCTGCAGATAGAAAGCAGGAGGCTATCCTGAAGTCTGTATATACACACTCAGGTACTATACTGAGACCTGCAATTGCGTCAGCATGGATGTGTAGTGCTGCAGCAGCTTGGTCCGACACCCTGTCAGATAACATTGATACACTCGACAGGGATACTATTTTGCTAACCATAGACCATATAAAGGACGTAGTCTTATATATGAGAGATGCACAGAGGGATATTTGCCGACTGGCATCGGGAATTAATGCAATGTCCATTTCTGCCAGGAGAGTATTATGGACTCGGCAGTGGACGGGTGATGCTGATTCTAAAAGGCACATGGAGGTTTTGCCTTATAAGGGTGAGGAATTGTTTGGGGGCGGTCTCTCGGACCTGGTTTCCACAGCAACAGCTGGAAAATCGACTTTTCTACCTCACGTTCCCTCACAGCCAAAGAAAGCACCATATTATCAAGTACAGTCCTTTCGGCCTCAGAAAGGCAAGCGTGTCAGAGGCGCTTCCTTTCTGCCCAGAGGCAGGGGTAGAGGAAAAAAGCTGCATCAGACAGCCAGTTCCCAGGAACAAAAGTCCTCCCCTGCTTCCACTAAGTCCACCGCATGACGCTGGGGCTCCACAGGCGGAGACCGGTGCGGTGGGGGCCCGTCTCCAGAACTTCAGCAACCAGTGGGTTCGCTCACAGGTGGATCCCTGGGCCCTACAAGTGGTATCTCAGGGATACATGTTGGACTTCGAGGCGACTCCCCCTCGCCGTTACCTCAAATCCGCTTTGCCAACTGCTCCCAGGGAAAGGGAGGTAGTGCTGGCGGCTATTCACAAGCTGTACCTTCAGCACGTGATAATCAAGGTTCCCCTCCTTCAACAGGGACGGGGTTACTATTCCACAATGTTTGTGGTACCGAAACCGGACGGTTCGGTAAGACCCATTCTAAATTTAAAATCCTTGAACACTTATCTGAGGAAGTTCAAGTTCAAAATGGAATCGCTCAGGGTGGTTATCGCAAGCCTGGAAGAGGGGGATTTTATGTTATCACTGGACATCAAGGATGCCTACCTGCATGTACCCATTTACCCACCTCACCAGGAGTACCTCAGGTTTGTGGTACAGGATTGTCATTACCAATTCCAGACGTTGCCGTTTGGTCTGTCAACGGCACCGAGGGTATTTACCAAGGTAATGGCCGAAATGATGATACTCCTTCAGAAGAAGGGAGTTATAATTATCCCGTACTTGGACGATCTCCTTATAAAGGCGAGGTCCAAGGAACAGTTGTTAGCCAGCGTAGCACTATCTCAGGAAGTGCTGCAACAACACGGCTGGATTCTGAACATTCCAAAGTCACAGCTGATTCCTGCGACGCGTCTGTTGTTCTTGGGCATGATCCTGGATACAGAACAAAAGAAGGGGTTTCTCCCTGCGGAGAAGGCCCAGGAATTGTCATCTCTGGTCAGGGATCTCCTGAAACCAAAACAGGTATCGGTGCATCACTGCACGCGAGTCCTGGGAAAGATGGAGGCTTCTTACGAAGTGATTCCCTTTGGCAGGTTCCATGCAAGGATCTTTCAGTGGGATCTGTTGGACAAATGGTCCGGATCGCATCTTCAGATGCATCGGTTGCTCACCCTGTCCCGAGGGCCAGGGTGTCTCTACTGTGGTGGCTGCAGAGTGCCCATCTTCTCGAGGGCCGCAGATTCGGCATACAGGACTGGGTCCTGGTGACCACGGATGCAAGCCTCCGAGGTTGGGGGGGCAGTCACTCGGGGAAGAAACTTCCAAGGACAGTGGTCAAGTCAGGAGACTTCCCTACGCATAAATATTCTGGAACTAAGGGCCATTTACAACGCCCTGAGTCAAGCGGAACCCCTGCTTCAAAACCAACCGGTGCTGATTCAGTCAGACAACATCACGGCGGTCGCCCATGTAAACCGCCAGGGCGGCACAAGAAGCAGGATGGCAATGGCAGAAGCCACAAGGATTCTTCGATGGGCGGAGAATCACGTCCTAGCACTGTCAGCAGTGTTCATTCCAAGAGTGGACAACTGGGAAGCAGACTTCCTCAGCAGGCACGACCTCCACCAGGGAGAGTGGGGACTTCATCCAGAAGTCTTGACACTGATTGTAAATCGTTGGGAACGGCCTCAGGTGGACATTATGGCGTCCCGCCTCAACAAAAAGCTAAAAAGATATTGCGCAAGGTCAAGGGACCCTCAAGCGATAGCTGTGGACGCACTAGTGACACCGTGGGTGTACCAGTCGGTTTAGGTGTTCCCTCCTCTTCATCTCATACCCAAGGTACTGAGGATAGTAAGAAGGAGAGGAGTAAGAACAATACTCATCGTTCCGGATTGGCCAAGAAGAACTTGGTACCCAGAACTACAAGAAATGATCTCAGAGGACCCATGGCCTCTGCCTCTCAGACAGGACCTGTTACAACAGGGGCCCTGTCTGTTCCAAGACTTACCGCGGCTGCGTTTGACGGCATGGCAGTTGAACGCCGGATCCTAACAGAAAAGGGCATTCCGGATGAAGTAATTCCTACGCTGATAAAAGCTAGGAAGGATGTGACAGCTAAACATTATCACCGCATATGGTGTAAATATGTGGCTTGGTGTGAGGCCAGGAAGGCTCTTACAGAGGAATTTCAGCTGGGTCGATTTCTGCACTTCCTCCAGTCAGGAGTGACTATGGGCCTCATCTTGGGATCCATAAAAGTCCTGATTTCGGCCCTGTCTATTTTCTTTCAAAAAGAACTGGCTTCACTGCCTGAAGTTCAGACATTTGTTAAGGGAGTGCTGCATATTCAGCCCCCTTTTGTGCCTCCAGTGGCACCTTGGGATCTCAACGTTGTGTTGGATTTCCTTAAATCACATTGGTTTGAGCCACTTCAGAACGTGGAGTTGAAGTATCTCACCTGGAAGGGGTCATGCTGTTGGCCTTGGCTTCGGCTAGGCGTGTGTCAGAATTGGCGGCTTTATCATGTAAAAGCCCATATCTGATTTTCCATATGGACAGGGCAGAATTGAGGACTCGCCCCCAATTTCTCCCAAAGGTGGTATCAGCGTTTCATTTGAACCAACCTATTGTGGTGCCTGCGGCTACTAGGGACTTGGAGGATTCCAAGTTGCTGGACGTAGTCCGGGCCCTGAAAATCTATGTTTCCAGGACGACTAGAGTCAGAAAAACTGACTCGCTATTTATCCTGCATGCACCCAACAAGCTGGGTGCTCCTGCTTCAAAGCAGACTATTGCTCGCTGGATCTGTAACACGATTCAGCTTGCGCATTCTGCGGCTGGACTGCCGCATCCTAAATCAGTAAAAGCCCATTCCACAAGGAAGGTGGGCTCTTCTTGGGCGGCTGCCCGAGGGGTCTCGGCTTTACAACTTTGCCGAGCTGCTACTTGGTCCGGTTCAAACACTTTTGCAAAATTCTACAAGTTTGTTACCCTGGCTGAGGAGGACCTTGAGTTTGCTCATTCGGTGCTGCAGAGTCATCCACACTCTCCCGCCCGTTTGGGAGCTTTGGTATAATACCCATGGTCCTTACGGAGTACCCAGCATCCACTAGGACGTCAGAGAAAATAAGAATTTACTCACCGGTAATTCTATTTCTCGTAGTCCGTAGTGGATGCTGGGAGCCTGTCCCAAGTGCGGACTTTCTGCAATACGTGTATATAGTTCTTGCTTAACTAAAGGGTTATTGTTATGAGCCATCTATTACATGAGGCTCAGTTGTTATTCATACTGTTAACTGGGTATAGTTATCACAAGTTGTACGGTGTGATTGGTGTGGCTGGTATGAGTCTTACCCTGGATTCCAAATCCTTTCCTGGTAATGTCAGCTCTTCCGGGCACAGTTTCCTTAACTGAGGTCTGGAGGAGGGGCATAGAGGGAGGAGCCAGTGCACACCAGATATAGTACCTAATCTTTCTTTTAAGAGTGCCCAGTCTCCTGCGGAGCCCGTCTATTCCCCATGGTCCTTACGGAGTACCCAGCATCCACTACGGACTACGAGAAATAGAATTACCGGTGAGTAAATTCTTATTTTATCACATCTATACTATTCTAAAACGCCAATAATAGGAATATAATTCTAGCTGGCAATAGCGGAGATTGGAGAAAGTGGGGAATTCTGCTTGTACCCCCAAAAAAGTCAAACTAATATAGGAAAACCTTGTAGAAGTCTATTAGTGGCCATGATAAAAGTTTTTACTGTCATTAAATTGGGTCAAAAAATGCAGAACATTATATAAAAACAGAAGGTGCAGGCGGCACTCAGAGGCTTGCGCAATTGTGGTGAAAAACAGCCAGGTGAGTTTATTGAAGTCTACGTTTCGGGGGACGCACCCCCTTCAGGACACAACACATAAGTGTACAACAAAGTGAAAAAACTTAAATAGCTTACCCACCAGGACCCCAGTTGCCCCCTCAGTGTCAGCGCCGTCCCAGCGCACTGAGCCCGCATCTCCGGTTGCGGCCCTCATCCGGAAGTAGGAAGTGACGTCATCCCGCGGCCGGGACCCGCCTTCGCTGCGGCTGTAGACACAGGGGGACTGCTTACCATGGTAGCAGTGTACACACCACACACTTGGCGCGCACACTGCCCCTTGGACAAAAACATCACATATAAAAAAACATATTTAAAACTTTTGTAAAAAGCTACACAACCATTAATCTTTGTGACAATATAGTGTAAAATCGGCATATAAGACACACATCAGATATCTCTGTGTGTGATGGTTCTAAAGTGCAACGTGAATACTCAATATATCCTGTATAAAAGTGCAAATAGTACATAGCAAGTGAAACAATGAATGAAATAAATTAAAATTCATGCAGTCACTGCACCTCAACAAAAAAGAGCACTCTCCGGACGCTGACAACTGAAACCGTCACACACAGCTAACATTGTATGTATCTATCTTTATGTAAATGTATAAATGTACTCGTGTCGATTAAATGAAATGAGACAAATGTATGTCTACCATGGGCCGCCAGAGTCTGGTTCTCGCAGCCTGTCTCGCCTATAAACTAATTTCATTTCCACAGGTATTATATTGTGTGCCAATTTCATCCCAACAAGTGTTATACTATAGTTTATAAAAAAACAATTCAAGCTCAGGTATTCATTCAAACCCTGTGGTTGAATGGTATCTAATTTATGGATTCAGCGGGCCTCGAGTCTTAATAATTTATTTGCACGATCACCACTACGTGACGTGGCAGGGATGTGATCTACTATTTTGTAACACACATATGTTAACGAATGTCGCATCTGTGCGAAGTGGCGTGCCACTGGCTGGTCACTTTTCCTGGATTGCAATGCTGCCCTGATGGCTGACCTGTGCTGGGCCATCCTTTCTTTAAAATGGCACTGTGTTTTGCTGACGTAGTACAAACTACACGGACAGATTAAAACATATATGACGAACATGGAGCTACAAGTGAGAGGCCAATGGAGATTTTCTTTGCCTGTGTGAGGGTGTGTGATGAAATCACCCGTGAGCATGTAGCTGCACGTTGTGCAGCCCAGGCATTTAAAACAACCCGCTTTACGACTGAGGAAATGTGGGGCAGCAGAGGGGTTTTTAAAGCCAGTTACATCATTTTTAAAGACTAAATTTTTAATGTTCGCACTCCTGGTATAGCATGGCATGATCTTACTGCATTTAAGGGAGGCTAAATTAGGGTCAGAGGCTACAATCGGCCACATTTGCTTAATTTGTTTACTTGTTCTCACACTGGCAGTGTTGAATTCATTGGCCCTCGTCACTTTGTCATCAGTGCGTTTAAGTGCCTTCTCTCTGTAGTAGCTCAATTCTGTTTATAGACATCACTTTGGCCCGTGCTTGTTTCAAGATATTTGGGGGGTAACCTCTCTGTGAGAATTTCTCGGACATGGCGTTTAACTGAATCTCAAGTTCCTCGGGTTCCCTGGTGATCCTGCGGACCCGAAGGAACTGTGAGTACGGAAGACCTCTGACCAAAGCTCTGGGGTGAAAGCTGTCATATCGCGACAAAGTGTTGCGGTCAGTGGGTTTGCTGTACAATGAGGTCTGAATGTCTATTGTGGATTTTGATTTTAATGTCCAAGAAGCAAATCTCTGTCAGATGTGTAGTCAATGATAACTTGACTGGACTGGGGTACCTGTTGTTATCTTCAATCAGCTTGGCCAATGACAATTCGTCATGGGTCCAAAACAGAAGGAGATCATCTATATAGCGGTAGTAAAGTGAAATGTGCTCTGCAATAGTGGGGTTCTCAAAGAACAATGAACGTTCCACCTCCCGTATGTAGGCGTTAGCCAGCGGCGGGGCCACTGCTGACCCCATCGCACACCCGGTGTTCTGTTTAAAAAACTGCCATTGAAAAGAAAGTAGTTATGGGTCAAAGTGAATTCAAGCAATGTTACAAATAAATTGACATCGGGCCCTGTGTACAATTGGTTATGAGTGATCAACCGTTTGACTGCTGCTATACCTGCCTGGTGCGGGATGCAGGTATAGAGGCTTGTTACGTCTAGTGTGGTGAGTATAGTGCCATCCCGTACCTCTCCAAATGACAACAATTTCCTCAGAAGCACATTTGAATCCTTCAGATGCGTGAACGTGGCTTGTGCGCAAGGCTGCAGGTAAGCATCTAAATAGATAGCTATAGGTTCGCACAGCGACCCCCTGGCGTAAATGATAGGTCTGCCAGGGGGACGGCGTGCATCCTTGTGTATTTTTGGAATGGCATAAAATATTGGGATAACAGGATGCACACAAGACAATTTATTGTGGATCTCCTGTGAAATCGAGCCTTCAGACAAGGCATCTGTCAGGATGCTATCTAGTGCGGTTTTGTATACGCAAGTGGGGTCACTTGCTAATAGACTGTACGTGTCTCTATCAGCCAGAAGGCGGTCACATTCCGAGATATAGTCCTGTGTATCAAGAACCACGATGCTACCCCCTTTGTCCGCTCCCCTGATGATTATATCCTGTCATTCTGTCAGGGAATTAAGGGCAGTCTGTTCATCTCTGGTAAGGTTGTTGAAGACCTGCGGGGGGGGGGGGGGGTTCGTTCCGTAAATTCTCCATCATGTGGGTGAATGTCCTGATTGATGCATTTTGTGACACTGGGTCAAACTTGGAAGTTGTTCCTAGTTTACGTATCTGTGGTGGAAGATCCTTCACTGTAGCATGATCCTGTTTCCTCTCAAATGTTCCTTTAGTTTCAATGTCCTGTTTAATTTAAAAGTCTCCACTTTCCATTTGAATTTGTCAGGGGCTTTAGTAGGTACATATGCCAGGCCTTTGGACAGGACGGCAATCTCAGCAGGGTATAAACTTGCTGAGGACAAATTGAAGATTAGGTCCGCGTTGACCTGGGGGGTCTTCCTCCCCGCTTGCCGCCTCGACTGGCCGCCCCGTCTGGTGGATTTTTTCGTCTGCCGGACGTGATCGCCCGGGTCTTTACCCCTGAAGGGGCTCCCTGAGAAGAAGCTGTATTGTCGGATATTGACACCTCATCGGTCTCACTGGCTGACGTGCTATACTGCATTCTTTGTGTCCTACGTCTGCGTGGGCCTGTGAATTTTGTTTGTGAAGGAGGTCCCGTGCTGTCAGCCAACCAAGTGTAGACACGGTGGTGTTCGTAATCGGCTTGGACTTTGCGTAACTTGTCTTTCTAATATTTAACCAGCTCAATTCTGTAAGACTCAATTTGATTATTGAGTTTGTTCAGAAAATTAATAGATTTATCCTCCGTGAGGGAGCTCAGGTGGGCTTCTTCAAATGTCCTCCATTTTTCCCTTGTATCGTTAACTTCGCGAGTGGACGTTATATAAATCAATTTTTTCAGCAAAATTAGTGCTCTCATTAAATTTGGGGTACATAAAAATGGGTATAAGTATATATTTTGGTAATTTTAGGGGACTAAAAAAAGTGGAAACGGACTGCTTACTACTACCTGCAAGCCTAAATACACTTGTCCTACTTATTAAACACCCCAATATACCTGTCTCATACCTTGTACCCCAATTTCCATCACTTTGCATTTTTTGACCCCAAAAATGACGTCATTATTGGCTAATTAAAAATAATTAAAAACTTCTAAGTGCCTCATTAGTCATTCAGGGGGATGTACCAGGGGTTCAGAACCAAATCCCAACATTTTTAGCTTTAAATAGGGATTATGCACTACTTACCACCAGCTCAAAGATGGTGAA
Source organism: Pseudophryne corroboree (assembly GCF_028390025.1). Taxonomy (NCBI): domain Eukaryota; kingdom Metazoa; phylum Chordata; class Amphibia; order Anura; family Myobatrachidae; genus Pseudophryne; species Pseudophryne corroboree. Next base: position 54,846,479 of record NC_086449.1, read on the forward strand.
GAGAAACCACAATAAACCCTATGGAGACTTATCGATAATAACTTATCGCCTCTAACAGGATACCAAATGATTGCATTTGTGATAAGTTATCAATATACTGCGGCTAATTGGATACTTCCTGACTGTCATTCTCTGTACTGCACATCTGACTGGAAATGGGAGCCCAGCAATTAGGCAACATACATAAAGATACATCCTGTTCCTTATACAATATAACACTACAGCTGATTACAATGGTGATCTTCAGGCTATTAAATAAAAAAATGTGTTTTTGTTTATTACAGGTAAGTCAAGGAGCTGGAATCCAACTAATAATAGAATACAAGGCTGCAGAAAGAGACAATGTGGAAAAGAATCTTGTTTCCTGCTCTAGCCAACTAAAGATATAATTTCTTGTTAAGATTCTGAATGGTTCAAAGAAACTATTTTCATTTTCTGGATAGAAGTTTTTAACTTATACATGATGAGTCTCACAGGAGAGAGACCACATCTGTGCTCAGAGTGTGACAGAAGCTTTACACATAAATCATATCTTATCATACATCAGAGGAGTCACACAGGAGAGAAACCATTTACATGTTCTGAATGCAGCAAGTGTTTTTCCCAGAAGTCACATCTTGTTATACATCAGAGGAATCACACAGGAGAAAAACCATTTACATGTTCTGAATGCAGCAAGTGTTTTTCCCAGAAGTCATTTCTTGTTATACATCAGAGGAGTCACACAGGAGAAAAACCATTTACATGTTCTGAATGTAGGAAGTGTTTTTCCCAGAAGTCACATCTTGTTATGCATCAGAGAGTTCACACAGATAAGAAACCATTTGAATGTTCTGAATGTAGCAAGTGTTTTTCCCATAAGTCATCTCTTGTTATTCATCAGAGGAGTCACACAGGAGAAAAACCATTTACATGTTCTGAATGTAGGAAGTGTTTTCCCCAGAAGTCGGATCTTGTAATACATCAGAGGAGTCACACAGGAGAGAAACTATTTGAATGTTCTGAATGTAGGAAGTGTTTTTCCAAGAAGTCGTATCTTGTTATACATCAGAGGAGTCACACAGGAGAGAAACCATTTACATGTTCTGAATGTAAGAAGTGTTTTCCCCGGAAGTCAGAGCTGGTTATACATCAGAGGAGTCACACAGGAGAGAAACCATTTGAATGTTCTGAATGTAGAAAGTGTTTTTCCCAGAATTCATTTCTTGTTATACATCAGAGGAGTCACACAGGAGAGAAACCATTTACATGTTCTGAATGTAGCAAGTGTTTTTCCCAGAAGTCATCTCTTGTTCTACATCAGAGGAGTCACACAGGAGAGAAACCATTTGAATGTTCTGAATGTAGGAAGTGTTTTCCCCGGAAGTCAGAGCTTGTTATACATCAGAGGAGTCACACAGGAGAGAAACCATTTACATGTTCTGAATGCAGCAAGTGTTTTTCCCAGAAGTCACAGCTTGTTATACATCAGAGGAGTCACACAGGAGAGAAACCATTTACATGTTCTGAATGTAGCAAGTGTTTTACTAGAAAGAAAACACTCAGTAATCACATGCAGAGTCACTCTGAGGGCCTGAAAGCAGCTTGTGTATCATAAGTAATGTAACTTATCACAACATTATGAATAAAATGGAACCAATAATTATTTTCTGAATGTGATGAGTGTTTTATATAAATGACTCTTGATAAAGACAGCAGAGGTCAGACAAGTGGACCTGGAGGTACTTTTCCCCTTGGGAAGGTCTCTGTGTTAGGAACTAGAGCTGCAGTATAGCAATAGCCAATGACCGTGGGACTGCCATTACTGAACTCTGTAATATACAGCTGTTCTGCTCATGCAGGTGCTGGGACTAGTAGAGAGTTCCAGCAGCTCCTCTCAGAACTGGGATTCCTTCTCTGACCAGCAGGGCTATGAGTGCTGGGTATTTCTACAGGAACAATGTATGCTGCTCTGTTTCACCATATGGGTTATATTTACTAAATATCAGTTTTTCAAAGCCACTGATTCTTACTGTCTATGATCGCTGGATGTTATAGGGCAGTAATAATACATGTAAATTCAGGCTTGTTTTGCTTGTATTTCTATTGCCCTTTAAATCCAGCACACAAATGGAGTGAAAATCTGTGGCTTTCAAAATAACTATGTGTAGTAAATACAGTATACCCGCTACAGGTCTTTCCTCTGGTCTCTTATACCTCAGTGTTCTTTCTCTAATACCTTTTATATTACTACTATTACTATTCAGTAAAATGGTGCAAGTAAAACACTGGTTGTCTGTATCCCATAGCAACCAAATTATAACACTTGTTTGTTTTCTGGCACTAGACAGCTAATAGCTGATATCTGGTTGCTATGGGTTACAGCACATGCTTGCTTTCCACATCATGTAAGTAAATAAGTCCTAATTTGTGCGCACTGGGCCTAATTCAGATCTGATCAGAGCAGCAAAATTGTTAGATAATGGGCAAAACTATGTGCACTGTGGGGGGGGTGGTGGCAGATATAACATGTGCAGAGAGAATTAGATTTGGGTGGGTTATTTGTTTCTGTGCAGGGTAAATACTGGCTGCTTTATTTTTACACTGCAATATTAATTTCAGTTTGAATACACCCCACCCAAATCTACCCCCCCCCCGTACATGTTATATCTGCCCCCCCCCCCCTCCCCTGCGGTGCACATGGTTGTGTCCATTAGCTAACAATGTTGCTGCTGCGATCAGATCTGATTTAGGGCTCCTGTGTACCAGGGTAATAGTAAAGTTCCTTCACAATAAATGAAACTAGTATGATAGTAAAAATATACACGATACTAACTTTGACATAGGGGGTCATTCAGACCTGAACGCAGCCGTGCATCTGTACGCATCGGCTGCATTTGGGTGGTCTGCGCACATGCACTGGCCGCAGTGCACATGTGTGACTCTTCTTGCGGCTGCATCTATGAAGGATGTGGCTGCAAGATGATTGGGGGTGGGGTGCAGTGGACCCAACGAGGGCATGCCGTGACTGTTTTCGGTGCGTGATGTCACATGCAGCAGCTCCATTTATAAAAAATGGCGTCTGACAGCGCAGACAGGCTGCGCTGCCAGGGGTCAACATTAGTTTGATGCGTCCACAATCTAATTGCAGATGCATCGGGAGGCAGACCGTCACACATACTGGGCAGCCTTGTCCTGTGCTGGGTGGCCCCCAGCATGTGAGGAGATGGACGCAGATCTGGCTGCATATATCTCTGAATCTGGTCCATAGTACTCAGTGATGTAACTCAGACAGATCTGTCCTGTATGTAGACTGAAGGACCATGTACAAATAAAGGGCCGGATGTAATGGACAGCGAGACGACCGGAGCTCCGACTGGTTTTGCATTGTAAACGTTTGCTGCTTTAAAAAAAAGTTTGAGTTCGGCCGGATCAGAGCTCTGGCTGTCTCCAAGCCATTACATCCACCGGCCGCATATCTGTAATAACATACATTTTACTAGCAGTTGTCCCCATAACACTTATTGACTAAAATTATTTCATCAGTATTTAATACTTTTGTACATTCCTCTTCTACATTTTAGAAGATAGACCCAGGAGAGATACTTAGGTGATCATGTAACAATGACTATCTGGCACCTCAAAGAATAATTTTATCATTTTCTCTTACGTCCTAGAGGATGCTGGGGTCCACATTAGTATCATGGGGAATAGACTGGTCCCTTGGGAGCCATGGGCACTTTAAGAGTGTGGGCTGGCTCCTCCCTCTATGCCCCACCTACCACACTCAGTTTAGAAAATGTGCCCGCTGGAGCCGGTCACAGCTAGGGGAGCTCCTAGGATTTCTTTTTTTTTTTTAGAATTAGGTACAGGCGACAGCCTCCCTGCTTCGTGGGACTTAAGGAGGGAATAGGAACCAACCCTAGAGGTTAATGTCCCCTATTTCTGCTGACAGGACACTGAGCTCCTGACAGTGATGATCGCTAGCCCCCGAGGCAGCACTGCCGCCACCCCCTAACAGAGCCAGAAGGTTGAGGTGGTGAGTATGACGCCGGTGCCCCGATAAGCGGGTCACCGGCGAGAATGGTGGCACAAGGGTGGGAGTACAGCCGTGTAAGTCTGCGCTCCAGAGGGCTCAGAGGTACATGTGTGCGGTGCTGTGAGGGGAGCCCTGGGCCAGCGCAATACCCTTTACGCTGGTCCCTATTGCTATCAGGGACTCTGTACTGCTGCTAGCCACCATTACCTCAGGCCAGTATAATCTCCAGAAGTGCGGGAAGACGTGCCATTACAGGGGGCGGAGCTTCTCTTCAGAGCAGATCCAGCACTCACCAGCACCATTTTCTCCCTGCAGATCACAGCTCAGAGACGCTGACAGGGAGCGCTGCCCCTCATCATAACTCCAGCTATCCTGTGCGGTACCAGAGGGTTATAGAGTGGGGAGAGAGTTTATTCACATTTTAGTACTGTATAGTCTATTAAGGTTACTCAGTCAGCACCAGGCTTTTATTATATAACTGCCTACTGGGGCACTGTGTGTGCTGGCTCCTTAACTCTGTCTCTCTGAAGGTACTTGGGGGAAACTGTGTCTGAGATTTTCCTGTGTGTGTGTGTGTGTGTGTGTGTGTGTGTGTGTGTGTGTGTGTATTTATATATCTCACAATACCATGTCTAGGGACTCTGTGTCTTGTGCTGCAGAGTGTGTATGTTCTCCAGAGGAGTCTATTCCATGTACTCAGGAATGCAATATACTGTCTCAGCCTTCTGAATCCGAACCCCAGTGGGTGGCTTCTATTAAGGGAATGATATCCCATATTTCATCTAGGATAGCTCATAATGAGACTGAAACACAGGTTTTGAAAAAATCTGTAGAGGTTTTGTTGTATTCTGCTCCCACTACCTCATCCAAATCCCCTGGTATATGCCCCCAAAAAGCGTGCTCTTGCCCAGATATTGCAGGTCGACACGGACACCGACTCTAATACGGGAGTTGGTGATGGAAATATACTGGGGGGGAGGCATCCCTTGCTAAGGGGGTGCAACTCATAATTGAGGCCATTAGGGACGTTTTACACATTACTGACAAGGTACATGAGCAGGTTGAGGAGGCTTACTTTACAGACAATAAGAAAGCCTCCATTACCTTCCCTGCGTCTAAGGAATTAAACGCATTGTTTGAAAAATCCTGGGAAAACCCAGACACAAAATTCCAGATCCCAAAGAGGGTTCTCGTTGCTCCTCCTTTCTCTGAAGAGGACAGGAAAAAGTTGGAAAAACCCTCCTATAGTAGAAGCTTCTGTATCTAGATAGTCTAAAAAGGTGGTTTTACCTATCCCTGGGTCTACCACTTTGAAAGAGACGGCAGACCGCAAGATTGAGACTATGCTCAAATCAATATACACAGCTTCAGGCATGGCGTTAAGGCCCACTATTGCCTGTGGATGGATTTCTAAATCCATAGTAAAGTGGTCAGGCACATTATTAGAGGATTTAGATTCTATGGATAGAAGTGACATTAAAATGTTTTTACATCACATACAGGTTTCTGCAGGTTTCCTGGTGGAGGCCATGAAGGACCTGGGTCATCTGAATGCAAGGACGTCTTCCATGGCTGTCTCGGCATGCAGGGGACTCTGGCTGCGCCAATGGTCTGCGGATGCGGAATCCAACAAAAGTGTGGACATCCTACCCTTCGGGGTAAATCCAGAAAACCTACACCAGCAGGTTCCCAGAAACAGAAGCCTGGTTCTGCTTCCTCTAAATCCTCAGCATGATGGTGGACCTCCCAGCCTGGAAATCGTGCACATCTAAGAAATTTCAGTCAGGTCTAGGTGTCCTCAGGCCTGGACCCCTGGGTGCAAGATATTGTATCCCAGGGGTACAGACTGGAATTTCAAGAACTCCCACCTCACAGATTCTTCAAATCAGGCTTACCAGCTTTGCTGACAGAAAGCGCTATCCTACAGGAAGCCGTTCAAAAATGACAAAGGACAAATGTCATTGTCCCAGTACCACCTCATCTGGAAAACAGGGGTTACTATTCAATCCTATTTGTAGTGCCGAAACCGGACGGTTCGGTCAGACCAATATTGAACCTGAAATCTTTAAACCCTTATTTGAGGGAATTCAAGTTCAAAATGTAATCTCTGAGAGCGGTGATCTCAGGTCTGGAGGAGAGGTAATTCCTGGTATCCCTAGATATCAAGGATGCATACCTCCATATTCCAATTTGGCCGCCACACCAGGCTTATCTCAGATTTGCACTGTTGGACTGTCACTATCCGTTCCAGGCACTGCCATTTGGCCTCTCCACTGCACCGAGGGTGTTCACCAAGGTAATGGCAGAAATGATGTTACTCCTCCGCAAGCAGGGAGTGAACATAATTCCATATCTGGACGATCTACTGATAAAGGCATCTTCCAGGGAGAAGTTGTTGCAGAACATTGCTCTCACAACTCGACTACTCCGGGATCATGGATGGATCCTGAATCTTCCAAAGTCATATTTGAAGCCAACAAGGAGATTGTTTTTCCTAGGGATGATCCTCGACATGGAAGTGCAGAGGGTGTTTCTAACAGTGGAGATAGCGTTGGTGATACAATCAATGGTCCGGGACTTCTTGAAGCCTGCCCGGGTATCGGTTCATCAGTGAATTTGCCTTCTGGGTTAGATGGTTGCCTCCTACGAGGCTTTACAGTAAGGTAGATTCATTGCAAGAATCTTCCAGCTGGATCTCCTGGACAGGATCTCACCTGCACATGTACCAGAGGATACATCTTTCGCCGAAAGCCAGGATTTCACTCCTATGGTGGCTACAAATGTCTTGCGTTCTCGAGGGCCGCAGGTTTGGGATTTAGAACTGGATCCTTCTAACCACGGATGCAAGTCTCAGAGGTTGGGGCGCGGTCACCCAAGGGAAAAACTTCCAAGGAAGGTGGTCAAGTCTGGAATCCATACTTCTGATAAACATTCTGGAACTAAGCCGTCTACAACGGCCTTCTACTAGCGGCACATTTACAAGATCAGGCCATTCAGGTGCAGTCGGATAATGTAATGATGGTGGCCTACATAAACCAACAAGGCAGAACGCAGAGCTGCAATGTCAGAGGTAACAAAGATCCTCCTCTGGGCAGAAAGGCATGTGATGGAGCTATCAGCGATCTTCATTCTGTGTGTGGACAACTGGGAACCGGACTTCCTCAGCAGACACAATCTCCATCCAGGAGCGTGTGGCCTCCACCCCGAGGTGTTCGCAGAGGTGACAAGTCTTTGGGGCGTACCTCAAATCGACATGATGGCCTCCTGCCTCAACAAGAAGCTTTGCAGGTACTGTTCCAGGTCAAGAGACCCACAGGCGGTGGTGGACGCACTGGTGACTCCGTGGATATTCCAGTCGGTGTATGTGTCCCCTCAACTTCCGCGCATCCCAAGGATTCTCAAACTTATAAAAAGAACAAGAGTTCAAGCGATCCTCCTTGCTCCGGATTGGCCAAGAAGAGCTTAGTACGCGGATCTTCTGGAGTTACTGCTGGAAGATCCGAGGCCTCTTCCTCTTAGAGAGGACCCTCTGCAACATGGGCCGTTCACTTATCAAGACTTGCCATGGCACGTTTGATGGCATTGAGTTTGAACGCCAGATCTTAGCTCGGAAAGGCATTCCGAACAAGTTTTTTCCTACCCTGATACAGGCTAGGAAAGGAGTAACGTCTAAACATTACCATCGTATTTGGAAAAAGTATGTGTCTTGGTGTGAATCCAAGAAGTTTCCTATGGTGTAGTTTCAACTTGGGAGGTTTCTCCTCTTCCTGCGAGCCGGTGTGGATGTGGGCCTATGTTTGGGCTCAATAAAAGTCCAGATTTCGGCCTTGTCCATTTTCTTCAAGAAACAATTGGCTTCTCTCCTTGAGATTGAGACTTTTTTGAAAGGGGTCCTGCACATCCAGGCTCCCTTTGTGCCTCCTACGGCACCTTGGGATCTTAATGTGGGTTTGCAGTTCCTGCAATCAGATTGGTTTGAGCCTTTACAGGAGGTTGAGGTCAAGTTTCTGACTTGGAAGGCGGTCACACTGCTGGCATTAGCATCTGCTATACGTGTCTGAATTGGGGGCTTTGTCCTGCAAAAGCCCCTACTTAATTTTCCATGAAGATAGAGTTGAGTTCAGGACGCGTCAGCAGTTTCTTCCAAAGGTTGTGTCGGCTTTTCATATCAACCAACCTATTGTGGTGCCAATGGCTACTGACTCCTCATTTACCTCAAAGTCTTTGGATGTTGTGAGGGCTTTGAAGATTTATGTGAGAGAACTTCTCGTCACAGGAAGTCGGACGCTCTGTTTGTCCTTTATGATCCCAACAAGGTTGGATGTCCTGCTTCTAAGCAGACGATTTCTCGCTGGATCAGGTTTACTATCCAGCATGCTTATTCTACGGCAGGCTTGCCATGTCTAAAATCTGTTAAGGCCCACTCTACTCGTAAAGTGGGTTCTTCCTGTGCGGTTGCCCGGGTTGTCTCGGCTTTACAGCTTTGCCGAGCAGCTACTTGGTCAGGGTTGAACACGTTTGCTAAGTTCTACAAGTTCGATACTTTGGCATCTGAGGACCTTAAGTTTGGTCAATCAGTACTGCAGGAGCCTCCACGCTCTCCCTCCCGTACTGGGAGCTTTGGTACATCCCCATGGTACTAATGTGGACCCCAGCATCCTCTAGGACGTAAGAAAAAATTAGGATTTTAATTACCTACCGGTAAATCCAATTCTTGTAGTCCGTAGAGGATGCTGGGTGCCCGCCCGGCTCTTCGTTCTCCTGCAGTAGTTTCTTGGTTCAGTACTGCCTTGTTACTTAGTTAAGTACTGTTGTTCAGCTGTTGCTGAATTGTTCAAGCTGGTTAGCTTGTTTTGCCTTGTTATGTGTGCGCTGGTGTGAATCTCACCTCTATCTGTGTATTTCCTTCTCTCAAAATATGTCCGTCTCCTCGGGCACAGTTTCTAGACTGAGTCTGGTAGGAGGGGCATAGAGGGAGGAGCCAGCTCACACTATTAAACTCTTAAAGTGCCCATGGCTCCCAAGGGACCCGTCTATACCCTATGATACTAATGTGGACCCCAGCATCCTCTACGGACTATAAGAAAAAGATTTACAGTAGGTAATTAAAATCCTATTATTACTACTCAGCAAATAGAGTATTTACGTAATTTTATAGCTGTGGATGAAATATAAACACAGGGTCTTCCTGCCAATCAATGATTGCTCTGTAGAAGGAATGATACTTAGTATTCCCTGCTTTGCTGCTGTCTTTCCTTGTCTCCTGTCCTCTCGAGGAATAACTTGGAGTAAAACAATCCCCCTGCCGCACAGCTTAGCCAGTGTAGGTGGTTATTCAGTAAGGAGTGTAATCACGATCCTCTGTGCAGTTTCCTGATGGGGAACCGGCACATGTGCAGTACCCTTCTGGGCATGTGCAGAACAGATCCTGCAATCGCATTGCATTAAGTGAACAAACCAGGCAGAGGCTGAAATTACAATTTTCTCGAAATTACTACTGCTAAAATTGGCATGTGAGGAGCCACCCAGAAAGGGTAAAAGACGCACACTGATTGCACTGATTTGCTCCCCCATATTAGCATACACTGCTCTTCCAATCCGAGAAAAATGTTTACTCTGTATTAAATAGCAAATTTTCTGACTTTTTTGGAAATCTGTGTAATTGATAAACTGTCCATTCTCCCATGCAAATGTCCCTTGGGGCAGATTATACAGCTGTAGGCTTATTTGGACTTTCTCCTTTTATATGTGTTTTGCTGTATGTACTGTATATCCATACTCGCCTACTTTTGAAAACTAGAATCAGGAATATTACAGTAGGATGTGCGGCTCAAATTGCACCGTGCCACCGAGGGGGCGTGTCATACACTGCATAAAAGGGCGTGTCTTTGCTTAAATGCTTGTTGTTGTGAGATATTTCTATACAGGTTGAGTATCCCATATCCAAATATCCGAAATACAGAATATTCCGAAATACGGACTTTTTGGAGTGAGAGTGAGATAGTGAAACTTTTGTTTTTTGATGGCTCAATGTACACAAACCTTGTTTAATACACAAAGTTATTAAAAATATTGTATTAAATGACCTTCAGGCTGTGTGTATAAGGTGTATATGAAACATAAATGAATTGTGTGAACGTACACACACTTTGTTTAATGCACAAAGTTATAAAAAATATTAGCTAAAATTACCTTCAGGCTGTGTGTATAAGGTGTATATGTAACATAAATGCATTCTGTGCTTAGATTTAGGTCCCATCACCATGATATCTCATTATGGTATGCAATTATTCCAAAATACGGAAAAATCCGATATCCAAAATACCTCCGGTCCCAAGCATTTTGGATAAGGGATACTCAACCTGTATAACATTAGTAGCAATATCTTTTGGGAAGTTTTGCAAGTATTGAAACTAACATTGCTGCCTATAGTAGGGGGTTTCTTGCTTGAAATATATATTCACTGTGATATTCTTTTCTTATCACTCAGCACAATACTCATGATAAATACAATATGCAATAAATTCCAAATGCAATTTAACCTTGTGTGAATTCATCCCTAAATTATGATTTTGGTGTATTAAATGTTATTTTATTGTGAACCTTGGATTGTCTGCATCTTGTAGGCACTACCTATATTTATTGGATGTGCTGTTTTCCATACCATTACAGCATTAACAGAATCATTACTGACACCAGATACTCTAATGAACGAAATGTGTTTAACTACAGAAAGATTACTAACAATTCTTACCCTAACCGCAGCAGCAGCACACTATGGATGAGTGCACACCAGTACAGATAAGAGGACCATGCTGTGTGTGATCATGTGCTGCTGTCTCTGTCTCCTGTCAGGGTCTCCCACAAGAAAGGATAATAGTAATTTAATACCTGCCGGTAATCCCTTTTCTCGTAGACTGTAGGGGATACTAGGAAACATAGTTACCATGGGGTATAGATCGGGTCCATTGGAGCCTGGCACTTTAAGAAATCATTAGTGTGTGCTGGCTCCTTCCCTCTATGCCCCTCCTACAGATCCAGTCTAGGAAAACTGCCCGAGGAGACTGACATACTTTGAGAGAAGAATATATACATAAACAGCGTTGAGGTAACGAACCAACACACAGCAACAAAAGGTAGCCGTGCTACCCAAAATGAAGGATAGCAACGCTAACTAGAAAAAGGAACCGGGACAGCAACAACAGACCCAACCAAGAACTCCCAACCAGTAAGCAGGAACTACGAAGCACTGAGCTGGGCACCTAGTATCGCCTATGAACTACGAGAAAAGGAATTACTGGTAGGTATTAAATTCCTATTTTCTCTATCATCCTAGGGGATACTGGGAAACATAGTTACCATGGGGAAGTCACAAAGCTCCCAGAACGGGTGGGAGAGTGCTGAGACCCCTGTAAAACCAAGCAACCAAACTGTAGGTCCTCAGTAGCCAAGGTATCGAACTTGTAGAACATGACAAAAGTGTTCGAACCCGATCAAGTAGCAGCACGGCACAACTGCAAGGCCGAGACGCTTCAGGTAGCCGCCCAGGAAGAACCCACTGACCTAGTGGAGTGGGCCTGTATAGAACTCAGCAGCGGCAATTTCACCGAAGAATAGACCTATTGAATAGTTAACCTGAGCCAACGAGCAATGTACTGCTTGTAAGCAGGACATCCAATCTTGGTAGCATCATAAAGGACAAAGAAGGAGTCTGACTTCCTGTGACGAGTTGTCCTTTTGACATAAATCCGCAAAGTCCGAACCACGTCCAAGGACTTTGGAGCAACTGATGTGTCCAACATCACCAGAACCACTATTGGTTGATTAATGTGAAAAGCCGAAACCACCTTAAGCAAAAACTGTGGGCGTGTCCTGAGCTCTGCCCTATCCTCATGAAATATCAAATAAGGGCTCTTATAGGATAAGGCCCCTAATTCAAACACACGCCTCGCAGAGGCCAATGCCAGCAAGATGACAGTCTTCTAAGTAAGATATTTCAAAGCCACCCTGTGAAGAGGTTCAAACCAGTCCGATTGGAGAAAGGTTAGTACCACATTGTGATCCCATGGGGCCGTGGGAGGAACAAAAGGCAGTTGAATGTGAAGAACCCCCTTCAAGGATGTTTGTACTTCAGGAAGTACAGCCAGCTGTTTTTGGAAGAAGATGGAGAGAGTCGATATCTGAAGCTTGATGGAGCCTAGCCATAGGCCAAATCCACACCTGCTTGCAGGAAGAGCAGAAACCGGCCCAGTTGAAATTCCACAGCAGAATATCCTCTACCTTCACACCAAGAAACATATTTATTCCAGATACGATGGTAATGCAGAGACATGACCACCTTACGAGCATGGATCATAGTTGTAATAACCTTGGAAGGAAGGCCCTTTCTGGCTAAAATCTCCATCTCAACTTCCAAGCCGGCAAATGTAGCCATGGTAAGTATGGAAAGATGAATGGCCCATGCTGAAGAAGAACCTTGAGAAGAGGTAGAGGCCAGGGCTCTTCGAGAGACATGGTCAGGAGGTCCGCATACCAGTTTCGGCGAGGCCAATCTGGGGCAATTAGAATTGCCAGAACGTTTTCCCTTTTGAGTCTTTTTAGAACTCATGGAATGAGAAGAATTGGAGGAAACAGATACATGAACTGGCAAGTCCACGGCGCCGTCAGAGCATCTACCACTGCAGCCTGCAGATCCCTCATCATGGAACAGTAGCGATGCAACTTCTTGTTGAGACGGGAAGCCATCATGTCTATCTGTGGACAGCCCCATTGGTGAACCAGCTGTTGAAGCACTCGAGGGTGAAGGCCCCATTCCCCCAGATGGAGGTCGTGCCTGCTGAGGAAGTCTGCTTCCCAGTTGTCCACTCCCAAAATGAACACCGCCGAAATGGCCCTTGGGTTGGCTTCTGCCCAGAGGAGTATCCTTGACACTTCTCACATTGCGGCCCTGCTTCTTGTTCCTCCCTGATTTTTTTATGTACGCCACCGCCCTGTCGTTGTCCGACTGCACCTGTATGGCCTGATGATGGGGGAGACAAGAGGCCTGCAGAAGAGCAATGTAAATTGCCCTGAGTTCCAGAACATTTATCGGAAGCGAGGACTCCTGACTCGACCATCTTCCCTGGAACTGGGCACCCTGGATCACTTCATCCATTGTCAACAGAATACAGGACTGGGTTCCGAAACTCCAACCTTACACTAGGTGAGAGACCTGCAGCCACCACAACAGGGAGATCCATGCTTTTGCCAACAGAGAAACACTCTGGTGCATGTGTAGGTGAGACCCCGACAACTTGTCTAGCAGATCCATCTGGAACGGACATGCATGGAATCTGCCATACTGGATTGCCTCATAGCAGGCCACAATATTCCCTAGGAGGTGTATGCAAAGGTGAACTGAGACCCTGCAGGGTCTGAGCACAGAGCAGACCATAGTTTGAATTGTCAGGGCCTTGTCTATGGGGAGGAATACCTTCTGAGACACCGTGTATAGTATCATTCCCAGGACTGAATTTTTTGTGACTGTTCCAGATGAGATTTCTGAAAATTTAGGATCCACCCATGGCTCGTCAGAAGACTAGTAATCAAGTCAATGCTGTTCAGCAGACACTCCCAGTACACTGCCTTTATTAGGAGATCATCCAAGTAAGGCACTATGTTCACTCCCATCAAGCGGAGTTGCATCATCATCTCCGCCATCACTTTTGTGAATATCTCGGAGCCATGGAGAGACCGAAGGGTAAGGCCTTAAACTGAAAGTGGTGATCCAATATAGCGAACCTGAGATAAGCCTGATGAGTGGGCCAGATCGGAATGTGTAGATATGCATCCTTGATATCGAGAAACACCAGGAACTCCCCCTCGTCCACACCAGAGACCACCGCTCTTAAGGATTCCATCTTGAACTTGAATACCCGTAGGTACGGGTTCAAAGACTTGAGGTTCAAGATCGGTCGCACCAAACCGTCCAGTTTCGGTACTTAGAACAGGCTTGAATAATACCCCTTGTTGTGCAACAGAAGAGGGACTGGAACAGCAACTTTTGTTTGAAGCAATTTTTGAATGGCGTCTTGCAAGGAAACCTTTGCTACAGGTGAAGATGGGAAGTTTGACCTGAAGAATCTGTGAGGAGAAGGTGCTTTTAATTCCAATTGGTAACCCTGGAATATGAGGTCCCTCACCCAAAGGTCCCAGCAGGATTCCGTCCACACATGGGTGAAATATCGTAGATGAGCACCTACCTGAAAGTCCCCTTGCATCTGGGGCCAACCATCACGTGGAAGGCTTAGTGGTTGAGGATCCGGAGGCCTGATCCAGAAATCCAGCAGCCGCTGATTTATTGGATTTGCCTCTATTACATCTTGCTGCATTAGAGGCACCTCTGGCTTTGCCTCTAAATCTGGCCACACGAAAGGACTGTAGAGAGGGTCCAGGATAGGGACTTTTTGCCGGAGGTGCAGCAGATGGCAGATAGGTAGACTTACCCGCCGTAGCCTGAGAAATTCATTTGTTCAGTTCCTCCCTAAACAAGGCATCCCCTGTAAAAGGAAGATTTTCTACACCTTTCTTGGAATCGGCATCCACCAACCATTGCTGCAACCACAGAGTCCTGTGCGCCGAGACCGCCATAGCGGTGGAATGGGCATTAATTAGGCCTATCTCCTTGATTGCCTCACTCATGAAATTAGCAGCATGCTGTATATGTCATCTCTTCCTGAGGTAGAGAGTCCAACCCCTCAATTATAATACCAGACCATTTGTCCATGGCCCTTGTTATCCAACCGCACACAATGGTGGTCTCTATGAGACCCCCAATGCAGTGTAAATAGATTTAAGTGTAGTCTCAATTTTGTGGTCCGCAGGGTCTTTAAGAGAGCCCCAGGTCCAGTCAGCACAATCTTACGTGACAGCCTGGGCACAATCAGTGGGTTCTCCTATACCTTCCTATCCTCAGGTGTAAATGGGAAAGAATTTAGCAACCATTTAGGGATTTGAAATTTTTTGTCAGGATTGACCCATGCCTTCTTGAAGAGTGAGTTCAATTTCTTAGAGACGGGTAAGGTGGCTGTAGACCTTGGTTTTACATTGAATAACAACTCTTCCTCAGGTTCTGTCTCTTTATCTGGTGTTGGAGATAAGCCTCCTCCTATCAAGTTCATTCAATTGTCTGTTCGTTATCATTTGTTTACCAATCGATTGGGAATCCCAGAAAGCAGACAACACACAGGATTATGTCGGCAAGATGAGACTGCTACTCGTTTAATCAGCAGGGCGTTATATAGCAAAAAGGTACTTGCATGCACACTTGCTACACGTCGCATTTTAAAACCATAATGCATCTTTTCTCAGAACTCACTAGCTGTCACCCTCCTTCGTGTCCTTCTCAAGAAGTCTAAACACAGAGAAGCTGTCTAATAACATATTTTCAAGACTATAGCTACCTTGCTTCCCAAAGAACGTACTAACTATAAAATGTCAGCATTTATTATTTCTCAACAAAGCATCTTTCTTATTCACTACAACATGGCTGCTACTTAAATAAAATGGCTGATAGCTGCTTAAACTCAATCTCGCTCAGTCCCTCTTTTTCATAATAATATGACATTACAGTTCAGCTATAAGGCATTACACAATCTCTACCTACAAGAGTCTAGGCCAGAGGTTCTCAAACTTGGTCCTCGTGGGCCCACACAGTGCATGTTTTGCAGGTAACCCAGCAGGTGCACAGGTGTATTAATTACTCACTGACACATTTTAAAAGGTCCACAGGTAGAGCTAATTATTTCACTTGTGATTCTGTGAGGAGACCTGCAAAACATGCACTGTGTGGGCCCACGAGGACCAAGTTTGAGAACCTCTGGTCTAGGCAAATAGTCTAGCTATAATGGTGCTAAAGGTTATATTCCCGTAGGATCGTGCTTGTCACTCTATCCCACGAAAGGTAAAGAACCGTTCACATCATATCCATTAAGTTAGACTGTTCACGGCTCCTTCTTGCCAAGCTCTTCTGTAGTTTCTTAAACTTGGAGGTTTCACATCTTTGAGTTTACAGATTTCTTTCAAGCTGAAATAGCATCTTAAAACACAGATATATGCAAATTGCTAAGCCAATAATTTTTAATAAAAACATCACTATTCCAACAATCTGCTCTTTGATCCCGCTAAACCAATTAGCTGGAATTAAGCAGGACATTTCTCTAAACCATTTCTTGCGCACTATTTGTTTCATTAGTAATAAATATACAACACATTCTTGGAGTTCTCTTCATACATATTTTAAAGAATGTCACACTCTATTTTGTAGTATGTATTTGCTCCCAAAAATGTAAAACCCTTATACGCTTATATGTAGTGGGGACAGATGTCCATTCCCCTCCTTTTCCAGATGTGAGCCCAGCATTTCTTAACTAACTGGTATCTTTGAAATCCTAGAGATTTCATGCTTTTTACTTTAATATGCTTAACACAAGATCTAGTGACTTTACTACCACACTCCTTAAATACTAAACACTTGTATGTAACTTTGGATTGGTGGACATGCCAGTCCCTCTGCCCTCTCCTATGAAGGATATAGAGTATATTATGATTACAATAAGTACTGAAGTTCCCAATATAATGACCCAAAGTGGCCTGTTCAGTTTAGGCCCAATTAGCCTCTGCATGTTTGTGTATTTCATTGTTCAAACCTAACTTGAGCAAATTTGCAGTGGAACCCAAGTCTCTCTCTCCTTAATTATCATAGAAGTGGGCGTGGTCAACAACACTCGATATGGACCATCAAATCTGGGCTCAAGTGACTTTTTCACGTGTCTTTCCAGATACACTCGATCTCCTGGTTAAAGCTCCTGAATCTGGGAGAGAGAGATCTGCTCCTGAATCTGGGAGAGAGGCAAAACTAGAAAAAACAGAGGTGTCAGTTTCTTCAGTAAGACTTTTTAACATATGCGGTCAAATTACCATATTTATGCTGTAACTCTTGTCGATAATAACATTCTATCTTAGGTATGCTACCAAACAATATTTCATAAGGTGAATAACCTATGGTTTTACTGAATATGGGTCTACTATTAACCGGTACTAAAAATAAACACTTTAGCATCCCTTTGTGGGTTCTGTGACACACCCACTAACCTGTGGGGGGATACATGGAATGCCTGGTGTATTTCTAAATCATACCTTATGTACTACTTTGTTTCTTTAATGAAATAAATACCGCTATCTGCTACTATAATTTTTGGTACTCCATATCTACACATATCTTCTGAAACTAATTTTCTAGCTATTGATTTTGCTGTGGCTTTTGCCATTGGCCAATAATCTGAAAATGTCTATAGCTACCATTACATCTTTGGCAGTTAGATATAGTCAATTTGCAGTCTTTGAAATGGAAAATAACTTTTTTGGGGATTGCTCCAAGGGTTGACTTGACCTTTTGTCCTGGATTGGACATTTCCACATATTCACTAGGCTTGTACAAACTTGGTTGCATTTGGATAAAATTCCGGAGCTATCCATCTTCCATTAACTAAATTTGCCATTTGATCCTTTCCCAGGTGTGTAAATCCATGGCTGACTTAACACATAAGTGAATATAAGCTTCTGGGTAAGCATAACTTCTCTTCTAATTTCCATAGGCCAGTTTCTTCTTCTTGTCTGGCTCCTCTTCTTTGCCATGCTGCTTTTTCTTCAGGACCTGCTTGTTCCTGAAATTTCTTCAAATCATGTAGGTCAGGCATTTGAGGCTTTGCTTCTTTCTGTTTCTTCTGTCTGTGTGATGTAGACTGCTACCTTCACTGGTTGTTTGGTTGATATCTTTTTTTTCACAGGCTTCTTTCTCACTCTCTCCTGCTTGGTTCTGAAGTTCAATCAGCGTAGCATAATCAGGCATCTGGTCTGGCACTGGAATGGTTACTGTATAGGCTTGCCTTTCCTGCTAGTGGCATCTTGATGCCCTCTTGGCTTCAGCATCTTGCCAGGTTGTTCCCTCTTATTTCAGGAGTGTCATTTCTTGCGTGTGCAATCTTCATTACTGAAACCTTTTCTGTGACCCTTGCAGAGCTCTGAACTGGTGTCTGATCAGTGAAGCATGTTGTATGTCTTCGCCACTTGCCTTCTTGAAGCCTCTGCTTTTCCATATCTGGCCTACACTCTTGTACTGGGATGGTAAGGATCCTGAATCCACAATTTCATGTTCAGTGGTCACTGCTTGTATAAGGATTTCCATCCTCATGAACATTTTTGATTATTAGAATTTTTCTCTTACTCTTCTGGACCATCCCTCTGGTCCTGCATCCATGATGATCTGTTTCTATCTTGATCTTCTGGACCACCTTCCTGGTCCTTATGATCATCTTCTTTTCTTGCTGATCCATCAGTAAAAAATTAAAATAATCTGTTTCTCCCTCCTTTTGAAGCTGGAGATTCAACACCTTCATTTATTAATGCTGGAAAAAGGGTTGTTGGGCTGAGGGTAGTGCATCTTCTGATGGTTACATTTGTTGCACTCAGCAGTGCTACTTCATACTTGGTCAGCCTTGCTGCTGACAGGTGTTTGGTTTTTGCTTGTTGAAGCTTTTCTTAAACTCATGATTCAGCACTATACCTGTGCTCTTGTACTTCTTCTAGGACTGCTGATTTAGCACTGTGTCTGTGCTCTTGTACTTCTTCTAGGACTGCTGATTTAGCACTGTGTCTGTGCTCTTGTACTTCTTCTAGGACTGCTGATTTAGCACTGTGTCTGTGCTCTTGTACTTCTTCTAGGACTGCTGATTTAGCACTGTCTGTGCTCTTGTACTTCTTCTAGGACTGCTGATTTACCACTGTGTCTGTGCTCTTGTACTTCTTCTAGGACTGCTGGTTTACCACTGTGTCTGTGCTCTTGTACTTCTTCTAGGACTGCTGATTTACCACTGTGCCTGTGCTCTTGTTCTTCTTCTAGGACTGCTGGTTTAGCACTGTGTCTGTGCTCTTGTACTTCTTCTAGGACTGATGGTTTAGCACTGTGTCTGTGCTCTTGTACTTCTTCTAGGACTGCTGGTTTAGCACTGTGTCTGTGCTCTTGTACTTCTTCTAGGACTGCTGGTTTAGCACTGTGTCTGTGCTCTTGTACTTCTTCTAGGACTGCTGGTTTAGCACTGTGTCTGTGCTCTTGTACTTCTTCTAGGACTGCTGGTTTAGCACTGTGTCTGTGCTCTTGTACTTCTTCTAGGACTGCTGGTTTAGCACTGTGTCTGTGCTCTTGTACTTCTTCTAGGACTGCTGGTTTAGCACTGTGTCTGTGCTCTTGTACTTCTTCTAGGATTGCTGGTTTAGCACTGTGTCTGTGCTCTTGTACTTCTTCTAGGACTGCTGGTTTAGCACTGTGTCTGTGCTCTTGTACTAATTCTAGGACTGATGGTTTAGCACTATGCCTGTGCTCTTGTACTTCTTCTAGGACTGCTGATTTAGCACTGTGTCTGTGCTCTTGTCCTCTTCTAGGATAAATCACTTGGTGATGTAGGCCCTCCCTGGGGTACTCTGGTCTAGCAGTATTGCTTACTTTCTGCCCCAACTGGTACTGCGGGAATGAGCCAATACTGAACTTCTGTCTGAACTTGCTTCTAAACGGTTCTGTATCTCCTTTGATAAGTTGCTGGAAAGTTCAACTTCTGCTGGTGTATACTGTATTCTCACTTGGATAAGCTTCAGTACATTGTACTTCAGCAAAGTCACTGGACATATACTCCGAGGTCAAGAACTGGACTGGTATTAGTGACTGTAGTTCTTGCATCTCCTGTCCCTTTAAGAGTTTCTGATATTACCAGTTCTTGTGATACCTGCCGCTGCTGTCTTCTGCGTCTGCACTGGTATGTTGAGGACCTCCCTTTGTGTTGCATGAAGGACACGCAGCCTTTTCCCAGCCATACTGAATACAGAAATCCACACAGTATTAGTGAATAAACACAGAAAACCCCAGACAGTCACAATGGAGTGACATAGAGAGGAAAGAGACCAGCACACAATACCACAGACAAAGCAGAGCTCTGCTGGGTATAATCAGAGCCTAAGTAAGGCAATTGTGTATTACATTTCGCCTATATCCTCTCCCCTATCTATAAAACCCCCTGGTACCAGTAGAATTGGTAATTCAGCAGGTTCTGTGGAGGAGCAGCGCTTGCATGCAGCCTGTAGTTCAGCAGCAGCTGGAAATGGTGCCAGTGAGCTGCTGGTCTCGCTCTCCGGGAAGCCCCACCCCTAGAATAATGCATGGTCTCTTACAAGTTTTATACTGGCTTTGTGTTCATTACATGTGTAAATTAGAAGTTTATACCCCCTATACCTCAGCGCCAGTGTGGGAGCCTCAGCGGGCACTGCAGCCAGGTGCCCACCACCCTCTATGCCGCCATTTTCACCGGGGACACGCTATCCAGGACCCTGGTGTCTGTACTCACCGCACTGCATCTTCGGCATCTGTTGGGTGGTGGCATGCAGCCGGAGTGTGCGCATACCCTGAAACAGCGCCTCAGGAGCTTAATTTCCTGTCAGCAGGGATACGAAACATTAACCCTATAGGAGGTTTGTTAGGTCCCCCCTAAGTCCCACGATGCAGGGAGACTGGTGCCAGCCAGTGCTGCCTGAAAAAAACAAACTAAAATACATTTCTGAAGAAAACTCTCTGGAGCTCCAGAGGAATGCACCCGGCTCCTTGGGCACATTTTTCAAACTGGGTCTGCAGAAGGGGCATAGAGGGGAGGAGCCAGCACACACTAATGATTTCTTAAAGTGCCAGTCTCCAATGGACCTGATCTATACGCCATGGTAAATACGTTTCCCAGTATCCCCTAGGACGTTAGAGAAAATAAGAGTCATCATCAGTGACTCCTCAGCAGCTACAGCAAATCACTGTTTTTGCAAATAAACTCACCCCCTGGTATAATCTGAACAATCCGGGAGATTTGATTTACAAAACATGGTAGCAGGAGATTTGACTGAAGCGGGAGCCTGAGGTAGGTGAGTGCAAGATTGAGTGGTGGAATCCTGAGGTTTCCCTTACAGTAAACTTCCCAGTCACAGGTGAGCAGAGTGCGGTCTGTAACAGGTATAGGTAGCTGGGAGCAATTTCCTGACAAGATAATGGTGATATATTGGGGGTTATTTGATCGGTTGTTAAATCAGGGAATCAGTAGAGACTGACAGTCCCATATTATCTATGTTTCTTATCACACCATTCTCTTCCCAGAGCTGTCATCTGCCCAATTCTCCCCCTACTCAGAAAGCAATGGGTCTGTGGTCACTCAGAATGGCCGAGGCTGAGATGGTACCGGTATGATAGGTCAACACTCAATAGGTCAACAGGCCTCTGGTTGCTGGGTTCAAAGGGTCAACATGACAATAGTTAAAATTTTTGGTGGATTTTCAGTTTTTTTTTCAACTTTTGCTTAATTTACAATCCATGTCACAAAGGATTACCTGTAGTTAGCCGGAAGCATGGCGAGTGAAGCGTTTCTACTAATGGTGGTCACATATGGTTAAACAAAGAAAATAAAAAGTGTCAACCATTTCTGTGTCCACCTTTTGTACCTGTCGACCTTATATACGGTCTACCTTTAACCTGTTGACCTTTTGATCATGTTGACCTTATACCCATTGGCTGTCAAATTAATTACTGTAGATCTTTTAATCCACACCCACTAACATGCAGGAGATGGGGGTGTTTTTGCCACCACTCCCCTTTACCTCCCACGAAAACGCCCACTTCCTGTCATTCACTGAATGAATACTCACTGTGAGCGTAATCACAAATCAAGTGCGCATTTTCACTGCAGCAGTTGCATAGCATACAACAAAGGATCAGGCTCACCATCGATGGATTTCCATGTTTGATTTTACATTTTCAAAATCCTCCTCTCCCAGTCCATTATCCATTGGACTTCCTGCACTGGGATGTGTATATGTAACTGGTGTGGTCCTCTTCAGGAGAGATTTTTAAATCTCCATGAAAGCCAGAGAAAGCAGACAATGGGGTAATTCCAAGTTGATCGCAGCAGGAATTTTGTTAGCAGTTGGGCAAAACCATGTGCACTGCAGGGGAGGCAGATATAACATGTGCAGAGAGAGTTAGATTTGTGTGGGTTATACTGTTTATGTGCAGGGTAAATACTGGCTGCTTTGTTTTTACACCGCAAATTAGATTGCAGATTGAACACACCACACCCAAATCTAACTCTCTCTGCACATGTTATATCTGCCTCCCCTGCAGTGCACATGGTTTTGCCCAACTGCTAACAAAATTCCTGCTGCGATCAACTTGGAATTACCCCCATTGCTGGGTCCCTTGTTATATATACAAAAATAGTAAGATGTGTATATACACTGCTCAAAGAAAATAAAGGGAACACTAAAATAACACATCTTTTTTTTTTTTTTATTCAACAATTTTTATTGAGTCATCAAAGATTGTTTAGAGAAGTACAATTTAAGTATAATGACATGTACAATTGAAAAATATATACATAGAAGTTGTACAATAAATTCTCATATTATCACCTTGAAGTATATATTAAAAAAAAGATGAGATAACACACTGTATGTATTCATACATTGGAGTCACACGTGTGGTTGTCAACATTACAAAAAGCCTTGGGGGAAACCCACCAGAACTGCCAGTCCTCAAACTAAAGATATAGGTTGGTCCTGTGCTGCCAATCTGGTTTGGTACCACATGGTGTTTTTGAAACTATTATATATTTGCAGTCACATTGTGAGGGGCAGACTGGAAATATAGGAATCCCATAGAGTGACAAAACAACCTACTTGATTACCCTTATCTACAATGGCTTCCACCCAGTCCATCCAGATTAGGTGGTGCAATTTTGTCAGAAACAATGGTATCTGTGGAGGCGTGCTATCTATCCAACCCTGAAGTATCATCTTTTTCCCCGCTGCACTAAGGGCCAACAATAGTTTTTTACATTCTGATGGCATCCGGAGATCAGGATCAATAATACCCAGTATCGCCCATTCAGGAGTAAATGGCACAAAATTGATCAATTTAACTTCTGCATATCTTCTAATGAGATGCCAGAAGTACTGTACAATGGGACATGCCCATAAACAATGATAAGTATCCGCCTCACTCTGATGACATTTTGGGCATGAGTGTGTCTCTGAAGTTCCCATAGGAAAACATTGCAATGGGGATAAATAAGTGTTATGGTATACATTTAGAAATAATTCGGTGTACATACTTGCAGGCAGGACCCTTTGGGAATACAGTAGGGCTCTTTCCGTCATGGGTATAGTCAAATTAGGGAAATAAGTCAACCACTTGGACATGCCGTCTGTTATAGTAGCATGATCCTATATAGTTCTTAAAAATGTATAGTGTATAGATATGGCTATATGACTGGGTACGGGATATAATAAAAGACTGTCCAACGAGATTTTCCAGTCCCCTTCCGAAAAGTGTGTGAGAACATGTCTGACATAAAATCGTGTTTGCAGAATTGGCAAAGGAGACTGTGCAATCACAGTATGCTTTGCGGATACCTCAGAAAAAGTCAGCATGCGGCGTTCATCCGTGGAAACTAACGATCGAATCAATGTTATTCCAGCCTCCCCCCACATAGTAAAGCGGCGAGCAGCCATGCCGTCCAAGAATTCGGGGTTCTGGGTTAAAGATAGATGTAAAGAATGTATTGATACAACCCCGCGTTATGACGCAAGATGTGCCACATTGTCCTGGTAGACCATAAAAGCGGGTTCGATTTGATATGGTCCGAGATTTCATGATCATGTTGATGGAGAAAATACGTCAAGTCAACATTTGTCAAAAAATTCTGTACCAGAGACGTATTCGTGTAAACAGAGCTGTTTTGTAGCCAATCCCTGAAATGTCTCAGAAGAGCAACCTGGTTGTAAACTACCACATCGGGGAAATTGATCCCTCCATTGGACTTAGGTTGGGCTAGTTTACGTAATGCTATGCGGGCATAGCCCCCCTTCCATATAAAAATTCTGATGAGTTTATTGATCATTTGTGCGGCCGTTTTCGTCAGTAAGACAGGGAGTGTTTGTAGGGGGTATAATAGGTGCAGGATAGCCACCATTTTAAGTAAGTTGGCCCTACCCAAGTACGACAACGGCAAACCTTCCCATCCTTTAATATCGTCAGTCAAAGTACGTATGGCTTTGCCCACCTTGAGTTTATATAATTCCGAAATGTGCC
The DNA here is from genome assembly GCF_028390025.1 of Pseudophryne corroboree. Classification (NCBI taxonomy): domain Eukaryota; kingdom Metazoa; phylum Chordata; class Amphibia; order Anura; family Myobatrachidae; genus Pseudophryne; species Pseudophryne corroboree. Next base: position 54,870,703 of record NC_086449.1, read on the forward strand.
TTGGCACTATAATGCCTAGGTATGAGATATATGTTGATACCCAGTGCAGCGGGAAATGTGTAGTCCAGTGTGGACATGTAGTATTGCCATATAGCAGTAGTGCTTTAGATTTGTCCATGTTAATGCTAAAACCCAAAATTTGGCCAAATAATTGAATTTTTTCTAAAATAAAATGAAGAGAGTGCTCAGGGTCAGATATATAAAGAAGAATATCGTCGGCAAAGGGAGATAACTTAATTTCCTGCCTGCCCACTCTTATTCCCCGAAAGGCCGACCAATCCTGCAATGTCCGAAGTAGTGGATCAAGAGCTAGGTTAAACAATAATGGTGATAGAGGGCATCCCTGACGAGTGCCCCTTTCCAAAAAGAATCGTTGACCCCTGAACCCATTTATCAAAAGAGAGGCAGATGGTTTGTTGTAAATAAAATGAATATAGTCAATAAATCCGGGATCAAAACATCTTTTTTCCAGCACTGTAAACAAGTGTGGCCACAGGACCATGTCAAAAGCCTTATTGGCGTAGAGGCTAAGAAGCATGTTTGAATCTGTACATGGAGAGTGGGATGCTGCCACTGCAGCCAGTGCCGTGCGGATTGCCTTGACTTCATGTCTGCCAGTCACAAACCCCATTTGTGTCATGGTAAGAATATCTGGGAGAATAAGCTGAAGCCGTGTCGCCATTATTTTAGCTAATAATTTATAGTCGACATTCAGTAAACTAATCGGCCTATAAGAGGAAAGGAGGTTCGTATCCCTACCAGGTTTAGGTATGATGGTGATGAATGCTTCATTAAATAAAAGAGAGGGACAGCTTCTTTCTTGTATAGTCTGGAACAGCTCTTATAAAGCTGGTACAATGTGAGATTGTAATATGCGATAATATTCTCCTGATAGACCATCAGGACCAGGAGATATACCATGGGGCAGGCTTGAGATGGCAGAATTGATTTCCTCCTCTGTCACTTTGCCCACTAGGACCTCCATTTGATCCGTAGTCAACAGGGGTTGCACATTGTCTTTAAACAATTATGCTTGTACCTCGGCGTCCACCGGTGTAGAGCTAAACAGGGATTGAAAATAAGTTTGAAACTGCGCTACAATTTCCTGGGATTTGGTGATAGTGTGACCCGTTGTGGGATGATGAGCGGTTGTAGTATGTCTCTTTTTAGCAGGTCGAGAGATAACCGCTATTAACCTACCCGCCTTATTACCCCATCTATAGAATTTGTTTTTGGTGTAATCTAAGGAGTGTTTCGCCTGAGTCGCTAAATAAGTTTCAAGCAGGCGTCTTGCCTGTTTGTATTCAGTAAGAGCGGCATCAGTGGGAGTGGAAGTGTAGGTTTGGAAAGCATTAGACATCACTGCCTTTAATACAGAGTATTCCGTCTTGGCTTCTTTTTTCTTCTGGAAAACATAACTAATTATATGACCCCTCATTACTGCCTTAGAGGCATTCCAAAAAATGTCGGGTCTATCCCAGTGTTCTATGTTGTCATCAACATAATTGGTCCAGTGGTATGTAAGATATCATTTAAAATTCTCAGAGTTAGACAAATATTGCGGGAAGTGCCATATATGATCCGTTGGGTACATGTGAGGGTGAGCTAGGGCCAGAGTTACAAGGACATGGTCAGAAATCAATATGTCAAGTAGGTCCACCCTACTGACATTGGAGATGAATTCATCGGCAATTAGGAACTTGTCTATACGAGACAGAGTTCCATGTGCCAACGATAGATGGCTGTGTGTTTTGTCGCCTAGGTGTAGCAGCCTTCATTGATCAGAAAGGTCTAAAGAGTCTTGAAAAGCCATTAAGTGTTTGCTATAAGGGTCAGTGGTCCTTGGTAGGGTCAGTGATCTATCGACTGTGGGATCATCCACCATATTGTAATCTCCTCCCACTACCAAGGGGAAATTCATCCTACTTTGGAGAGTATGACCAAGGTCCTGAATAAATATATGTGTATTAATATTCGGGGCATACAGATTGACTAGAGTAAATTTATTGTGGAAGAGCTCGATATATCCAATATTATGCATCTGCCTTCAGGATTCCAAAACAGTTATAGGAAGGTTTTTTCGGAAAAGTATGGCTACTTCTCTGGCTTTAGTACGAAAAGGAGCTGATAAACAGGGGCCAAGTCAAGAAGCCTTTAATATATTTTCTTCGCCCGTCTGCAAGTGAGTTTCCTGTAAAAAAATCACATTAGGGTGAAAACGTTTGAGGTGCGTTGCCACACAACGTCGTTTGACTGGGGAATTTAGACCATCAACATTCCAGGAAATAAATTGTATGGGTTTTGGATGCAGTACCTCAGATGAAGAAGTATCAGTGGACGGCATACCTACTCAACCCCAAAGGGGCAAAGAAATACCTGAAAGAAAATCAACATCTCTAGGTAACTGAAGGTGGCTCCCCCTTCAACCCAAGGCTTCCACATCAAGGAATTTTTTTTAAACATGAACAACACGGTGACATAAAATACATAACATAACAACACTGTGTGAAACATTAACAATAATCCACAATAACTCATAACTTCTAAACTTTTCCTATCAACCATAACCATTGTGGGCACCAACTAGGCCTAGCGGTGCGCACACTGAACACTGTTACAAGTATCTATAAAACTAATAAGAAGGGATGCTATACTTGCAGAGAATAGCAAGAAAATATATAACAAATAGGAAACCAACACACCTCCGCCCGAGGTGAGAGTACACAAGCTTCCGTGACCCTGACGGATCCATGACCGATAGACTAGCTGTTTGGCAACCTTGGAGGCGACCTGTGTGTCAAGAAATGCGTCTTCGCAACCTCTGGGTCTGTATAGAAAACTTGGTTCACATTTTCTAACACCCGTAGTTTAGCGGGGTACAATAAGGCAAAGCGAATATTTTTATTATGTACGCAGACCTCAGAGAATTCTTTTCTCTACTGAGTCACAGCAACTGAAAAATCTTGAAATATCAAGATTTTATGGCCCTTGACAAGCAATTCCCTGTTTTTACGGTATGCTGCCAGAATTTGTTCCTTGGCCCTATAGTCTAGATATCGGGCAATAACTGGACAAGAGCGATTCTGTGTCCCATCTCGTGGTGCTCCTAACCTATGAGCTCTCTAAATATATGGCACCTCAATGTCATCTATGATCCCCAGCGAAGTGGGGAGGTCAACGCTGAGATAGGAGGTAAGGGCTGGACCTGCCAAGGATTCTGGTATACCTATAAATCTAAGGTTATTCCTACGAGACCTATTTTCCAGGTCCTCCAATTTGTCCTGTAATTGTTGTATGAATTTACCCTGGGTAGATATCTCCTCCTGGCAAGAGTTGGACGTGTCGTATGTGAGCCAGCCCCGCATCTAAGTGGGCTTGGAGGTCATCAAATCGTTTGTCTTGGAGGGGCATAAGGAAATCCGAGATTTTTCTAGCAGTTAAGGGAGGAGCTTTATCACTAGTTAAGCTAGATGCATATGCCCCAGGACCAGCAGGAGAGGGTGGACCCGATTTAGGAGGTACTTCCTTCCCTTTCCCCGCTTTATAGGAGGTGTTCGATTGTTTTGGAGGCATGTTTTTGTCAAGGTATTTGTCCATACCCTAAGGGATATGACAGATCGAAATTGGTGCCTCCTGAAATCAATAATGTAACAGTCACCGATAGCAATAACAAAATGCAAAAGATAATGCAGGCTCGGGCGGTGGTGTGGGACTAAATCAAATTTCTAGGACATAGTCCAGTTGGGCAGCGTCCCTACAAAAATTTACAATTACATAAGCAGCGAAACTACATCTACAAATATGAAAGATGCCATTCGGCGATGGACAGCAGCCGTAGAACAGCGTGTAATAACTGAAATACCATAAGCAATACCGTGAGACCGCACCGGCATTAGGACACAGCCATCACAGGTGTATGTGGAAACAGGCTCCGTAAAACAATCTGAGGAGTCAAGCAATATAGAGTAGAAATAAATAATAAATGTCACATATAGCTTACAGAGGAAGAAGAAAAATAACAAACGTCACAATTAGCCTGTAAGAAATGGAAAAAAATAAACGTCACAATTGAGCTAGCAGTCCAATTACAAAAATTCAAGGCCACTAGGTGGTGGTGGTGCGCAAGCTGTGAGCTTCAGCAGAGAACGTGCACCTGACATACGTTCCAGAGTAAAGTATAATGTTGGACAAAATAAAGGGTAACAGTCCTCCTTGATAATGTGAGTAGGAGTTCAGCTGCCGAGGTTATGTGCAGAGTGTGGTAAGTGGCTCCTGCACAGTCTCTAAGTCCACCACACTCAGCAATAAAGGCCAAGAATAGGGAAGGCAGAGAAGGGAAATGGGTGATACAGGGTGGTAGGAAGAAGGAAGGGGGGAAAGTGCAACACAAGAGGTAGGGAGGTTCAAAGAATCTGGGTATGTGGGGTGTGAAATACAGAGAGGGGGATGTTAGTAAAGATGCAGATGGGGTAGACAGACAGTGTTAGTACCTGGGGAAGATTTGTAAAGCCCAGCGTCTCCTCAGGAACCGTGCAGTCAGGAGCGGGAGTCCAGCAATGTGGGAGTCTTCACCAGCGCAGCTCGCATACCAAGCACTGTTCCTCCAGCTAGATAATAATACTGGAGTGGTCTTGGCAGATCCACTGCCGGGCGCACCCAGCATGTCCACTCCAGCCCGTCCTGGGAAAGCAGGGCAGGATACAGCAGTTCTGGGCCTCCCACAGCAACCCACTGCCAGCACCCAGACCCCAATGCCGGGTTCACGGCCGATCAAACGGGGGCCGGCGGGGTAAGGTCCTGATGTATGCCCCTGCAGGAGGGTAACTAGGTATAAGTACATGGCTTCCAGCCGCACCACAGGCACGATGAGGCTCCCAGGCGCAGAGGGTGTCAGGGTGCCACGTCTGTCGCGGCAGCCTCCCACAGCACCGCACAGCAAGACAGCGGCGGGGAGCGTGATGCCACACGTCGCAGGTTGGGCTTCTGCATGGACCTCTACTCCACCGTCCCGTGAGCTCTCTCCTCCGCCTTTCCCGCCGAACAGTCACCACAGCCAGGTAAAGGCGTTAGGGGGGTCCAGCGAGGATAACACTGCTGCCGCCGGGTATTGACAGCTCGTCAAGAAAAGAGTCAGGGAGCCGGCATATAGATGCACAGTGGGTGAGGGAGGGGGCACGCTACTCCCGGCGTCTCAGGCTGCCATGAGGGCCATCAGTGACGGTGGCCGGACTCCGGCGGTACAGAAACGCTTCCCAACAAAAAGGACCTTAAAGTGTTCCCCACAGTGTGCACCCTGCAGGTAGTTGAGTGGTTTATCCAATCTAGCAGGATTTAAGCAGGATGGGCACTGATTCTGCAGATCATTGTAGGGAGCTCAGTAAAATGCGGCCATGCTGGATGCCCCGCCCACCGGAAGTCCGAATGAAATATTCTTATTAAATACTTTGTTCTTTACATAGTTGAATGTGCTGACAACAAAATCACACAAAAATTATCAATGGAAATCAAATTTATTAACTCATGGAGGTCTGGATTTGGAGTCACACTCAAAATTAAAGTGGAAAAACACACTACAGGCTGATCCAACTTTGATGTAATGTCCTTAAAACAAGTCAAAATGAGGCTCAGTAGTGTGAGTGGCCTCCATGTGCCTGTATGACCGCCCTACCACGCCTGGGCATGCTCTTGATGAGGTGGTGGATGGATCTCCTCCCAGATCTGGACTAAAGCATCCGCCAACTCCTGGACAGTCTGTGGTGCAACGTTGGTGGATGGAGTGAGACATTATGTCCCAGATGTGCTCAAATGGATTCAGGTCTGGGGAATGGGCGGGCCAGTCCATAGCATCAATGCCTTCATCTTGCAGGAACTGCTGACACACTCCAGCCACATGAGGTCTAGCATTGTCTTGCATTAGGAGGAACCCAGGGCCAACCGCACCAGCATATGGTCTCACAAGGTGCCTGAGGATCTCATCTCGGTACCTAATGGCAGTCAGGCCACCTCTGGCGAGCACATGGAGGGCTATGCGGTCCCCCAAAGAAATGCCACCCCACACCATTACTGACCCACTGCCAAACCGGTCATGCTGGAGGATGTTGCAGGCAGCAGAACTTTCTCCTCAGCGTCTCCAGACTCTGTCACGTCTATTACATGTGCTCAGTGAGAACCTGCTTTCATCTGTGAAGAGCACAGGGCGCCAGTGGCGAATTTGCCAATCTTGGTGTTCTCTGGCAAATGCCAAACATCCTGCACGGTGTTGGGCTGTAAGCACAACCCCCACCTGTGGACGTCGGGCCCTCATACCACCCTCATGGAGTCTGTTTCTGATCGTTTGAGTAGACACATGCACATTTGTGGCTTGCTGGAGGTCATTTTTCAGGGCTCTGGCAGAGCTCCTCCTGTTCTTCCTTGCACAAAGGCGGAGGTAGCGGTCCTGCTGCTGGGTTGTTGCCCTCCTACGGCCTCCTCCACGTCTCCTGATGTACTGGCCTGTCTCCTGGTAGCACCTCCATGCTCTGGACACTACGCTGACAGACACAGCAAACCTTCTTGCCACAGCTCACATTAATGTGCCATCCTGGATGAGCTGCACTACCTGAGACACTTGTGTGGGTTGTAGACTCCGTCTCATGCTACCACTAGAGTGAAAGCACCGCCACCCCTCTCTTGGAGCATCTCTGAGATGTTACCTTGCCACTGACATAGTTGCCACTTGAAAACTGTTCTTTAAAATTCTGGCTGTATAATTATACTGGTACTGAGGGGTCTATTTACTAAGCCTAGGATGGAGATAAAGTCGCTGGAGATAAAGTACCAGCCAATCGGCTCCAAACTACTATGCCACTGGCTGTGTTTGAAAAATGACAGTTAGGAGCAAATTGGTACTTTATTTCCAGTGACTTTATCTCCAACCAAGGCTTAGTAAATAGGCCCCTGAAACACACATTGGGAACACATAAGGGAACCACAAGTGCAAGGTAAAACCTTGTGACTGGAACAAAAACACCATGCCCACAAATACACTCACACTTTATTTGTGCAGGAAAATTTCAAATGAATGACTGAGGACCTGGTGCCGCTTAGGGCCCCTAGGAGAGTTAGGGGCCTATTTATCACCATCCACATCCAGGATGGCAGGTGATAAAATCCCCCAAACTCGCACTGCGATAATAGATTACATCGCAGGGCTGTATCAATTATCGCATGCAGGAACAGAGCTTGCTGTCAAGCTCTGCCCCTTCGATGCCTCTTCGCAGCATCATTGGGGTATATTTCGTAAAAAATACCCCAATGTCAATATACTCACCTGTCTAGGGAGCCAGTCCGCGCTGCTTCAGGAGGCTGCTGGGCGCTGGGTCCTTCTCCTGCGCTGTGACCCCTGGTGCTGTAAAGTGCACTGCCATTTTGCAGTGTCACTTTACTGCACCTGGATCACAGCGCAGCATATAGGGGATCCGGCGCCCAGCAGCACTCACCGGAGCAGCGGACATCGGCTCCCTGGACAGGTGAGTGTGGTTTTTTTTTTTACTTATTTGTTTTTATTTCCACGCTGATCAGCTTTTGTGTCCGATGGACACACATAGCTGATCACTCTGCCGGGTCCCCGCTCGGCCTTCTCTGACAGGGGCAGAGAAAGCTGGGCAAATGCCACAACACCGCAGTGTGCCCTGTAACAATCTCTCCAGCCTGAGCTGGCGAGATTATTACAGGGCACACTGCGGTATTTTTTCAAATTTTTTGTTTAGTACATTTGGCCACATCACATTTCCCATCATACGTATGGGGAATGCGATGTGGTTACTAAAATAAAGTGAATTAAAGGGTTTTGAGCAGTTTTTCATGAATCCCTTGTCATCTACATCCGTTTCAGCAACTGAAGAGCCGATGCAAATCGGTCGCTCTCGGTTTTCGGAGGAAGAACATTCTCGTCGCCGCCAGGGGAACCTCTGTATGTATTGCGGTTCTTCAGATCACTTCGTAAAGTCCTGCAAATTTCGGCCAGAAAACTCCCGCTCCTAGCTTACTCCAGAGAGGTTAAGCTAGGAGTTACCTTGGAATAATGTACTGGAAAGGAGCCAACTTTGCCCGTTTATTTGGAAGTTCCATCTTCTGTCCTTTTAGTTTCAGGTCTTTTAGACTCCGGTGCGGCGGGGAACTCATTTCTTCCACCTTCGTCCAGCAATTTAAGATTCGGACTGTGCCCTTGGAACAGGCAATCGCTGTTACGGCAGTGGACGGGAGTCAAATCCCTGAAGGTATCATCACCTCTCAAACTACCTATCTTAGAATGAAAATGGACATATTACACTCTGAATACATCTCTTTCCTTGTGATTCCCAAAGCTTCTCATGACGTAATTCTCAGACTACCTTGGTTATAAAAACATAAATCTGAAACTTTGCTGGCGAACTATGGAGATCCAATCATGGGGAGAATCCCTGCACCTTTACTTTTTTGGCCTCCGTTAAACCACTTTGTTCGCTTCATGTCTCTGAAATACCCACAGTTTACCAGTCTTACTGGGATGTCTTCAGTAAACAAGGGGCAGATACCTTACCACCTCATCGAGAATGAGATTGCCCGAATTATTTGATGCCAGGCAGGACTCCTCCCAGGGGTCAAATTTACCCATTGTCAATCCCTGAGACTCAAGCTACAGCTGATTACATACGAGAGAATTTGGCGAAGGGGTTTATTAGACCATCATCATCTCCTGCAGGGGCCGGATTATTTTTGATGGAGCCCTGCGACCATGCATTGACTACCGGGGTCTCATTGAGATCACCATCAAAAACCGGTATCCACTTCCGTTGATTCCTGAGTTGTTCGATTGAGTGAAGGGGGCCACCATTTCTACTAAACTTGATCTTCGAGGCTCTTATAATTTGATTAGAATCCGAGCAGGGGATGAATGGAAAATGGCTTTTAATACCCGGGATGGGCATTATGAGTACCTCGTGATGCTGTTTGGTCTCTGTAATGCCACAGCCATTTTCCAGAGTTATGTGGGTGAACTTTTTCGGGACCTTCTGTATAATTGCTTGATGGTGTACTTGGATGATATCCTAATATTCTCCAAACATCTAGAGTCTCATCGTCTCCAAGTTAAGGAAGTTTTAGCTCACCTGAGGAAGAATCATTTATTCTGCAAATTGAAGAAATGTACCTTCACTGTAACATCCATTCTCATTTTGGGTTTCATAATTTCCGGCTCGGAGCTTCGAATGGATCCTGCCAAAGTTCAAGCAATTCATGACTGGTCAACTCCCACGTCCCTTAAAGGCATTCAACGCTTCCTTGGCTTCACCAACTTCTACAGAAAGTTTATTAAGGGCTACTTCACCTTGGTTGCACCCATCACAGCCTTAACGCTTAAAGGAGCTGATCCCTCGTATTGGACCCCTGAAGCCACTAAAGCCTTCCTCGATTTGAAGCAAGCTTTCACGTCCTCTCCCATTCTTCATCAACCTGCCCTTAGTAGTCCATTTCTTGTGGAAGTGGATGCGTCCACAGAGGCAGTCGGGCTGTCTTACCAAGTTTACGAGGACTAGAAGTTCAATCCTTGCAGTTATTTCTCTCGAAGATTCCTGCCTGCTGAACGTTTCATGCCATAGGAGAACAGGAATTGCTAGCCATTAAATTGGCATTCGAGGTATGGATATATCTTTTAGAAGGAGCTCAACACCCCATTACTGTATACACCGATCATAAAAATCTACTATATCTTCAGACAGCTCAGTGTCTCAATCCGCGACAGGTGAGATGGGCTCTTTTTTACCTAGTTTAACTTCAAGCTCACTTATCGTCCTGGATCCTTGAATAAGAAAACAGATGCCCTCTCCAGATCCTTCAATTCTTCTGAAGCCAATGATCTAAAGGGTGAACAAGCTATTGTAAGTCCAACATTTTTCTTAACAACTCAGATTTATTCAGTTCCTGTGCCTCCATGTGGGAAAACATTTGTTGCCCCAAATCTCCAGAAACGACTATTGACCTGGGCTCATGCTTCATCTTTTATGGGTCATCCTGGGGCTCGCAAGACTCTTGAATTCATTCAGTGATCTTATTGGTGGCCATGCCTTAGAGCTAATGTTCAGGAATTTACAGCCGCTTGTTTCAAATGCGCCCAACACAAAAACCTCAAGAGTCCACCATCAGGTTTGCTACATCTTTTGTCCATACCCAAAAAGCCTTGGACTCATATCACAATGGATTTTAGAACCGAGTTACCCCCATCAAAAGGGCAAAATACCATCTGGGTAGTGGTGGATAGATTTTCTAAATGGGCACATTTCATTCCTTTAACCGGACTGCCCTAGGCCCCAGTGCTTGCCAAATTATTCATCTCTTAGATCTTTAAGCTGCATGGTCTTCCTCTGGAGATTGTGTCGGATTGGGCCACGCAATTTATGGCCAAATTTTGGAAGGCACTTTGTTTTTCCATAGGCATCAAACTAAATCATTCCTCAGCATATCCACTATCGGATGGACAGACCGAATGTGTGAATCAGGACCTGGAGACTTTCCTTCATTTATATATTTCATCATCACAAGATGATTGGTCGTACTATATTCCGTTGGCAGAGTTCGCTCATAATAATCTCTTCCATTTTTCTTCTGAATCCACACCATTCTATGTCAACTATGGTTATCATCCGCGACTGCCGGAATTTCACCCTTTTCCGACTCAAGAAGTACCAGCTGCTGACTTAGTCCTCAAGCAACTTTCCAAAGTTTGGACTCAGGTACGCAAGTCTTTAGTTAAAACTTCCAAACATTATAAATCCTATGCTGATAGGAGACGAAAGACAGTTTCCAGTTACAAGGTAGGAGACCAAGTCTGGATATCGACTCGTAATCTCAAGTTCAAGGTAACTTCCATGAAGTTTGCACCCAGGTACATTGGCCCATTTCCTATATTACAAGTGCTTAACCCTGTGTCCTACAAAGTCAAACTGCCGTCTTCCTACAAAATACCAAATGCCTTTCACATATCACTCCTGAAGCCCTTGATTCTCAACAAATTTTGTACAGCTTTGCCTAAGATTTGCAGTTTACAAGACGAAGAATTTGAGGTTAAAGAAATTCTGGACTCTCGTCATCGTTTTGGGCGTCTTCAATATCTCCTCGACTGGAAAGGGTATGGCCCCGAAGAGAGATCTTGGGTTTTTGCTGAGGATGTCCATGCTCCAAGATTAATCTAAGACTTCCACTCCAAAAATCCCAACAAAGCTCGAAGGTTTTCGGAGACCTCCCTCAAAGGGGGGGTACTGTCAAACCGCGGCACTTACCGCTACGGTGGCGGGTCCATCTGGGTCCGGTCAGCTGGCTTTGGCACAGTCAGCGGCGGGAGTGACTGCTTCTGGGAGGCAGAAAGGAGGACCTAGTGGTCAAGCTTCCTTGTGTGTCTGCAGTATGGGGCCGACCATGTTGGAGACCAAAGTGCATCACCAATGAGCATGATGGGTGAGTGACAGCCAATTCTGATCCCCTGCTGCCTATAAGTAGGCTGGGATTTTTGCATTCTGTGCCAGTGCTTTATTGTAGTTACTCTGTGCCTCAGCTCTGTGCTTCCGCAGCTTGTTCTGTGTATCTCCGGTTAATTGGTCCCGTCTGGCTCTCCGAGTACTCTGCCGACTCTCGCTGTACAACGCCCACCAGCACTTCCGTGTGCGGTTACGGTCGCCAGCTCTCCCATCGGTGCCTTCATTTTCCACAGGATCCCCGTGGTGGTTTGCCAGTGTCTGGTTTTCACAGTTCTTCATCCACGTTTTCAAATCATCCAGCATCCAGTTTTCTCAATTCTTCATACACGTTTTCAAATCATCCAGCATCCAGTTCTCAGTTCTTCATCCACGTCTTCAAATCATCCAGCATCCAGTTTTCACAGTTCTGCATCCACGTCTTCAAATCATCCAGCATCCAGTTTTCACAGTTCTGCATCCACGTCTTCAAATCATCCAGCATCCAGTTTTCACAGTTCTGCATCCACGTCTTCAAATCATCCAGCATCCAGTTTTCACAGTTCTTCATCCACATCTCCAAACCATCCAGCATCCAGTTTTTACAGTTCTTCATCCTCACCTTCATACACTCCAGCAACCACCCTTCACAGCTCTTCAACCTTGCCATTGCATTATTCTACTAACTCGTCTTCACAATTCTTCAGTCTCGTCCTTATATCAACCTACGAACATCCTTCACGGTTATACAACCTCGGCTTCCCATCATTCAGTGACTCGCTTCCCAGCAGTTCCTCAGTCCTGAACTAATTAGGCCCAGCGCCCTGCAGTCTTGTTCATATCTGTTGTCCTCAATAAATATATGAAAAGGAATTACCTTCATCCTCCTTGTTTACAGCACTCAGGGGAATCTGCTCCTTCGGTTGGAAATAGTCCAACGGATCCACAAACACCACCTGCCCTGACACAGTTGAAGACCCTTCAACACCAGAATGGCACTATTGTCTGTGGGGGGCTCTGTAGTTTTTTTCTCCTTCACCTAATTGCCTCCTCCCCTTCTTGTTGTCTAGGCTATTGAAGTTGAAGATAATGGACCTGCTTAGCCCCAGGACCTCTGAACATATTGTTGATAGTATACCCTTTTTTTGGCCTCAATTATTAATTTCTTATACTGTTGACATGATATTGTTATGTGCGACTGTTGTTTTTATATATAAATCCTTTTATGCTATGTTATTTGCTCTCGGTGATGGTATCAGAAAATTCCTTCTTTATGATTATTGTATTATTTATTCTAGGCCCTATGCCCTACTCTGGTAAATTTACTTCCCCTCCCAAAGCATCTGTTCCTGCTCCCTCCTTACCTCCTTTTCTTTTTGCTGTTACTCTCTCTCCACTTACTCATCATCCCTACTATCCATATGATCCTCCACTACACTTAGTGGTTTATTTAGGAAGCACTGGGTTGTAAAACCCAACACTACTGTTTGTGTTTACACTAGAGGTTCTCAAACACTGTCCTCAAGGCGCCCCAATGGTCCACGTTTTAGGTATATCCATGGCTCAGCAGAAATGGTTAAATCAAATTGAATGAGGTGCTAAATAAGTCTCCTGTGGTCAAGCATAGATTATATTTTAAACCTGGACTGTTGGGGTGCCTTGAGGTCTGCGTTTGAGAACCTCTGGTTTATACCCAATATTTAAAAAAACGGTGCATTTACTAGCTAGATATGAGTAATAAAATCATTGCCCTTTTAAATTTTGGGCATAGCCATAAACACGATCAGATGTGGTGGTTTTTACAGCCCAACACTTCATAAATAAACCCCTTAGAGCTTTCACTTTGAATGTAAATGGGTTAAACTCTCCCAATAAGATAATTACGGCACTGTAATTCTTTGTGACAAAAGGCTGATATTATTTTATTACAGGAAACCCATTTTAAACATATTTACCCCTGCCTGACTTCTAAATCTCCGCAATTCTGCTACTCTACCAGTTTCAAAAAACAAAAGGAGATGTCCATTCTAATCTGAACTTCTTTGTCCCTGAGTTTGTTATCTCCTATCTATCTGGACACTGTTATGAAAGACCCCGGAATATGAGTGAAATCCCTACTACTTCTACTGAGATCTTCTGCCAATAACAACAACCTATTGTTACCATAGTGTTATATACACTCACCAGTACTTAGGCTGTCACCTGGACTTAAGCTCAGGTAGTAGGGGCTCATTCAATACAAGGGTGATTGCAAGGTATTGGCTGGAGTAATTCAAATATACAAAAAAAGAGTAGAGGTAGTTTACAGAACCAGCATGAGCAGAATTTAGAGCAGGTCAGACCATCAGGATTGCACAAAGGTTAAAAAAAAAGACAATTATCCACAACTACAAACATTGGAGCTGCTAAATCATTCCTCGAGATTATTATATATCTGGTGCCAGTGGTGTAACTTCAGCCCAGTAGCCCGGAGGCAAGATAGATATTGGTGCCCCCTACCCCGCCACATGCTAAATAGGCACAGCACCAAAAAGAGGTGTGGTCTATATGTGAGGGTGTGTGTCCACACAACAGTACCCCCAATTAAAAGTACGCCACACAGTAGTGTAACCTTATTTTCATTACACTGCACTGTAGTAAACCTTATTCACATTATGCAACATAGTAGTGCCCCTTATTCTGTAATGTCACAGTAGTGCCACTTACAAATTATGCCACACAGTAACAGTGATCGCACTGAGCACCCAAAAAAGTGGGTCCAAGGGACCCCTCACTTTTAAAAATGGGGGTTCTACCTGTCTTTTCTGGGTCCCATCGGTCATACACCATCACCAACTCACTGCACCCCCCTGCAGCACATACACAGTCACCAGTGCTCACCCCCCACAACACATAGTCACCTGCTCACCTCCCTCCTGCAGCACATATAGTCACCTGCTCACCTCCCTCCTGCAGCACATATAGTCACCTGCTCACCTCCCTCCTGCAGCACATATAGTCACCTGCTCACCTCTCTCCTGCAGCACATATAGTCACCTGCTCACATCCCTCCTGCAGCACATACAGACAACCGCTCACCTCCCCTACGCAGCACATAGACACCCGCTCACCCCACCATGCAGCATATACAGACAACCGCTCACCTCCCCTGCACGGCACATAGACACCGCTCACCCCCCCTGCAGCACATACAAAGTCACCAGTGCTCACCCCCCACAACACATACAGTCACCTGCTCACCTCCCTCCTGCAGCACATATAGTCACCTGCTCACCTCCCCCCTGCAGCACATATAGTCACCTGCTCACATCCCTCCTGCAGCACATACAGACACCCGCTCGCCCCCCCTGCACAGCACATACAGAAAATCGCTCACCTCCCCTACGCAGCACATACAGACAACCGCTCACCCCACCATTCAGCACATACAGACAACCTCTCACCTCCCCTACGCAGCACATAGACACCCACTCACCCCACCATGCAGCATATACAGACAACCGCTCACCTCCCCTGCACGGCACATAGACACCTGCTCACCCCCCCCCTGCGCAGCACATACAGACACCCACTCACCCCCCCTGCACAGCACATACAGACAACCGCTCACACCCCCTGCATGGCACATAGACATCCACTAACCCCTCTGCGCAGCACATACAGACACCCGCTCACCCCCCCTGCGCAGCACATACAACCGCCCACCTCCCCTGCGCAGCAGATAGACACCCGCTCACCCCACCACGCAGCACATACAGACAACTGCTCACCTCCGCTGTGCGGCACATAGACACCCGCTCACCCCCCTGTGCAGCACATACAACCGCTCACCTCCCCTGCGCAGCACATAGACACCCGCTCACCTCACCCCTCCTCATGGGGGTTGCAATTACTAGAGAGTTAATGTGTGTCACCAGACAGTTATGATGCAGCTGCTGCTGCTCTCACCTTTCCTGACTTGCGTCCACACACAGACTGACAGCCGCGCAGCTCAGCTCTGAACGGCTGAATGCTTCATTTTCTCCTGGCTCCTCGGCACATCCAACTCCTCAGGGTCGCAGTCAGATGTTACATGACATCTGCAACCCCGAAAGCACTGTGTCCAGGTCACTGGGAAGGAGCGCCGCGATGCTGCTGCTCAGCTCTCCACGCGGTGGCTCCTCTAACAGGAAGCACCTGTCAGGCTGTGAGCGCAGCACGGTAATTTAGATAGGTATCGCGCCACTTTGTCAAAAATGCCCTCCTTACCAGCGGGTTTCTTGCCGGCACTACATAGACAAGGGACAATGAAGGAGCCAAGTGCCCCCTTGTGGGCTGGAGCCTGGCGGCAACAGACTCTGTTGCCTCCGGGACTTCCGCCCCTGACTGGTGCTAAAAAAGGGGAGGGATCACAAACAAATAGCCGACAGAGAGCGGGTGCTCCCCCCTCCCCCGGTAAACCCCCAGCACACTGAAAGTACCTGTAACAATACCTGAAACTATCTGGTAATAGAATTTCAGAGAAATTGGTCACATACATTTGCAAAGACATGTTTAGCTGCTGGCCGCATCAAGTCTTCTCCAATAACAGCAGTCCTAACACTACATAATGCCAGTGCCCACATAGGGTCATGTGATTTGTCTACAGTAAGGCCTCATGATAAAGGCTCATAGAAAATGCATCCAGACAGAGGGCTAGCTTACCTGGGAGCCACCCCTCGGATCTCCCATTAGCACTACATGGACCAGCATGCCTTCCAAATGCTGACCCCCATTCAATGCCTTCTCAGATATTGGTAGCTGCTCAATCATTCCTGGAGTTAATTATATACCAGGTACTATAAAAAGGGAGGGTGGTGCTTTTTACCAGGGGGGGGGGGGGAGAAGCACCCCTACCCCTCTCTGTCTACAATTATCCACAACTGCAATACTTGTAGTAACATACTTCTCAACATGACCCTCTCCAGACAGAACGCTCTGCTCCTGGACTTCCCTCTTATTTATGATTGCCATCACCTTTGATGAAACACCTTTCTTGTCCATTAACCTGTCCACAATAGGTGTCCTTAAGTCATAAATTAGGATAAAAGTCCAGAAGCAGAGCATTTTGTCCCTCCTAGAAAGAGTCATGTTGGGAGGTATGTAGTAATGGCAGCAACTCAGAATCCACATAGTATATAAATTGAATAGCATTCAGCAATAATATCAGCATAAAGTCCAGCACAGCATACACTTACATAGCAGAGGTCATGATGGTAATCAGCAGAATGGTAATCTCGGAGTAAGGATGGACACATATGGCTTTGCAGTTGATAATCAGCATGGATGGAATTCACTGTGTAGAAATAGTAGTACTTGCAGTTACTAGATACAATAATACAGGGGCAGATGTACTAATCCTGGAGAAGTGATAAACCAGTGATAAGTGCAAGGTGATAATGCACCAGCCAATCATTACGGATTAGAAAAATGACAAGAGCTGTTTGGCTGGTGAGTTGTCACTGTTAAATCCTAATTTTAACCATTTGTTTCCTTGTTGCATCTAAGTAAAAGATTGACTTGAAGTCAGATTTATAAAAAAATAATAATTATTTATTTAAAAGACCACGCCCATATACAGGCTGAGAGGTGCATCCTGTCAGCCCAGGTCAAAGACATTAACAGAGAAAAACATGGCGATGCACTAGTTTTATAATACCTGGTTACACCCAATTCTCTTAACACTGCCACTAATCTCATACATCTTGGTAGAATCTTTCTTCAGTTTTATGCTCATATTAGGACAGGGTACCAGCTAGAAGCTGGTCAGCCTTATTTGGTGCTAATTCCAATTCTATTACACACAATGAGTCTGCTGATTTCCAAGGTACATGTATCTGATAAGTGAACTACTCTCTGTATAAAGGTCACCTACAGTATCTAACTCTATGTAACAGGCTCAAAAGCATGTAAGATATAATATATGATATGTATAGCTGTATACCTATGAAATATGTGAGTATATTGTGTGGTAGGAGAGGTACTTTGCCACCTGTAAGCTACACACAGGGTCCTAGGGGTGGATGGGAAGTGTGGATGGACCTGGTTCCCATCCATTTTGCCCAGACCAGGTCTTATAGGCTTCTTTGCCCAAGAAGCTGCTTCATCAGACAGCACCTGGGTGCTGAGTTTAAAGCAGAGTCTATCCCATGAGTCAAGGCTCCTGAAGGCTTTAGTGTCCAGGTGATAGGCCTGCTAGGGACAGTGGGATCCGGAAGACTGGGGCACTAGTGTCAGAATGCCGAGACCTGAAGGGTTCCTTTTTTAGTTAGCAGGAGTGAGGCAAGGCCTAACCTCCCTGATTGTTTATACTAAAGACAGTGATCTTTTCTTTATGTGTGTCTTTGTTTTTTATCTACCTGAATAAAAGGTATTTGCACAAGCCTGGAGTCAGTCGCTGGTGGAATTTTTGTAGCAGAGCACATTCTAGCAAGTCTTACAAATGGCGCCTGAACAGGGACCCTTCTGCTAGTCATGTCTCATGTGGCAGAGGACCCAACAGCACACATACTAGCGAACTCCAGACCAAGCTGAACTCATGGGCATCAGTACCAGACCATGGGTGTTGTGAGTTGTGGTTAAACCCAACCCCACGGGGTAAAAGTAATTATATGTTTTGCTTAAACTGAATGTGTTTGATTTTGGTGCAAAGGTTTGCATTGGCAGCAAAGAGGTTAAACAGGGTGCATGGCCTGTTCTGTCTTATATGCTTTGCACCAATCATTGAAAGTAGCTGTGCTGATTTGCTCTAAGGGGTTGCAAGCAGCTAATAATTTATGACTGAATTTCTTTTCCAAGCTTATTTTTACCTGTGCCTGCAAAATCTGGTAATGGGAGTCTAGTGTCCCTGGTAATTAGCTCATTAAGACCTATCAAGCAAAGTTGAAACCTTTTATAAATGTGGTTCTATTTAAATAGAGAAATTTTGTGGCACTATGTGTCCCAGCAATCCCTGAGTTCTAGTTTAAGAACCTGAAGGGAGAAGATGTTTATTTGCACTACCAGTGTAAGGTTATTTGTGACCACTATGTGCATGCTACCTTTCAGTGCTTTGCTAAAAGCTTAATCTATGCTAAACAAAAATAAAAAGGAATTTTTATTTTCACTTACAGTTTTCAAAGGAAACAGGGTGAATTAAGATTTTCATATATACTGTATATTCTGAAGTGTCTCTTCAAATGGATAACAAAAAGAGAATTCATGCTAAAAAAAAACCAAAAGGGGTGACAGCTCTAACACCTCAGGTCAGGAACTTATGTGACCCTATTAAAGTCCCACAGTTGAAGAGTGAAGTAGAGAGCTTATTGGGGAGTAATCCAGATCTTAGGGAAGATTTTTGTATGGAACCTTTTTTTTTGGTGTCACACGATAAGTGACCTTGAAAGTAATGTCCAATTAAAGCCCCAGGAGGGGCATCTTCAGAGTGTCCAGCCCCAGGAGGGGCATCTTCAGAGTGTCCAGCCCCAGGAGGGGTGTCTTCAGAGTGTCCAGCCACAGGAAGGGCGTCTTCAGAGTGTCTAGCCCCAGGAGGGGCGTCTTCAGAGTGTCCAGCCCAAGGACGGGCGTCCGTGTCTTCAGCCCAAGGAGGGGCGTCCGTGTCTTCAGCCCAAGGAGGGGCGTCCGTGTCTTCAGCCCCAGTGAGGGGTTCAGAGAGTCTTCAGAGTGCTGCCCAGCCAGAGAAACTTCAGAGCGCTGCCCAGCCAGAGAGACTAAAGAGCGCTGCCCAGCCAGAGAGTCTACAGAGCGCTGCCCAGCCAGAGAGTCTACAGAGCGCTGCCCAGCCAGAGAGTCTACAGAGCGCTGCCCAGCCAGAGAGTCTACAGAGCGCTGCCCAGCCAGAGAGTCTACAGAGTGCTGCCCAGCCAGAGAGTCTACAGAGTGCTGCCCAGCCAGAGAGTCTACAGAGTGCTGCCCAGCCAGAGAGTCTACAGAGTGCTGCCCAGCCAGAGAGTCTACAGAGTCCAGCCCAGCCCCATGAAGTGGGGGCTCTTGTTTCAGCCCAGCCCCGTGAAGTGGGGGCTCTTGTTTCAGCCCAGCCCCATGAAGAGGGGGCTCTTATTTCAGCCCAGCCCCGTGAAGAGGTGGCTCTTGCCTCAGCCCAGCCCCGTGAAGAGGGGGCTCTTGCCTCAGCCAAGCCCCGTGAAGAGGGGGCTCTTGCCTCAGCCCAGCCCCGTGAAGAGAGGGCTCCTGCTTCAGTTCAGCCCCGTGAAGAGGTGGCTCCTGCCGGTCCAGCAATAGTCCGGGCTCCACCTGGTCAGTCCGTCCCGGTTCCAGCCGGTCCAGCGATACCCCAGGTCCTGCCTGGGCAGTCCGTCCCGGTTCCATCTGGTCCAGCGATACTCCAGGCCCAGCCTGGTCAGTCTCCTTTGGCTCCAGCCAATTCAAGTATCCTCGGATCCAATCCAGTACTACTCGTCCAGCCAAAGATTTCTCCAGTTCCAGACTCTAAGTTTTCGTCTGATGGTTTACCAGCTATTTACTTTGATGGAGATTTATTGCAATATGCCGCTCTGGTTGAACAGTTTCTCTCTCTGATGGAGTCTGATCCTTCAGGTGCAGTAACTCCTTCCAACGTTACTCGATATCTGTTCCTGGCATTCAGAGGAAGAGCTTTGGAGTGGGCCAACATGCTTTTTGAGAGGAATGATCCTGTGTTCCATGATTTACAGACTTTTAGTAATGCAGTCTTTAAAGAATTTACTCCAAAGTCCTCAGTTAAAAGATCATGCTCCAAAAAGAATCTCAGTTCGTCTTCATTCAAACTACAACAGTCTGATACAAAAGTAAGTTTGTGCAGTCCTGCCAAAGATAATCCAAGTATCTCCTTCCGTAAGAATCTGACCATTCAGGTTGGTCATGTAGGAGTCTCTCCTAGCTCAATACTAAGTTCTCCGCCAATGAATTTAAAGTTACAGTGCACTTCTAGGTCATTTTCAAACTGTGTATCTAAAGGAGATTCGTATTTTCCGTTAGACTTGGACTCAGACTCTGAATTTGATCCAGTTTATGATGCTACTCCTTTCCTGGGAGGTGCTGTTCCTTCCTGTTATGCTTCCACGCATGAAAAGGTTCCAGAATCACCAAAAAGCTCTACAGGTCTCTGTATGAAAAGTCCTCGTTATAGAACAAGATTTAATTTAAGCCTCAGGAGTGCTAGCTTCGAAAGCACAATCTTCTCGCACTACAAAACGAGAAGAGGAACCTTCTACAGTTTATTTCTCAGTCCTTTCTGATGAAGGAAATTCCAGTCTTGTCTATGATGGATGGTCTACCTGTTCTGAAGATGAAGATCAGGAAGACTTCTAAAGAATCCAGCTTAAGTTTTGTTTCTGGACCCTCTGGTTTCCACTTTTTAGAAGCTTTGTGTACAAGTTATTCATCAAGTTCCTCTAAGATTCAAGATGGGTGTCTGGAGTCCACCCTTGAAGAGGGGGATACTGTCACAATCCTGACTGTAGGTTTTATATTTGGTGACTTACCCCTGCCATCTGTCCTGGATCCTGTGTCTTTTCACTCACGCAGTTAAACAGCTTGTCAGCACTATGAGTTTTCCTGAGTTCTCTGCCTGAGAGGTAATAGTTAATTAGCTCCCCCTGTGGTGATCTCCTGTGTGAGGCTGAACTCAGTAATCTGAACTTTAGGTCTAAAAGCAAGCATCCTGTGTTTTGCAGAAGTTCAGGCTTCAGTGTTCTCTCGGCCTGCTAGGCCTCATTCTACATCACAGCCTTGGCTAGAGTAGTCACATGACAGTGACTGTTCACCTGACCCAGAGTTGTTCAATCCTCTGCCAGCCTGAGACTCTCTGCATCACATAATCCTGCTCACCAGTCACCAAGGACCAGGAAGTATAAATCAGGAGGCTGAGTTAGAAACTGGGCCAGTTCCTCGTGTCACACACAGCCTTGTGTGAGTCTTAAAGCTGAGCTCCCTAAAGGTAACCTTTGTACCTAAGTTCCTGTGGAAACTCTGTTCCCTTGTTACCGTTTGGTTTACTTTTGTATTGCCATTGATTTCACCATTTCCCTGAGTCTCAATGTAAAGGCACAGCTGCAGTGTTTCGTCTTAAAGGTACAGTGCTGAATTCCGTGAAAACCACAGCTGTCGTGTTTCAGTTTTACTACTGTTGTAGTTGTGATCTCCAGAGCTCCAGTACCCCTGTGCCTCAGCACCTCGTGCCTCCAGCATCTCGTGCCTCAGTACCTCCGTGCCTCTGCACCTCCGTGCCTCAGCACTTCTGTGCCTCCAAGAACCTCCGTACCTCAGTACCTCCGTGCCTCAGTATCTCTGTGCCTCAGTACCTCCATGCTTCCAGCACCTCCGTGCCTCAGCATCTCTGTGCTTCCAGCACCTCTGTGCCTCAGCACCTCCGTGCCTCAGCATCTCCGTGCTTCCAGCACCTCTGTGCCTCAGTACCCCAGTGTCTCTACGCACCCCGGTGTCTCTACGCACCCCGGTGCCTCTACGCACCTCGGTGCCTCTACGCACCTCAGTGTCTCCAATCACCTCAGTGTCTCCAAGCAACTCCGTGTCTGCAAGCGCCTCCGTGTCTCCAAGCACCTCCGTGTCTCCAAGCACCTCCGTGTCTCCAAGCACCTCAGTGTCTCCAAGCATCTCAGTGTCTCCAAGCACCCCGTGCCCTTTAGCACAGTTGTACCTGGTATTCTTCACTGATTCATCAGCGCCTTTCCAGTTCTGTCTTTCAGGAGACCGTCAGCGCCCACACGTGCCTCCTGTCTGCCGACCTGATCCTGCATGAGGAGAACCTAGATTCGCCCATCTCTGCCGCGGTTCCTCAGTCACCGGAAGAAACCCTGAGTCCACAACATTCCCAAACCAGGTCAGTGGTAGTATTCATATAATCCTCCAGTCGCCCGCACAGACTTCACTAACACCGGGTTCACAAAACCTCAGTCATGACAGGTGCCAACTGAGGTTGGAGTTATATATATATATATATATATATATATATATATATATATATATAGTATCCCAATAAAGATGACAGCGGCACTCAGGGTTTTGTAAACATGCAAAAGTTGTATTCAAACGTTTGAATACAACTTTTGCATGTTTACAAAACCCTGAGTGCCGCTGTCATCTTTATTGGGATACTGCACAATTGCTATCAGGAGGCACCAGGGTCACGTTTGGCCATCAGGAGGAGTGCCGGTCCACATCTGCTATATATATATATATATATATATATATATATATATGTGTGTGTGTGTTCAAAACCCTCAGTACCTTTGTCTGCTTATGGTGATATCAACATACATATTAGTTAGGCATGGTATAGATAACAATATATAGATAACATAAGATCTTGTGCGATACTTTTATAAGAATATGATATCCCTTCATGCTTCATGTTTTTTAATGTAATATTTGAATGATTTTTTGATGTACGATAGATGTGACACATTATCATATGTTTCCAACAAGTGATCATTGTTTATTCACAAATATGTTGCTCTTGGTTTTGGCAACATTCTTAAAGTATGCACTTAGTTTACATTGCTTTTATTATAATTACACATTGTAACACTGTATTTTGTATTGTTTACAGCGTTACATAGGTCACACAGCCGGGACCCGTGATGCCACTTCCGCCTTGTTGTGAGATTCAAGAAGTGATCGGACAGTGCTGCGGGTGGCGTGACTGAGGAGAATGCTGGTGAGGGAGGTCACCAGGGTAAGTGAAGGTACTTATTGCCCTTTTTTTCACTTGTGTGTTGGTCTGATGAAGGGGAGCATGTCACTGAAACGTTACCGATTGTAATACACCTGTTTGCAAGTTACAAAGTCTCAGAGTGCCGCCTCATTTATTTGGATATCAATAGGAACATGCACTCCAGCAGAGGAGCAAGTCATCCCTACGGGGCAGCAGGAGTGCCGGGGTATTAGTGAATATACCCTCACTTACCCTAGTCCCCCACCAGCGTTCTCCTCAGTCACACTGCCCATCCGGTCACTTCTTCTCCTTTTTGGTTATTATACAAGTAGCTTCTTGATACCCTGCCGCTAATGTGGATAGCTGCGTGCATTAGAAAAATTAAACTGGAATTTAATCCCCTCTTTTAGTATATAATGCTTTATATTTTGCTGGTAATATGGGTGACTCGGGTATGTGGAACGCATGTGCGCTCCACATATGTTTACTATGTCCTATATCTGGTATTAGAGTGGCGGTGGAATGCATATGCGGTCCATAGTCGTCTGGATTGCAATATGACCAGAAGCGGTAGGGACGCGCACCTCCGGAAATATATGTTAGTGAGTTGTGGAAAGCTTACCTGTGCGAATGGATTGCACGCCAGGAGCCGCGCGGTGCACACATGCGAGGGTATTTAAGAGGCACTTGTTGAACAGGTATGCTAATTCCGCTGCAATGACTGTGCTTTGTTGCTACTGTTGATGGCTTATAATGATGAAAAGCTTGACAAAGGTTATTTAGTAACTGAAACGTTGCACAATGTCTGTATGCAAACCATGTGAAGCCTTGCATTTATTGGTACTGCGAGTATGGTATAAAAATGTTCTAAGCAAATTTCAAAAGGACTTTGTCTATATATATATATATATATATATATATATATTTATAATACAGGATATCCCACACTCGTGGGAAAAGACAGCACTCTCCAGACACAACATCCAATAAAGCAAAAAGATAAATTTAATGCAAGGGTAATCTCGAGAGCACCCTTGCAAAAGGGAAAAGCGAGAAATCGCTTTGAGACTACATTTGAACTGTGAGATTACCCTTGCATTAAATTTACCTTTTTGCTTTATTGGATGTTGAGTCTGGAGAATGCTGTCTTTTCCCACGAGTGTGGGATATCCTGTATTGTACTATGGGCCCCGCCCCTGAAAGGGCTAGACTCTGATTGACACCCCGCAATTGGCTGTAATATTGTGAGAGTGCAGGGATTCCTTGTGTGTATATATATATATATATATATATATATATATAAAAAATAATATCATATCGCCTTCATGCTTCATGTTTTATTAGTGCAATATTTTAAGTATTTTTTTTATGTCCGATAGATGGGCCTCATCACCACACCCAGAAAATGGTCAGATGATGCCCGGAGTGCCTTCCACCTGTCGGTCTTCTTGCAATCGCCACTGCGATCAGTTTCTTAAGTGTCCTCGTCGTTGGCCAGCGACATCTATTGCCAGGCAACGATGCGCCTGCGCAATGCGGCCACCGTGTATGCGCAGAAACAACCCATTTGCACCACTGTGACAAACTGCAGCGTGCGAATGGGTCATAATGACGCCCATTGTCTGTGTCGGAGAGCATGGCATGTGTGTGGCAGCAAGCCACTACAGAGCACTGATGATGGAGCACAAGACGTGATAGGACTTTTCTGTTTGTTTTTATTTTTCTGTTTTTACCTGTGTGGCCAGGCCCAAGCCTGAATATACTGACCAAAATAACTGTAGTTATGTTAAATCTGAATTGCATTATGATAAGTTATCACTGTGAAGTTTAAACAGTTGCTATTTTTGTCTTTTTCATAAGTGCAAATGCTGTCTGCTAATCAAAAGACAGGTTTGGCTACTGTGTAATCAGAGGAAGATAGGTTTGGTTACTGTGTAATCAGAGGAAGACGGGTTTGGCTACTGTGTAATCAGAGGAAGATGGGTTTGGCTACTGTGTAATCAGAGGAAGTGTTATGCACACCAGCGCCTGCAGGAATGTACTGGTGTTTGAACTGTTATGCAAAACAAATGGACTCACAGACAGACTGGGGAATATGACATAACGTACACCGAAGGTGATAGGGTAACAAAATACATACAAAGTGAACAGAGAAGCCCAGAGGCTAAGGAACTGGGTATCTCCCTTGTATTAGAAATGCTCAGATGGGAAAAGCAAGATGTTGTGTTTTAATACGTAGAGAACCCGAAATGCTGTTGCTAAGGGCAACAGCAAAACCCTAAAGGGTTACCAACGGGTGTGGCAGTAAACTCCTTGGTCAGAGATGGAATGATAGACACAAGGAGAGTCTCCACAATCCTAATTCTCACTTGCAGTGCACAGGTTCAGCTTACTGCCACTAAACTGACCCCTGACACCTAGCACAGTGAGATAGGATTAGACAGGCAAGTCTTAGAATACAGCCGCAAACTTGCTAAGTTCACAGAGTAGTAACAGAACCCCGGCAAGCTAAACGACTGACTCCAGTCTTACTGCTAGGTCTGGATTGGCAGAGTGTAATACGAAATCCCCAGGCCTATTTGCAGTAAGCAACAAACAAATACAAAGCTACACAGTACTGGTTAACTTTCAGGAACTGACTAACCAACAAAGATTCAGCAGCATCTGCTTACCCTGAGAAGAGGCCTTATAAAGCAGGTGCTGTCCACGCCCCACTCAGACCTCACAGACTGTGAGCACAAAAACCAGCACCGGATCCCCTGCCGTGCACAGAGCCTATAACCACTGCACAGCAAAAGACCCGAACCGGAGTATCAGCTGCGCTCAGGTTACTCCGCTAGCACTTGTCTCCCGGTTGCCATGACGACGTGGCAGCACAGGGCAGGAGACCCTAACAGGAAGACGGGTTTGGTTACTGTGTAATCAGAGGAAGATGGGTTTGGCTACTGTGTAATCAGAGGAAGATGGGTTTGGTTACTGTGTAATCAGAGGAAGATGGGTTTGGCTACTGTGTAATCAGAGGAAGATGGGTTTGGCTACTGTGTAATCAGAGGAAGATGGGTTTGGCTACTGTGTAATCAGAGGAAGATGGGTTTGGCTACTGTGTAATCAGAGGAAGATGGGTTTGGCTCAGAGGTGGAACTAACATTGGTGCAGCAGGTGCATTGCACTGGGACCCCTGAGGATTAAGGGGCCTACTGCTACCCAGACCAGCAATGATTAACCCCTGGCTTCCCCTCCGCAGACCATTTTGAGCAACATCAGATGACTGGCCCAGTACAGAGACCAGTGTGGGCCCCACTACCTCTCCCTCTACCTGTCACCCTCTGCCTTCCCTTGCCTTCTGCTGTCACCCTCTGCCTCTCTATGTTATCCTCGGCCTCCCTCAGCCTGTCATTTATTGCCATGTGAAATATTGTGAACTTGTGTTGGGGTAGAGCAGGGGGCCCAAATTATATTTTTGCCCCTGGGCCCACCACTGACAAGTTCCGCCATTGGTTTGGCTACAGTGTAATCAGAGGAAGATAGTTTGGCTACTGTGTAATCAGAGGGGTTCTGGTCTCTAGGTCGAACACACTCAGGTCAACAATGTCTAGGTCGACCACTATTGGTCGACAGTAACTAGGTTAACAGGGTTTCTAGGTTGACGTGTTCTAGGTCAACAGGTCAAAAGGTCAACATGATAGAAACCTGTGCCGAAGCATAGCGAGCCATGCACTAATTGGGGTTCCCAGTCACTGTATGGAGAAAACAACACCAAATAAAAAACAGAAAAAACTCATGTTGACCTTTTGACCTGTTGACCTAGAACATGTTGACCTAGAACATGTCGACCTAGAAACCCTGTCAGCCTAGCATCCCTGTCAACCTAGTCACTGTCGACCAGTAGTGGTCAACCTAGACACTGTCTACCTAAGTTTTATATATATATATATATATTAGAGATGAGCAGGTTCGGTTCCTCGGAAACCCGAACCCCCCCGAACTTCACCCATTTTATATGGGTCCGAGGCATACTCGGTTTCTCCCGTATGGCTCGGTTAACCCGAGCGCACCCGAACGTCATCATCCCGCTGTCGGATTCTCGCGAGATTCGGATTCTTTATAAGGAGCCGCGCGTCGCCGCCATTTTTCACTCGTGCATTGGAAATGATAGTGAGAGGACGTGTCTGGCGTCCTCTCAATTTGTTTCAGGGGGCTGCATATCTTTATTCTGGGGACCAGCAGTATTATATAGGAGGAGTACAGTGCAGAGTTTTGCTGACCAGTGACCACCAGTATACGTTGTCTGCCTGAAAAACGCTCCATATCTGTGCTCAGTGTGCTGCATATATCTGTGCTCACACTGCTTTATTGTGGGGACTGGGGACCAGCAGTATTATATAGAAGGAGTACAGTGCAGAGTTTTGCTGACCAGTGACCACCAGTATTATACGTTCTCTGCCTGAAAAATGCTCCATATCTGTGCTGCATTGTAGTATATAGTAAGAGTACAGTGGATAATTTTGCTGACCACCAGTATATAATATATAAGATTATGGTACAGAAGGTCACTGCTCTACCTACCTCTGTGTCGTCAAGTATACTATCCATCCATACCTGTGGGGCATTTAAATTTTGCACAGTTTGCTGACCACCAGTATATAATATATAGCAGTACGGAACAGTAGGCTACTGCTCTACCTACCTCTGTGTCATCAAGTATACTATCCATCCATACCTGTGGTGCATTTAAGTTTTGCACAGTGTGCTGACCACCAGTATATAATATATAGCATTATGGTACAGTAGGCCACTGCTCTACCTACCTCTGTGTCGTCAAGTATACTATCCATCCATAACTATGGTGCATTTCAGTTTTGCACAGTTTGCTGACCACCAGTATATAATATATAGCAGTATGGTACAGTAGGCCACTGCTCTACCTACCTCTGTGTCGTCAAGTATACTATCCATCCATACCTGTGGTGCGTTTCAGTTGTGCGCAGTATATATAGTAGTAGGCCATTGCTATTGATACTGGCATATAATTCCACACATTAAAAAATGGAGAACAAAAATGTGGAGGGTAAAATAGGGAAAGATCAAGATCCACTTCCACCTCGTGCTGAAGCTGCTGCCACTAGTCATGGACGAGACGATGAAATGCCATCAACGTCGTCTGCCAAGGCCAATGCCCAATGTCATAGTAGAGAGCATGTAAAATCCAAAACACAAAAGTTCAGTAAAATGACCCAAAAATCAAAATTAAAAGCGTCTGAGGAGAAGCGTAAACTTGCCAATATGCCATTTACGACACGGAGTGGAAAGGAACGACTAAGGCCCTATCCTATGCTCATGGCTAGTGGTTCAGCTTCACATGAAGATGGAAGCACTCATCCTCTCGCTTGAAAAATGAAAGGACTTAAGCTGGCAAAAGCACAGCAAAGAACTGTGCGTTCTTCTAAATCACAAATCCCCATGGAGAGTCCAATTGTGTCGGCTGCGATGCCTGACCTTCCCAACACAGGACGGGCAGAGATGGCGCCTTCCACCATTTGCACACCCCCTGCAAGTGCTGGTAGAAGCACCCGCAGTCCAGTTACTGATAGTCAAATTGAAGATGTCACTGTTGAAATAGACTAGGATGAGGATATGGGTGTTGCTGGCGCTGAGGAGGAAATTGATGGTGAGGTGGTTTGTTTAAGTCAGGCACCCGGGGAGACACCTGTTGTCTCTGGGACGAATATGGCCATTGACATGCCTGGTCAAATTACAAAAAAACTCACCTCTTCGGTGTGGAATTATTTTAACACAAATGCGGACAA
The DNA here is from genome assembly GCF_028390025.1 of Pseudophryne corroboree. NCBI lineage: Eukaryota > Metazoa > Chordata > Amphibia > Anura > Myobatrachidae > Pseudophryne > Pseudophryne corroboree. The sequence continues at coordinate 54,899,664 of NC_086449.1, forward strand.
CAGGTGTCAAGCCGTGTGTTGCCTTTGTCAAGCTGTAATAAGTAGGATTAAGGACATTAACCACCTCGGAACATCCTCCCTTATACGTTACCTGCATCGCATTCATCATAATTCAGTGACAAGTGCAAAAACTTTGGATGACAGAGGAAGCAGTCCACTGACCACTAAATCCCTTCCTCTTGTAACCAAGCTCCTGCAAACCACACCACCAACTCCCTCAGTGTCAATTTCATCCTTTCACAGGAAAGCCAATAGTCCTGCAGGCCAGGTCACTGTCAAGTCTGACGAGTCCTCTCCTGCCTGGGATTCCTCCGATGCATCCTTGAGTGTAATGACTACTGCTGCTGGCGCTGCTGTTGTTGCTGCTGGGAGTCGGAAGACCACTTGTACTACTTCCAGTAAGCAATTGGCTGTCCAACAGTCCTTTGCGAGGAAGATGAAATATCACAGCAGTTATCCTGCTGCAAAGCGGATAACTCAGGCCTTGGCAGCCTGGGCGGTGAGAAACGTGTTTCTGGTATCCACCGTTAATTTACAGGCAACTACAAACTTGATTGAGATACTGTGTCCCCGGTACCAAATACCATCTAGGTTCCATTTCTCTAGGCAGACGATACCAAAAATGTACACAGACCTCAGAAAAAGAGTCACCAGTGCCCTAAAAAATGCAGTTGTACCCAATGTACACTTAACCACGGACATGTGGACAAGTGGAGCAGGGCAGACTCAGGACTACATGACTGTGACAGCCCACTGGGTAGATGTGTTGCCTCCCGCAGCAAGAACAGCAACGGTGGCACCAGTAGCAGCATCTCGCAAACGCCAACTCGTTCCTAGGCAGGCTACCCTTTGTATCACCGCTTTCCAGAAGAGGCACACAGCTGACAACCTCTTATGGAAACTGAAGAACATCATCGCAGAATGGCTTACCCCAAATGGACTCTCCTGGGGATTTGTGACATCAGACAACGCCAGCAATATTGTGCGTGCATTACATCTGGGCAAATTCCAGCACGTCCCATGTTTTGCACATACATTGAATTTGGTGGTGCAGAATTATTTAAAAAAGGGGCGTGCAAGATATACTGTTGGTGGCCCGAAGAACTGCGGGCCACTTTTGCCACCGCGTGCCAAAGACTGGAGCACCAGCAAACAGTCCTGAACCTGCACTGCCATCATCTGAAGCAAGAGGTGGTAACGAGGTGGAATTCAGCCCTCTATATGCTTCAGAGGATGGAGGAGCAGCAAAAGGCCATTCAAGCCTATACATCTGTCTACGATATAGGCAAAGGAGGTGGAAAGCACCTGACTTGCCACACGTGAAGTCAGTTCAGACACTGTCAGCCTAAGTCGGGTCATTCCCCTTATCAGGCTTTTGCAGAAGAAGCTGGAGACATTGAAGGAGGAGCTAAAACAGAGCGATTCCGCTAGGCATGTGGGACTTGTGGATGGAGCCCTTCATTCGCTTAACCAGGATTCACGGGTGGTCAATCTGTTGAAATCAGAGCACTAAATTTTGGCCACCGTGCTCGATCCTAGATTTAAAACCTACGTTGTATCTCTCTTTCCGGCAGACACAAGTCTGCAGAGGTTCAAAGACCTGCTGGTGAGAAAATTGTCAAGTCAAGCGGAACGTGACCCGTCAACAGCTCCTCCTTCACATTCTCCCGCAACTGGGGGTGCGAGGAAAAGGCTAACAATTCCGAGCCTACCCGCTGGCAGTGATGCATGACAGTCTGGAGCGAGTGCTAACATCTGGTCCGGACTGAAGGACATGCCAATGATTACTGACATGTCGTCTACTGTCACTGCATATGATTCTCTCACCATTGAAAGAATGGTGGAGGATTATATGAGTGACCGCATCCAAGTAGGCATGTCAGACATATATACTGTATACTGGCAGGAAAAAGAGGCAATTTGGAGGCCCTTGCAGAAACTGGCTTTATTTTACCTAAGTTGCCCACCCTTCATCGTGTACTCCGAAAGAGTGTTTAGTGCAGCCTCTCACCTTGTCAGCAATCGGCGTACGAGGTTACTTCCAGAAAATGTGGAGAAGATGATGTTCATCAAAATGAATTATAATCAATTCCTCCATGGAGGCATTCACCAGCAATTGCCTCCAGAAAGTACACAGGAACCTGAGATGGTGGATTCCAGTGGGGACGAATTAATAATCTGTGAGGAGGGGGATGTACACAGTGAAAGGGGTGAGGAATCGGACGATGAGGAGGAGGTGGACATCTTGCCTCTGTAGAGCCAGTTTGTGCAAGGAGAGATTAATTGCTTCTTTTTTGGTGGGGGCCCAAACCAACCAGTAATTTCAGTCACAGTTGTGTGGCAGACCCTGTCGCTTAAAATTATGGGTTTCTTAAATTGTGCATGTCCTGTTTATACAACATAAGGGTGGGTGGGAGGGCCCAAGGACAATTCCATCTTGCACCTCTTTTTTCTTTCATTTTTCTTTGCATCATGTGCTGTTTGGGGACTATTTTTTTTAAGTGCCATCCTACCTGACACTGCAGTGCCACTCCTAGATGGGCCAGGTGTTTGTGTCGGCCACTTTGTGTCGCTTAGCTTAGCAATCCAGCGACTTTGGTGCATCTATTTTGCTGATACTCCGGTTCGGGTCTTTTGCTGTGCAGTGGTTACAGGCTCTGTGCACGGCAGGGGATCCGGTGCTGGTTTTCGTACTCACAGTCTGTGAGGTCTGAGTGGGGCGTGGACAGCACCTGCTATATAAACCCTCTTCTCAGGTTAAGCAGATGCTGCTGAATCTTTGTTGGTTAGTCAGTTCCTGAAAGTTAGCTAGTACTGTGTAACTTTGTATTTGTTTGTGCTTACTGCAAATAGGCCTTGGGATTTGGTACTACACTCTGCCAATCCAGACCTAGCAGTAAGACTGGAGTCAGTCGTTTAACCTGCTGGGGTTCTTTTGCTACTCCGTGAACCTAGCAAGTTTGCGGCTGTATTCTCAGACTTGCCTGCCAAAATCCTTTCTCACTGTGCAAGGTGTTCAGGTGTCAGTTTAGTGGCAGTAAGCTGAACCAGTGCACTGCAAGTGAGGACTAGGATTGTGGAGACTCTCCTTGTGTCTATTATTCCATCTATGACCAAGGAGTTTACTGCCACACCCGTTGGTAACCCTTTAGGGTTTTGCTGTTGCCCTTAGCAACAGCATTTTGGGTTCTCTACGTATTAAATCACAACATCTCGCTTCTTTCCATCTGAACATTCCTAATACTAGGGAGACACCCAGTTTCTTAGCCTCTGGGCTTCTCTGTTCACTTTGTGTTTATTTTGTTACCCTATCACCTTCTGTGTGCGTAATGTCATATTCCCCAGTCTGTCTGTGAGTTCATTTGTTTTGCATCCCTCTCCGTTCAGACACCAGTACATTCCTGCAAGCACTGGTGTGCATAACATATTCAGCAGCCTAATACTCCTGTTGAAATTTTGTGGGAATATGGAGCATACCCCTCAAAATACTTTGCAACAGGTGGTCGATCAGGTGCAGGTCCTGACTCGACAATTTAATGATTTGTCCATTAAAATGCACACCTCCCAGGCCGCTAGCGGAGCTCCCGCAGCAGCAGCACCTTCAGGGGTTAAGGAGCCGAAAGTAAATCTCCCGGATCGTTTTTGTGGAGATCGCTCGCAGTTCTTTTGTTTCAAGGAGAGCTGCAAGCTATATTTCCAGCTTAGGCCTCAGTCTTCTGGGTCGGAGATTCAGCGGGTGGGCATAGTGATTTCCTTGCTACAAGGAGACCCACAGGTCTGGGCATATGGGTTGCAGCCTGACTGTCCGTCGCTTAAAAGTGTTGATGCTTTTTTTACGGCACTGGGCATGTTGTATGATGACCCTGACAAGACAGCCTCAGCCGAGGCTCAGATTTCGATCCTTAAGCAAGGGCGAAGGCCAGTTGAGGTTTATTGTACGGAGTTTCGGAGGTTGGCCCATGATACCCAGTGGAATGACCCAGCCCTGAGACACCAGTACCGAAGAGGTCTTTCTAACCAGATAAAAGACCAACTGGTACAATATCCCTTGCCTGATAGCTTGGATCAGCTCATGCAGTTATCCATCTGGGTGGATAGACGGCTGAGAGAGCGTAGGCTTGAAAGGGAGACCGAGGTTTCCTTCTTTCCCAAGGGAACCTCAGACTCTGAGGAATTTTCCGAGGAGCCTATGCAGATTGGGGCTACCCACCTCTCCTCGCGTGAGAAGATGCGGAGGAGACAGCAGGGGTTGTGCTTGTACTGTGGGAATAAAGGTCATGTGGTAATATCATGCCCAGAAAAGCCGGAAAACTTCAGGGCCTGAGGGTGATGGGAAATATCCTGTCTGGCCAGAAGTCAGAATTTCCCAAGAAGACTTTTATCATTCCAGTGACCTTGAAGATCCTCGGTCAAACTGTCAAGACTGAGGCCTTTGTGGACAGTGGGGCCGACAGGGTTTTTATGGACCACCAATTAGCCCTGAAACACTCTGTTCCCTTAGTACCCTTGCATCGGAAATTGAGATTTGTGGGTTAAACAGGGAACCATTATCCCAGGGTAAAATTACCTCTTGCACTAGCCAGATTTCTTTGTTTATTGGAGCCACACACTCTGAAAAATTGTCCTTTTATGTGACTGTCTGTACTTTTGCCCCATTGGTGTTGGGGTTACCCTGGTTAAGGGCCCACAATCCTCAATTTGACTGGGTCTCTGGGGAGATTCTTAGTTGGGGTACTGATTGTTTCAGGAGTTGCTTGAGCCTTCCAGTCAGGCTTTCGCAGCTAAGTTTACCAGGATTGCCAGGATGTTATGCAGATTTTGCGGACGTGTTCTCCAAAAAAGTTGCAGAGGTACTACCTCCCCATCGCCCCTATGACTGTGCCATTGATTTGTTGCCGAATGCTAAGCTTCCCAAGAGCAGGTTGTACTCCCTGTCACGTCCTGAGACTCAGGCTATGGCAGAGTACATCCAGGAAAACTTGGCTAAGGGATTTATCAGACCTTCACAGTCTCCATTTGGGTCGGGGTTCTTCTTCGTGGGTAAAAAGGACGGTTCGTTGCGACCCTGCATCGACTTTAGAGAATTGAACCGTATCACGATTAAAAACTCATACCCACTGCCTCTCATTTCGGTCTTGTTTGACCAGCTTCGTACTGCCACCATTTTTTCTAAGATTGACCTACGCGGTGCGTACAATCTAATCCGAATAAGAGAGGGGGATGAATGGAAGACTGCCTTTAATACCCACTCAGGGCATTATGAATATTTGGTGATGCCTTTTGGGCTCTGTAATGCCTCGGCAGTCTTCCAGGATTTCATGAACGATGTGCTCAGAGAATATTTGGATAGATTCTTAGTTGTATACTTAGATGACATCCTAATCTTCTCCCATTCCCTGGAAGAACATCGGAAGCATGTACGCTTAGTCCTCCAGAAACTCAGAGACCACCGGCTTGGGGTGAAGCTGGAGAAGTGCGAATTTGAAGTTCAGCAAATCGCATTTCTAGGATATATTATCTCCCCAGAAGGTTTCCAAATGGAGGGTTCCAAGGTACAGGCAGTCCTGGATTGGGTGCAGCCCACTAGTTTGAAGGCGCTTCAGCGTTTCCTGGGCTTTGCGAATTTTTATAGATGATTTATCGCTGGATTTTTGTCTATAGTGGCGCCCTTGGTGGCACTCACTAAGAAAGGGGCAGATGTTGCTCACTGGTCTTGTGAGGCCAAAGCGGCTTTTGCCCGTCTCAAAAGGGCATTTGTCTCAGCCAAGGTGCTGCGACACCCAGATCCAGAGCGTCCTTTTGTGGTGGAGGTGGATGCCTCTGAGATGAGTATTGGGGCAGTGCTCTCTCAGATGGGAGTGTCTGATAATCGCCTTCATCCCTGTGCTTACTTTTCCCGTAAATTTTCGCCTCCCGAGATGAATTATGACGTGGGTAACCGGGAATTGTTGGCTATTAAGGATGCACTCGAGGAGTGGAGACACTGGCTTGAGGGGGCTAAGTTTGTGGTCTCAATTCTCACCGACCATAAGAATTTGGCATATTTAGAGTCAGCAAAGCGTCTCAATGCCAGGCAGGCACGATGGGCTTTGTTCTTTGCTCGCTTTAATTTTTTGATAACATATCGCCCTGGGTCAAAAAACATCAAGGCTGATGCGCTCTCGCGGAGTTTTGCTTCAATCCAGGAGACCACTTAGGAGCCATTGCCCATTGTGTCCCCATCATGTATTAAAGTGGGCATTACCCAGGACCTCTTGTCATTAGTCCTTAGAGCACAGGAGCAGGCCCCTCCAGAGATTCCGGTAGGTCTTTTGTTTGTGCCTCCTAGGTTAAGACAGCGAGTGTTCCTGGAATTCCATGCCAAGAAGTCGGCAGGTCACCCTGGTATTGCCAGAACTCGGGAGTTGCTATCTAGGGCGGTGTGGTGGCCCTCGGTGGCTAAGGATGTGGATCAGTGGGTTCGGGCATGTGACATCTATGCCCGAAATAAGACTCCTAGAGGGGTTCCTGTTGGCCCATTACATCCACTCTCTATTCCATCTAAGCCATTGGCCCACATTTCAATGGATTTTGTGGTGGACTTGCCCAAATCCTCGGGGATGACAGCCATCTGGGTTGTCGTTGACAGGTTTTCGAAGATGGCGCACTTCGTTCCACTGGTTGGGCTGCCATCGGCCAGACGCCTGTCTGAATTATTTATGCTGCATGTTGTTCGCCTCCACGGGTTGCCACTTGATGTGGTCTCTGACCGCGGATCCCAGTTTGTGGCCAAATTCTGGAGGGCATTTTGTTCCGATCTCCAGATTTCTGTCAGCTTGTCGTCAGCCTACCATCCGCAGTCTAATGGGCAGACTGAAAGGGTGAACCAGTCCTTGGAGCAGTTCCCCAGGTGTAATGTCTCCAAGTGTCAGACTGACTGGGCTGCTCATCTGTCCATTGCAGAGTTTGCGTATAACAACGCGGCTCACTCTGCTACAGGGATCTCTCCCTTCCTTTGTGTGTATGGGCATCATCCTAAGGCCAATTCTTTTGACCCCCTGGATTCCACGCCTGGCGGTTCTTCTGTGGTTTCGGTCCTTAGAGGTATTTGGAGGAAAGTGAAGAAAGCCCTTGTGTCTGTGTCATTAGTGACCAAAAGGGTTTTTGATAAGCGGAAAAGACCCTGCAGCTTTAAATTAGGAGACTTCGTCTGGTTGTCTACCAAGAATTTGAAGTTGAGACAGCCATCTCATAAGTTAGGCCCCCGGTTCATCGGCCCTTATAAGATCACTAGGGTTATCAATCCGGTGGCATTTCAGTTAGATCTACCCCGTTCTTTGGGTATCAATAAAACATTTCATTGTTCCCTTTTAAAACGGGCGATTAGTAATCCTTCTTCCAGTGGAAGACCTTCTCCTCTTCTGATACGTGGCCAGAGGGAGTTTGTTGTTGAAAGGATTCTTGACTCCAAGATGGTTCGGGGTCGGCTGTCATTTTTGGTGCACTAGAAGGGGTATGGCCCAGAGGAGCGGTCGTGGGTGCGCAGTTGTGATCTTCATGCCCCCAGACTGATACGCTCTTTCTTCTCGCAGTTCCCCGATAAACCCGGTGGTAGGGGTTCTTTGACCCCTCGTCAGAGGGGGGGTACTGTTAGGGTCTCCTTCCCTGTGCTGCCACGTCGTCATGGCAACCGGTAGACAAGTGCTAGCAGAGTAACCTGAGCGCAGCTGATACTCTGGTTCGGGTCTTTTGCTGTGCAGTGGTTACAGGCCCTGTGCACGGTAGGGGATCCGGTGCTGGTTTTTGTGCTCACAGTCTGTGAGGTCTGAGTGGGGCGTGGACAGCACCTGCTATATAAACCCTCTTCTCAGGTTAAGCAGCTGAATCTTTGTTGGTTAGTCAGTTCCTGAAAGTTAGCTAGTACTGTGTAACTTTGTATTTGTTTGTGCTTACTGCAAATAGGCCTTGGGATTTGGGACTACACTCTGCCAATCCAGACCTAGCAGTAAGACTGGAGTCAGTCGTTTAACCTGCTGGGGTTCTTTTGCTACTCTGTGAACCTAGCAAGTTTGCGGCTGTATTCTCAGACTTGCCTGCCAAAATCCTTTCTCACTGTGCAAGGTGTTCAGGTGTCAGTTTAGTGGCAGTAAGCTGAACCAGTGCACTGCAAGTGAGGACTAGGATTGTGGAGACTCTCCTTGTGTCTATTATTCCATCTCTGACCAAGGAGTTTACTGCCACATACGTTAGTAACCCTTTAGGGGTTTGCTGTTGCCCTTAGCAACAGCATTTCGGGTTCTCTACGTATTAAATCACAACATCTCGCTTCTTTCCATCTGAGCATTCCTAATACTAGGGAGACACCCAGTTTCTTAGCCTCTGGGCTTCTCTGTTCACTTTGTGTTTATTTTGTTACCCTATCACCTTCTGTGTACGTAATGTCATATTCCCCAGTCTGTCTGTGAGTTCATTTGTTTTGCATCCCTCTCCGTTCAGACACCAGTACATTCCTGCAGGCACTGGTGTGCATAACAATGTGCTATTTGGGGACTATTTTTTTGAAGTGCCATCCTGCCTGACACTGTAGTGCCACTCCTAGATGGGACAGTTGTTTCTGTTGGCCACTTGGGTCGCTTAGCTTAGTCATCCAGCCACCTTGGAGCAAGTTTTAGGATTAAAAATAATATTGTGAGGTGTTCAGAATAGACTGTAAATGAGTGGAAATTATGGTTATTGAGGTTAATAATACTATGGGATCAAAATGACCCCCAAATTCTAAGATTTAAGCTGTTTTTGAGGTTTTTTTGTAAAGAATACCCGAATCCAAAACACACCCGAATCCGACAAAAAAAATGCAGGAAGGTTTTGCCAAAATGCATCCGAATCTAAAACACGGCCGCAGAACCGAATCCAAAACCAAAACACATCACTAATATATATACACATATATATATATATTCACCAATACCCCAGCACTCCTGCTGCCCCATAGGGATCACTTGCTCCTGTGCCTTCCACTGGAGTACATGCTCCTATTGATATCCAAATAAATGAGACAGCACTCAAAGAATTTGTAACCTGCAAACAGGTGTATTACAATTGGTAACGTTTCAGGGACATGCTCACCTTCATCAGACCAACACGCAAGTGAAAAAACTCTCACCCTAGTGACCTCCCCCACTGTCTTATTACAATAAAGTGCATACTTTAAGATTGTTGCCAAAACCAAGAGCAACATATTTGTGACTAAACAATGATCACTTGTTGGAAAGATATCATAATGTGTCTCATCTATCAAACATAAAAAAACAATTAAAATATTACAAAAAAAAACATGAAAATCTGAACTTCTCAGTTGGGTGCTCGTCCGGGATATCATTTACTTAAGGATGCACTGTACAGACGCTGCTGTGGTCTACCAGCAATTGATGGATGCATGTAGATGCTGCTAAACCACATGCCGTTTGTTTTTTTTGTGTTATCAGTAAGGCGCTAAAATGAAATTCAAGGGACAATGTATTTCTTTGTTGTGTGTGTGACAAAAAAACGCAAAATATTTGAAATACTGCAGCGTATTTTTTTATTGTTGCTAAACAAGGTTCGAATAAGTCATATTGTTTTTGATTCAGATTGGATTGTTTATCTGTTAAGTAAATTTAAAGAGCATTTAAAAGTTGGTGCATAGGTATGATATAGCTGTGTTAGCATGCTGAGGCCTATTCACATACTGCTAACATAGGCCTATGTATAAAAGCTTTGTTCCAATGGGTGTGGAAGTGTTGTTACCATGCAGTGGGAATTGTCTATTAGGGCAACTTTTGGTGCTTGTATAAATTGTGATTTGTGACAAAAGAGCTAGTGTTTATATTCTGGCCGCATGGTGTGACCACCATTTTGTCCAAGCACATGGCTTGGGAAGGGGGGAGGAGCAGTGGCCATTTTAGGTAAGGTCACTCTATCCACCTAGCTAACAGCTGACTGTCAGTCGGTTAAGCAATCTGTTTCCTTAGTCACAAATAAACAATATATATGTAGAAATCCAACACCATTTAAAAGCTACCAATGAATTTAATTACCCCACGCTATAGTCAATTATAAATAGTGTTTCAATTGGGCCTAGAGAGAGAAATAGTGAGATAAATACTTGGCTTAATGTAAGGATTACACACAGATGAAGTTTTTTTCTCTCCAGGATTTGTTTACCCACTGCTTGTCCAATTGAAATGTTAATGAACCTGTTCAACCACTTTGGTACAACAAGCAGGTACTGTATCGGTGAGGGGTTTCATAGAAGTGTAGTAAATGATGTGTATATGTATGTATGTATGTGTATGTATATATATATATATATAGATAGATAGATAGATAGATAGAGAAGGAAAGGCGGCACCCGGCATCTTGAAGTCAAAAAATTGTATTTAAACAAGACATAAAAGTCTGACATTTCGGGGCTCACATGCCCCTTTGTCAAGGTGTACAACAGTGAATAACAGTATAAAACATACATTTATAGTGTAGAAACCGCTAACAGGTGACGTCATCATCAAGCAGCCATGGCATCCTAGGCTCCGTCATCGCCGCAAAGCTTGACGGGGATTGTAGTGCGCTGTGAATGAGAGAAAAAAAGAGAGAATACAGTACCCTGCGCCAAGAACACAGCGCAGGCAGTACACAACAGACCTAAATACAATCTAAAGTTGGTATATAATGTGGTGAAGCAAAAACTAAATCAACCACAGGATGTTAACGATAATGGAATAATGTCCAACATACTGCCTGTGGTGTGCCTGCAGAGAATAGTGCAGGATTATAGCAAAGTGGGTAGACGAGGCTCCTGTAACCAAGACCATAGTAGGAATACAATAGTGTGAAGGGGAAGACGCACCTTAGGATGGGATAACTTTGGTACAATCGAAGGGAAAGTGTAAGATAATAGAGAACCTAACACCCTAATAGCTGGCAATCAACTGGATAACCAGCTGTAGATAGCGAGAAAGACCTGCAGGCAATAGGAGATGGTGCATAAGACTCTAAAAAATCATAGAGAGTGCTAGATCTAAATTAATTATATTACTTAAACCACAATAAATCTAGGCTTATCAATAAATGAATAAGTTCCAAGGCATAATCTCATTCAGGCCCCCTGGGCTAATAGTGCCTAGTTTGTGGATCCATTTAGCTTCTAATCGAAGGAGTTTATTCTCACGGTCACCACCTCTCAAATAATTTTCGACATGGACAATAGCCATGTGCCTCAGGTCATTCAAGGAGTGTCCTAATTCGACTAAATGTCTGGCGACTAGTTGATCAGCAACTTTTCCCAAGGTGGCTTTCTTGATTGCAGACCGGTGGAGGGCCATTCGTTCCCTCATCGTTCTGATGGACTTGCCCACGTATACCAGGTTGCATGGGCATACTATGATATAGATGATATAGGAGGAAGTGCATGTAAGAACATGTTTGATGGAAACATTTCGGTCCTCATGCGGATGTCAAAATGAGGCTCCAGTCATCATATAGGAGCAAGTGGTGCATTTCGGGCACTTATAGCACCCGGGTGTTTTGGACAGAAAGCTCGGTGGGCGTTCTACCTCCTCTTTAAAGCCTGTCACATCTGTGTGTACCACAATGTCCTTAATGTTTTGTCCTCTGGTGTAGCTTGCCATGGGTCATTTGTTTTTGAACAGTAGAGTAGTATCAGAAGATACTAATGGCCACAGGGCTCTAGAGGCGCGTGGAATGACAGGGCTCATTGTATTGTATTGAGTGACAAACGGAATCACCTCCCCTCTAATCTTCTTAGTGCTGGGGGACATGAGATTACTTCTGGGAATGGTCAAAACCTCCTCTTTGCGTGCCAGCAGTTTTTTGCGGTCATACCCTCTTTGCAAGAATTTGATGATGAGTTTATCTAACTCCCCTTTCAGTTTAGAATGGTCGCTGGTAATGCGTGCTATCCTTATCATCTGTGACCTTGGGAGTCCATTAACTAAGCCTTTGGGGTGGTGGCTATTGGCCCTGAGGAGGGTGTTCTGGTCCGTCGGTTTGGTATAGAGGCTTGTCTGGATCTGTCCATCTTTGATAGTTACCTGGACATCCAAATAGTTGATAGAAGATTCGTTGGTAACATAGGTGAAATTGTTGGAAGATTCACGTGAATTCACTGCGTCCATCAGTGACTCAAACAGAGTCAAAGGGCCGGTCCACATGATAAACAGGTCGTCTATGAAGCGGGTATATAGAAGAATATGTTGAGCCACAGTTGGATCCTTAAAAAAGATCTCCATTTCCTCCTTTAACATAAAAATATTAGCAAAGGATGGGGAGACATTGCTCCCCATCGCACACCCTGTTCTTTGGCGGAAAAAATGTCCGTCAAAAAGAAAAAAATGATGGGTTAAGGTTAACTCTAATAGGTCAAGGAACAGCTTGTGGTCCAGATCTGACATATGCTCCGCAGTGATGAATTCCTCTGCAGCTTTCAGGCCCTGTTGGTGAGGGATACTTCTGTAGAGGCTGCAGGGAACTAGGGACACAGATGAGAGCCATTGGAGGAAGCAAGTAGTATCTTTAATAAATCTCTGATGGTTGAGGATGAATGGTTGTAGGATATTGTCCAGGAAAATTGAGATGGGTTGAAATAACAAAATTCTGGCGGCTATAATAGGGCGGCCCGGGTAGGCGCTGGGGATTTTTGTGAATTTTTGGCACAGTGAAAAAGACAGGTACTTCAGGGTGATCCTGTGAGAGAGCCTTATAGAGTTTAGAAGAAATAAGGCCCCTAGAGCTAGCAGAATTCAACAAAGTATCAACCTCTGATTTGTATTCAATGGTGGGATCCTGGGCAAGCCTTTCATATGTAGATTCATCATTAAGCTGCTGGTATGTTTCTTCCAAATAATCATTCAGGTTCAGAACCACAATCCCGCCCCCCTTATCGGCGGGGCGTATGATGATATCTCTATAGGATCCCAATTGTTTAGGAGCCAATTGTTCCTGTCGCGACAGGTTGCATTGGATATCAGGTTGGCCTTGCTGGTATCTACCTACAGAGTTGTCCATCAGCCTAATGTATGTTTTAATGGACGAGTTAGTTGAAGGAGGATCAAAAGAAGAAAGATGTCTGGAGTTGATGAATTTATTGTGCACAACAGACCGGTTTGTCGGTGTATCATCAGGTTGCTGTGATTGAAAGAATTATTGGAGCCTGTGTTTGCGGTGAATAGCAACCTGCCAGGTGAAGTCGTTGAACCTAGTTGTCAGTACAAATGATAACCCCTTTTCTAGAACTGAAAGTTCCAGAGGGGTGAAGGTCCTGTGAGATAAATTGTATATTAACGATTCCTCCTTGCTGTGGTTGGTCTTGCCCCTCGCCCACTGCCTGCCCCTGCGGGTGGCCTTCCTCTTCGGCCTTTTTCTTTGGAAGTGACGGTAGTTGGGGTCCCCTCTAAAGGGGCATATGAAGGGTTGGGGGAGTCCTGAACTTCGTGCGAGGTGACCTCGGTTTCACTGTTAGATGTAGCTGACATGCGAGATTGGGCCTCACGTCTCCTTCGCCAGCTTGGCTCGTGCATTATAGGATGTTTTATCTCCTTGGTCTCCCCCCATCAGCCATCTGTAGACCCGGTTGTTGTCGTAGTCTTCCTTAACAATGGCGTATTTGTTTCTTTTAAACTCGGTGAGGTCTCTTCTATAATTGTCACACTGAGTTTGTAATTTAGCTAGCCAGTCCTGCTGGGTATCTTGGCGCAAAGCTTGAAGGTGTTCCTTTTCCAGTTGCCAGATTTTTTCACGGGTAACCGTGAGCTCTCTCCCTGCTTCTTCCACTACCAACAATAGTAGATCAAGGCTGCACTTATTTAGGATACCAATCCATTTTTTGTAGAAGTCAGGGTTAAAGCGGCCAATCGTGGGAACATTGCGCACCCTGAATCCTCTGGGAATCAATTTGTTTCTGTGGTAATCAGAGAGTGAGATGCAATGAAGGAGGAAGTCGATTTCACGCCGTTTAAGTTTTAATAGTTGATTATAGACATCCTCTGCTGAGTCAGCCTTGTCCACATGGCTCAAGCTGTCTTTAAATCGTAAACGATCTGCGTCGTCTGTGAAACTGTACAGTTCCTCTATGGTGGACGACATACCACGGCAGCCTGGCTCACTTTCCTGGGTCATTGTGGCAAAATTACTCCCAAAAGCAGTGAAGTGGTGAGTGACTGTAAAGTGCACTAAAAACAGTTCGGAGATACCACACTCGACAGGTAAGAATAGATCACGGATCACATGGGATCTTATAATACTGAAGGGGTGCCTTATTCCAAGATGGAACACTGGGGTAATGCAGCCTCAGAGTCCAAATAGTAACAAGTAGCAAGCGAACAGGCACTCCCATAGATGGGTTATGCAGGCACCAGTGCCATCCCGGTGGGGATTTTCAAATAGAGAGAAGGAAAGGCGGCACTCGGCGTCTTGAAGTCAAAAAATTGTATTTAAACAACACATAAAAGTCCGACGTTTCGGGGCTCACATGCCCCTTTGTCAAGGTGTACAACAGTGAATAACAGTATAAAACATACCTTTATAGTGTAGAAACCCCTTGTGTACGTGCAACAAGTGCCAGACGGAACCGCCGCTCGGCGCTAAGAGGTGACGTCATCATCAAGTGGCCGCCCGGAGCCATGGCAACCTAGGTTTCGTCGTCGCGACAAAGCTTGACGGGGATTGTAGTGCGCTGTAAATGAGAGAAAAAAAGAGAGAATACAGTACCCTGCGCCAAGAACACAGCGCAGGCAGTACACAACAGACCTAAATACAATCTAAAGTTGGTATATAATGTGGTGAAGCAAAAACTAAATCAACCACAGGATGTTAACGATAATGGAATAATGTCCAACATACTGCCTGTGGTGTGCCTACAGAGAATAGTGCAGGAGTATAGCAAAGTGGATAGACGAGGCTCCTGTAACCAAGACCATAGTAGGAATACAATAGTATGAAGGGGAAGATGCACGTAAGGATGGGATGACTTTGGTACAATCAAAGGGAAAGTGTAAGATAATAGAGAACCTAACACCCTAATAGCTGGCAATCAACTGGATAACCAGCTGTAGATAGCGAGAAAGACCTGCAGGCAATAGGAGATGGTGCATAAGACTCTAAACAATCATAGAGAGTGCTAGATCTAAATGAATAATATCACTTAAACCACAATAAATCTAGGTTTATCAATGAATGAATAAGTTCCAAGGCATAATCTCATTCAGGCCCCCTGGGCTAATAATGCCTAGTTTATGGATCCATTTAGCTTCTAATCGAAGGAGTTTATTCTCACGGTCACCTCCTCTCAAAGACTTTTCAACATGGTCTATAGCCATGTGCCTAAGGTCATTCAAGGAGTGTCCTAATTCGACGAAATGGGAATTGTCTATTAGGGCAACTTTTGGTGCTTGTATAAATTGTGATTTGTGACAAAAGAGCTAGTGTTTGTATTCTGGCCGCATGGTGTGACCACCATTTTGTCCAAGCACATGGCTTGGGAAGTGGGGAGGAGCAGTGGCCATTTTAGGTAAGGTCACTCTATCCATCTAGCTAACAGCTGACTGTCAGTCAGTTAAGCAATCTGTTTCCTTAGTCACAAATAAACAATATATATGTAGAAATCCAACACCATTTAAAAGCTACCAATGAATTGAATTACCCCACGCTATAGTCAATTATAAATAGTGTTTCAATTGGGCCTAGAGCGAGAAATAGTAAGATAAATACTTGGCTTAATGTAACAATTACACACAGATGAAGTTTTTTTCTCTCCAGGAATTGTTTACCCACTGCTTGTCCAATTGAAATGTTAATGAACCTGTTCAACCACTTTGGTACATGTTTTGTATGTATGTATGTATGTATATGTATGTGTGTATATATATATATATATATATATATATATATGCATTTGTGTATATATATATATATATATATATATATATATATATAAAATATGGGTATTTATATCAGTGTATGTTCTGCAAGATAGCTATCCAATCTGAATCATAGCATTTAAATTATAGTCAATAGTCATTATAGAACTGCATAGAATCGGATACATTTATTTGTTATACATTTTGTGTATTTAAGTGGGTAAATTGTAGAACACAAACAACTGTCAGTTCCGTCCTAAAAGTTTAGGCAGCACTTAATAGAAGATTACCCGTGTGGGCGACTTCCAGCATGTGTAAGGAACAAAGGTGTATTGTGTAGTGAGCAGTAGAAATACAGATTTGCTGCATTGCTTACATTGATCATGATAAGTGTGGAATATTTAGGTGCGAACGCACGGTATATACGTGTTACGGTAGGAAAAGTATGTGAGGTAAGCTTACAGGAACGTGTACATGGCACGATTACATACATGGTTGCGTGTGTAAGAGTAATATTGATTAAAATGCTTTTGCTGTATTAATGTTTAACTATAATCTAAAGACTGTATAGATGTCCTTTACATATATTATAAGGTCTTCGCTGCTTGTATTGTATGTGTGAAACAACAGGTGGTTTCCTTAAAATACTTTACAAGATAAGAATGCGAAGCCAGGAGACAGAGAATAACAGAAATAGAGATCTTCAGCAATCGCTCATTCTTTGACAAGACAGACTCCAGGAATACTTTGGAACTGTGTCTTCTGAATATTACCATCTATGTCACTGAAACTTGTAATATATATATGATTAGCTAACTTTATACTTCACTGTGATTGGAGGGCATGTAAAAGCCCACTTCTCTTATGGTATAAATAAAAGCTCTCTCTGTCATAGGACAGAGCAGTGTTATACATACAACTGTGTAGTGTGACTTCTTGCTCTCCGGCCGGCTGTATCCAGAACCATGAATCTCCAAGACAGAAGGGATACTAAGGCGTTGATAGTTGAGGTGTAAGCTTATTACCCTAACATTTCCTGGGGGTCTTGTCCAGGATTCCCCTACATTCCTGCCCTCACTGACCAGACCAACCGCTGATGCCCAGGAACCAGCTGAAATAAATCTCTACAGTGGGGTAAGCAAAGACAAGTGCTTTGGCACCTTCTTACTCTCTTTCAGCTCTTCCTGAGGTATGGTGGGGCTCAGTGGGGACGGGTTAGCGGGATCCAAGAATCCAGTAACCTTCTGTCTTTAAAGTATAAGTTGTCTTGTTATCAGTGTATGACTGCATGATATGAGTGTGTTGTATGAGTGGTGCATGAGATGTATATAAAAAGCTGGCAGAATTGATCAGAGGACCAAAGACTACCCCTTCCTGAATGCAACCTAAAGGCTTGTCCTGTCTTCTTGAGAATAGGTGCCCCTGGGTCCAAAGTTCTTTTCAGCATATAGACCTTGGCTCTCATGAGAAAGAAGTGATACGTGGACATTCTTATGTAAGGTGTCCAGATACGTACCCGCGATTCCAGGTCAGGGTCCTTCACGTTTCCTCTAGGTGACCCTACGGGGCTCCTAAGGCTGGAGGGTGTCTTGTATGACATTTGTGTTATATGTCTAGATTGCCAGATTTATGTTAGAACTGCATTTGTTTGTTTTTGCTTAAATGTTCAGTCTTTGCAGCTTCAAAAATTGTAAGGACACATCTCAGTAGAAAATATCTGTCACAAGTTGTAGGATAAGATTGGTGTAAGGTGATCACATACTATCCAGTAAGTTTTATTTCTGTATAGATACATAGTATGTGTCCTATGGTCCAGCCCTATATACCTGTTACATCAGATATACATACATCTGTATGTAGGAATCATTATTTTTTTAAGAGGATACCCTGAAGTTCAGAGTATCAGAAATAGTAGACGCACAGACTCTTTGAACATGAATGACTTATGTGTATGAATTCAGTAGAGAACTTATAAGGCTGCACTATTGAAAGGTTTTCTCACTATATTAATTAGGGAAGCTGTCAAATACCTTATAATAAAACCATCAGACATATTATGAGATCTACTGGGGTATTATATACTGAAGTTATGGGAATTAATTAAATTTCATAAGTAACTTAGTGAGCTTATGAAAATGTAACTGGAGGGAGTACTCAGTGATTCTGATAAATAGTCATATTTGTATCAATCTGTAACAACTTCAGCTATTACTGAACAGATGGCATAATTACACTTATATTAATTTGTGACAACTGTAAACACTATTGAATAGATGGTAGTTTAAGACGTCTATAAAGATATATCTGTCATAGATAGCAGGCTCTCACTTAGAGATTACATGAATGTGATCTTTATAGTATGAACAATCTATATATGTATGAGCTCAGTATAATGGAGGTAAATAATCACCAGGCAGACTACAATATATATTGACACAGTATATGTGTATATGTGAACATTGAATAATTATTCTTAGGGTGATTATGGAACACTTAGGTGATGGTTGTTAATACCCTCTTTCTCCACACATGACGGT
The DNA here is from genome assembly GCF_028390025.1 of Pseudophryne corroboree. Taxonomy (NCBI): domain Eukaryota; kingdom Metazoa; phylum Chordata; class Amphibia; order Anura; family Myobatrachidae; genus Pseudophryne; species Pseudophryne corroboree. Next base: position 54,918,091 of record NC_086449.1, read on the forward strand.
TCAATCAGAGATTGATATTTGGACTCTGATCTATAGTAATATATTCAAATTATTTGATGAATAAATACATGATACAGGTAGCGAGCCTTGATTTTTTAAAAATGTCACTTTATTAAGTACTTTATTCACTGAAAAGTATGTATGATAAATATATTATTGTTATATTATTTTTATTTCGTTATCGACATTTTTTAATGAATTTATTAAAAGTAAATTTTTAATTATTATACGTGCACCAACAAAGAGACATTCTTTTTTCTTCTACTGGTCAACTCATTTTGTCTCTGAATATCCAGTAGTAGATTAATAACTTATTGACGGATATTAGTTAGGGTCTTTTCATAGATATGATAAAAGGAATTGTTATTTGGTGCAGAGTGTTTACAATTTCCCCATTCTTTTTATGATTCTAGATGGATGAGGGTACAGAAATTGGGATAATTACTTTAGTGTGTCTCTTAGTGCTGTTAGTCATATTATACTGTCTTTGATAACTTAGGCAGGGGGTACAAGGTGTTAGGAAAATACTGAATGGTGGAATAAGGATCTAGTGATCTTAGTTGTGTGTATTGTACAGGAGTTTTAGTATTCCAAACAGAGGGAGATCCCATACCCACACTTACGGGGGATCCTGCTTCTAGGAACAACTCCAGGGATGTACATTAGAGAATCACATAAAGGCACAACACGCACTGACCATATTAGTCAGGGAACACACGCATCAGACCACAATTATCTAAAGAAATTACAAGGCATTATTTGGGCATCACTGGTGTAACATTTGCCCATGAATACAGGAGGTAATAGAAGTTGCAGTATATAAGGTAATTGAATCTAGAGAGAGGGGAATATAAGGACCTTGAAAGGGTCAGACTATACATAAAGTATCTGTGACCAGTAACCCATATGTGGGCACAGGGGAGCAAGGGTATGGCGGACCTAGCGCCCAAGACTCCCAATGAGATAGTCAGACAAAAGGAAGGTCCTGAAGCCATTAGGGGAATACAAAAAGTATTCAAAAGGGCAGGATTTCCCCCTCAGGGAACTCTAGATTTCAAGAGATGGGAAATATTTTTTAGGGAACAGAAAGTTTGGATAGAAAAGAAAGAAAAGAAACATCAAGTAGAAATGTGGAAGAAAGTAGCTGCAGAATATCTGCCCAAAAAAGAACAAATATTTTTAGAAGGCATAGCATGGGACATACAGATACCAGTAGCAACACCAGTAGTAAACCCACCACCACAAGTGACACCATTGATTCAGGTACCACCACCATTAGTACCTAACACAGCACCAACCCTGACTACACCTGCAGCACCCTTACACTCACGAGACCTAATGTGGTACTGAAGAAAAGAGATGGCAAGTGGTATACAGTTTCCTCAGAGCCATACAAACCAATATATCCAGGTCTGCAAAAGGAATTGAGACAGAGAAAGTGTCCACAATGTCACCAATGTATACCTAAAGGATATGAACATTGTCCCTTTTGTGACAATTGGGTACCCCCCAATGAACCACACTGTGACAATAGCCAGAACACACCCACAATCTCTAAGAACAACCCGTTTCTGGCAAATAGTCCCCAGACTATTGGGACAAGGATAATACATAGAAAAGAACAGTGTAAGAAAATGCAATCAGGGGACCTTAGTACACCATGTCCATGTAATACCTGTGCACCACATGTCCAGATGTTTTATCAGATGCAGCCACCACCATATCCCGAAGAGACTATCACGGCATACCCAGTATCTGTACAAATCACTAGAGACCTTAATGCCGCGGGACTAGCAGGAAATTTTGTTAGACAACAGGAACACCACAGACCATAGGCTGCATCGGACATGAATTACATAATTTCCAAAGCTCCAGACCCACACAAGCGTCCAATTGCATATTTGAATTATATGAAGAGAATAAATCTTGTTTGGACAGGATCTTGGATAGATCTTCAAGAACTAAACTCAGTGTTATTGGGTTCATCAGCTGAAGCTGAAGTAAGAGGATATCCAGCGGGAGCAGCTGCAAACATAGTAGCTCCACTAGCACAAGATGCACAGAGGACAAAGATAAGCGGGGAACAGTACATGCATAGATTAGAACACTGGTGTAACCAGCAAAGAGACAGAGTACCTGCATTTCCAGATGTTAAACAGAAGAATGGTCAGACTGTCAGACAGTACCATGATACGGTGCATCAAGGACATATAGATGGAGGATTTGATGTGGCCAATGCCCAACATGAAAAGGCTTTTGAAAACACATTTCTTAAATGATCTCACAGAAGCCCTGAGAGGAGAATTGTTCCAGGTTAGACCAGAAGCCTCTACCTTAACCATGGAATCACTCCTACAAGTCTTAGAGGCCATAGAAGAAAGACAAGAAGAGAAAAAAAGAAAACAGAAAGAAAAGAGCTCTGTACCCAGAATAATTGTCCATGTAATGCAAGAAACAGGAACAAGATCCAAGTAACAGATGTCCAGAAACACAGGAAAGAAGCCCCAAAAGAAAGTCTCTTCAGAAGAAGCGAAGACAAAGGGTTTGTGTTTCTTCAGCAATGAACAAGGACATATGAGGAAGGAATGTTCCAAATACAAGACATGGGCTCAGAACAGGGCGGCCTCTGAAGCCAGCCCATAGGAAACAGGAGCTCCAGAACTGTACCTATTGGTCCAAGTAATTGACTCTCCTGGACCCAAAGTAACAACCACACTTACCCTACCGGGAGGGGAACAATTGGACTGTACTAGAGCAAGATGAACTATATTAATATAACAGGAGGTACCAACAAAACTGCAAGCACAACTATATTGGGAACAGGAATGGCAAGTACAACAGTCCCTCTAAAGAAAAGCAATCCTGCAAAATCAGTGTGGGACAATAAGTCATTTTAGTACCTGTGCAGTTCCTCATCTCTGAAGACTGTCAAGTCAATTTATTTGTAACCAATGTGTTATCAGCCATTCAAGCCACAGTACAGTATACAAGTAAAGAAATAACATTATCCACAAGAACAAGCGACAAGCTGTAGTAGCTGCTATGATGTTGATGGAAGAACAGAAGCCACAAGGTGATCAATTTCCAGAATGGCTAGACCAGGTACCATAAACTCTGGTCCAAAGGAAAGACAGATGTTGGATTATTGACAGTACAACCTGTCCACCTGAAACTTAGAGAGAAGACTTCAGATATTGTGCTTAACCACCCCTTAACAATACAGGTACCGCATGCAGTTATAGAAATTCTGAATCAAGCAAGAACCAAACATCTCTCAGCCGCTAGATTAACCAAATACGAAGTAGTGCTGTTGAGTCCTACGAATGTCACCATTTCAAGTTGTACGGTATTGAATCCTGCTACATTGTTACCAGTAGAGGATTCAAAAGAGGGGAGAAAGTACACATTATCTGATGAACTATATGATGACAGAAGAAGATACAGAAAACTCTGGAAATACACACACAAAAAAAAAAAATGTCATCATGTTTGTTTTGAACTTATGAAATCAGAGATGTCTCCTCTTGATAATGGAGGTCATTCCGAGTTGTTCGCTCGCAAGGCGATTTTAGCAGAGTTGCTCACGCTTAGCCGCCGCCTACTGGGAGTGAATCTTAGCTTCTTAAATTTGCGAACGACGTATTCGCAATTTTGCGATTACAAACTTCTTAGCAGTTTCAGAGTAGCTTCAGACTTACTCGGCATCTGCGATCAGTTCAGTGCTTGTCGTTCCTGGTTTGACGTCATAAACACACTCCCCCGTTTCTCCAGCCACTCCTGCGTTTTTTCCGGAAACGGTAGCGTTTTTTCCCACACGCCCATAAAACGGCCTGTTTCTGCCCAGTAACACCCACTTCCTGTCAATCACACTGCGATCGCCTGAGCGATGAAAAAGCTGTGAGTAAAAATCCTAACTTCATAGCAAATTTACTTGGCGCAGTCGCAGTGCGGACATCGAGCATGCGCACTAAGCGGAAATTCGCTGCGATGCGATGAAATTTACCGAGCGAACAACTCGGAATGAGGGCCAATGTTATTGAACTGGTATTGGACAATTCAGATCTTACCCTGTTTATGGATGGATCCAGGTATTATCATGAATGGTCACCATGTACAGTTTATGCAGTAACAACAATGGATGAGGTCCTGGTCCAAGAACTCCAACCACACATTTCTGCGCAAGAAGCTGAACTAAATGCACTTTAAACAGCATGTATAATAGTGGAAAACCAAACAACTAAGCAACTGATGGAAGATGTGGTCTGCAGATATGGGGTTCCAGAAACAATTGATCAGACAGAGGAACTCATTTTATAGGAGAAATAATGCAACACATAATGCAGGACTTGTGTATCAGTTAGGCATTTCACACACACCCTCCACAGGTCAGAGGCGAGTGGCAGGGTAGAACACCTGAATAGCAGCCTTAAATTAAAAAATATACAGGAAATAATGGCAGAAACAAAGAAAATATGGTTAGAGTGTCTACCTATAGCCCTATATTCAGAACCACACCCAATAAGAAACACAAACTGACACCATATGAAGTGTTATTCCTGACAGCACCTAAGACAGGATGTTATTTGTCCGAGCAGATGTGACGTAATCATAGAGATATGACTACTTATGTTACCTTGTTAAGCAAACAAATGACTAATGTACACAATACAGTGTTTCCATCTCTTCCAGATCTTGTCTCCATTGTAGGAGGATGTTCATTACAACCAAGAGATTGGGTCTATACTAAGTGGCATGTCAAGAAAGCACTAGAACCACGCTTTGATGGTCCATTCCAGGGTCTGCTAACAACCCCTACAGCAGTCAAGCTTGAGCTAAAAGAGTCCTGAATACACGCCTTGTAAAGCTGGCTGTGAAGATCGAGTCACCATGAATCCTTTTTACGTGTTAATAACAATACTTAGTTTAGATGTATTATAGACACAACAGGTGACACCAGGGGGCAAATGATGTTCTCAAAAGAGATTCAAGGTATTATCAATGCCATTAACAAGACGATAAAACGTGAACTACATCTAGAGAGAGTAAACTATTCAGCTCGTCACGTTCAGATGTAAACAATTATAGAACCAGAAAAATTTGTAGAAATAGCAGCAGAATTAAAGGGAAACGTACAGCATCATTGGTGGGACATATTTACAGGTAAATCTCAATCATTCTCTAAAGCATATAACATTCTGACACATCCAGTGATAGTGATAATAGTAATATTGATTCTGCTCATCCTTTGGAACTGTTATCTATCCTGTAGTTTAAAAAAAAAATGATTACTAGAAGTATGACCCCAGAAAAAAGCGCTTGTTGTGAGCACAAAGGAAGAAACATTTAGCAAATGCAAAAGACCTAACATGGGAAATAGAAGTACATGTATGTATTGCTCAAGACCTAACATGGGAAATAGAAGTACATGTATGTATTGCTCACATGCCCTAATGGTTTAAGAAGGAATAGTATTGTCATAGTTTAATCGGAGTATGGGTTCCGAATGATCGGTTGACATCCATCCATATGTGGTTCTTATGATAACATATGAGGTGATATAAGGTATCAGAAGTGCTCAGGTTATTACTATTACAATATGTGTGAGGCAGGATCAGAGTAAGATTTTAATCAAAAGAGGGGTTTGTAAGAGTAATATTGATTAAAATGCTTTTGCTGTATTAATGTTTCACTATATTCTAAAGACTGTATATATCTCCTTTACATATATTATAAGGTCATCGCTGCTTGTATTGTATGTGTGAAACAACAGGTGGTTTCCTTAAAATACTTTACAAGATAAGAATGCGAAGCCAGAAGACAGAGAATAACAGAAATAGAGATCTTCAGCAATCGCTCATTCTTTGACAAGACAGACTCCAGGAATACTTTGGAACTGTGTCTTCTGAATATTACCTTCTATGTCACTGAAACTTGTAATATATATATGATTAGCTAACTTTATACTTCACTGTGATTGGAGGGCATGTAAAAGCCCACTTCTCTTATGGTATAAATAAAAGCTCTCTCTGTCATAGGACAGAGCAGTGTTATACATACAACTGTGTAGTGTGACTTCTTGCTCTCCGGCCGGCTGTATCCAGAACCATGAATCTCCAAGACAGAAGGGCTACTAAGGCGTTGATAGTTGAGGTGTAAGCTTATTACCCTAACACGTGCTTACGCAAGGTTGCGTAAAATAGCGAGCGCAATTTTCTTTTATCCACACAATAGAAATTCAATTTAAGGCGGGATAGAAGACATAGTTATACATTAACAAGTAACTATCCGATTTTAAAAGCAGATTACTATAATATTTGTTTAAAGTGTACTACCTCTGGGTCAAGCTACCAATCAAAGGGAGTGATATTTTTCTGTACAGAAAACATTGTGTATTAGTTTGAGTTGAAAGTAGGTGTGGATGTATTGAACCCCGGAAACTGGGTTCCCGTGGAAGACGCTGAGTTAGCAGAGGCTTGGCGGCCTGAAGGCTAGCAACTTTGCGTATTGATATTGAGGCACGTAGTTTTACAGGAAAAACGTGCAGAGGAGCGTGATAGATAGTGATAGATTGATTTAAGGTTTTGGTGTTACGCTCCGGCTGTGGAGCGCAACTTGGGAATTCGACACCCGTGATCGTAGGGCGTATAGATAACAAGTATCTATAACCTGTGCGATTGGACCGCACATCTGTGTGTGTGATATGTGGCGCAACGTCATACCATTTGCGTATTTCCAGCAATTGCCTCATCATACACAAATGCTGTACTAGAAAATTCAGGATAAGATCAATGGTAAACTCTAATTCGGCAAATGGGAGGAACAAGAGAAGTGCAACATCACCCTTTGACAAAACCTGAAGAAGTTACGATTGGGCCTCTATGATGTTATACCCTTTTCTTTTTCCTACCAGCAGTGGCCCCTGACTAACTTATTCGACAGAGATTTTGTTATGTAAACTGAAATGTGAAATACATATATTGTACTCCCGCTCAGGAAGTACAACTGTACAAGGTATGTTAGATACTCCTCAAAGACTAATGTTGCATTCCACTGTTCTAGACTCATGTCCATCACAGGAAGAGGAAATTATCTCACAGATACCGGGTTCCCTATGAATTTAGGATGAACAGGACACTGGATTGATGGCTGAGGTAGTCCCAGTAGTGACATAACAAGCATAAACTTTAAGGGGTGTAGACCAAGTATTTAAGAATCAATACCCCGTAGTGCCCAATCCAGTTGTCATTTATAAGAAAATCCTCTCCACCTCTACAAATTGATCTGGGGTGGTTGGGCCTGAGCCGACTTTGTGGGGTCCATGCCCTGGACTTATACTTAGTATTAGGGATCTCCAGTAATAGAGCGGCCGTGAAGTGGCCTGGAGGCTTATCATATTTATTGCTAAATATATGTAACAAAGAGCTCTAAATTTTCTATTATTACATAGTATACAGTTCTTGTTACTAACAGCCCGCAGAGTGCGTGGGAAAATTCTTTAGTTTTTCTTGTCTAGAAGTAACCCCCTCCTGCAGCACCTGAGGATTGTTACCAGGTTGATTAGAGCAGTTTGCCATTCTATATTACAGTTAACACCCTGTAGGAATTTTAAATATGTATTGGTGTACACTGATGTTTTCTCAAACTGGGTAGAGGCATTTCTTGCCACCACAAATACTGCTGTGTTTACCGCCAAGAAAATTGTACAGAAATTTGTGTGTAGATTCGGTATCCTCAGGAGTAGGAGCAAAGTGATAGCTTGAAACTGGACTATTGTGGTCATAGACACTGCCACTAGTGTTACATAGCATCGGAACCACTCCCAGAGCCCCACTTAATGAATCATCCTCTTTTAAATTTTTGTATTGTTCTTTTTGTTTTGTTTTGTTTTGGAAGAAAACCTCATGTCATTATTGATCCGCACCATGATCAGAAATTCACCAAAGAGGTGACAGTACAGTACCTTATCGAGATGAACCAGCGTTTGAGAACTTAACAAAAGAACTTGAAACTGTTGATTCCTGGTATGCCAACTACTAACTCTCTTGATTGTGAACCAATAGACTGTGTTCTTATGCTCAGGTTGGCTAATAGACAGGTGGGAAGGACCGTACCAAGTTTGTTGACAGCACGACCCCTGTGAAAGTAGCCGAGAGAGAGACTTGGGTCTACGATTCCCATCGCAGAAAAGTCGGTAGTCCGGAAGGAACTCTTAAAGGGAGTGAGATCGCAGAAGTTTCACCCAAGAGTCTGTTCCGTGAAGACTGAGAGGCGGCACTGTGGAACACTACCTGAGCATACTAAAAGATTACAGAAAGACCAGTCACTGTAATGGATGTGCTATGGACAAGATTTGTTTTGTTCTATGTTTTTTCCCCTTTTTCACGCCGACAAACATTTTTTTCAGGACATTCTATTTTTGTGAGGTTTTTGTGAGGAGTCGAGTGTGGGACTGGAACTGGTTCTGGAGAAAGGAGTGATGTCTTTGTAGGATCCCAGGATCAGCCTGAGACTTTGTTAAAACCAGAAAAAATCAAAGGTCTAGTAGTTACAGAGTTCGGAGGCTATTGTCTGAGGAATACTGTATTTTGTAGTTATTGTGACCCTATAATTGAAGATGAGTGCATCCAGAGATGTCAATCTAGCAATAAGGCAGCATTTGACAGACATCCATTGAGTGATTACCACTCACTAGTGGGTAAGGTCTTAAACCAAACAGAATGTTGGATGTGCTCACAGGTACCTCTAAGACCAAATAATGCAGGATTAGTGCCCTATTCTTTAGAGTTAGCTGAGGTACTTGAATGACACGGAATGAGGGGGGACAGGGGACGGTGGACAAGGAATATAATATAACTAGACCACCTAGTCTTAAGATCCACCAGTACCATAGATAAATCTCTGGTATGTTTAAATCTCACCAATTTCAGGAAATCAGGAAATTGGGAGGTAATCAGGAACAATCAGACAATGGCTATTCACACATAGCAGATAAAGAGCTCATTAATATCTGTGGAAGAAAGGTTTATGAATGGCTCTCCCTGAACTCCAACGGTTTGTTATCTAGGAAGAACACTACCTGAAATAATAACCCTTGTTCAATGATGAAACAGACCTAGCGTACGATCCAGAAATGGAAACAATGTTCAAGGAGTGATAGGAATATATACCATAAAAAGGTTATATGTCTCTTTCACGATTTGTTTGTGTTTTCTCCCTCTGCCCAGCAAAACCTCTATCGAACCCAAACATCAGTGTGCAAAGACATAGGTACATGTATGTGTGCAACGTTCATTCAAGTCAGACATCATAGGCCATAGCACTGTTCCAGCATACTCTATAGGTTGAATGTTGTCCCACACCCAACCAGTGGTCCCTTGACCTCCGAGTGCATATAGAGGATGTCCCGTCCTCCTCCCTGTCTTTCCCAAATATAGTCAATGTCTGATTTGCAAAATGAATACATACGTGTGTCTAGGTCACCGATTATGTTTTTGAAATATTTTTTTGTAATTATGTTTAGTGTGACAGTTATGACAGTTATTGGCTACTGTCGAAGGGTGGACTGTCGGAGTCAAAAAATATTACATACACAGCAAATACAAACTCCAAACACATGGGTCACTGTGCATGCGCATACACGCAGTATGCACAGCGATATATGGTAGCATACACATTCACACAGACAAGCCACAAAGATATATTCAACACATGGCCCTCATTCCGAGTAGTGATGAGCGCCGGAAATTTTTCGGGTTTTGTGTTTTGGTTTTGGGTTCGGTTCCGCGGCCGTGTTTTGGGTTCGACCGCGTTTTGGCAAAACCTCACCGGTTTTTTTTTGTCGGATTCGGGTGTGTTTTGGATTCGGGTGTTTTTTTCAAAAAACACTAAAAAACAGCTTAAATCATAGAATTTGGGGGTAATTTTAATCCCAAAGTATTATTAACCTCAAAAAACATAATTTCCACTCATTTTCAGCCTATTCTGAACACCTCACACCTCACAATATTATTTTTAGTCCTAAAATTTGCACCGAGGTCGCTGTGTGAGTAAGATAAGCGACCCTAGTGGCCGACACAAACACCGTGCCCATCTAGGAGTGGCACTGCAGTGTCACGCAGGATGTCCCTTCCAAAAAACCCTCCCCAAACAGCACATGACGCAAAGAAAAAAAGAGGCGCAATGAGGTAGCTGACTGTGTGAGAAAGATAAGCGACCCTAGTGGCCGACACAAACACCGTGCCCATCTAGGAGTGGCACTGCAGTGTCACGCAGGATGTCCCTTCCAAAAAACCCTCCCCAAACAGCACATGACGCAAAGAAAAAAAGAGGCGCAATGAGGTAGCTGACTGTGTGAGAAAGATAAGCGACCCTAGTGGCCGACACAAACACCGGGCCCATCTAGGAGTGGCACTGCAGTGTCACGCAGGATGTCCCTTCCAAAAAACCCTCCCCAAACAGCACATGACGCAAAGAAAAAAAGAGGCGCAATGAGGTAGCTGACTGTGTGAGAAAGATAAGCGACCCTAGTGGCCGACACAAACACCGGGCCCATCTAGGAGTGGCACTGCAGTGTCACGCAGGATGTCCCTTCCAAAAAACCCTCCCCAAACAGCACATGACGCAAAGAAAAAAAGAGGCGCAATGAGGTAGCTGACTGTGTGAGAAAGATAAGCGACCCTAGTGGCCGACACAAACACCGGGCCCATCTAGGAGTGGCACTGCAGTGTCACGCAGGATGTCCCTTCCAAAAAACCCTCCCCAAACAGCACATGACGCAAAGAAAAAAAGAGGCGCAATGAGGTAGCTGACTGTGTGAGAAAGATAAGCGACCCTAGTGGCCGACACAAACACCGGGCCCATCTAGGAGTGGCACTGCAGTGTCACGCAGGATGTCCCTTCCAAAAAACCCTCCCCAAACAGCACATGACGCAAAGAAAAAAAGAGGCGCAATGAGGTAGCTGACTGTGTGAGAAAGATAAGCGACCCTAGTGGCCGACACAAACACCGGGCCCATCTAGGAGTGGCACTGCAGTGTCACGCAGGATGTCCCTTCCAAAAAACCCTCCCCAAACAGCACATGACGCAAAGAAAAAAAGAGGCACAATGAGGTAGCTGACTGTGTGTGTGAGAAAGATAAGCGACCCTAGTGGCCGACACAAACACCGTGCCCATCTAGGAGTGGCACTGCAGTGTCACGCAGGATGTCCCTTCCAAAAAACCCTCCCCAAACAGCACATGACGCAAAGAAAAATAAAAGAAAAAAGAGGTGCAAGATGGAATTGTCCTTGGGCCCTTCCCACCCACCCTTATGTTGTAACTATAAACAAAACAGGACATGCACACTTTAACCAACCCATCATTTCAGTGACAGGGTCTGCCACACGACTGTGACTGAAATGACGGGTTGGTTTGGACCCCCACCCAAAAAGAAGCAATTAATCTCTCCTTGCACAAACTGGCTCTACAGAGGCAAGATGTCCACCTCATCATCATCCTCCGATATATCACCGTGTACATCCCCCTCCTCACAGATTATCAATTCGTCCCCACTGGAATCCACCATGTCAGCTCCCTGTGTACTTTGTGGAGGCAATTGCTGCTGGTCAATGTCTCCGCGGAGGAATTGATTATAATTCATTTTAATGAACATCATCTTCTCCACATTTTCTGGATGTAACCTCGTACGCCGATTGCTGACAAGGTGAGCGGCGGCACTAAACACTCTTTCGGAGTACACACTTGTGGGAGGGCAACTTAGGTAGAATAAAGCCAGTTTGTGCAAGGGCCTCCAAATTGCCTCTTTTTCCTGCCAGTATAAGTACGGACTGTGTGACGTGCCTACTTGGATGCGGTCACTCATATAATCCTCCACCATTCTATCAATGGTGATAGAATCATATGCAGTGACAGTAGACGACATGTCCGTAATGGTTGTCAGGTCCTTCAGTCCGGACCAGATGTCAGCATCAGCAGTCGCTCCAGACTGCCCTGCATCACCGCCAGCGGGTGGGCTCGGAATTCTGAGCCTTTTCCTCGCACCCCCAGTTGCGGGAGAATGTGAAGGAGGAGATGTTGACAGGTCGCGTTCCGCTTGACTTGACAATTTTCTCACCAGCAGGTCTTTGAAACCCAGCAGACTTGTGTGCGCCGGAAAGAGAGATCCAAGGTAGGTTTTAAATCTAGGATCGAGCACGGTGGCCAAAATGTAGTGCTCTGATTTCAACAGATTGACCACCCGTGAATCCTTGTTAAGCGAATTAAGGGCTCCATCCACAAGTCCCACATGCCTAGCGGAATCGCTCTGTCTTAGCTCCTCCTTCAATGTCTCCAGCTTCTTCTGCAAAAGCCTGATGAGGGGAATGACCTGACTCAGGCTGGCAGTGTCTGAACTGACTTCACGTGTGGCAAGTTCAAAGGGCATCAGAACTTTGCACAACGTTGAAATCATTCTCCACTGCGCTTGAGACAGGTGCATTCCACCTCCTATATCGTGGTCAGTTGTATAGGCTTGAATGGCCTTTTGCTGCTCCTCCAACCTCTGAAGCATATAGAGGGTTGAATTCCACCTCGTTACCACCTCCTGCTTCAGATGATGGCAGGGCAGGTTCAGGCGTTTTTGGTGGTGCTCCAGTCTTCTGTACGTGCTGCCTGTACGCCGAAAGTGTCCCGCAATTTTTCTGGCCACCGCCAGCATCTCTTGCACGCCCCTGTCGTTTTTTAAAAAATTCTGCACCACCAAATTCAAGGTATGTGCAAAACATGGGACGTGCTGGAATTTGCCCAGATGTAATGCACGCACAATATTGCTGGCGTTGTCCGATGCCACAAATCCACAGGAGAGTCCAATTGGGGTAAGCCATTCCGCGATGATCTTCCTCAGTTGCCGTAAGAGGTTTTCAGCTGTGTGCGTATTCTGGAAACCGGTGATACAAAGCGTAGCCTGCCTAGGAACGAGTTGGCGTTTGCGAGATGCTGCTACTGGTGCCGCCGCTGCTGTTCTTGCGGCGGGAGTCCATACATCTACCCAGTGGGCTGTCACAGTCATATAGTCCTGACCCTGCCCTGCTCCACTTGTCCACATGTCCGTGGTTAAGTGGACATTGGGTACAGCTGCATTTTTTAGGACACTGGTGACTCTTTTTCTGAGGTCTGTGTACATTTTCGGTATCGCAACCCTAGAGAAATGGAACCTAGATGGTATTTGGTACCGGGGACACAGTACCTCCAACAAGTCTCTAGTTGGCTCTGCAGTAATGATGGATACCGGAACCACGTTTCTCACCACCCAGGATGTCAAGGCCTCAGTTATCCGCTTTGCAGTAGGATGACTGCTGTGATATTTAATCTTCCTCGCAAATGACTGTTGGACAGTCAATTGCTTGGTGGAAGTAGTAAAAGTGGTCTTACGACTTCCCCTCTGGGATGACCATCGACTCCCAGCAGCAACAACAGCAGCGCCAGCAGCAGTAGGCGTTACACGCAAGGATGCATCGGAGGAATCCCAGGCAGGAGAGGACTCGTCAGAATTGCCAGTGACATGGCCTGCAGGACTATTGGCATTCCTGGGGAAGGAGGAAATTGACACTGAGGGAGTTGGTGGGGTGGTTTGCGTGAGCTTGGTTACAAGAGGAAGGGATTTACTGGTCAGTGGAGTGCTTCCGCTGTCACCCAAAGTTTTTGAACTTGTCACTGACTTATTATGAATGCGCTGCAGGTGACGTATAAGGGAGGATGTTCCGAGGTGGTTAACGTCCTTACCCCTACTTATTACAGCTTGACAAAGGGAGCACACGGCTTGACACCTGTTGTCCGCATTTCTGGTGAAATACCTCCACACCGAAGAGCTGATTTTTTTGGTATTTTCTCCTGGCATGTCAACGGCCATATTCCTCCCACGGACAACAGGTGTCTCCCCGGGTGCCTGACTTAAACAAACCACCTCACCATCAGAATCCTCCTGGTCAATTTCCTCCCCAGCGCCAGCAACACCCATATCCTCCGCATCCTGGTGGACTTCAACACTGACATCTTCAATCTCACTATCAGGAACTGGACTGCGGGTGCTCCTTCCAGCACTTGCAGGGGGCGTGCAAATGGTGGAAGGCGCATGCTCTTCACATCCAGTGTTGGGAAGGTCAGGCATCGCAACCGACACAATTGGACTCTCCTTGTGGATTTGGGATTTCGAAGAACGCACAGTTCTTTGCTGTGCTTTTGCCAGCTTGAGTCGTTTCATTTTTCTAGCGAGAGGCTGAGTGCTTCCATCCTCATGTGAAGCTGAACCACTAGCCATGAACATAGGCCAGGGCCTCAGCCGTTCCTTGCCACTCCGTGTGGTAAATGGCATATTGGCAAGTTTACGCTTCTCCTCCGACAATTTTATTTTAGGTTTTGGAGTCTTTTTTTTTCTGATATTTGGTGTTTTGGATTTGACATGCTCTGTACTATGACATTGGGCATCGGCCTTGGCAGACGACGTTGCTGGCATTTCATCGTCTCGGCCATGACTAGTGGCAGCAGCTTCAGCACGAGGTGGAAGTGGATCTTGATCTTTCCCTAATTTTGGAACCTCAACTTTTTTGTTCTCCATATTTTATAGGCAGAACTAAAAGGCACCTCAGGTAAACAATGGAGATGGATGGATTGGATACTAGTATACTATATATACAATTATGGACGGACTGCCACGGTTAGGTGGTATAAAAAAACCACGGTATAAAAAAACCACGGTCTAAAAAAACCACGGTATAAAAAAACCACGGTATAAAAAAACCACGGTTAAACCACGGTATAAAAAAACCACGGTATAAAAAAACCACGGTATAAAAAAACCGCACTGTACACTGGTTGATAAAGAGATAGTAGTATACTCGTAACAATTAGGATGACACTATGACGGTATAAAGAATGAAAAAAAAACCACGGTTAGGTGGTAGGTATATAATAAATAATACAATTCTGGTCGGACGGACTGCCTGCCGTGTGCCGACACAGAGGTAGCCACAGCCGTGAACTACCGCACTGTACACTGGTTGATAAAGAGATAGTAGTATACTCGTAACAATTAGGATGACACTATGACGGTATAAAGAATGAAAAAAAAACCACGGTTAGGTGGTAGGTATATAATAAATAATACAATTCTGGTCGGACGGACTGCCTGCCGTGTGCCGACACAGAGGTAGCCACAGCCGTGAACTACCGCACTGTACACTGGTTGATAAAGAGATAGTAGTATACTCGTAACAATTAGGATGACACTATGACGGTATAAAGAATGAAAAAAAAACCACGATTAGGTGGTAGGTATATAATAAATAATACAATTCTGGTCGGACGGACTGCCTGCCGTGTGCCGACACAGAGGTAGCCACAGCCGTGAACTACCGCACTGTACACTGGTTGATAAAGAGATAGTAGTATACTCGTAACAATTAGGATGACACTATGACGGTATAAAGAATGAAAAAAAAACCACGGTTAGGTGGTAGGTATATAATAAATAATACAATTCTGGTCGGACGGACTGCCTGCCGTGTGCCGACACAGAGGTAGCCACAGCCGTGAACTACCGCACTGTACACTGGTTGATAAAGAGATAGTAGTATACTCGTAACAATTAGGATGACACTATGACGGTATAAAGAATGAAAAAAAAACCACGGTTAGGTGGTAGGTATATAATAAATAATACAATTCTGGTCGGACGGACTGCCTGCCGTGTGCCGACACAGAGGTAGCCACAGCCGTGAACTACCGCACTGTACACTGGTTGATAAAGAGATAGTAGTATACTCGTAACAATTAGGATGACACTATGACGGTATAAAGAATGAAAAAAAAACCACGGTTAGGTGGTAGGTATATAATAAATAATACAATTCTGGTCGGACGGACTGCCTGCCGTGTGCCGACACAGAGGTAGCCACAGCCGTGAACTACCGCACTGTACACTGGTTGATAAAGAGATAGTAGTATACTCGTAACAATTAGGATGACACTATGACGGTATAAAGAATGAAAAAAAAACCACGGTTAGGTGGTAGGTATATAATAAATAATACAATTCTGGTCGGACGGACTGCCTGCCGTGTGCCGACACAGAGGTAGCCACAGCCGTGAACTACCGCACTGTACACTGGTTGATAAAGAGATAGTAGTATACTCGTAACAATTAGGATGACACTATGACGGTATAAAGAATGAAAAAAAAACCACGGTTAGGTGGTAGGTATATAATAAATAATACAATTCTGGTCGGACGGACTGCCTGCCGTGTGCCGACACAGAGGTAGCCACAGCCGTGAACTACCGCACTGTACACTGGTTGATAAAGAGATAGTAGTATACTCGTAACAATTAGGATGACACTATGACGGTATAAAGAATGAAAAAAAAACCACGGTTAGGTGGTAGGTATATAATAAATAATACAATTCTGGTCGGACGGACTGCCTGCCGTGTGCCGACACAGAGGTAGCCACAGCCGTGAACTACCGCACTGTACACTGGTTGATAAAGAGATAGTAGTATACTCGTAACAATTAGGATGACACTATGACGGTATAAAGAATGAAAAAAAAACCACGGTTAGGTGGTAGGTATATAATAAATAATACAATTCTGGTCGGACGGACTGCCTGCCGTGTGCCGACACAGAGGTAGCCACAGCCGTGAACTACCGCACTGTACACTGGTTGATAAAGAGATAGTAGTATACTCGTAACAATTAGGATGACACTATGACGGTATAAAGAATGAAAAAAAAACCACGGTTAGGTGGTAGGTATATAATAAATAATACAATTCTGGTCGGACGGACTGCCTGCCGTGTGCCGACACAGAGGTAGCCACAGCCGTGAACTACCGCACTGTACTGTGTCTGCTGCTAATATAGACTGGTTGATATTTAAAGAGATATTAGTAGTATACAACAATACTATACTGGTGGTCAGGCACTGGTCACCACTCCTGCAGCAAAAGTGTGCACTGTTAATTAATATAATTGTACTCCTGGCTCCTGCTAACAACCTGCAGTGCTCCCCAGTCTCCCCCACAATTAATTATAAGCTTTTAATTTATACATTGATGACTGTGCAGCACACTGGGCTGAGCTGAGTGCACACAGACTGAGTCACACTGTGTGACTGACTGTGCTGTGTATCGTTTTTTTTTTCAGGCAGAGAACGGATATAGCAGAGAGAAGTGAACGGATATATTATATTAAATAAAAGTTAGCAACTGCACTGGTCACTGACTGTGGTAAACTAACTCTGTCTGCGACTCTGCACAATCTCTCTCTATCTAATCTATCTATCTCTATTCTAATGGAGAGGACGCCAGACACGTCCTCTCCCTATCAATCTCAATGCACGAGTGAAAATGGCGGCGACGCGCGGCTCCTTATATAGAATCCGAGTCTCGCGAGAATCCGACAGCGTCATGATGACGTTCGGGCGCGCTCGGGTTAACCGAGCAAGGCGGGAAGATCCGAGTCGCTCGGACCCGTGAAAAAAAAAGTGAAGTTCGTGCGGGTTCGGATTCAAAGAAACCGAACCCGCTCATCTCTAATTCCGAGTTGTTCGCTCGCAAGCCGATTTTAGCAGCATTGCACACGCTAAGCCGCCGCCTACTGGGAGTGAATCTTAGCTTCTTAAAATTGCGAACGAAAGATTTGCAATATTGCGAAAAAACTTCTCTGTGCAGTTTCTGAGTAGCTCGAGACTTACTCTGCCAGTGCGATCAGTTCAGTGCTTGTCGTTCCTGGTTTGACGTCACAAACACACCCAGCGTTCGCCCAGACACTCCTCCGTTTCTCCAGCCACTCCCGCGTTTTTCCCAGAAACGGTAGCGTTTTTTACCACACGCCCATAAAACGGCCTGTTTCCGCCCAGTAACACCCACTTCCTGTCAATCACATTACGATCGCCTGAACGAAGAAAAAAACGTGAGTAAAATACCTAACTTCATAGTAAATTTACTTGGCGCAGTCGCAGTGCGAACATTGCGCATGCGCACTAAGTGGCAAATCGCTGCGATGCGATTAAATTTACCGAGCGAACAACTCGGAATGACCACCCATATTTCACACAACACATAAATTAAACATGTCAAGCACCAGACATTATAATGTATTTATATGAGAGTTATAACATCAGATATATATGTATTATTAGAACGGAACAAGATAAACATGTCATGCTTGGAGTCAAAATGATCAAGGGAATGAGTGTGTTAATTTGATAGCTATGGTCAGATTGTAGCACAGTGCAATGAATAGTTATGATTAAATGTAGTAATATGAAGCCACAATTCTAAAGTGAACAAAAGACTTACTGAAGACTTGAAAACTAGCTCCACGGCATGGCCCTGGGGGCAGACACATGTGTTTGCATCTTAGGACAAAGGCCCTGACACTGACCTATGAACCGTCTAGTTCTTGAGAGGTATGGCCCCTGGACCAATGGAAGAAGATGAATCCCACTGTTGTATACACACATTATTTTACTGTATAAAGGGACTCAGATGACACACACACACACACACACACACACACACACACACACACACCATTATCAGAAATCTCCTACTTTATGACTGGTGCCTGGGACCAGTGAAACTAAGCATATGTATATGTGGCTGTAATGGATTCTTTTGTAACTACAACTGCTTCTAGTGGATTGTAACACTGTAACCATATATATACTGTACATGTGTTATATTGTATGCATACCCTTTTAATATCAAATATATACATCTCTGAGCATTGGACCTCAGCCACTGTGTGCGAGTGCTTGTTTTCTCTTAAGGGATGTAGTGTTTGCGATGTACAGCTAACTAATATGTATGTTGATATCACCATAAGCAGACAAAGGTACTGAGGGTTTTGAACACACATATATATATATATATATATATATATATATATATAGGCTTCCAGAAAGAAACAGCGGCACTCAGAGATTTGATGAAAAGTAGTAAGTGTATTCAAAAAAGTTTACATAAAGCCGACGTTTCGAGGCTCACTTGCCCCTTTGTCAAGGTGTGTAACAGTGACTGTGTGTGTGTGTTTACCTTATATCCCAGTGGAGTCCATCAGTGCACAGGTGCGCGGCCGGGGACGCGACAGAGCTGCTGTGTTTCCGGTCGCGGCATGGTGACGTCAGTGTGAGTGCGTCTGTTGCGATGGCAACTGAGACGCCAAAGTCCGATATCCACAGCGGTGACATGACATGGATAGCATCAGTGCCAAACTAATGAGTGAAAGTGCACGTGCCAAATACCAGAAACCTCTACACCTGGGAGACCTATTTCCTCTGTGGGACATGATGTGACAAATGTGCCGGGGGGCCAGGGTGATGCATGGCACCTGGGTGAATTTGACAGAGGTGGATGCTAGATTCCCCATGCCCGTGGGATGTACGGAATCCGGGGGCTTAATGGGGGATATTAGCATATGGGTCAGACAGCGTGTCTGAGCTGTGGCTACTATGCGTGCCTTGGCAGCGCTGGTGATTGTGCTGCCCACCAGTGTGAAAACACGGGGGCTCTGCCAGTGGACAAATGGGGGGATGCTGTAAGTGAGCCACAGCACCATGGGGTCAGCTGTGGGCCTGGCCAGTAGAACCAAGTGTATGCGACCTGCATCCACCATGTCAACCCCTGAATACCAGCAGGAACTGGAGCACCTTCTCAACCAGGCTAAGTCCAACGGTCTACTAACAGGAAAGTTGTGCGAGGCACTCAAGCAGGACCATCCACTTGTACCCCTCTTCTTTGTGGTACCCAAAATTCACAAGAATGCTACGTCCCCGCCAGGCAGACCGATTATTGCGGCAAGGGACTCTATTTTTCAACCCATTTCCACATTCTTAGACGGAATCCTGCAACCGTTGATCATCAAACATCACAACTACATCAAAGACACCACCAGTTTCCTGGAGCGGATTAATAACATCGGGCAGGTTCCCCCAGGGACATTAATGTGCGTGATAGACGTCAAGAGTTTATACACCAGCATCCCGCACCAAGAAGGTTTACAAGCCATGCATGATTACCTCATAAAGGAGAAGATGGACACCGTCGACATTGGGCTTTTCATGCAACTTCTCACGTTGACTTTGAAAAGGAACTTCTTTATGTTTAACGGCAGATTCTTCCGGCAGCGAACAGGGTGCGCGATGGGGAGCAATGTCTCCCCATCGTTTGCCAACGTCTTTATGTTCCAAGAGGAACAGGCGGTGTTCTTTGACAACCGAGCCATAGCACAGCATATCCTAATGTTCGTCAGATATATAGACGATTTGTTCTTGCTCTGGACAGGGGACGTAGCTCTATTTGAACAACTAATAGAGGAAGCCAACAACAGACCCTCCACAATTAAGTACACCTACACCACCAGCAGCGACTCCGTGAATTATCTAGACGTCAAGATAACTGTCAAGGACAGCACACTAACCACCAGCCTGTTCTCCAAACCCACGGACAAGAACGTCCTATTGAGGGCCAATAGCCACCATCCGAGACCCCTCAAAGATGGTCTCCCCAGATCACAGATGATAAGGGCCTCCAGGATCATCAGCGACCGTTCCAGCCTAGATCAAGAACTGGAATTTATGGTTAACAAATTCACCCAAAGGGGGTATGACTACCATAAATTACAATTTCAGAAAAAAGAGATCATGGCCATACCGAGGGAGACTTTATTGACTCCCACAGTACGTAAGAACAAAGCGGTAATACCTTTTGTGAACCAGTTCAGCACAGCTAGTCCAGTAATCCAGAGAGCGACCAGAGCCCTGTGGCCCATAGTGGCCTCCGACACGAAACTTCCGTCATTCAAAGAAAAACGCCCCATGTTATGCTTCTCCAGAGGCAAAAGCATCAGGGACATCATCGTGCATTCGGACATCACAGGATTCCAAAACGAGGCACAACGACCCTCTACTTTCCTCACTAAGGCTCCAGGCTGCTACAGGTGCCTCAAGTGCACCACATGTAACAACATGACCATCGGGTCAGTTTTCAAACACCCCCATAAGGAGAGGATCTATCAAATCAGACATGTGGTGACATGCACAACCACACATATTGTGTATACACTCACCTGCCCGTGCCACCTAGTATACGTGGGCAAATCCATCAGAACTTTCAGAGAAAGGATGGCCCTCCACAGGTCCGCAATTAAGCAGGCGCTGATGGGTAAACCCTCCGAACAACCCGTGGCCAGACACTTCGCGTTGATGGGCCATTCACTGAACGACTTGAAGCATCAAATCATCGATCACGTGCCCCGCAGCATCCGAGGAGGAGACAGGGATCGAAGATTACTGCATATTGAATCCAGATGGATCTATGAACTGGGCACCGTCAGCCCAGGAGGTCTAAATGAGAAATTCTCCTGGAACATCTTTCTATAACCCAGTGATGAGCCATCCAGCATTGAACTGTTCGTCCATCTGGCCCCTGACAGCTCAGCATCTTCTCACAGCCACTTATGTCTAGCTGGCCACACACCATAACCGCACGCACCCCCGTTGGTGACACCTCGGGTCCATTTGACATGGTGGATGCAGGTCGCATACACTTGGTTCTACTGGCCAGGCCCACAGCTGACCCCATGGTGCTGTGGCTCACTTACAGCATCCCCCCATTTGTCCACTGGCAGAGCCCCCGTGTTTTCACACTGGTGGGCAGCACAATCACCAGCGCTGCCAAGGCACGCATAGTAGCCACAGCTCAGACACGCTGTCTGACCCATATGCTAATATCCCCCATTAAGCCCCCGGATTCCGTACATCCCACGGGCATGGGGAATCTAGCATCCACCTCTGTCAAATTCACCCAGGTGCCATGCATCACCCTGGCCCCCCGGCACATTTGTCACATCATGTCCCACAGAGGAAATAGGTCTCCCAGGTGTAGAGGTTTCTGGTATTTGGCACGTGCACTTTCACTCATTAGTTTGGCACTGATGCTATCCATGTCATGTCACTGCTGTGGATATCGGACTTTGGCGTCTCAGTTGCCATCGCAACAGACGCACTCACACTGACGTCACCATGCCGCGACCGGAAACACAGCGGCTCCGTCGCGTCCCCGGCCGCGCACCTGTGCACTGATGGACTCCACTGGGATATAAGGTAAGCACACACACACAGTCACTGTTACACACCTTGACAAAGGGGCAAGTGAGCCCCGAAACGTCGGCTTTATGTAAACTTTTTTGAATACACTTACTACTTTTCATCAAATCCCCGAGTGCCGCTGTTTCTTTCTGGAAGCCTGCATCATCACTACAGAAGGCACCGAGGTTCCTGACGTCTGACAGGAGAGTGCCAGTCCTATTTGGGAAATATATATATATATATATATATATATATATATAAAAGAATATGACATCCCCTTCATGCTTCATGTTTTTTAATGTAATATTTTAAGGATTTTTTATGTCCGATAGATGGGCCTCACCACGCCCAGAAAATGGTCAGATGACACCCGGGAACGCCTTCCGCCTGTCAGTCTTCTTGCGATCACCGCTGTGATCACTTTCTTCAGTGTCCTCGTCGTTGCCAGGCAATGATGCACCTGCACAATGCGGCCGCCGCGCATGCATAGAAATGACCTATTTGCACCGCTCTGACAAACTGCAGCATGCGAATGGGTCATAATGATCCCCATTGTCTGTGCCGGAGAACATGGCATATGTGTGGCAGCAATCCACTACAGAGGACTGATGATGGAGCGCAAGACATGATAGGACTATTTATGTTTGTTTTTGTTTTTCTGTTTGTACTTGTGTAACCAAGCCCAAACCTGAATATACTCCGCACAGTGTCTGCTACCTTTAAAGTGCTGTAACTGGAAAACATGCCTGAGAGTCCTTATTTCATGTACCCGTGTTACATTTGGTCTTCCATACAGGGGACCCATCTGCACTGCCACATCGCTGCGCAAAAACCAGACGCCTTCAGCATGGCCAAAGCATTTAAAGCCAAATTACCGATTACGTGCAGTGCCGTTTCTTGCGGCGGGTGAGCCGTGCAACCGCACAGGGCGCCCGCCGCGGCACTTTGCGTGTCCTTGTCTGCTCCTCCTTCCTCTTCCTGAGCACTCCTGCTCGGGTGGCGGAGTTTCGCGGAACGACGTGATTGCGTCATGACGTCACGGCGCAATCGCGTAATTCCAAGAAACCACGCCCCCCAAGCAGGAGTACTCGGATGATGGAGGAGGAGCAGACTACCTGGAAGGAGGAGGCGGCCGGCGCGAGGGAGGTAAGGCAGCCTGACTTCGAAGAGCGGGAAGGTTCTGTATATGTAAGTAGTCTCTCTCTCTCCCCCCCTTCCTCCCCTCCCCCCCACTTGACACCTGCCTGCTGCACTGTATTTAATGGGTACACCTGCCTGCCGCACTGTATTTAATGGGGACACCTGCCTGCCGCACTGTATTTAATGGGGACATCTGCCTGTGTACTGTGTAAAATGGGGACACCTGCCTGCCGCACTGTATTTAATGGGGACACCTGCCTGCCGCACTGTATTTAATGGGGACACCTGCCTGCCGCACTGTATTTAATGGGGACACCTTCCTGCCGCACTATATTTAATGGGGACATCTTCCTGTGTACTGTGTAAAATGGGGACACCTGCCTGTCGTAGTGTATAAAATGGGGACACCTGCCTGCATAGGGTATAAAATGGGGACACCTGCCTGCCATACTGTGTAAAAAGGGGACATGTGCCTGCTGCACTGTCTAAAATGGGGACATGTGCCTGCCGCACTGTGTAAAATGGGGACATGTGCCTGCCGCACTGTGTAAAATGGGGACATGTGCCTGCCGCACTGTGTAAAATGGGGACATGTGCCTTCCGCACTGTGTAAAATGGGGACACCTGCCTGCGTAATGTGTAAAATGGGGACACCTGCCTGCGTAATGTGTAAAATGGGGACACCTGCCTGCGTAATGTGTAAAATGGGGACACCTGCCTGCCATACTGTATACAATGGGGACACTTGCCTGCCATGATGTGTAAAATGGGACACCTGCCTGCCGTACTGTGTAAAATGGGGACTTTAGATTTTTTTATTTTTCCCTGTGGTGGCCGTGATGATATCAGATGAGGCCACGCCCACTTTAATGAGCCCACGCCCATTTTAATGAGGGGGGGGGGGGCATTTTGAAATCTAGCACTGGGAGCCAAATTGGCTAGAAACTGCCCTGATTACATGAGTATGGTTTGCTGACCAAAATAACTGTAGTTACGTTCAATCTGAATTGCATTATGATAAATTACCACTGTGAAGTTTAAACAGTTGCTATTTTTGTCTTTTTCATAAGTGCAAATGCTGTCTGCTAATCAAAAGACAGGTTTGGTTACTGTGTAATCAGAGGAAGATGGGTTTGGCTGCTGTGTAATCAGAGGAAGATAGGTTTGGCTACTGTGTAATCAGAGGAAGATAGGTTTGGCTACTATGTAATCAGAGGAAGATAGGTTTGGCTACTGTGTAATCAGAGGAAGATAGGTTTGGCTACTGTGTAATCAGAGGAAGATGGGTTTGGCTACTGTGTAATCAGAGGAGGATGGGTTTGGCTACTGTGTAATCAGAGGAAGATAGATTTGGCTACTGTGTAATCAGAGGAAGACGGGTGTGGCTACTGTGTAATCAGAGAAAGATAGGTTTGGTTACTTTGTAATCAGAGGAAGATGGGTTTGGCTACTGTGTAATCAGAGAAAGATGGGTTTGGTTACTGTGTAATCAGAGGAAGATGGGTTTGGCTACTGTGTAATCAGAGGAAGATGGGTTTGGCTACTGTGTAATCAGAGGAAGATAGATTTGGCTACTGTGTAATCAGAGGAAGACGGGTTTGGCTACTGTGTAATCAGAGGAAGATGGGTTTGGCTACTGTGTAATTAGAGGAAGATAGATTTGGCTACTGTGTAATCAGAGGAAGACGGGTTTGGCTACTGTGTAATCAGAGGAAGATAGGTTTGGTTACTGTTTAATCAGAGGAAGATAGGTTTGGTTACTGTGTAATCAGAGGAAGATGGGTTTGGCTACTGTGTAATCAGAGGAAGATAGATTTGGCTACTGTGTAATCAGAGGAAGATAGGTTTGGTTACTGTGTAATCAGAGGAAGATAGGTTTGGTTACTGTGTAATCAGAGGAAGATGGGTTTGGTTACTGTGTAATCAGAGGAAGATAGATTTGGCTACTGTGTAATCAGAGGAAGACTGGTTTGGCTACTGTGTAATCAGGGGAAGATAGGTTTGGATACTGTGTAATCAGAGGAAGATAGGTTTGGTTACTGTGTAATCAGAGGAAGATAGGTTTGGTTACTGTGTAATCAGAGGAAGATAGGTTTGGTTACTGTGTAATCAGAGGAAGATGGGTTTGGTTACTGTGTAATCAGAGGAAGATAGATTTGGCTACTGTGTAATCAGAGGAAGACAGGTTTGGTTACTGTGTAATCAGAGGGAGACGGGTTTGGCTACTGTGTAATCAGAGGAAGACAGGTTTGGCTACTGTGTAATCAGAGGAAGACGGGTTTGGCTACTGTGTAATCAGAGGAAGATAGGTTTGGTTACTGTGTAATCAGAGGAAGATAGGTTTGGCTACTGTGTAATTAGAGGAAGATAGATTTGGCTACTGTGTAATCAGAGGAAGATGGGTTTGGCTACTGTGTAATCAGAGGAAGATGGGTTTGGCTACTGTGTAATCAGAGGAAGATAGGTTTGGCTACTGTGTAATCAGAGGAAGACAGGTTTGGCTACTGTGTAATCAGAGGAAGATGGGTTTGGCTACTGTGTAATCAGAGGAAGATGGGTTTGGCTACTGTGTAATCAGAGGAAGATGGGTTTGGCTGCTGTGTAATCAGAGGAAGATGGGTTTGGCTACTGTGTAATCAGAGGAAGATAGGTTTGGCTGCTGTGTAATCAGAGGAAGACGGGTTTGGCTACTGTGTAATCAGAGGAAGATGGGTTTGGCTACTGTGTAATCAGAGGAAGATAGGTTTGGCTGCTGTGTAATCAGAGGAAGACGGGTTTGGCTACTGTGTAATCAGAGGAAGATAGGTTTGGCTACTGTGTAATCAGAGGAAGATAGGTTTGGTTACTGTGTAATCAGAGGAAGACAGGTTTGGCTACTGTGTAATTAGAGGAAGATAGGTTTGGCTACTGTGTAATCAGAGGAAGACAGGTTTGGCTACTGTGTAATCAGAGGAAGACAGGTTTGGTTACTGTGTAATTAGAGGAAGATAGGTTTGGCTACTGTGTAAGCAGAGGAAGACAGGTTTGGCTACTGTGTAATCAGAGGAAGACAGGTTTGGTTACTGTGTAATTAGAGGAAGATAGGTTTGGCTACTGTGTAAGCAGAGGAAGACAGGTTTGGCTACTGTGTAATCAGAGGAAGACAGGTTTGGTTACTGTGTAATTAGAGGAAGATAGGTTTGGCTACTGTGTAAGCAGAGGAAGACAGGTTTGGCTACTGTGTAATCAGAGGAAGATAGGTTTGGTTACTGTGTAATCAGAGGAAGACAGGTTTGGCTACTGTGTAATTAGAGGAAGATAGGTTTGGCTACTGTGTAATCAGAGGAAGACAGGTTTGGCTACTGTGTAATCAGAGGAAGACAGGTTTGGTTACTGTGTAATTAGAGGAAGATAGGTTTGGCTACTGTGTAATCAGAGGAAGACAGGTTTGGCTACTGTGTGATCAGAGGAAGATAGGTTTGGTTACTGTGTAATTAGAGGAAGATAGGTTTGGCTACTGTGTAAGCAGAGGAAGACAGGTTTGGCTACTGTGTAATCAGAGGAAGATAGGTTTGGTTACTGTGTAATCAGAGGAAGACAGGTTTGGCTACTGTGTAATTAGAGGAAGATAGGTTTGGCTACTGTGTAATCAGAGGAAGACAGGTTTGGCTACTGTGTAATCAGAGGAAGATAGGTTTGGCTACTGTGTAATCAGAGGAAGACAGGTTTGGCTACTGTGTAATCAGAGGAAGATGGGTTTGGCTACTGTGTAATCAGAGGAAGACAGGTTTGGCTACTGTGTAATCAGAGGAAGACAGGTTTGGTTACTGTATAATCAGAGGAAGACAGGTTTGGCTACTGTGTAATTAGAGGAAGATAGGTTTGGCTACTGTGTAATCAGAGGAAGACAGGTTTGGCTACTGTGTAATCAGAGGAAGACAGGTTTGGTTACTGTGTAATTAGAGGAAGATAGGTTTGGCTACTGTGTAATTAGAGGAAGATAGGTTTGGCTACTGTGTAAGCAGAGGAAGACAGGTTTGGCTACTGTGTAATCAGAGGAAGATAGGTTTGGTTACTGTGTGATCAGAGGAAGATAGGTTTGGTTACTGTGTAATTAGAGGAAGATAGGTTTGGCTACTGTGTAAGCAGAGGAAGACAGGTTTGGCTACTGTGTAATCAGAGGAAGATAGGTTTGGTTACTGTGTAATCAGAGGAAGACAGGTTTGGCTACTGTGTAATTAGAGGAAGATAGGTTTGGCTACTGTGTAATCAGAGGAAAACAGGTTTGGCTACTGTGTAATCAGAGGAAGATAGGTTTGGCTACTGTGTAATTAGAGGAAGATGGGTTTGGCTACTGTGTAATTAGAGGAAGATAGGTTTGGCTACTGTGTAATCAGAGGAAGACAGGTTTGGCTACTGTGTAATCAGAGGAAGATGGGTTTGGCTACTGTGTAATCAGAGGAAGACAGGTTTGGCTACTGTGTAATCAGAGGAAGACAGGTTTGGCTACTGTGTAATCAGAGGAAGATAGGTTTGGCTACTGTGTAATCAGAGGAAGATAGGTTTGGCTACTGTGTAATCAGAGGAAGATAGGTTTGGCTACTGTGTAATCAGAGGGGATCCATTCTCTAGGTCGACCACACTTAGGTCAACAATGTCTAGGTCAACCACTATTGGTTGACAGTAACTAGGTCGACAGGGTTTCTTAGTCGACGTGTTCTTGGTCGACCGGTCAAAAGGTCAACATGATAGAAACCTGTGCCGAGCACAGCGAGGCACCTTGCTCAAAGCATAGCGAGCCATGCAAGGGGACACTATGCACTAATTGGAGTTCCCGGTCACTGTATGGAGAAAACAACACCAAATAAAAAACAAAAAAACTCATGTTGACCTTTTGACCTGCTGACCTAGAACATGTCGACCTAGAAACCCTGTCGACCTAGCATCCCTGTCGACCTGGTTACTGTCAACCAGTAGTGGTCGACCTAGACACTGTCGACCCAAAGATATATTTATATTATGGAAAAGCGTACAGGTGCACTTCACGGTGGTCTGCAGCTAGTTAGTTCTGAGATTATCCTCCAATCAGTTTGCCAGCACCAAGTCCTCTAGTTTCAGACTGCAGCTACCTCTTGGAAGGATCACGGAATCCTACGGGATAATTTGTCTACAAAGGAAAATTAGAGGAGCGCTTCATAGTGCAATATCGTTTATTCACAAGCAAGTATCACAGTGAAGGATTTCTTAACACCTCAGAATTCATCTGAGTGGGCTAAAATACCACTTGGTTTGATAAGAATTATCCCCTGGTATCGCCTCCACCAGCCGCCGATCAAGCGTAAGGTCCCTGGTCTTCGCGCCGCCTGCCTCGCGCATGCCGGGACACCGCTACTGTCTGCACGGGGGGGGGGGACGATTCAGGATACAGCGATAATGTCACCAGGCCATGCCCAACGCGTTTCATCATAAGGTTGGCCTTGGTGATGAGAGCTTCTGTTTTATGCCGGCTACAGCCAATCAGTGCACCCGTTCTTTAGATTAAACACACATGTGCACTTTCTCTTCACAGAAACCTTTTGTACAATTAATTGGTTTTCAGACAGCAGACAGCTTGTTTAACATAATACATAAAAAACATATATATATATATATATATATGAAATAGGAAACAGGAAAAACATAGTTGCCATAAAGCATCCTTAGAAATTACTTATAAATAGTTTATATACAAGTTGTGGAAAGCATAGAGGAATATAAGTTAGGGCAATTCTCAGATGTTTTCTATTTCCATACAACATAGAGGGTTATTCTCAGTTGTTAGCAAACCAGAAAAGTTAGCAATTGGGTAAAACCATGGGGGTAATTCCAAGTTGATCGCAGGAGGATTTTTTTTTAGCAATTGGGCAAAACCATGTGCACTGCAGGGGGGGGGGCAGACATAACATTTGCAGAGAGAGTTAGATTTGGGTGGGTTATTTTGTTTCTGTGAAGGGTAAATACTGGCTGCTTTAATTTTACACTGCAATTTAGATTTCAGTTTGAATACACCCCACCCAAATCTAACTCTCTCTGCACATGTTATATCTGCCCCTCCTGCAGTGCACATGGTTTTGCCCAACTGCTAAAAAATTTCCTGCTGCGATCAACTTGGAATTAACCCCCATGTGCACTGCAGGGGAGGCAGATATTACATGTGCAGAGAGAGATAGATTTGGGTGGGTTATTTTGTTTCTGTGCTGGGTAAATACTGGCCGCTTTATTTTTACACTGCAAATTAGATTGCAGATTGAATACACCCCACCCAAATCTAACTCTCTCTGCACATGTTATATCTGTCCACCCTGCACTGCACATGGGGGGTAATTCTGAGTTGATCGCAGCATCAAGTTTGTTAGCAATTGTGAAAAACCATGTGCACTGCAGGGGGACATATGTAACATGTGCAGAGAGAGTTAAGGGCCCTACACACTAAAAGATTATCTGTCCAATCTTTCTGGTTGGAACAAAAATCTGGTAATGTATGGGAGCAAATGACAATTGACCATTTGCTCTCAAACACTGGACAACAGACAAAAATGAACTTTCAAACAAATTGGTTAAGTTTGTTTCGTTAAAACAACTGATCTTAACAACCATTTCTGTCTATTTCTGGATTTTGGAAGCAAATGGTTGATTGTAATTTGCTCCCAAACATTGCCAGATTTTCATTCCAATCAGGCAGATTGGACAGATAATCTTTAAGTGTGTAGGGCCTTTTAGATTTGGGTGGGTTATTTCGTTTCTGTGCTGGGTAAATACTGGCTGCTTTATTTTTACACTGCGGTTTAGATTTCAGTTTGAACACACCCCACCCAAATCTAACTCTCTCTGCACATGTTATATCAGCCCCACCTGCAGTGCACATGGTTTTGCCCAACTGCTAACAAAGTTCCTGCTGTGATCAACTCAGAATTACCCCCATAGGCTTAATTGTCAGTCTCCCAGTTATATAGTAAAAACAAAAACAAAACATATACTTTTCAACGGATCAGACAAGTGCACCCTTATAAGTTTTTTTATATATATGTTTCCCTGCTACCTTGGTTATTCGCAGAGCCTAGCCTTTCAAACAGGAGACAAATTGCTACAATTTTTCACCTAGTTTCCCAGCCATTTACAATGTATCTTTTCAAAGGCCTATAGCAACATTATATTCTACTTTTTATTTGTAGTGCTGCTACAATCATTAGGTAAGACAGCAGTTTTTTTACTAGAATGCAGGAGGAATAGAAATAACTAATTCTTTTAACTTAACTACCACTTTTAGCAATATCTTAAGAGCCGTCAGACAAATCTAATAAAAGTTTCTTAAAGGGGAAGTACTGTATTTCTTTTTGGTTTTTACTTGCCAAATGGAACCAGGGTTTTACCCCTGAGTATCAGATGGAAAAATCCACTTATATCATTTTTAATACAGAGCAATAGTTGGTTATCTGCTCTTTCCAAAAATATATCTCTATCTGTTTCTATACTGCTGGCACTAGTCGCACGCCCTTTCTTCAATGTGAACAAGATTACCACAACAAGTCACACAGTACACCACAGACATATTCCACTGGAGTGCATGCTCCTATTGATATCCAAATAAATGAGGCGGCACTCAGAGAATTTGTAAATTGCAAACAGGTGTATTACAATCGGTAACGTTTCAGGGACATGCTCCCCTTCATCAGACCAACACACAAGTGAAAAAAAGTGCA
Organism: Pseudophryne corroboree; assembly: GCF_028390025.1. Taxonomy (NCBI): domain Eukaryota; kingdom Metazoa; phylum Chordata; class Amphibia; order Anura; family Myobatrachidae; genus Pseudophryne; species Pseudophryne corroboree. Next base: position 54,949,076 of record NC_086449.1, read on the forward strand.
ATAAGTACCTTCACTTACCCTGGTGACCTCCCTTACCAGCATTCTCCTCAGTCAAGCCGCCCGCAGCACTGTCCGATCACTTCTTGAATCTCACAACAAGGTGGAAGTGGCATCACGGGTCCCGGCTGTGTGACCTATGTAACGCTGTAAACAATACAAAATACAGTGTTACAACGTGTCTTATTACAATAAAAGCAATGTAAACTAAGTGCATACTTTAAGATTGTTTCCAAAACCAAGAGCAACATATTTGTGAATAAACAATGATCACTTGTTGGAAACATATGATAATGTGTCACATCTATCGTACATAAAAAATCATTCAAATATTACATTAAAAACATGAAGCATGAAGGGATGATATCATATTCTTATAAAAGTATCGTACAAGATCTTATGTTATCTATATATAGTTTTTTATTTTTTTTTAGATATTTACTTAGGTGTGACACCATGCCTAACTAATATGTATGTTGATATCACCATAATCAGACAAAGATACTGAGGGTTTTGAACACACACACATATATATATATATATATATATATATATATATATATATGAACATGATATCCCCTTTATGCTTCATGTTTTTTAATGTAATATTGTAATGATTTTTTTATGTCCGATAGATGGGCCTCATCATGCCCAGAACATCTGTTGCCAGGCAACGGTGCGCCTGCGCAATGCAGACGCCGTGCATGCTCAAAAATTACCCATTTGCACCGCTGTGACAAACTGCAGCGTGCGAATGGGTCATAATGACCCCCATTGTCTGTGCCAGAGAGCATGGCTTGTGTGTGGCAGCAAACCACTACAGAGGACTGATGATGGAGCACAAGACGTGATAGGACTTTTTCTGTTTGTGTTTTTATTATTCTGTTTGTACCTGTGTAACCAGGCCCAAGCCTGAATATACTCTGCACAGTGTTTGATACCAGTAAAGTGTTGTAACTGGTAAACATGCCTGAGGTCCTTATTTCAAGTACCCGTGTTACATTTGGTCTTCCGTACGGGGACCCATTTGCACTGCCGCATCGCTGCTCAAAAACCAGACGCCTTCGGCATGGTCAAAGAATTTAAAGCCAAATTACTGGTTACATGAGTATGGTTTGCTGACCAAAATAACAGTAGTTATGTTAAATCTGAATTGCATTATGATAAGTTATCACTGTGAAGTTTAAACAGTTGCTATTTTTGTCTTTTTCATAAGTGCAAATGCTGTCTGCTAATCAAAAGACAGGTTTGGCTACTGTGTAATCAGAGGAAGATCGGTTTGGTTACTGTGTAATCCATACTTGCCTACCTGACCCTCTCCATGAGGGAGAAAATGCTCTGTTCCTGGACTTTCCTGGTAATGTATGATTGCCATCACCTGTGGTGAAACACCTTTCTTATCAATAAACTAGCTCACCACAGGTGATGGCAATCATACATTACCAGGAAAGTCCAGGAGCAGAGCATTTTCTCCCTCATGGAGAGGGTCAGGTAGGCAAGTATGGTGTAAACAGAGGAAGATGGGTTTGGCTACTGTGTAATTAGAGGAAGATGAGTTTGGCTACTGTGTAATCAGAGGAAGATGGGTTTGTCTACTGTGTAATCAGAGGAAGATAGGTTTGGCTACTGTGTAATCAGAGGAAGATAGGTTTGGCTACTGTGTAATCAGAGGAAGATGGGTTTGGCTACTGTGTAATCAGAGGAAGATGGGTTTGGCTCAGAGGCGGAACTACAATTGGTGCAGCAGGTGCTTTGCACTGGGGTTCCTGAAGATTAAGGGGCCTACTGCTCCCCAGACCAGCAATGATTAACCCCTGGCTTTCCCTCCGCAGACCATTTTGAGCAACGCTGGATGACTGGCCTAGTACAGTGAGCAGTGTGGGCCCCACTGCCTCTCCCTGACACCCGCTACCTGTCACCTATAGCCTCTCTCTGTCACCCTCTGCCTTCCCTTGCCTTTTAGCCTCTCTCTGTCACCCTCTGCCTCTCTATGTTATCCTCGGCCTCCCTCACCCTGTCATCCATTGCCGTGTGGCATATTGTGAACTTGTGTTGGGGTAGAGCGAGGAGGGGGCCCAAATTATATTTTTGCCCCTGGGCCCACCACTGACATGTTCCGTCACAGGTTTCGCTACTGTGTAATCAGAGGAAGATAGTTTTGGCTACTGTGTAATCAGAGGGGATCCGGTCTCTAGGTCAACAATGTCTAAGTTGACCAGTATTGGTCGACAGTAACTAGGTCGACATGGTTTCTAGGTCGACATGTTCTAGGTAGACAGGTCAAAAGGTCAACATGATAGAAACCTTGCCCGAAGCATAGCTAGCCATTCGAGGGGACACTATGTAGTAATTGGGGTTCCCGGTCACTGTATCGAGAAAACAACCCAAAAACCCCACAAAAAAACTCATGTTGACCTTTTGACCTGTTGACCTAGAACACGACGACCTAGAACATATTGACCTAGAACCCTAGCATCTCTGTCAACCTAGTTACTGTCGACCAGTAGAGGTCGACCTAGACACTGTCGTCCTAAGTGTAGTCGACCTTCCATACCACACCCAATCAGAGACAGCTGAAATTGAACAGAGCAAGCAGGGCCCATACATTGAGACTAAGCACTGCACTGCTGGAAGGGAAAATACCCAGGGTTTTCTATGTTTGATTTAACCCCTGCATTGCTGGGAGATAAAGAACATCCCAGTATTTTATTGTGTTCAGTACTAAAAACCTATTTGTTTATGCAAACTGGCATCTTATTTAAAACCCCCACATGTTGTGTAAACTCCATCTGCTACAAACATGGAGGAACATTTTCGTACTTTACTATAGTAAATTTGCTTGCCTCACATCAAAAGACAGAGGAACAAATGTTACAATTTGTGACCCAAACAACGGGTGCAACAAATACTGCAGGGCATCTGAGGAAAATGTCTGCTACAGATGACCCAGAGGCATATTGCTTTATATTTGAAAGGGTGGAACCAGGGCCGGTTCTAGACCTTGTGGAGCCCAAGACGAAAGTTTCCTTTGGCGCCCCCCAGGTCAAACATGGTGCGCGCCAAAGGTGTGGCTTCATAGGGAAGGGGCGTAGCCACAGTTATGACCCCTGTAGTCATGGCCCCAGTATTTATGCCCCATGTAGCTGTAACCACAGTAGTTGTGCCCCCTGTAGTTGTGCCCCTTGTAGTTGTGTTCCCTGTAGCTGTGCCCACTAGTTTGTGCCCTGTGTAATTGTGGCCGGAGTAGCTGTGCCCCCTGTAGTTGTGGCCCCTGTTAGCACCGCTTACAAACGAGAGAAAAAAACCAATACTCACCTGCCCCACTCCTGCTTCCCGACCGCTGCTGCTGCTCTCTTCTCTGCTGTTGCTGCTACTCCACCCGCTCCTCCCGCTCCTCTCTATGGGAGAGACGTCATGACATCTCTCCCATAGCAGCGCCACACAGACACTAGAGGTCAATTATGACCTCTAGTGTCTGACGATGGAGCCGGCTGCAGCGGGCACCCATACAGCCTATGGCGCCTGCAGCAGCAGGGGAGTGGGGTGTGGGTGGGCGGCGGGTGCCTGCGAGATGACTGCAGCAGTGCCTATGGGCCGAATCGCCCTGGGCACCCGCCCTGCATGCCCATCCTACAACCGCTCCTGGGTGGCATAGCACTTAAAGTGGCCAGTTGGAACTTGGACTGATAAACTTGCCTGAGAGGCTCAGAAAGCATATGCTGAAAAATATACTTGGTTAAAAGTACTATTTAGCCCAGTCAGGTCTACCTCCATCTGGTAAATCGCAGTGATTACACGAATGGCCAATATTACCAGGGGTCCCAATTCGGAAGCAGGTGTTAGAACTTGTCAGACAGGGGCAGAGTTGGCTCCAGCCAGAAGACTGCACTGCCGCTCATATTGTGGAGATGGTGGTTATTGACCAGTGTATTAGAACACTAAGGTGGAATATACAGTGCTGGGTCATACATACTGATCCTTAGAATTTAGGGGACTTAACTACAGTATTGGAGCAGTATGAGACCTCAGGAAATATGACAAAGATGTCAGAAAAGAAACCCGGGAATGGGCGACCATTAAAAGATGCACCCCAGTGTCCTGTGTCCCCATCTGTCACCCCTTCTCAAGATAACACAGCTGGAGATGCCAGGGTCGTTTTTTATGAATGTGGAGAGCCATGTCATATAAGCAGGACTGCCCCTGAAAAACAGAGCCTATGAAGTGTGGAGTTCAACGTATTGACGCTACGTACCCCGCTTTTTGCACAATGGTACCCCTGGATTCTAGACAGACACCCATTAATTTGGGAAAGTGTGTTAGTAAATGGCTAAGAACTCCCAGATATTATAAACTCAGGGAGTCAGCTGACCCTGATCTCAGAGGTTGTCCTGCCCAGGCCAGCGGAAAAGGTGCCAGAGTTTCAGTAGCTAAAGTGCTTTACGTCCATTGGACCCTAGAACACTTCTCCCGAGTGCGTGTGAACCTAACCATAAAAGGACAAACTTATTAGGTGGTCATCACAGTTTGTCCTAAACTCCTCTATCCTCTCATATTGGGATGCAATTTCCCAGGATTTAGTGAGCTCTTAGAGGAACCACAGAGACAAAACTACAGAAAGTCTCCAAGGCCCTACCTTGTAAAATGGAGAAGAAAGGAAAAGCACTTCCAGACTATATTTTTTTGGGAGAAAGAACGTCTAAGTACCTTTATGGTTCACCTGGACCTTCAACTGCTCCATTGGCGGATACATGGTCAGCGGACAAAGAAAAGAAGCAATTGAGCAGCGACCATATTGTGTTCCGGAGGAACGGTGCCAAGCTGTCCGGACGAAATATGGGAAAGGAAAGTCCGAATACCGTCCTTTTTGCTGGACCACTTGGTTGTCACACTGTCCCTTTGAGGATACCTTGTCCTTAGAGTGGAGAAAAAGCATGCGTCCCAGTGTCTGCAAGAAGCGTGGACAATTTGTTCCTTTACTGTAATTGGAGAAACATAGATCTGGGTTTTCCAGCTCACCCAGAAATAGCAGGAAGCCTGGTGCAGGAGAGGGATTTAAAACTCCAAAACACCCACAATGCATTGCACTGATGCCTATTAGGGATCAGTGAGCAAGGATCAGTTTGCAGCATCAGGGACAACGGACATTGACCGTGCTGGAGTACAGGGCTGGTTCTAAACTTTGTGGCACCGAGGGCGAAAGTTTCTGATTGTGGCTCCCCCGACAGGTAAAACAGGGTTAGTGCGCACCTAAGACACATGTAAAAAAGAACAGAAGAGTGGCTTCATAGTGAAGGCGTGTGGCCACAGTTATGCCCGCTGTAGTTATCACCCCTGTAGCTGTGCCCTTTAGCTGTAGTTGGTCCCCCTGTAGTTTTGCCCTCTGTAGTTGTGCCCCCTGTAGCTATGCCCCCAGTAGATTTGCCCACAGTAGATTTGCTCCCAATAATTTGCCCCCCTGTACGTGTGCCCCCTGTAGGTGTGCCCACTGTAGTTGTGCTCCTGTAGTTATGCCCCCTAGTAGCACTGCTTACACACACACACACACACACACACACACACGTACTTACCAGCCCTGCTCCTGCTTCCCGACTGCTGCTGCTGTCTCTGACCGCCGGGCACCCGTATCTATGGGAGAAATGTCATTATGTCTCTCCCAAAGCGCCACACAGACACTAGAGGTCAATTAGGACCTCTAGCGTCTGTGGCCGCTCCCACAATGTTGTGCGGTGCGCAATGACGTCAGGCGCACGCCAGCATGAGAAAGTGTGTGGGAGGGTCACCACCATTTAAGCAGCTGGTGCATCTGCGGCAGTGCCCTTACGGCTGCTGTGCCCCGGGCAAAAGTCCTGCTTGCCCGCAGCAAGAGCTGCTTCTGCCAGAGAGCATGGCATGTGTGTGGCTGCAAACCACTACAGAGGACTGATGATGAGTTTAACATCTATAGTGGGGAAAATATTGGAAGGAATTCTAACGGACGGCATACAGGAGTATCTACAGTCCACTATGATTATTAGCAAGAACCAGCATGAGTTTGTGAGGGACAGGTCATGTCAGACTAACTTAATTAGCTTCTACGAGGAAGTGAGCAATAATCTTGATCTAGGAAGACCACATCCACTGCTTTTACTTGATTTTGCAAAAGCCTTTGATACAGTTCCTCACAGGAGACTGATGATCAAATTAAAGGAGCTTGGCCTAGGAAAAACTATTTGCACATGGATAAGCAGCTGGTTGGATAGCAGGGTACAGCGAGTAGTGGTCAACGGGTAGTCCTCAACCTGGTCCCCAGTAGTCAGCGGAATACCACAAGGGTCCGTACTCGGGCCACAACAGCTCAACATATTTATCAATGACCTAGAAATAGGCCTGGAAAGCACAGTGTCAATCTTTGCAGATGATACTAAACTGTGTAAGGTAATTAATTCAGAATTGGATGTGGAACTCTGGGCGTCTAAATGGAAAATTAGGTTCAATACAGACAAATGCAAGGTTATGCATTTTGGGACTAAAAACAAACTTGCATCCTACATATTAAATGGAGAACGCCTAGGGGAAACAGAGTTGTAAAAAGATTTGGGGGTATTCATTGATAATAGGCTTAAAAACCATATATAATGTTAAAACGCAGTAAACAAGGCAGGTAAGGTGCTAGCTTGCATAAAAAGGGGAATTAAGACAAGGGACTCGGATGTAATCATGCCGCTGTATAAGGCATTGGTACGTCCGCACCTAGAATATTGTGTTCAGTTTGGGCACCATTGTATAAAAAAGACATCAGTGAACTCGAAAGTGTTCAAAGGCGAGCTACTAAATTGATTAAAGGCCTAGAAGGACTGGACTATAAGGAAAGACTTACTAGGCTGAATATGTATACACTAGAGAAGAGACGCCTAAGAGGAGATATTATTAATATCTTCAAATATGTAAAGGGACATCACAAAGAGTTATCAGAGGAATTATTTATTAAAAGAACACAGTTTAGGACACGTGGGCACTTGCTACGACTGGAGGAGAGAAAGTTCTGAAGGCAATGGAGGAAAGGGTTCTTCACTGCTAGGGCAATTAGGATGTGGAATTCCCTGCCAGGGAAGGTGGTAATGGCGGACTCTGTAATTGGATTTAAAAAAGGAATGGATAAATTTCTGAATGAAAAAGCTATCCAAGGTTAGAATACTTAAAATATTAATGTGGTTAATCCGGGGGTAACATGAGTTATAGGGGCTAACTAGTCATAAAACATTATTCAGCAAGTACATAGAATCATCACAACTTAAAACAGGTTGAACACGATGGGCAAATTTCCTCTATTCAACCTCAAATGCTATGTTATGAAGGATAAGAAGTGCTAGGACTTTTTATGTTTGTATTTTTATTTTCATCTCTGTGTTGAAAGTCCCTATTTCAAGTACCCATGTTATTTTATATGTATGGGTGTATATATATTGTGACAAGGACACTGGGATAGTGTTTGAGGGCAGGTATGTTTGTCCCAGGTTCTTGTCTTACATGTTTTAGAAAGTGTTAACTTCTAGGAAAAATGCTTTTGGTTTTGTCAGAACCTTTTCAGTTTGATGTAAAAGCTGGGTAAAGGCTCTGAGAGAGAGATAAGGCGAGTTCTAGACATTGGGCCCAGTTCGGGTCTTTGGCCTCACAGAGGGCTAATCAGGGTTTCAGCTGTGAAAGAGTGTTATAGGTCTGCTAGCCTGATTAGTATGGGCAGACTGCCTGGGAAGGCTGCAGGATCTGTGTGGAAGAAACACGCTTTCTGGTACAAGTGAGCTACACAGTATTTACTGGAGAACTCTTTGTTTTTGTTTAGTGACCGTTAGGAATATCCTGTGTTTAGTTAGTGCCGGACAGGCAAGGTATTTTCTTTTGGTGATTTGTTTTATTTTTCTGTTTCAATAAAACTGGCCGGGGCCAGTTGTACCAGAAACTGGACTTGTGTTGTTCCTCAGCTGCTGCATGCTGCCATATTCCCCCAGGAAGAGGCGCCTTGCACCACACAGTATTACAACTTGGTGGAGAATGCGAGCAACCCGGATCTGCGCATAAGTGAAAGCAGCAGCTTTGTGAGGCCTGCAGAAAACGGTGGTTTATGCAGATACAGCCCAGTGTGAAGTTACTGAGACTCAGGGCTTGTTATATGTCCTGGGTGAAAGCTGCTACAAGGCCGCCTGAAAAATCTGTCGACATGGAGGATCTGCTTAAAGCCTTGCTGCAAGCTACAGCGGCTCAGCAGGAGGCCAACAGACAGCAGCAGGCGGCAATGGAGGAAAGTAGGAGACAACAGCAGGTGGCTATTGACGAACTTTACAGGCAACAGCGTCAGGACAGGGAGGCTTTAACAGAAGTGGTGCAGAGCCTTGCAGCCCGGATTGGAGGTGTGGCCGTCAGTGCTCCGACCAGCTCTAGTTCTATACGGGCCAGTCACTTCCTGCAGAAAATGACAGAGGCTGATGATGTGGAGGCCTACCTGACCACGTTTGAAAGGACTGCCGAGCGTTAGAACTGGCCGAAATCGCAGTGGGCCAGTCTGCTGGCACCTTTTTTGTCAGGTGAGCCCCAAAAAGCATACTTTGATTTAAGCCCTGCTGAGGCTCGGGACTATGATAAACTAAAGACTGAGATCCTGACCCGCCTGGGAGTCACGCTGTCAGTACGAGCACAACGGGTGCACCGTTGGGTGTACGCCATGGAGAAGCCTCCGCGCTCCCAGATGCACGACCTTATTCAGCTAACAAAAAAATGGCTACAGCCAGAGACATTAACTGGTCCCCAGATGGTTGAAAGAGTCGTCATGGACCGCTACTTAAGATCTTTGCCCATGGTCCTGCGCAAGTGGGTGAGCCATGGAAACCCGGGTACTGCTGACCAATTAGTGGACATGGTAGAGCGGTATTTGGCAGCAGAGGAACTACTGATGACCACCCAGCAACCCATAGATCCTCGACAGCGCCCTTCAGTAAAGACTGGTAAGACTGTTCCGTGGGAAAATGTTGCTGGGCGGTTAAGAGAACGCAAGGCTGGAGAGACTGTAAACACTGGCCCTGGAAACAGGCCAATGGGGATAGAACGATCTATGTTGCCCAAACGGGTTGATAATCGTGTGGTTAAATGTTTTAGATGTGGTATGCCAGGTCATGTTATTGCCAATTGCCCAGTCATGCAAGAACCCATGCAATGTGATGCTGCCTTTGAATGTCGCAGAATGTCTTTCTTTGCTAGGTTAGCCTGTACTGTGGTACCTTCACCTGAGCTGGAAAAACAAATGTGTGATGTGTTCTTAGAGGGTAACCGGGTAGAGGCCTTGCTAGATTCAGGAAGTTTAGTTACCCTCGTGAAAACTGGGTTAGTGAACCCCTTAAAGGTCCAGCAAATACCTATTGGGGTAACTTGCATACATGGGGATACCCAGTATTATGTCACCATTGGGTCAGCAATGGTTAAAGTAGGACTGGTCCCCACCTTGGTGCATAAGGCCATAATAGGGAGGGATTTTCCTCATTTTTGGAAACTGTGGGAATCACGTTTATCAACAGGTGTGAGAAGTGAAGAGCCAGTTGATAATGCCGGTGATTGTATGGATGTACGTGTGTCTTCGGAACTTACTGACCCTTTGCCTTTTACCAGTTTGGCTGGGGAAGTGACAGATGGGGAGTCCAGTGAGGACCCTCTTGCTGGGAACAGAGACATAGTGGTTAGAAACGAAAGCATGCCTGACCTGGAGGTAAAAAAGGATCTGTTTGCATCTGAACAGTTAAAGGATCCTACCTTGATAAAGGCTAGAGAGAATGTTAAGATTGTTAATGGGGAGTCTGTGGTACCAGGTGACAGGGTTACGTATCCCCACATGGCCATCTGTAATGAGCTCTTGTACCACATTGTCAAAAAGGGTGAGGATGTGGTAGAACAGCTGGTAGTACCCCAGCCTTATTTGAGAACGGTACTAGATTTAGCTCATAGTCACGTTACAGCAGGACATTTAGGGGCAGAAAAAACCACTGAAAGAGTTTTACAAAGGTTCTTTTGGCCAGGGGTTTATAAAGAAGTGTCTGAATATTGTTCTTCATGTCCTGAATGCCAGTATCATGCCCCTAGACCCCATTTCAGGAGCCCACTAGTTCCCATGCCTATTATAGAGGTCCCGTTTGACAGAATAGCCATGGATCTCGTGGGGCCCTTGTTAAAGTCCGCTCGGGGCCATCAGTATATCCTGGTAATAATGGACTATGCCACTCGATATCCTGAGCCTGTGCCTTTACGCACTATCACAACCAAGGCGATAGCTAGGGAGCTGGTGCAGGTTTTTAGTAGAGTGGGAATACCAAAAGAAATTTTGACTGACCAAGGTACTCCATTATGTCAAAGGTCATGAAAGAATTGTGCAAATTGTTTAAGGTCACTCACCTCAGGACGTCCATTTACCATCCCCAAACTGATGGGTTGGTGGAAAGGTTTAATAAAACATTAAAAAGTATGTTAAAAAAGGTGGTTGATAAAGATGGGAAAAATTGGGATTGTTTGTTGCCCTACTTGTTAATGGCCGTCAGAGAAGTTCCTCAGTCCTCTACAGGGTTTTCTCCATTTGATTTGTTGTATGGTAGACACCCCAGAGGGCTGTTGGACGTTGCCAAAGAGACGTGGGAAGGACAGCCCACTCCTTATAGAAGCGTTATTGAACATGTATCACAAATGCAGGATAGGATTGCAGCCGTGGTACCTATTGTCAGAGAGCACATGGAACAGGCCCAAAGTGCTCAACAGAGGGTATACAACCGGAGTGCCAAGATACGGGAATTTGCTCCTGGAGATGGAGCTCTTGTTTTGGTACCCACTGTGGAAAGCAAGTTCCTAGCTAAATGGCAGGGTCCATTTGAGATTAGGGAAAAAGTGAATGAGGTTAATTACAAAGTATACCAGCTGGGAAAGAGAAAACCTGAACAAATTTATCATGTTAACTTAATCAAACCCTGGAAAGATAGGTTGTCTCTGTCAGCGGAGCCTTGCCCTTCGGTGTCTTCACCTCGGTTGCTCCCCGCAGTGAAGGTGTCAGAGACATTATCAGCTGGTCAGAAAAATCAGGTTAAAGAATTTCTCATCTAAATAGGGAAATATTTTCAGAGCTGCCTGGCCGAACGACCATAATAAAACATGACATTGTCACAGAACCAGGGGTCAGGGTCCATTTAAAGCCATATAGGATTCCGGAGGCTCAGCGAGAAGCTGTTTCTAAAGAAGTTAAAACCATGTTAGAACTTGGAGTCATAGAGGAATCTAACAGTGAGTGGTCCAGCCCCATAGTTCTCATCCCGAAGCCCGACGGTAGCATATGCTTCTGTAATGACTTTCGTAAGTTAAATGAGGTGTCCAAGTTTGACGCATACCCCATGCCCCGTGTGGACGAGCTTATAGAAAGGCTGGGAACAGCTAGGTTTCTCACCACGTTGGACCTGACCAAAGGTTACTGGCAAATACCTTTATCTGATGGCGCAAAAGAAAAAACAGCCTTTTCGGTTCCGGAGGGGCTGTACCAGTACAAGATGTTACCCTTTGGGTTGCATGGGGCTCCAGCAACCTTTCAACGGGCAATGGATAAAATTTTGAGGCCCCATAGAAAATATGCAGCTGCCTATTTGGATGATGTAGTAATTCACAGTACAGACTGGGGGTCCCATTTGGGTAAAGTACAAGCAGTACTGGACTCAATCAGAGAGGCAGGGTTAACTGCTAACCCAAAGAAGTGCTGCCTCGCAATGGAGGAGGTCAAATACTTGGGCTTTACCATAGGCAGAGGTCTGATTAGGCCCCAATTGAATAAAATTGATGCTATTCAAAACTGGCCTCGTCCAGTGAATAAAAAACAGGTAAGGGCTTTTTTGGGAATAACTGGGTACTATAGACGGTTTATTCCCAATTTTGCGACCATGGCGGTGCCGTTGTCAGACCTTACCAAAGGAAAGCAGTCAAATATGGTGAAATGGAACCCTGATGCAGAAAAAGCGTTCCAAGCGTTAAAAGTGGCTTTGTGTTCACAACCGGTATTGATAACACCAGATTTTTCAAAAGAATTTGTGGTACAGTCTGTTAAATTCTTCTGGATTAACTAAATTAACCCTCTTGTTGCTGTTTGGGTTGTTAGGTAAAATTAATGAATTGAAAATGGATTTATAAAAATCAATTATTATTTATTCAAAGGGCCACGCCCGTATACAGGGGAGAGGTAGCATTCTCTCGTCCTGTGTCAAATCATTTAACAACCACATACACGTATCAACAATGAGTTTTATATAATACACCGTTACGCCCCTTTTGTATATCCCTCCCATATGATTTCATACCTCAGGAATACAATGTTAGGCAATAGAGTTATGCAATATTGGGACAATTGTCAAGAATACTAAAAAGATACTCGTGATATTCAACTGTGTCCATATTAGGAATTACATCTGGTCTCTATGAGCTTTTAGAAAGTGCGTAGTTGGAAACAAGATGAATTTGCTATATCATCTAGCTAGAATCAAAATGGATTCTGTTATGCTTTCATATTATACTAGTGAATATGAGAACCCTTTGCTTATTGGATGTATACATAATATACGTACTATTCCGTAGTGCACACACATAACTGTTAGGCCTTCAGCAGGTTGCCTCAGTCACAGTATTCGACAGCGCCACCCTTTGATCAGGGACATTATCCATGTGCCCTGTCATCTTAGGAGAATTTCTGGGAACGTATAGTTAACTAATAATCACTTCATGTAGTATTGCTATTCTGCGTTTGACAGTAGCCTTCTAAATACAACATAGGCCGCACCTGTATGCGGTGAACATCAAATGAATGTCTATAATCACATCGGGGTCACCAAAGAATAAACCTCATCACAGAATACATCATCACATACAATCACATACAATATACTTAAAAAACATTTTCCTAATCCTGAAAATTGAATACTAGGATTTAAACATTTATCTTTTCCAGTCCATATCATAATGCCTTGGTTAAAGTTCTTTTTTTTTTATCATGTGCCTCCTTTATATACTTGGAATTACACGTGTCATGATCCGTAATGTCTTTGGTCAAATAAGCACAGCAGTGAGCTTAAAGTGCTGTTTCCGGAAATCAACAATATCCTCCAATTTGTGGTATTAAAAAAATGTAGAACAATATGGTATCGTAATAGTTCATGTCCCATGTCCTGGAATCATCATAAATGTCCACAGTTCTGGAATATCCAATCATGTTATCAATAATTTAATTGAAAAACATCAACTTCCAGTTGATTAATCATACGACTTCATTAGCCATAGGAGAACTTATTAGCCACCTTTACCACTTCGAGGTTTTATTGATACTCTGGTGGCAGGAACATGTTTCCTGATTACTGAGTCAATTACTCTTTTTAGGAATAGTTCATCCTGAAAGAAAACTTTTCTCAAGTTAATATATGTTTTTGTATAAAATTGCTAAATCAATCTTCTTAAATAACAAACATTTTTAGAATTAATAGGTAACCAATTATATATCATATCCTAAGGACATGGTGACAACTACCATTCCCCGTTATGTATGATATCTTCTTTTAACCTTTGAATCTACTCCTGGTAAAATACATTTATTAAATCATAAACTTTAATGAACATCCTATGTAACCATTACTATTTATATACCTAACTCATTATATCTAGCACATCTAGAAACCTTAGGTTAGTATATTGTAACAATCCTTTCACATTCCCTTAAATCAACCTTTTCTATCTACATAAGATAATTTTTTTTCGTGTATTATTGACCTATTTTATTTCCACTAACTGAAATACACCCGATATGTGTAGCTAATATTATCACCAGTGGTTCTTTCTTGAGATACTGTTGTATCTATACACATGTACCGTGTTTCACTATTATCACGAGTCACGACTCTATAAAGTTTTGGTAATCACATCAAATGTAAATTGCATAGAGAACTTTGGCCTGCTATTGTCTATGTATACATATCTAACAATTATAATAGTCTTAAATAATGATTAGCAATACAATTTATATAGCTGCAGTACTTAAAATCTTTCCAACAATTAATGGTATTGCTGGACTGGATACTCCTCAGAATAATATCCTAAATTATTTAAATTATCCATGCATTAATCTATACATCTGTCTTCAAGTGGAGTATAATACTCACAACCACGTTTTTCAAAGTGTGTGTTCGTTACACCAGTCATAAATCCCTCTGGATTTCCTGCTTAGAAAAGAAAAGAGGAAGGAAGGGTCTTATTGAAATAATTCCCATCCACAATAATGGATGAGTACTCATACCTACACCACACGTTTGCTCGCTCTCTCTTCAAAGAAAAATAAATAAATTAAGTCCTAATGCTGTTATAAATAACGTCGCTCCCGTATACTTTCAGAAATGTTAAAAGTTCTGTAGGATATTAGCTTATAAGCACATAGTCTATTATCAATGATCATAATCATCTCTATCTTGATTGAAGGGTTCATTCAAATACAACTCTGTGGTAGTAACAGTAGTAAAAGTCTCTGTATCTCCATACAATTGTTTTTAGTGTTAGGTTCCTTTAAGCTCTGGTCTCTGACCTTTTCATTTCATTGCAAGCTCATGGATCTAGGTGTCCTTCTTCTGCAGCCTTTGCAACGGCTGTATCAGAGTCAGCGGTACTTGCCAAGGACCATCCTATGCGATCTGTAATGGAACCAAAACATAAACAACTTCTCACCATAACACCATCTTCACTCTCTTTAGTGATTGTCCTGTGCCGGACTGTGTGTTTTCGTGTTGGTTAAATATCTTTCCAAGGTTCTTGCAGCTTTTGATATTCTTGTAACTGTTTAAATAATTTGTGTGACACATTTGAATCGTCAAATCATTTTGTAGTTTTGAATCAGTCTCTGGATAATATATCTTTGCTGGATAACATATCTTTGCTGGATTCCAAAAAGAATAACAAAAAAATGATATAGAAGAGAGACAAAGCAGAGGCTTAGGTGTAATTCTACCACTATTGAACCAACGATTGGACCATGCCATGATTCAAATTCTGCCTTTCCTGTCTCTTTTGTAGATTAATAATGCTTAATTCTTTAAACTTTCCTTGTCACATTATGACTTTTTATTCTCAACATTACACATATTAAACACAAAATATATTTCAAACTCCTATAAACTCTTTCTATCAGTAAAGAAACTTTACTGTCTTTGAAACAATAGCTCACACCTCTGGTCTTATTATTCGTCTCTCAAAAACCTCCTTAACACCTGTTACACGTACTATAGTTCCTTTTTTTTTTTTTTAGCATTAAACTATGTTGTATTAAAACAATGTTGTTTTTAATCAACCCAATCATCTGCAGTAAACATGCTATAGCTTTCTTTATCACCATCACGATCCCTCTTATTATCAATTTATTATATAATTGTCTTACTCATCCACATTATATTCCATATACTCCCCACTTTTGGGGGTGAGGAAGACAAGTATGCAGCTGTATCTAAGTTGTGGTGGATCCTGTGAATCATCAGCAGGAAACACTCTGAGCTGGGCATCACTGTGCCACCAGAGGAAACCCTACCAGGATAGGTTCTTGGACAGGGGAATCGGGTGACGAGGGTCAGTGAAGCAAGTAAAAGGACTGATACGCTGAATAAACCATCTGCGGTGGTGCCTAGGCTATTTTCAGCCTCGGACCCATGTTGCTTCTTTAAGCTAGCCCACCGCAATCCCATTATATGGTGAGAGATTTACATCTATCACACGGTCACTTTAACTGGTCCAGATTCACCCATGCACTTTATGTATGTAGTATGTCAGTGAGTTTATGTGTCCTAATAAACACATTTTTCATGGAACAAATCATTTGTTACAATTTCCCTGTTGGTTCATATATCCCCTATTGAGTGAAGGGATATATCTTCAAATCTGAAATCCTTCTGTAAGCTACACTATTGCATTTTATATCTAAGTTGTATACTGTCAGAGGTAAAATGTACACATCATATACTATCTACTGCTTAACCTCAGTATTAAACATATATACTCAGTATTAAACATATATGTTCTTGCTTATGCATAAGTGGATGATTTGGCTCTGACTGTGTATCCATAATGTCTTATTCATGATAAAGTGTAATATTGTATTACCTTCTATAATTTCTTTGGTTATGAACTTAAATGTATGCATATAGCATTTCCCAAAAAAAATTACTGTATCTAGAGATTTATCATCTGGTCATACATATCTGTCTATCAATAAATGTATACCAAGGCTCCACCCTCTAAGGGTTTTAACTATCTTTGGCCTAGCGCCAAATAATGATCTAGGTAGTTAACTATGTCAGCACACCGTTGACTTTTGTCTTGCGACACCTTGTGTCTTTTTTTTCTGCAAGAAAACACAACTGTTTAGTATCTGACACCAATACTTCAAATAATTTATAGCACAAAGGTATATCATCCACATACTGGGTACATTTCTTTACTTATCTCAACATATCATTCAGACTGGCCAGTCCACACAAACTGTACGTTTCTCATGCACACCAATTATGTGCTTCCAAGCAAACTTTTCTTGGACTGTGTCCATCCTATGGAATGCCTTGGCACATATACATATTCACTGAAAAATCACTTACAAACTTAACAACGCTCCTATTTTTATCTGTGCTTTTGTATACGATTATATCCCCACACTTCCTGGCTACGGAACCTGGTTCATCACTGCATATTGTGCAGTCCACTAAGAACTTTTGCAACGTATTATATCGATGCCTATACAATGAGATGGATTTTAGCAAGCATATATTTTTACCTCACGAACCCAGGGTAAGTGATATATAGATATGCTATGCATCCAACTTAATCTGTTCCTACTTTATTCTTCCTGGAATCTTTAGAAATACCTAATCTGTGATGTAGTATGATTTTACACTGTAACTTTTACATTAGGTTTCTTCCAAATAACTTTGAAGAATTGTCTAAAAGTATGTTAATACTGGAATTGTAGTGATTAATTGCTTGTCGCAATGTTTGATTTACAGCATATACATTAAAGAATACGTATTCCTTTATCTTTCCCTATGATTTTAGCTGCTGTTTTTACTGCTTGGAAAACTCCTTTTCCCCGTCTAGTTCACCAGAGTTAGGGCGTTGTCTTCTTGACTGTCTGCCAGATGCAGATCTGTTAGCTTTAACGCTGTTAGCGTATCTCTAGCCCATATCTGTTGCTGGGATTTTTTGTTCTTATATTTTCTGATTACAGTTATGCTGTAGAAAGAAATTGGCAGAATTTTCTACAGGTTATCTGGTTAAGATATTAGTTCTTATATTAAACTAGAGTAGATAGTTTGTATAACAAACATTTCTAGAGTATTGCTTATGCAGAGGTTCCCAAACTGTGTGCCGTAGCTACCTGGGGTGCCTAGGACACTTGTAGGGGTTCCCTGGGTTGGTGGTCTAGGACCAATTCAAATTATCCAGTGCTGGTGGCTGCCAGTCACAAAATATGTGGCCAAACAGAAGCAAATCTTGTCCCTCACCACACAACTGACTCTAAGGATGACATATAAACGCCATCTACTTAATGTAATATCTATTTTTACATTTCTCAATAATACATTTTATTTTTTTTAGGGGTGTCGTGAAAAAAAATTCTGATATTCTAGGGCCACATGATTAAGAAAAAATTTGGAAACCACTGACTTATGCTTATTATGATCTATCTTGTTAGATGAAAAAAATCAAAGCTCACTGAACACTTTTTTTTCCTTTGCTGCGTCATGGCTTACACTGCTGCTGGAAAGGAGGGGGCACGTTTCTGCGCTGTTACAGCTCTCCGTGCTCTCTGTGCTTCACAGCATTGGAAACTGAAGGGGTTTTTCTTTTCTTTTTTTCTTTCTGCTGGCAGACCTTCTCACAATATATTGCATTAAAGAATATTTGCGTATTAAACAATACCATATGGAAACTTCACTTCATAGTTAGATAGTAACATTAGATAAACACATATTTTTAACTACAGATCTGCCAAAAGCCATTTTGAACACGGACATCAACTTTTGTTTCCTCCGTTCACAAATATATATATATATAAACTTTATTTCAAAACTTGTAACCATGCCAATCACAGACAGAAGGTTTCTATTAGACACAGATCTGAGAATATACTTAACTGAACATTATGTTCCACACACAAAACCATAACACAAAAATTTAAATACAGTTTGCAAACTTCAATTTCCTGCAGATTTCAACAGTTTTGCTGATTTCAAAATACGCTTAGTATTGGTTGATCAGGCCAATATTATACAGCATGATTGAAATGCAAAACATATACTGTACCCTTTGTCACAGTACTATACAAAATTTGTGCTTCTATGGAATATTTCTTCCATACATGATATGCACACTTAGAGTTAATCCTCCCTGCCCTTCCCATACGCTGGAAAAATTTGCAATCCCTGCAATTTTTCACACACGCGACACGTCTGTCAACTGGGAAGCTGCAGTAGATCCTCTTATCACAACTACAATCACAAAGCAACATGCTTAGGTTATGCTTAAAACAACCAGCAGCTCTTAGTAGCTCAGTATTACAATATATTATTACACTCAATTACATATAATCCCTATAACCTCGGGTTGTTCACTCTATTTATTTAAAGTACTCTTCTTACACATGTGTAGCTGACTAACAAGGGGAGGTGATCTATGTGCTTTTTACTTTATTTGGCCCTTGGTCCAAAGCACTTATTCACGCAATCATTCATAGAGTGAAAAACACAGGTCACTGTTTCTTTGCTCAAATCTTTGAATTAATTTTGGTATTCTTATTTACATGCAACAGCATCTGTCAATCATCATTTCCGAGTTACTTGGTCCTTCAACCGATTTGGACATAATTTTGGTATTAATTTTACAAACAAGCAACAACAAACAGGTCCCTGAGTTATTTTACTAGTTTTATCAATATCTCCACTCCTATTCTCATATTATAAAAAATACAATCACACAGACAGCTGGCAGGTATAGAAACAGCATGTACTGGAATACAGCACATACCATGGTATTCTATACTTACCAGTGCTGTAATGACTTGGGATGTTCCTTCCATCATCAGCTGCTGGCTGGCTGGCACACCCCTTTGAGAATTTGATGAAGAGATCGAGATCTATAGTTCCAAGGACATAGCCCCCATCTGTTAAATTCTTCTGGATTAACTAAATTAACCATCTTGTTGCTGTTTGGGTTGTTAGGTAAAATTAATGAATTGAAAATGGATTTATAAAAATCAATTATTATTTATTCAAAGGGCCACGTCCGTATACAGGGGAGAGGTAGCATTCTCTCGTCCTGTGTCAAATCATTTAACAACCACATACACGTATCAACAATGAGTTTTATATAATACACAGTTACGCCCCTTTTGTATATCCCTCCCATATGATTTCATACCTCAGGAATACAATGTTAGGCAATAGAGTTATGCAATATTGGGACAATTGTCAAGAATACTAAAAAGATACTCGTGATATTCAACTGTGTCCATATTAGGAATTACATCTGGTCTCTATGAGCTTTTAGAAAGTGCGTAGTTGGAAACAATACTCAGCCAACAAAGTTGTTTTTCTCTCAGGGTGTGTATAAAGTTCAAGATGAATTTGCTATATCATCTAGCTAGAATCAAAATGGATTCTGTTATGCTTTCATATTATACTAGTGAATTAAATATACTTATTGGATGTATACATAATATATGTACTATCCCGTAGTGCACACACATAACTGTTAGGCCTTCAGCAGGTTGCCTCAGTCACAGTATTCGACAAGACAGATGCCTCAGAGGTAGGGATAGGGGCTGTGCTGTCCCAAACCAGAGATGGGGACGAACACCCTATCATTTATTTGAATAGGAAACTCAATGAGCATGAAAAAAGGTATGCCATTGTGGAAAAGGAGGCTTGGCCATTAAGTGGGCACTAGATACCTTGAGATATTACCTCTTGGGTAGACAATTCAGACTAGTGACAGACCATGCCCCTTTAAAATGGATGTATGTAAATAGAGGCAAGAATGCTCGTGTAACTAGATGGTTTCTAGCGTTGCAGGACTTTAAGTTTACTGTCGAACATAGACCGGGAACACAATTGGCCAACGCAGATGCATTGTCTCGCATCTTCTGTTTGGGGGCTACAAGTGTTCCGGCCCCTAGGTCGAAACAGGGGAGGGGGATATGTGACAAGGACACTGGGATAGTGTTTGAGGGCAGGTATGTTTGTCCCAGGTTCTTGTCTTACATGTTTTAGAAAGTGTTAACTTCTAGGAAAAATGCTTTTGGTTTTGTCAGAACCTTTTCAGTTTGATGTAAAAGCTGAGTATAGGCTCTGAGAGAGAGATAAGGAGAGTTCTAGCCATTGGGCCCAGTTCGGGTCTTTGGCCTCACAGAGGGCTAATCAGGGTTTCAGCTGTGAAAGAGTGTTATAGGTCTGCTAGCCTGATTAGTATGGGCAGACTGCCTGGGAAGGCTGCAGAGTCTGTGTGAGAGGAACACGCTTTTTGACACAAGTAAGCTACACAGTATTTACTGGAGAACTCTTTGTTTTTGTTTAGTGACCGTTAGGAATATCCTGTGTTTAGTTAGTGCCGGACAGGCAAGGTATTTTCTTTTGGTGTTTTGTTTTATTTTTCTGTTTCAATAAAACTGGCCAGGGCCAGTTGTACCAGAAACTGGACTTGTGTTGTTCCTCAGCTGCTGCATGCTGCCATATTCCCCCAGGAAGAGGTGCCTTGCACCCCACAGTATTACAATATATATATATATATATATATATATATATATATACATACACTGCTCAACAAAATAAAGGGAACACTAAAATAACACATCCTAGATCTGAATGAATTAAATATTCTTATTAAATACTTTGTTCTTTACATAGTTGAATGTGCTGACAACAAAATCACACAAAAATTATCAATGGAAATCAAATTTATTAACCCATGGAGGTCTGGTATTGTAGTACCCTCAAAATTAAAGTGGAAAAACACACTACAGGCTGATCCAACTTTGATGTAATGTCCTTAAAACAAGTCAAAATGAGGCTCAGTAGTGTGTGTGGCCTCCACGTGCCTGTATGACCTCCCTACAACCCACACAAGTGGTTCAGGTAGTGCAGCTCATCCAGGATGGCACATCAATGCGAGCTGTGGCAAGAAGGTTTGCTGTGTCTGTCAGCAGAGTGTCCAGAGCATGGAGGCGGTACCAGGAGACAGGCCAGTACATCACGAGACGTGGAGGAGGCCTTAGGAGGGCAACAACCCAGCAGCAGGATCGCTACCTCCGCCTTTGTGCAAGGAGGAACATGAGGAGCACTGCCAGAGCCCTGCAAAATGACCTCCAGCAAGCCACAAATGTGCATGTGTCTACTCAAACGATCAGAAACAGTCTCCATGAGGGTGGTATGAGGGCCCAACGCCCACAGGTGGGGGTTGGGCTTACAGCCCAACACCGTGCAGGAGGTTTGGCATTTGCCAGAGAACACCAAGATTGGCAAATTCGCCACTGGCACCCTGTGCTCTTCACAGATGAAAGCAGGTTCTCACTGAGCACATGTGACAGACGTGACAGAGTCTGGAGACACCAAGGAGAACGTTCTGCTGCCTGCAACATCCTCCAGAATGACCGATTTGGCAGTGGGTCAGTAATGGTGGCATTTCTTTGGGGGGGTCACACAGCCCTCCATGTGCTCGCTAGAGGTAGCTTGACTGCCAATAGGTACCGAGATGAGATCCTCAGACTCCTTGTGAGACCATATGCCAGTGCAGTTGGCCCTGGGTTCCTCCTAATGCAAGACAATGCTAGACCTCATGTGGCTGGAGTGTGTCAGCAGTTCCTGCAAGGCAAAGGCATTGATGCTATGGACTGGCCCGCCCGTTCCCCAGACCTGAATCCAATTGAGCACATCTGGGACATCATGTCTCGCTCCATCCACCAATGCCACATTGCACCACAGACTGTCCAGGAGTTGGCGGATGCTTTAGTCCAGGTCTGGGAGGAGATCCCTCAGGAGACCATCAGCCACCTCATCAGGAGCAGGCGTTGTAGGGAGGTCATACAGGCATGTGGAGGCCACACACACTACTGAGCCTCATTTTGACTTGTTTTAAGGACATTACATCAAAGTTGAATCATCCTGTAGTGTGTTTTTCCACTTTAATTTTGAGGGTGGCTCCAAATCCAGACCTCCGTGGGTTAATAAATATGATTTCCATTGATAATTTGTGTGTGATTTTGTTGTCAGCACATTCAACTATGTAAAGAACAAAGTATTTAATAAGAATATTTCATTCATTCAGATCTAGGATATATTATTTTAGCGTTCCCTTAATTTTTTTGAGCAGTGTATATATATATATATATATATATCACCTGATTTCAACACATGCTTGCCTACCTGACCCTCTCCATGAGGGAGAAAATTCTCTGTTCCTGGACTTTCCTGGTAATGTATGATTGCCATCACCTGTGGTGAAACACCTTTCTTATCAATTAACTAGCTCACCACAGGTGATGGCAATCACACATTACCAGGAATGTCCAGGAACAGAGCATTTTCTCCCTCATGGAGAGGGTCAGGTAGGCAAGTATGTTTGAACATGTATTAAAATCTTTGCACTTTATTATCTTTGAAGAAGTCTCCAGAGTGCCGCTGGTTGCTCTCCTATGAATGTATGTAATATATATATATATATATAAACATGTGTGTACATGTACATGTTATGTCTTAGAGGACATGCCTAGTCTTGTTATACATTGCATTATCCTGCTTTACTATGGGGCTGTCACCACTTCAGGAGCTGAAGGAGTTAATACAATCAGGAAGTGAGAGAGAGGCTCTGTGTGAGCTCAGAGTGGAGGACATGGATTAGGGGAAGGAGGGGGGAGGAGAAGTTTCCTGTGTGTGACTGTGTGTGGAGAGAGGAGCAGCTGGAGTGAGGACGCTGGTGCTGGGCTTATTTTTCGGTGTAGTTGGCGGGTTACAGGAGAGGAGGTGACGGTGACCGGCAGTGAGGTGAGCGATGTGCCTGGTGTGTGAGAGACGTCTGTGGGCACCAAACATGGTATGTGTGAACAGCCCCCCACACATGACCTAGGGACTAATTCAGACCTGATCACAAAAGCAAAATCTTTCTCTAATGGGCAAAACCATAGGCCTAACTCAGACTGGAATGCTGCAGCGATCGCAGTCTGAATCCCTATGTGGAGTGCGCTCGCGCACCATGGGAGCCCAGTGAGATGCTGACAGCGATTGCCTCTACTGTATAACATTGTGCACATTATACATATACACTAGGGCCCTCATTCCGAGTTGTTCGCTCGGTATTTTTCATCGCATCGCAGTGAAAATCCACTTAGTGCGCATGCGCAATGTTCGCACTGCGACTGCGCCAAGTATCTTTGCTATGAAGAAAGTAATTTTACTCACGGCTTTTTCATCGCTCCGGCGATCGTAATGTGATTGACAGGAAATGGGTGTTACTGGGCGGAAGCACGGCGTTTTAGGGGCGTGTGGCTGAAAACGCTACCGTTTCCGGAAAAAACGCAGGAGTGGCCGGAGAAACGGTGGGAGTGCCTGGGCGAACGCTGGGTGTGTTTATGACGTCAACCAGGACCGACAAGCACTGAACTGATCGCACAGGCAGAGTAAGTCTGAAGCTACTCTAAAACTGCAAAGTAGTTTGTAATCGCAATATTGCGAATACATCGGTCGCACTTTTAAGAAGCTAAGATACACTCCCAGTAGGCGTAGGCTTAGCGTGTGTAACTCTGCTACATTCGCATTGCGAGCGATCAACTCGGAATGAGGGCCTATATACTGTATAGAGATAGATGTTAGTGGTATATAGTCCCTAGTGTATCATGTATATAACCTAGGACAGCGTCCCTGCTGTATAATAACACTGCACATTATACATATACAGTATATATATATATATATATATATATATATATATATATAGATGTTATTGGTATATAGTCCCCAGCATATCATGTGTATAACCTAGGACAGAGTCCCTGCTGTATAATAACACTGCACATTATACATATACAGTATATATAGAGATAGATGTTATTGGTATATAGTCCCCAGTGTATCATGTGTATAACCTAGAACAGAGTCCCTGCTGTATAATAACACTGCACATTATACATATACAGTATATATAGAGATAGATGTTATTGGTATATAGTCCCTAGTGTATCATGTGTATAACCTAGGACAGTATCCCTGCTGTATAATAACACTGCACATTATGCATATACAGTATCATGGCCCTCATTCCGAGTTGATCGCTCGCAAGGCGAATGTAGCAGAGTTACACACGCTAAGCCTACGCCTACTGGGAGTGTATCTTAGCTTCTTAAAAGTGCGACCGATGTATTCGCAATATTGCGATCTCAAACCTCGTAGCAGTTTTAGAGTAGCTTCAGACTTACTCTGCCTGTGCGATCAGTTCAGTGCTTGTCGTTCCTGGTTGACGTCACAAACACACCCAGCGTTCGCCCAGACACTCCCACCGTTTCTCCGGCCACTCCTGCGTTTTTTCCGGAAACGGTAGCGTTTTCAGTCACACGCCCCTAAAACGCCGTGTTTCCGCCCAGTAACACCCATTTCCTGTCAATCACATTACGATCGCCGGAGCGATGAAAAAGCCGTGAGTAAAAATACTTTCTTCATAGTAAAGTTACTTGGCGCAGTCGCAGTGCGAACTTTGCGCATGCGTACTAAGCGGATTTTCACTGCGATGCGATGAAAAAGAACGAGCGAACAACTCGGAATGAGGGCCCATGTGTATAACCTAGGACAGAGTCCCTGCTGTATAATAACACTGTGCACATTATACATATACTGTATATATAGAGATAGATGTTATTGGTATATAGTCCCTAGCGTATCATGTGTATAACCTAGGACAGAGTCCCTGCTGTATAATAACACTGCACGTTATACATATACAGTATATATAGAGAGAGATGTTATTGGTATATAGTCCCTAGTGTATCATGTGTATAACCTAGGACAGAGTCCCTGCTGTATAATAACACTGTGCACATTATACATATACTGTATATATAGAGATAGATGTTATTGGTATATAGGGGGTGATTCGGAGTTGATCGCTCGCTAGCTGATTTTAGCAGCATTGCACATGCTAGGCCACCGCCCTCTGGGGGTGTATCTTAGCTTAGCAGAATTGCGAATGAAAGAATAGCAGTTCTGCTATTAAATATTTATCTGCAGTTTCTGAGTAGCTCCAGATCTACTCCTAGATTGCGATCGCTACAGTAAAGGTGGCCATCCACTACTCAGACTTGTCTGAACTGCAGATAGCATCAGATTTCTCTTGAACTCTCCCGGGAGCGTCCCGGGAATTGGATCAGACCCTGGGCTTAATTTTCATTACATTCACTTCAGATATATCTGATGCAATATATCATGTGCCAGATCGCATCAGATATATCTGATGCACACATGCTACATGTGATTGATCTGATGCTGCTGCTGCCGCTGTTCCCCCTCTTGGTGGGTGGGAGTGGTCAGGGAGATGCCAGTCAAGTGACGCTTCAGATGAATCTGATCAGATACATCTGAAGTAAAAAAAACAATCCGATTTGCACCTGTTTTCTTCAGATTCAGATAAATAGTTGGGGCAGCCTCAGAGATCTGTAGTTCAGACATATCTGACACGGGAGTGAGCATTGGATCTGAAGAGCCATCCAATGTGACACTTCTCTTCAGATATGACGGTCAGATGCATCGAAATCTGAAGAAAACTGCCCAAATCTGACTAGTGGATGGGGGCCTTAAGTTTAGTTCCTTGGTTTGACGTCACAAACACGCCCTGCGTTCGGCCAGCCACTCCCCCATTTCCCCAGCCACTCCTGCGTTTTTACCTGACACACCTGTGTTTTTTAGTACACTCCCGGAAAACGCTCAGTTACCTCCCAGAAATGGCCCTTTCCTGTCAATCACTCACCGATCAGCAGTGCGACTGAAAAGCGCAGCTGTGACCTGTGTAAAATTGCTTCGTTTGTTGTGAAATTACGTTGCACGTGCGCACTGCGGCCCATGCGCATGCACAGAAATGCCAATTTTAGCCTAATCGCTGTGTGCGAAAAAACGTCAGCGAGCGATTAACTTGGAATGACCACCATAGTCCCTAGTGTATCATGTGTATAACCTAGGGCAGAGTCCCTGCTGTATAGTAACATACCTCCCAACTTTCCAGTTGTCCAAGGAGGGACACATGCTCCCGAAAAGGGGCGTGATATACGAAAAGGGGCGTGGCTTCGAGGGAAGACCCGCGATTGATAGAGTTAATAATTAGCCACTATGGCCCTCATTCCGAGTTGTTCGCTCGCAAGGCGATTTTAGCAGAGTTACACACGCTAAGCCGCCGCCTACTGGGAGTGAATATTAGCTTCTTAAATGTGCGACCGATGTATGCGCATTATTGCGATCACAAACGAGTTAGCAGTTTTTGAGTAGCTTCAGACTTACTCTGCCTGTGCGATCAGTTCAGTGCTTTTCGGTCCCGGCTGACGTCATAAACACACCCAGCGTTCGCCCAAGCACTCCCACCGTTTCTCCGGACACGCCTGCGTTTTTTCCGGAAACGGTAGCGTTTCCAGCCACACGCCCCTAAAACGCCGTACATCCGCCCAGTAACACCCATTTCCTGTCAATCACAATGCGATCGCCGGAGCGACGAAAAAGCCGTGAGTAAAAATACTTTCTTCATAGTAAAGTTACTTGGCGCATGCGCAGTGCGAACATTACGCATGCGCACTAAGAGAATTCTCTCTGCGATGCGATGAAAATCTCCGAGCGAACAACTCGGAATGAGGGCCTATATTGGGTTATAATAATTAAATGCTTTATATATAAGAAAGTAATGTGTTTAAATAAAGCTTGGACATATTCTAAACGAAGGTATATGAAGTATAAGATAAGAAATCTTCATACTGGTTTTTAGAGAAAAACTAACATCTGGTATTCATTATATATTGTCCACGAAGACAGGAAATGGCTGTATGCAGTCTATGGAAAGAATGTAGGAACAATAAACAGTATGTGCTAAAGAAATGCTAACGTAGCAGAAAAGAATTGGCAATGTATGAGATGATTATGCTATAGGATTTACTGGATATTGGCCCTCACTCCGAGTTGTTCGCTCGGTAAATTTCATCGCATCGCAGCGATTTTTCGCTTAGTGCGCATGCGCAATGTTCGCACTGCGCCAAGTAAATTTGCTATGAAGTTAGGATTTTTACTCACGGCTTTTTCTTCGCTCAGGCGATCGTAATGTGATAGACAGGAAATATGTGTTACTGGGCGGAAACACCCCGTTTTATGGGCGTGTGGGGAAAAACGCTTCCGTTTCCGGAAAAAACGCAGGAGTGGCTGGAGAAACACGGGAGTGTCTGGGCGAACGCTGGGAGTGTTTGTGACGTCAAACCAGGAACGACAAGCACTGAACTGATCGCAGATGCTGAGTAAGTCTGAAGCTACTCAGAAACTGCTACGAGGTGTGTAATCGCAATATTGCGAATACGTCGTTTGCAATTTTAAGATGCTAAGATTCACTCCCAGTAGGCGGTGGCTTAGCATGAGCAACTCTGCTAAAATCGGCTTGCGAGCGAAAAACTCGGAATGACCACCCTGTGCAATGTATGTTACGAAATGAATGGAAAATAACTGTGCCCCCTCCTTTGGAGAAAGAAATGTAAGCTGGACAATTAAAACCAGATGTATACTGTATGCCTATAAATATGTGTTTTTTAACTCGGTAAAGCAGAATACTTGTGAGACATATCCTGTGTGTTTGTTTCATTAAGTGTTCTCCCAACGTGTTGGCCCCTGCTTCAAAGAGGTGACTTGATAATTGAAGGACTTTTCTTTAGTGACCAGACTGCGCTAATGAGGCTAGCGCTATCACGATCGCGAGCCACGCCCCCATTTTCGTCACTCTCTCCCTCTGTCTCCAGTGAACAGACGCTGTGGGCATGCGCACAGCGTCTATTCTCCGCTGCTCTGCTCTGCTAAGCAGGGCAGCGAGACACAGAGACTCCCAACTGCCCCCCCCCCACCGCGGGACACTGCGGCCCGCGGGTGGGACAGCGGGACAGTCCCCAAAAAATGGGACTGTCCCGCGAAAATCAGGACAGTTGGGAGGTATGTAGTAACACTGCAATTTATACATATACAGTATAAATAGAGATAGATGTTATTGGTATATAGTCCCTAGCGTATCATGTGTATAACCTAGGACAGAGTCCCTGCTGTATAATAACACTGCACATTATACATATACAGTATATGTAGAGATAGATGTTATTGGTATTAGTCCCTAGTGTATCATGTGTATAGCCTAGGACAGAGTCCCTGCTGTATAATAACACTGCACATTATACATATACAGTATATGTAGAGATAGATGTTATTGGTATTAGTCCCTAGTGTATCATGTGTATAACCTAGGACAGAGTCCCTGCTGTATAATAACACTGCACATTATACATATACAGTATTTATAGAGAAAGATGTTATTGGTGTATAGTCCCTAGTGTATCATGTATATAACCTAGGACAGCGTCCCTGCTGTATAATAACACTGCACATTATACATATACAGTATATCTAGAGATAGATGTTATTGGTATATAGTCCCTAGTGTATCATGTGTATAACCTAGGACAGTATCCCTGCTGTATAATAACACTGCACATTATACATATACAGTATATATAGAGATATATGTTATTGGTATATAGTCCCCAGTGTATCATGTGTATATCCTAGGGCAGAGTCCCTGCTGTATAGTAACACTGCACATTATACATGTACAGTACATATAGAGATAGATGTTATTGGTATATAGTAGAGATGTGCACCGGAAATTATTCGGGTTTTGGTTTTGGATTCGGTTCCGCCAGCGTGTTTTGGATTCGGACACGTTTTGGCAAAACCTCCCTGAAATTTATTTTGTCGGATTTGGGTGTGTTTTGGAATTGTTTTTTTTTTTTTCAAAAACAGCTTAAATCATAGAATTTGGGTGGAATTTTGATCCTATAGTATTATTAACCTCAATAACCATAATTTCCACTCATTTCCAGTCTATTCTGAACACCTCACAATATTATTTTTAGTCCTAAAATTTGCACCAAGGTCGCTGGATGACTAAGCTAAGCGACCCAAGTGGGTTGCACAAACACCTGGCCCATCTAGGAGTGGCACTGCAGTGTCAGACAGGATGGCACTTCAAAAAATTTGGCCCCAAACAGCACATGATGCAAACATAAAAAAAAGAGATGGAATTGTCCTCCCACCCACCCTTATGTTTTATAAACAGGACATGCACACTTTAACAAACCCATCATTTTAGCCACAGGGTCTGCCACATGACTGTGGCTGAAATGACTGGTTGGTTTGGGCCCCCATCAAAAAAAGAAGCAATCAATCTCTCCTTGCTCAAACTGGCTCTACAGAGGCAAGATGTCCACCTCATCATCATCCTCCAATTCCTCACCCCTTTCACTGTGTACATCCCCCTCCTCACAGAGTATTAATTTGTCCCCACTGGAATCCACCATCTCGGGTCCCTGTGTACTTTCTGGAGGCAATTGATGGTGAATGTCTCCACAGAGGAATTGATTATAATTCATTTTGATGAACATCATCTTCTCCACATTTTCTGGAAGTAACCTCGTACGCTGATTGCTGACAAGGTGACCAGCTGCACTAAACACTCTTTCGTTGTACACACTGGAGGGGGGGCAACTTAGGTAAAATAAAGCCAGTTTGTGCAAGGGCCTCCAAATTGCCTCTTTTTCCTGCCAGTATACGTACGGACTGTCTGACGTGCCTACTTAGATGCTGTCACTCATATTATCCTCCATCATTCTTTCAATGGTGACAGAATCATATGCAGTGACAGTAGACGACATGTCAGTAATCGTTGGCAGGTCCTTCAGTCCGGACCAGATGTCAGCACTCACTCCAGACTGCCCTGCATCACCACAAGCGGGTGGGCTGGGAATTCTTAGCCTTTTCCTCGCAGCCCCCGTTTTGGGAGAATGTGAAGGAGGAGCTGTTGATGAGTCACGTTGCGCTTGAGTTGACAAGTGTCTCACCAGCAGGTCTTTGAACATGTGCAGACTGTAGTCCTCTGATTTCAACAGATTGACCACCCATGAATCCTGGTTAAGAAAATTAAGGGTTCCATCCACAAGTCCCACATGCCTAGCGGAATCGCTCCGTTTTAGCTATTCCTTCAATCTCTCCAGCTGCTTCTGCAAAAGCCTGATGAGGGGAATGACCTGACTCAGGCTGGCAGTGTCTGAACTGACTTCACGTGTGGCAAGTTCAAAGGGTTGCAGAACCTTGCACAACAATTAAATTATTCTCCACTGCGCTTGAGACAGGTGCATGCCCCCTCCTTTGCCTATATCGTGGGCAGATGTATAGGCTTGAATGGCCTTTTGCTGATCCTCCATCCTCTGAAGCATATAGAGGTTGAATTCCACTTCGTTACCACCTGTTTGCTGGTGCTCCAGTCTTCTGTACGCGGTGGCTGAATGCCGAAAGTGGCCCGCAATTCTTCGGGCCACCGACAGCATCTCTTGCACGTCCCTGTCGTTTTTTACAAAATTCTGCACCACCAAATTCAATGTATGTGCAAAACATGGGACGTGCTGGAATTTGCCCACATGTAATGCACGCACAATATTGGTGGCGTTGTCCGATGTCCGTTGTCACAAATACCCAGGAGAGTCCAATTGGGGTAAGCCATTCTGCGATGATGTACTTCAGTTTCCATCAGAGGTTGTCAGCTGTGTGCCTCTTATGTAAAGCGGTGATACAAAGCGTAGCCTGCCTAGGAACAGGTTGGCATTTGTGAGATGCTGCTACTGGTGCCGCCGCTGCTGTTCTTGCAGCGGGTGGCAATACATCTACCCAGTGGGCTGTCACAGTCATATAGTCCTGAGTCTGCCCTGCTCCACTTGTCTACATGTCCGTGGTTAAGTGGACATTGGGTACAACTGCATTTTTTAGGACACTGGTGAGTCTTTTTCTGACGTCTGTGTACATTCTCGGTATCGCCTGCCTAGAGAAGTGAAATCTAGATGGTATTTGGTACCGGGTACACACTACCTCAAGAAATTCTCTAAGTCCCTGTGAATTAACGGTGGACACCGGACACACGTCTAACCACCAACACAGCTGCAAATGCCCGAGTTATCCGCTTTGCAGCAGGATGACTGCTGTGATATTTCATCTTCCTCGCAAAGGACTGTTGGACAGTCAATTCCTTACTGGAAGTAGTACAAGTGGTCTTCTGACTTCCCCTCTGGGATGACGATCGACTCCCAGCAGCAACAACAGCACCGCCAGCAGCAGTAGGCGTTACACTCAAGGATCCATCGGAGGAATCCCAGTTAGGAGAGGACTCGTCAGACTTGCCAGTGACATGGCCTGCAGGACTATTGGTGTTCCTGTCTAAGGAGGAAATTGACACTGAGGGAGTTGGTGGTGTGGTTTGTAGGAGCTTGGGCACAAGAGGAAGGGATTTAGTTGTCAGTGGACTGCTTCCGCTGCCACCCAAAGTTTTTTAACTTGTCAATGACTTTTGATGAATGCACTCCAGGTGACGTATAAGGGAGGATGTACCTAGGTGGTTAACATCCTTACCCCTACTTATTACCGCTTGACAAAGGCAACACACGGCTAAACACCTGTTGTCCGCATCTCTGTTAAAATAATTCCACACTGAAGAGGTGATTTTTTATTTTTTTATTTGACCAGGCATGTCAATGGCCATATTCATCCCACGGACAACAGGTGTCTCCCCGGGTGCCTGACTTAAACAAACCACCTCACCATTAGAATCCTTCTTGTCAATTTCCTCCTCAGCGACAGCAACACCCATATCCTCATCCTGGTGTACTTCAACAGTGACTTCTTCAATTTGACTATCAGTAACTGGACTGTGGGTGCTCCTTCCAGGGGATGTGCAAATGGTGGAAGGAGCCACCTCTTCCCGTCCAGTGTTGGGAAGGTCAGGCATCGCAACCAACACAATTGGACTCTCCTTGGGGATTTGTGATTTAGAAGAACGCACAGTTTTTTGCTGTGCTTTTGCCATCTTAACTCTTTTCAGTTTTCTAGCGGGAGGATGAGTGCTTCCATCCTCATGTGAAGCTGAACCACTAGCCATGAACATAGGCCAGGGCCTCAGCCGTTCCTTGCCACTCCGTAACGTAAATGGCATATTGGCAAGTTTACGCTTCTCCTCAGACACTTTTAATTTAGATTTTTGGGTCATTTTACTGAACTTTAGTTTTTTGGATTTTACATGCTCTCTATTATGTAACCCTAATTGGTGAAATGTGAGGTAGGGGTTACTAAATCGTTACTTTCTTTCTTGTGCCTCCACCCAAATTTATAGTAGATATTGATATATCAATAAAGGGTAAACTTGGGAAAAACCCTCTAACTTTCTTTTGTTATGTTATTTCTTACAGTTTTCACCGTACCCTATCTTTATTCAATTTTCTCTTATAACCATTACCTCAGGTAAGTAAACACCACAAGTTAGGTTCCTTTTAGTATAATTTATATTAGGTATAAATTAGGTTGTTGCAACATATTCTTACATCACATGAATACACTAAATAAATATATCTTAACTATATATCCACACCATTTACTATTTAATGGTCAGTGCATCAGTGCACGAGGGTCCTGGGAAAAATGGTGGCTTCTTACGAAGCGATTCCATTCGGAAGATTCCATGCAAGAACGTTTCAGTGGGATCTACTGGACAAATGGTCCGAATCGCATCTTCAGATGCATCAGCGGATAACCCTGTCGCCAAGGACAAGGGTGTCTCTTCTGTGGTGGCTGCAGAGTGCTCATCTACTAGAGGGCCGCAGATTTGGCATTCAGGATTGGATCCTGGTGACCACGGATGCCAGCCTGAGAGGCTGGGGAGCAGTCACACAGGGAAGGAATTTCCAGGGCTTGTGGTCAAGTATGGAAACATGTCTTCATATAAACATTCTGGAACTAAGGGCCATTTACAATGCCCTAAGTCAAGCAAAACCTCTGCTTCAGGGTCAGGCGGTGTTGATCCAATCGGACAACATCACGTCAGTCGCCCACGTAAACAGACAGGGCGGCACGAGAAGCAGGAGGGCAATGGCAGAAGCTGCAAGGATTTTTCGCTGGGCGGAAAATCATGTGATAGCACTGTCAGCAGTGTTCATTCCGGGAGTGGACAACTGGGAAGCAGACTTCCTCAGCAGACACGACCTTCACCCGGGAGAGTGGGGACTTCACCCAGAAGTCTTCCACCTGATTGTAAACCGTTGGGAAAAACCAAAGGTGGACATGATGGCGTCCCGTCTAAACAAAAAACTGGACAGATCTGCCTCTCATACCAAAAGTACTGAGAATCATAAGAAGGAGAGGAGTAAGAACTATACTCGTGGTTCCGGATTGGCCAAGAAGGACTTGGTACCCGGAACGTCAAGAGATGCTCACGGACGAACCGTGGCCTCTACCTCTAAGAAAGGACATGCTACAGCAGGGGCCTTGTCTGTTCCAAGACTTACCGCGGCTGCGTTTGACGGCATGGCGGTAGAACGCCGGATCCTGAAGGAAAAAAGGCATTCCAGAAGAAGTCATCCCTACCCTGGTCAAAGCCAGGAAGGACGTAACCGCAAAACATTATCACCGCATTTGGCGTAAATATGTTGCGTGGTGTGAGGCCTAGAAGGCCCCTACAGAGGAATTTCAACTGGGTCGTTTCCTTCATTTCCTGCAAACAGGACTGTCTATGGGCCTAAAATTAGGGTCCATTAAGGTTAAAATTTCGGCCCTGTCGATTTTCTTCCAGAAAGAACTGGCTTCAGTACCTGAAGTTCAGACATTTGTAAAAGGGGTGCTGCATATACAGCCTCCTTTTGTGCCTCCAGTGGCACCTTGGGATCTCAATGTTGTGTTGAGTTTCCTAAAGTCACATTGGTTTGAACCACTTACCACTGTGGACTTAAAATATCTCACATGGAAGGTGACGATGCTGTTAGCCTTGGCTTCAGCCAGGCGTGTGTCAGAATTGGCGGCTTTATCATATAAAAGCCCTTACTTAATTTTTCATTCTGACAGGGCAGAATTGAGGACTCGTCCTCAATTTCTACCTAAGGTGGTTTCTGCATTTCACATGAACCAACCTATTGTGGTACCTGCGGCTACTAGGGACTTAGAGGACTCTAAGTTGCTTGACGTTGTCAGGGCCTTGAAAATATATGTTTCCAGGATGGCTGGAGTCAGAAAATCTAACTCGCTGTTTATCCTGTATGCACCCAACAAACTGGGTGCTCCTGCTTCAAAGCAGACGATTGCTCGTTGGATTTGTAGTACAATTCAGCATGCACATTCTGTGGCAGGCTTGCCACAGCCAAAATCAGTAAAAGCCCATTCCACAAGGAAAGTGGGCTCATCTTGGGCGGCTGCCCGAGGGGTCTCGGCTTTACAACTTTGCCGAGCAGCTACTTGGTCAGGGGCAAACACGTTTGCTAAATTCTACAAATTTGATACCCTGGCTGAGGAGGACCTGGAGTTCTCTCATTCGGTGCTGCAGAGTCATCCGCACTCTCCCGCCCATTTGGGAGCTTTGGTATAATCCCCATGGTCCTTACGGAGTCCCAGCATCCACTAGGACGTCAGAGAAAATAAGATTTTACTTACCGATAAATCTATTTCTCGTAGTCCGTAGTGGATGCTGGGCGCCCATCCCAAGTGCGGATTGTCTGCAATACTTGTATATAGTTATTGTTACAAAAATTCGGGTTATTATTGTTGTGAGCCATCTTTTCAGAGGCTCCTTTGCGTTTATCATACTGTTAACTGGGTTCAGATCACGAGTTGTACGGTGTGATTGGTGTGGCTGGTAGGAGTCTTACCCGGGATTCAATATCCTTCCTTATTATGTACGCTCGTCCGGGCACAGTATCCTAACTGAGGCTTGGAGGAGGGTCATAGGGGGAGGAGCCAGTGCACACCACCTGATCCTAAAGCTTTTATTATTGTGCCCTGTCTCCTGCGGAGCCGCTATTCCCCATGGTCCTTACGGAGTCCCAGCATCCACTACGGACTACGAGAAATAGATTTATCGGTAAGTAAAATCTTATTTTTCTTTTCAGGTATCTGTGGAATCTACATGGAGAAGAGGACCGATGTCGGCGTGTGAACATAGGTAAGTATGTGTGTGTCGACGTATGAAATAAAGTTTTACTGTCGACGGTGTGTGTGTCCTGTTTTGATTTGGGTATTTTTTTCCCAGTAGTACTACAGGTACCAGCGGGCCCGTTTTTCTCCCACATGCTGGTACTTGTGGTTTTCCAAGTACCAGCTTGCGGGGGAGGCTTGCTGGGACTTGTAGTACTACTGGAAAAAACAATATCTTTTTATTATCACAAAAGGCTATCAGCCCCCCCATCCGCTGCCCATTGGATGGGGGGGGACAGCCTCGGACTTCACCCCTGGCCCTTGGGTGGCTGGGGGGGGGACCCCTTGATTGAAGGGGTCCCCACTCCCCCAGGGTACCCCGGCCAGGGGTGACTAGTTGGATATTTGATGCCACGGCCGCAGGGCACGGCATAAAAGTGACCCCCGGCTGTGGCATTATCTGTCCAGCTAGTGGAGCCCGATGCTGGTGTTAAAAATACGGGGGACCCCTACTCTTTTTGTCCCCCGTATTTTTGGCACCAGGCGCAGAGCCCGGTGCTGGCTTTAAAAATACGGGGGATCCCCTGTCAATTTTTCCCCCGCATTTTTAGAACCAGGACCAGCTCGAAGAGCCCGAGGCTGGTTATGCTTTGGAGGGGGGACCCCACGCCATTTTTTTTTTATGATTTTACCGTTCCAGCATAAAAAAATAAAATAAAAAATAAATATATTTTAAAAAATATATAAATAATATTTGTGCCTCCAAAAAAAAAAAAAAAGTACCTAATCCCTTCTAATATAAATAGATCTGCTATTCCCCCCCCAAAAAACACAAAAAAAAACATGTTTACATTTTTTTTATTTGTTTTCACCCTCCAAAGTGTGGCGGATTGAAAATGACGAATTTGCTGTCTAAAAGCACTGCTGTCAAATTTCCAAACTTGAATTGAATATGCTTTGGTCGAATTGCAGCACTTGTATCATTGCAGAAAAGTCGAATTTGCAAAAATTCGAATTTCAAAAAGTCGAATTTTGAAAGTCCGTTTTTTTGGTCGGAAAGCACTGAATTGCATAGGCGATTTTTTTTTTTTGGTCGAAAATGACCCGAAATTCGACAATTTCGGGAATTCGACCGCAATTGCATATACCCCATACAGTATATATAGAGATAGATGTTATTGGTATATAGTCCCTAGTGTATCCTGTGTATAACCTAGGACAGAGTCCCTGCTGTATAATAACACTGCACATTATACATATACAGTATATATAGAGATAGATGTTATGGGTATATGGGCCCTCATTCCGAGTTGATCGCTCGCAAGGCGAATTTAGCAGAGTTACACACGCTAAGCCGCCGCCTACTGGGAGTGAATCTTAGCTTCTTAAAATTGCGACCGATGTATGCGCAATATTGCGATCACAAACGAGTTAGCAGTTTTAGAGTAGCTTCAGACTTACTCTGCCTGTGCGATCAGTTCAGTGCTTTTCGTTCCTGGCTGACGTCACAAACACACCCAGCGTTCGTCCAGGCACTCCCACCGTTTCCCCGGCCACTCCTGCGTTTTTTCCGGAAACGGTAGCGTTTTCAGCCACACGCCCCTAAAACGCTGTGTTTCCGCCCAGTAACACCCATTTCCTGTCAATCACAATGCGATCTCCGGAGCGATGAAAAAGCCGTGAGTAAACTTACTTTCTTCATAGTAAAGTTACTTGGCGCAGTCGCAGTGCGAACATTGCGCATGCGCACTAAGAGAATTCTCACTGCGATGCGATGAAAATCTCCGAGCGAACAACTCGGAATGAGGGCCATAGTCCCTAGTATATCATGTGTATAACCTAGGATATAGTCCCTGCTGTATAATAACACTGCACATTATACATATACAGTATATACAGAGATAGATGTTAGTGGTATATTGTCCATAGCGTATCATGTTTATAACCTAGGGTAGCGGCCCTGCTGTATAATAACACAGTGCACATTATACATATACATTATATATAGAGATAGATGTTAGTGGTATATAGTCCCTAGTGTATCATGTGTATAACCTAGGACAGTATCCCTGCTGTATAATAACACTGCACATTATACATATACAGTATATAGAGATAGATGTTATTGGTATATAGTCCCTAGTGTGTCATGTATATAACCTAGGACAGAGTCCCTGCTGTATAATAACACTGCACATTATGCATATACAGTCTATATAGAGATAGATGTTATTGGTATATAGTCCCTAGTGTATCATGTATATAACTAGGGCAGCGTCCCTGCTGTATAATAACACTGCACATTATACATATACAGTATATATAGAGATAGATGTTATTGGTATATAGTCCCTAGTGTATCATGTGTATAGCCTAGGACAACGTCCCTGCTGTATAATAACACTGCACATTATACATATACAGTATATATATATATATAGATATTATTCGTATATAGTCCCCAGCGTATCATGTGTATAACCTAGGGCAGCGTCCCTGCTGTATAATAACACTGCACATCATACATATACAGTATATATAGAGATAGATGTTATTGGTATATAGTCCCTAGCGTATCATGTGTATAACCTAGGACAGCGTCCCTGCTGTATAATAACTAGTGATGAGCGCCGGAAATTTTTCGGGTTTTGTGTTTTGGTTTTGGGTTCGGTTCCGCGGCCGTGTTTTGGGTTCGACCGCGTTTTGGCAAAACCTCACCGGTTTTTTTTTGTCGGATTCGGGTGTGTTTTGGATTCGGGTGTTTTTTTCAAAAAACACTAAAAAACAGCTTAAATCATAGAATTTGGGGGTAATTTTAATCCCAAAGTATTATTAACCTCAAAAAACATAATTTCCACTCATTTTCAGCCTATTCTGAACACCTCACACCTCACAATATTATTTTTAGTCCTAAAATTTGCACCGAGGTCGCTGTGTGAGTAAGATTAGCGACCCTAGTGGCCGACACAAACACCGTGCCCATCTAGGAGTGGCACTGCAGTGTCACGCAGGATGTCCCTTCCAAAAAACCCTCCCCAAACAGCACATGACGCAAAGAAAAAAAGAGGCGCAATGAGGTAGCTGACTGTGTGAGAAAGATAAGCGACCCTAGTGGCCGACACAAACACCGTGCCCATCTAGGAGTGGCACTGCAGTGTCACGCAGGATGTCCCTTCCAAAAAACCCTCCCCAAACAGCACATGACGCAAAGAAAAAAAGAGGCGCAATGAGGTAGCTGACTGTGTGAGAAAGATAAGCGACCCTAGTGGCCGACACAAACACCGGGCCCATCTAGGAGTGGCACTGCAGTGTCACGCAGGATGTCCCTTCCAAAAAACCCTCCCCAAACAGCACATGACGCAAAGAAAAAAAGAGGCGCAATGAGGTAGCTG
Organism: Pseudophryne corroboree; assembly: GCF_028390025.1. Taxonomy (NCBI): domain Eukaryota; kingdom Metazoa; phylum Chordata; class Amphibia; order Anura; family Myobatrachidae; genus Pseudophryne; species Pseudophryne corroboree. The sequence goes on from NC_086449.1 coordinate 54,987,777, forward strand.
ACTGTGTGAGAAAGATAAGCGACCCTAGTGGCCGACACAAACACCGGGCCCATCTAGGAGTGGCACTGCAGTGTCACGCAGGATGTCCCTTCCAAAAAACCCTCCCCAAACAGCACATGACGCAAAGAAAAAAAGAGGCGCAATGAGGTAGCTGACTGTGTGAGAAAGATAAGCGACCCTAGTGGCCGACACAAACACCGGGCCCATCTAGGAGTGGCACTGCAGTGTCACGCAGGATGTCCCTTCCAAAAAACCCTCCCCAAACAGCACATGACGCAAAGAAAAAAAGAGGCGCAATGAGGTAGCTGACTGTGTGAGAAAGATAAGCGACCCTAGTGGCCGACACAAACACCGGGCCCATCTAGGAGTGGCACTGCAGTGTCACGCAGGATGTCCCTTCCAAAAAACCCTCCCCAAACAGCACATGACGCAAAGAAAAAAAGAGGCGCAATGAGGTAGCTGACTGTGTGAGAAAGATAAGCGACCCTAGTGGCCGACACAAACACCGGGCCCATCTAGGAGTGGCACTGCAGTGTCACGCAGGATGTCCCTTCCAAAAAACCCTCCCCAAACAGCACATGACGCAAAGAAAAAAAGAGGCACAATGAGGTAGCTGACTGTGTGTGTGAGAAAGATAAGCGACCCTAGTGGCCGACACAAACACCGTGCCCATCTAGGAGTGGCACTGCAGTGTCACGCAGGATGTCCCTTCCAAAAAACCCTCCCCAAACAGCACATGACGCAAAGAAAAATAAAAGAAAAAAGAGGTGCAAGATGGAATTGTCCTTGGGCCCTTCCCACCCACCCTTATGTTGTAACTATAAACAAAACAGGACATGCACACTTTAACCAACCCATCATTTCAGTGACAGGGTCTGCCACACGACTGTGACTGAAATGACGGGTTGGTTTGGACCCCCACCCAAAAAGAAGCAATTAATCTCTCCTTGCACAAACTGGCTCTACAGAGGCAAGATGTCCACCTCATCATCATCCTCCGATATATCACCGTGTACATCCCCCTCCTCACAGATTATCAATTCGTCCCCACTGGAATCCACCATGTCAGCTCCCTGTGTACTTTGTGGAGGCAATTGCTGCTGGTCAATGTCTCCGCGGAGGAATTGATTATAATTCATTTTAATGAACATCATCTTCTCCACATTTTCTGGATGTAACCTCGTACGCCGATTGCTGACAAGGTGAGCGGCGGCACTAAACACTCTTTCGGAGTACACACTTGTGGGAGGGCAACTTAGGTAGAATAAAGCCAGTTTGTGCAAGGGCCTCCAAATTGCCTCTTTTTCCTGCCAGTATAAGTACGGACTGTGTGACGTGCCTACTTGGATGCGGTCACTCATATAATCCTCCACCATTCTATCAATGGTGATAGAATCATATGCAGTGACAGTAGACGACATGTCCGTAATGGTTGTCAGGTCCTTCAGTCCGGACCAGATGTCAGCATCAGCAGTCGCTCCAGACTGCCCTGCATCACCGCCAGCGGGTGGGCTCGGAATTCTGAGCCTTTTCCTCGCACCCCCAGTTGCGGGAGAATGTGAAGGAGGAGATGTTGACAGGTCGCGTTCCGCTTGACTTGACAATTTTCTCACCAGCAGGTCTTTGAAACCCAGCAGACTTGTGTGCGCCGGAAAGAGAGATCCAAGGTAGGTTTTAAATCTAGGATCGAGCACGGTGGCCAAAATGTAGTGCTCTGATTTCAACAGATTGACCACCCGTGAATCCTTGTTAAGCGAATTAAGGGCTCCATCCACAAGTCCCACATGCCTAGCGGAATCGCTCTGTCTTAGCTCCTCCTTCAATGTCTCCAGCTTCTTCTGCAAAAGCCTGATGAGGGGAATGACCTGACTCAGGCTGGCAGTGTCTGAACTGACTTCACGTGTGGCAAGTTCAAAGGGCATCAGAACTTTGCACAACGTTGAAATCATTCTCCACTGCGCTTGAGACAGGTGCATTCCACCTCCTATATCGTGGTCAGTTGTATAGGCTTGAATGGCCTTTTGCTGCTCCTCCAACCTCTGAAGCATATAGAGGGTTGAATTCCACCTCGTTACCACCTCCTGCTTCAGATGATGGCAGGGCAGGTTCAGGCGTTTTTGGTGGTGCTCCAGTCTTCTGTACGTGCTGCCTGTACGCCGAAAGTGTCCCGCAATTTTTCTGGCCACCGCCAGCATCTCTTGCACGCCCCTGTCGTTTTTTAAAAAATTCTGCACCACCAAATTCAAGGTATGTGCAAAACATGGGACGTGCTGGAATTTGCCCAGATGTAATGCACGCACAATATTGCTGGCGTTGTCCGATGCCACAAATCCACAGGAGAGTCCAATTGGGGTAAGCCATTCCGCGATGATCTTCCTCAGTTGCCGTAAGAGGTTTTCAGCTGTGTGCGTATTCTGGAAACCGGTGATACAAAGCGTAGCCTGCCTAGGAACGAGTTGGCGTTTGCGAGATGCTGCTACTGGTGCCGCCGCTGCTGTTCTTGCGGCGGGAGTCCATACATCTACCCAGTGGGCTGTCACAGTCATATAGTCCTGACCCTGCCCTGCTCCACTTGTCCACATGTCCGTGGTTAAGTGGACATTGGGTACAGCTGCATTTTTTAGGACACTGGTGACTCTTTTTCTGAGGTCTGTGTACATTTTCGGTATCGCAACCCTAGAGAAATGGAACCTAGATGGTATTTGGTACCGGGGACACAGTACCTCCAACAAGTCTCTAGTTGGCTCTGCAGTAATGATGGATACCGGAACCACGTTTCTCACCACCCAGGATGTCAAGGCCTCAGTTATCCGCTTTGCAGTAGGATGACTGCTGTGATATTTAATCTTCCTCGCAAATGACTGTTGGACAGTCAATTGCTTGGTGGAAGTAGTAAAAGTGGTCTTACGACTTCCCCTCTGGGATGACCATCGACTCCCAGCAGCAACAACAGCAGCGCCAGCAGCAGTAGGCGTTACACGCAAGGATGCATCGGAGGAATCCCAGGCAGGAGAGGACTCGTCAGAATTGCCAGTGACATGGCCTGCAGGACTATTGGCATTCCTGGGGAAGGAGGAAATTGACACTGAGGGAGTTGGTGGGGTGGTTTGCGTGAGCTTGGTTACAAGAGGAAGGGATTTACTGGTCAGTGGAGTGCTTCCGCTGTCACCCAAAGTTTTTGAACTTGTCACTGACTTATTATGAATGCGCTGCAGGTGACGTATAAGGGAGGATGTTCCGAGGTGGTTAACGTCCTTACCCCTACTTATTACAGCTTGACAAAGGGAGCACACGGCTTGACACCTGTTGTCCGCATTTCTGGTGAAATACCTCCACACCGAAGAGCTGATTTTTTTGGTATTTTCTCCTGGCATGTCAACGGCCATATTCCTCCCACGGACAACAGGTGTCTCCCCGGGTGCCTGACTTAAACAAACCACCTCACCATCAGAATCCTCCTGGTCAATTTCCTCCCCAGCGCCAGCAACACCCATATCCTCCGCATCCTGGTGGACTTCAACACTGACATCTTCAATCTCACTATCAGGAACTGGACTGCGGGTGCTCCTTCCAGCACTTGCAGGGGGCGTGCAAATGGTGAAAGGCGCATGCTCTTCACATCCAGTGTTGGGAAGGTCAGGCATCGCAACCGACACAATTGGACTCTCCTTGTGGATTTGGGATTTCGAAGAACGCACAGTTCTTTGCTGTGCTTTTGCCAGCTTGAGTCGTTTCATTTTTCTAGCGAGAGGCTGAGTGCTTCCATCCTCATGTGAAGCTGAACCACTAGCCATGAACATAGGCCAGGGCCTCAGCCGTTCCTTGCCACTCCGTGTGGTAAATGGCATATTGGCAAGTTTACGCTTCTCCTCCGACAATTTTATTTTAGGTTTTGGAGTCTTTTTTTTCCTGATATTTGGTGTTTTGGATTTGACATGCTCTGTACTATGACATTGGGCATCGGCCTTGGCAGACGACGTTGCTGGCATTTCATCGTCTCGGCCATGACTAGTGGCAGCAGCTTCAGCACGAGGTGGAAGTGGATCTTGATCTTTCCCTAATTTTGGAACCTCAACTTTTTTGTTCTCCATATTTTATAGGCAGAACTAAAAGGCACCTCAGGTAAACAATGGAGATGGATGGATTGGATACTAGTATACTATATATACAATTATGGACGGACTGCCACGGTTAGGTGGTATAAAAAAACCACGGTATAAAAAAACCACGGTTAAACCACGGTATAAAAAAACCACGGTATAAAAAAACCACGGTATAAAAAAACCGCACTGTACACTGGTTGATAAAGAGATAGTAGTATACTCGTAACAATTAGGATGACACTATGACGGTATAAAGAATGAAAAAAAAACCACGGTTAGGTGGTAGGTATATAATAAATAATACAATTCTGGTCGGACGGACTGCCTGCCGTGTGCCGACACAGAGGTAGCCACAGCCGTGAACTACCGCACTGTACACTGGTTGATAAAGAGATAGTAGTATACTCGTAACAATTAGGATGACACTATGACGGTATAAAGAATGAAAAAAAAACCACGGTTAGGTGGTAGGTATATAATAAATAATACAATTCTGGTCGGACGGACTGCCTGCCGTGTGCCGACACAGAGGTAGCCACAGCCGTGAACTACCGCACTGTACACTGGTTGATAAAGAGATAGTAGTATACTCGTAACAATTAGGATGACACTATGACGGTATAAAGAATGAAAAAAAAACCACGGTTAGGTGGTAGGTATATAATAAATAATACAATTCTGGTCGGACGGACTGCCTGCCGTGTGCCGACACAGAGGTAGCCACAGCCGTGAACTACCGCACTGTACACTGGTTGATAAAGAGATAGTAGTATACTCGTAACAATTAGGATGACACTATGACGGTATAAAGAATGAAAAAAAAACCACGGTTAGGTGGTAGGTATATAATAAATAATACAATTCTGGTCGGACGGACTGCCTGCCGTGTGCCGACACAGAGGTAGCCACAGCCGTGAACTACCGCACTGTACACTGGTTGATAAAGAGATAGTAGTATACTCGTAACAATTAGGATGACACTATGACGGTATAAAGAATGAAAAAAAAACCACGGTTAGGTGGTAGGTATATAATAAATAATACAATTCTGGTCGGACGGACTGCCTGCCGTGTGCCGACACAGAGGTAGCCACAGCCGTGAACTACCGCACTGTACACTGGTTGATAAAGAGATAGTAGTATACTCGTAACAATTAGGATGACACTATGACGGTATAAAGAATGAAAAAAAAACCACGGTTAGGTGGTAGGTATATAATAAATAATACAATTCTGGTCGGACGGACTGCCTGCCGTGTGCCGACACAGAGGTAGCCACAGCCGTGAACTACCGCACTGTACACTGGTTGATAAAGAGATAGTAGTATACTCGTAACAATTAGGATGACACTATGACGGTATAAAGAATGAAAAAAAAACCACGGTTAGGTGGTAGGTATATAATAAATAATACAATTCTGGTCGGACGGACTGCCTGCCGTGTGCCGACACAGAGGTAGCCACAGCCGTGAACTACCGCACTGTACACTGGTTGATAAAGAGATAGTAGTATACTCGTAACAATTAGGATGACACTATGACGGTATAAAGAATGAAAAAAAAACCACGGTTAGGTGGTAGGTATATAATAAATAATACAATTCTGGTCGGACGGACTGCCTGCCGTGTGCCGACACAGAGGTAGCCACAGCCGTGAACTACCGCACTGTACACTGGTTGATAAAGAGATAGTAGTATACTCGTAACAATTAGGATGACACTATGACGGTATAAAGAATGAAAAAAAAACCACGGTTAGGTGGTAGGTATATAATAAATAATACAATTCTGGTCGGACGGACTGCCTGCCGTGTGCCGACACAGAGGTAGCCACAGCCGTGAACTACCGCACTGTACACTGGTTGATAAAGAGATAGTAGTATACTCGTAACAATTAGGATGACACTATGACGGTATAAAGAATGAAAAAAAAACCACGGTTAGGTGGTAGGTATATAATAAATAATACAATTCTGGTCGGACGGACTGCCTGCCGTGTGCCGACACAGAGGTAGCCACAGCCGTGAACTACCGCACTGTACACTGGTTGATAAAGAGATAGTAGTATACTCGTAACAATTAGGATGACACTATGACGGTATAAAGAATGAAAAAAAAACCACGGTTAGGTGGTAGGTATATAATAAATAATACAATTCTGGTCGGACGGACTGCCTGCCGTGTGCCGACACAGAGGTAGCCACAGCCGTGAACTACCGCACTGTACTGTGTCTGCTGCTAATATAGACTGGTTGATATTTAAAGAGATATTAGTAGTATACAACAATACTATACTGGTGGTCAGGCACTGGTCACCACTCCTGCAGCAAAAGTGTGCACTGTTAATTAATATAATTGTACTCCTGGCTCCTGCTAACAACCTGCAGTGCTCCCCAGTCTCCCCCACAATTAATTATAAGCTTTTAATTTATACATTGATGACTGTGCAGCACACTGGGCTGAGCTGAGTGCACACAGACTGAGTCACACTGTGTGACTGACTGTGCTGTGTATCGTTTTTTTTTTCAGGCAGAGAACGGATATAGCAGAGAGAAGTGAACGGATATATTATATTAAATAAAAGTTAGCAACTGCACTGGTCACTGACTGTGGTAAACTAACTCTGTCTGCGACTCTGCACAATCTCTCTCTATCTAATCTATCTATCTCTATTCTAATGGAGAGGACGCCAGACACGTCCTCTCCCTATCAATCTCAATGCACGAGTGAAAATGGCGGCGACGCGCGGCTCCTTATATAGAATCCGAGTCTCGCGAGAATCCGACAGCGTCATGATGACGTTCGGGCGCGCTCGGGTTAACCGAGCAAGGCGGGAAGATCCGAGTCGCTCGGACCCGTGAAAAAAAAAGTGAAGTTCGTGCGGGTTCGGATTCAAAGAAACCGAACCCGCTCATCTCTAATAATAACACTGCACATTATACATATACAGTATATATATACAGATAGATGTTATTGGTATATAGTCCCTAGTGTATCATGTATATAACCTAGGACAGCGTCCCTGCTGTATAATAACACTGCACATTATACATATACAGTATATATAGAGATAGATGTTATTGTTATATAGTCCCTAGTGTATCATGTGTATAACCTAGGACAGTATCCCTGCTGTATAATAACACTGCACATTATACATATACAGTATATATAGAGATAGATGTTATTGGTATATAGTCACCAGCGTATCATGTGTATATCCTAGGACAGAGTCCCTGCTGTGTAATAACACTGCACATTATACATATACAGTATAGTATATATAGAGATAGATGTTATTGGTATATAGTCCCTAGTGTATCATGTGTATAACCTAGGGCAGAGTTCCTGCTGTATAATAACACTGCACATTATACATATACAGTATATATAGAGATAGATGTTATTGGTATATAGTCCCTAGTGTATCATGTGTATAACCTAGGACAGAGTCCCTGCTGTATAATAACACTGCACAATATACATATACAGTATATATAGAGATAGATGTTATTGGTATATAGTCCCTAGTGTATCATGTATATAACCTAGGGCAGCGTCCCTGCTGTATAATAACACTGCACATCATACATATAGGGGATCATACCGACCCGTTCGCACGCAGCGGTTCTTTGCTGCGGTGTGAATGGGTCGGAAATGTGCATGTGCACACACATCGTTGCCTGGTGGCAATTGTCGACAGGGAACGCCGCCGACAGCAACAAATGTGATCGCAAGAAGATGTCCAGCTGTTTTTGGGGAGTGGAAAGAAGAACGCAGGCGTGCCCAGTTGAACGGAGGGCGGATGTCTGACGTCGGGACCGGGACCTTCATCGCTGGATCTGTCGCACAGGGTAAGTAGCTGCAGGGCTACTCTTGTTTTGAGTGAAACTTTTTCACATAGCAGGGCGGCACAAGCGTTTGCAGACCTGCTAAGCTAAAATACACTCACACATAGGCAGCGTCTAGTTGATCGCACGAGCAGCAAAAAGTTGCTACATGCGATCAAATCGGAATGACTCCCATACAGTATATATAAAGATAGATGTTATTGGTATATAGTCCCTAGTGTGCAAAGTATAGGGATGTGGCTTCATAGGGTAGGGGCATGGCTTCACGGGGAAGGGGTGTGGCCGTAGCTGTGCACCTGTAGTAGCGCTGCTTGCAAACACAAAAAAAAACAAATAAAACAATAATTACCAGCTCTGCTCATGCTTCTGGACCGCTGCTGTGCTGCCCTCCATCTCTGGCCACCGTCGGCTCCTCTCTGTGGGAGAGACGTCATGACATCTCTCCCATAGCAGTGGCGCACAGACACTAGAGGTCAATTATGATCTCTAGTGTCTTTCAATGGTGCCGGCTGCAGCAGGCGTCCACCCAGCCCACGGTGCCTGCTGCAGCCGGGGAGCAGGGAGTGGGATGCTGGGTGCGGGTGGGCGGTGGACGCCTGCATGGTGACTCTATCTCTATCTCTATCCTTGCAAAAGAAAGGGCGGCACTCTCCAGGCTTTTTTTCAATTTACCATAGCGTCCTTTATTCCTACGTTACGTTTCGGGCTCTCGCCCGTCGTCAGGGACAATCATATGATTATACCTGACGACGGGCGAGAGCCCGGAACGTAACGTAGGAATAAAGGACGCTATGGTAAATTTAAAAAAAGCCTGGAGAGTGCCGCCCTTTCTTTTGCAAGCTACTACAGGGTCACAAACCCAGGGAAGGCACCAGAGCGAAATTACTTTGAGAGACTTTATTTTGAGTGCCGGATCAAATATATATATATATATATATATATATAGTGGAACAAACGAGGCGGCACTCAGAGACTTTCAATTCAAAAGTGTAATTGGTGCAAAACGTGCAAAAAAGGTCACATCAACGTTTCGGGGACCTGGTCCCCTTCTTCAGGATAATGACAGTACAAAAACAACAGTGTTTATATAAGGTATAAAACACTTACCCCCCTGACCCCATTCGGTCACATGCTGCAACGCTGACCGCCGGCCACACATGCCTGACTTCCGCCCGGCTCACTGACGTCACTACGGCGACGGAGGTGACGTCACCGGCACCCACTACGTTACCATGGACACCGCTCACGGCATGTGCAATGCCCGAGTGTCTCCTTCTGGCCGCATGTGACGTGTCAGTCCAATCACCCCGAGTCTCGCGGGATCTGGAGCCATGATGCGGGAGCCGGCTGCGTTGCCACGGCAACGTTGTATGCTGTGACATAAACAAACCATGAACACACAAATGACAGTGATCAAACTATAAGATGACCTCGCTGGGTCAATATACAAGTGATATTGAGAGTAAAGTGCTAGTGCAAGCTGCCACACCAGTTAAAAATAGCAATTGCAGATATATAAAAAATTATATTGACTAAAGCAGGGCCGAAACTAGGGGGGGCTAGGGGGGCAGGCGACCTGGGCGCCAGATTGGAGGGGGCGCCGAGACCCCCTAACACCCGCCGCGGCACTTACTTTTAAACCCCCTTCTCCCGAGTGCCCAGCTCGGGGGCGGGGTTTCGCGGAATGACGCGATTGCGTCGTGACGTCACGGCGCAAACGCGTCATTCCACGAAACCCCGCCGGAGGAGGGAGAAGGGGGAGCCCGGAGCCGCGCAGACGAGGGAGAGGCGGCTGAAGAGCGGCGAGAACCGCTTCAAATGTAAGTCAGCCCCTCTCCCTTCCTCTCTCTCTCTCTCCCTCCACCACCAGCCGCAATGTATAAAATTGGGACCTGTGCCTGCCGCAATGTGTAAAATGGGGACACTTGCCAGCGTACTGTGTAAAATGGGGACCTGTGCCTGCTGCTATGTGTAAAATGGGGACACTTGCCAGCGTACTGTGTAAAATGGGGACCTGTGCCTGCCGCTATGTGTAAAATGGGGACACTTGCCAGCGTACTGTGTAAAATGGGGACCTGTGCCTGCCGCTATGTGTAAAATGGGGACACTTGCCAGCGTACTGTGTAAAATTTATTATTTTTATTTATTTATTGTAAAATATATATATATTTTTTTTGCGGGGGGTAGGGGGGGGGTCAAATGACTACCTTGCCCCGGGTGACAAAAAATCCTAGTTTCGGCCCTGACTAAAGTACATGATAACAACATCTGGCAGTGTTTATATTGCTATGCTGCGGAACATCTATATCCACAACATCCTAAATGCTAGGGCAATAAAAGCATGTGACCCTATGCACATGTAATGTCGGAGAAAACTTCAAGTGCCCGTATTGCGTTCCTGTTTAAAATGGAACGTGCAGTTTAAGGAGTACTATAAACCATGGGAGAATCACAGAAAGTTAATGAGCCCCAAATTTTCATTTAGACCCCCAGGCTTCAAGGTGTTTAGTCTATAAATCCACATGGACTCTAATTGCAGTAACTTGCGACCCCTATCACCCCCTCGTCTCGAATCAGGCACATGGTCAATGATCCGATGTTTAAAGGTGGCCATGGAATGTCTATGTGTCACGAAATGTTTGGCCACCGGCTAATCACCATTGCCTGATGCCAAAGCATTCCGAATGGCCTGTCTATGCTGGGCCATTCTGATTTTGAACTGGCACTCAGTTTTGCCGATATAATACCGCCCACAGGGGCAGATGATGGCGTAGTTGTCCAAGTCGGTGTTGCGTTTCGCTGCCTGTAGAATCTGCCATCAAAAATGAAAAAATTGTATGTTAGGGTGAACTGTAGCAGCTCGTCTCAAGGCAGAAGCCACACAGAAAGTTAGCGGGGTCAAGCCTAAACGCACCAAAGACATGTCCAAAATTATCCCTTGGGTGTGGGACTACGATGTATCTAGTCAGGAAACGCAACACCGACTTGGACAACTATGGCCAATAGTGGCATCAGACCCCGAGTTGCAAATGCTACATGATAAGCGCATTATGCCCAGTTACAAAAAGGGCAGGAGTATCAAGGACATCCTGGTTAAAACCGATATGTCCAAATTCAAAGTAAATCCTACACATTTTTTAACCAGACGTAACGGCTGTTTTAAATGTACAGGTTGCACAACATGCTCCCACATGTCACCAGGGACCACCATAGCTCACCCCTTTTCTGGTAAACAGTACAAAATCAAATGGCCCCTCACATGCAGCACGAAGTTTGTGATTTACGCCATCATCTGCCCCTGTGGGCGGTATTATATCGGCAAAACTGAGTGCCGGTTCTAAATCAGAATGGCCCAGCATAGACAGGCCATTCGGAATGCTTTGGCATCAGGCAATGGTGATCAGCCGTTGGCCAAACATTTCGTGACACATAGACATTCCATGGCCACCTTTAAACATCGGATCATTGACCATGTGCCTGATTCGATACGAGGGGGTGATAGGGGTCGCAAGTTACTGCAATTAGAGTCCATGTGGATTTATAGACTAAACACCTTGAAGCCTGGGGGTCTAAATGAAAATTTGGGGCTCATTAACTTTCTGTGATTCTCCCATGGTTTATAGTACTCCTTAAACTGCACGTTCCATTTTAAACAGGAACGCAATGCGGGCACTTGAAGTTTTCTCCGACATTACATGTGCATAGGGTCACATGCTTTTATTGCCCTAGCATTTAGGATGTTGTGGATATAGGAGATGTTCAGCAGCATAGCAATATAAACACTGCCAGATGTTGTTATCATGTACTTTAGTCAATATAATTTTTTATATATCTGCAATTGCTATTTTTAACTGGTGTGGCAGCTTGCACTAGCACTTTACTCTCAATATCACTTGTATATTGACCCAGCGAGGTCATCTTATAGTTTGATCACTGTCATTTGTGTGTTCATGGTTTGTTTATGTCACAGCATACAACGTTGCCGTGGCAACGCAGCTGGCTCCCGCATCATGGCTCCAGATCCCGCGAGACTCGGGGTGATTGGACTGACACGTCACATGCGGCCAGAAGGAGACGCCCGGGCATTGCACATGCCGTGAGCGGTGTCCATGGCAACGTAGTGGGTGCTGGTGACGTCACCTCCATCGCCGTAGTGACGTCAGTGAGCCGGGCGGAAGTCAGGCATGTGCGGCCGGCGGTCAGCGTTGCAGCATGTGACCGAATGGGGTCAGGGGGGTAAGTGTTTTATACCTTATATAAACACTGTTGTTTTTGCACTGTCGTTATCCTGAAGAAGGGGACCAGGTACCCGAAACGTTGATGTGACCTTTTTTTGCACCAATTATACTTTTGAATTGAAAGTCTCTGAGTGCCGCCTCGTTTGTTCCACTACATACCACCGGTCCCCGGTTGGGGAGGGCACCAGAGCAGGTCGAGTCCAGCATCGGACTCTGTGGAGTGCCGGAGCAGCCATAAAATATATATATATATATATATATATATATATATAATTTTTATTTTTTTTCATGCTAGCGCCCTGCACCTTTCACAACCCATGCAGTTCCTCTCCCCTGCCTAGGGTGTCACTCTCTGCTCTGGTGCTTATAGCACACTCTGATCTGGATCTCGGCACTAAGATAAAGACCATAGTATGATAGAAGCACTAGAGCAGACAGTGACACCCCAGGCAAGAAAGCAGAACTGTATGGGTTGTGAAAGGTGCAGGGTGCTAGAATGAACACTAGATAGATGTTATTGGTACATAGTCCCTAGTGTATCATGTGTATAACATAGGGCAGCAGTCACCAACCTTAATTGGGGTGCGAGCTACTTAAGAAAAATGAAACCTCCTGAAGAGCTACTAACGTTTTTGAAAAAAATGCTATAATGAATGGTTGCTGACATTCTCTCAGTGATGAGATCCGGCTCGTGTGCAGTGGTGAAGCTATACATTTTGCTATCCCCTGCCACAAAAGATTCTGATGTCACAGCCAATCAGGAGAGTGCCACGACGTGGCGCTCCCTGATTGGCTGAAAGGACCCTCTTTGACAGGAGTCAGGGGGGTCCTCGCAGTCGGGGAAAGGGGTCCCATGTGTAAACATGGGACCCCTTTCAGTGCGTGGTCGGGTTTCCGGTTTGATTTTTGCCAAGTACATGGATTATACAAAGAACAGAAGATACACTGGATTATGTGAGTATCATTTTTTCAACAGGTACCACGAGGATTCTACATGGAGAAGAGGACCGAGCCTCGTGTGAACATAGGTATGTATGTATGTATGTATGTATGTATGTAGGTGTGCATGTATGTAATAAACTTTTACTGTCATGGTGTGTGTGTCCTGTTTTTTGTTGGGTATTTTTTAAGTAGTAGTACTACAGGTACCAGCGGGGCCCGGTTTTCCACCGCATGCTGGTACTTGTGGTTCTCCAAGTACCAGCTTGCAGGGGAGGCTTGCTGGGACTTGTAGTACTGCTACTAAAAACAATATTCAGATTTTTTACACTTGGCTATCAGCCTCCCATCCGCCACCCTTTGATGGGGGGGACAGCCTCGGGCTTCACCCCTGGCCCTTGGGTGGCTGGAGGGGGGGGGACCCCTTGATTTAAGGGGTTTTCACTCCTCCAGGGTACCCCGGCCAGGGGTGACTAGTTAGGGATGTAATGCCAGGGCTGCCAGGACCACAATAAATGTGTCCCCCGGCCCTGGCATTATGTACCTGGCTAGTGGAGCCCGGTGCTGGTTCAAAAAATACGGGGGACCCCTACGCTTTTTGTCCCCCGTATTTTTTGCACCAGGACCAGGCGCAGAGCCCGGTGCTGGTTGATGAAATATGGGGGGACCTCTGTCATTCCCCCCCCCCCATATTTTGACAACCAGGACCGGCTCAAAGAGCCCGAGGCTGGTTTTGCTTAGGAGGGGGAACCCCACACATTTTTATTTTTAACACTTTATTTTTTTTTACGAAAGGTGCACAATGAAGCCCTGTACGGATCTCACAGATCCGGCCGAGATTCATTGTGTTAATGTCGGCAGTGTTTTACTATTCACTCCCGTAAAACACTGCCAAAAAATACAAATGACATTGACATTGGAAAACACGAAAATGCAGAATACAACAGCATAGTAAATTAGTCGTAATAAATTCAAAAAGTTCCAATTTCACACATTTGATGTCATTCGTGTTGGAACTTTAACCTCATTCTGAAAATTACGAATTTTAGTAAATATACCCCACAGTATATAGAGATAGTTGTTATTGGTATATAGTGATAGAGATAAAAGCTTAGCTACCATTCTTAATTATAATAATGCAATTCATTTTAATATTACAAAGAGATTTGATTAAACTAGCTTGAACATATGGAAAATATAAAAGCGTGTTTCTATATAACATTGTGTGTGAAAGTGAGCATCTGGCACCCTGCTCTCTCTTCAGAAATGAAAAATATCTATATGTAGCTCCAGATAAGCAGAAGGACAAGGGGCATATGAAGTTATATAATTGTGTTAATCATTTACTGCCAATATACGTGTATAAATATCGAAGCTGACCAAAGTAAAGCAGATTACTTACGAGACATGCGGCTGTGTGTGTGTTCTTGAGTTCTCTCAGCAATACATTACGACCTGGTATCCAGAGGTGACATGATACTAGAAGGGACCAAACCAGGGCTACCTAGACAGCTCTATCAATAATGAGGGACTCTACGGGATGACTAACACAAGGAAAGGCATCTAATGAGAGTTTCTGTGTTGGAGGCGAATTGTTCTCAGGGACTCTGATTTCACATTGGGTGAGTAAAACCATATTTTGCTCAAAGTCGGACTCCTTGAGTGTACTTCTAAATCCATTATAGAGACAATGTGCATTTATGTTTTTCCTTGAACTGTCATTATAAAGAAACCCGATTATCGTGTCTCCAAGCCTAGATTACTTGAATTATGTTGTATTGCGCAGCTAAAAAGTATTGCTTGTTGTAATCTAAGGCAGATACAGGTGTATTGCTTGCGCAGCTAAAGTTTATTGCTTGTTGTAATCTAAGGCATATACAGGTGTATTGCTTAGCTAAGGTGCATTGCTTGTTGCAGCTACAGTATAAAGCGAAGGCATAAGGCGTAAGGCATATTTCAGTTGTTGTCATATGTTTGTATGTTCTATATGTATGCTGAATGATTGAATCTGTGTCTGTCTTATTAGCGCATGCGCCCACAGAACAATTGGAATAGTATACAAAGGCGTACCTAGTTTGCAATTGTGTGCAGTACAGAGGTGTACTAAGGTTAATTATTATGCAGGATTTACCCAGTGTTTCTCTGACGTCCTTGTGGATGCTGGGACTCCGTCAGGACCATGGGGAATAGCGGCTCCGCAGGAGACTGGGCACAAAAGTAAAAGCTTTAGTACTACCTGGTGTGCACTGGCTCCTCCCCCTATGACCCTCCTCCAAGCCTCAGTTAGATTTTTGTGCCCGAACGAGAAGGGTGCACACTAGGTGGCTCTCCTGAGCTGCTTAGTGAAAAGTTTAGTTTTAGGTTTTTTATTTTCAGTGAGTCCTGCTGGCAACAGGCTCACTGCATCGAGGGACTAAGGGGAGAAGAAGCGAACTCACCTGCGTGCAGAGTAGATTGGGCTTCTTAGGCTACTGGACATTAGCTCCAGAGGGACCGATCACAGGCCCAGCCTTGGAGCTCGGTCCCAGAGCCGCACCGCCGGCCCCCTTACAGAGCCAGAAGACAGAAGAGGTCCGGAAAATCGGCGGCAGAAGACGTCCTGTCTTCCACAAGGTAGCGCACAGCACTGCAGCTGTGCGCCATTGCTCTCAGCACACTTCACACTCCGGTCACTGAGGGTGCAGGGCGCTGGGGGGCGCCCTGAGACGCAATAGAAACACCTTGGCTGGCGAAAAAATGCATCACATATAGCTCCTGGGCTATATGGATGAATTTTAACCCCTGCCAGTTTTCCACAAAAAGCGGGAGAAAGGCAACCGAGAAGGGGGCGGAGCCTATCTCCTCAGCACACAAGCTCCATTTTTCTTCACAGCTCCGCTGGAAGGACGTCTCCCTGACTCTCCCCTGCAGTCCTGCACTACAGAAACAGGGTAAAACAAGAGAGGGGGGGCACTAATTGGCATAATAAACAATACAGCAGCTATATAAGGGAGAAACACTTATATAAGGTTATCCCTGTATATATATAGCGCTCTGGTGTGTGCTGGCAAACTCTCCCTCTGTCTCCCCAAAGGGCTAGTGGGGTCCTGTCCTCTATCAGAGCATTCCCGGTGTGTGCTGTGTGTCGGTACGTTTGTGTCGACATGTATGAGGAGGAAAATGATGTGGAGGCGGAGCAATTGCCGGTAATAGTGATGTCACCCCCTAGGGAGTCGACACCTGACTGGATGGTTTTATGGAAGGAATTACATGATAGCGTCAGCACTTTACAAAAGACAGTTGACGACGTGAGACAGCCGGCTAATCAGCTAGTGCCTGTCCAGGCATCTCAAAAACCGTCAGGGGCTCTAAAGCGCCCGTTACCTCAGATGGTCGACACAGACACGGATACTGACTCCAGTGTCGACGGTGAGGAGACAAACGTGACTTCCAGTAGGGCCACACATTACATGATCACGGCAATGAAGGAGGTTTTGAACATTTCTGATACTACAAGTACCACAAAAAAGGGTATTATGTGGGGTGTGAAAAAACTACCCGTAGTTTTTCTTGAATCAGATGAATTAAATGAGGTGTGTGATGAAGCGTGGGTTTCCCCCGATAAAAAAATGATAAATGATAATTTCTAAAAAATTATTGGCATTATACCCTTTCCCGCCAGAGGTTAGGGCGCGTTGGGAAACACCCCCTAGGGTAGATAAAGCGCTCACACGCTTATCAAAACAAGTGGCGTTACCGTCTCCTGATACGGCCACCCTCAAGGAACCAGGTGATAGAAAACTGGAAAATATCCTAAAAAGTATATACACACATACTGGTGTTATACTGCGACCAGCAATCGCCTCAGCCTGGATGTGCAGCGCTGGGGTGGCTTGGTTGGATTCCCTGACTGAAAATATTGATGCCCTGGATAGGGACAGTATATTATTGACTATAGAGCATTTAATAGATGCATTTCTATATATGCGAGATGCACAGAGGGATATTTGCACTCTGGCATCAAGAGTGAGTGCGCTGTCCATTTCTGCCAGAAGAGGGTTATGGACGTGACAGTGGTCAGGTGATGCGGATTCAAAACGGCATATGGAAGTATTGCCTTATAAAGGGAAGGAGTTATTTGGGGTCGGTCTATCGGACCTGGTGGCCACGGCAACTGCTGGGAAATCCACTTTTTTACCCCAGGTCGCCTCTCAGCAGAAAAAGACGCCGTCTTTTCAGGCTCAGTCCTTTCGTCCCCATAAGGGCAAGCGGGCAAAAGGCTCCTCATTTCTGCCCCGGGGCAGAGGAAGGGGAAAAAGACTGCATCAGACAGCCTCTTCCCAGGAACAGAAGCCCTCCCCCGCTTCTGCCAAGTCCTCAGCATGACGCTGGGGCCTTACAAGCGGACTCAGGCACGGTGGGGGGCCGTCTCAAGAATTTCAGCGCGCAGTGGGCTCACTCGCAAGTGGACCCCTGGATCCTGCAGGTAGTATCTCAGGGGTACAAATTGGAGTTCAGGAATTGGCGAGGGGGAGACGTCTCGAAGTCTGCTTTACCAACGTCTCCCTCCGACAGGGAGGCGGTATTGGAAGCCATTCACAAGCTGTATTCCCAGCAGGTGATAATCAAGGTACCCCTCCTGCAACAGGGAAAGGGGTATTATTCCACGCTGTTTGTGGTACCGAAGCCGGACGGCTCGGTGAGACCTATTTTAAATCTGAAATCCTTGAACACTTACATACAAAGGTTCAAATTCAAGATGGAGTCACTCAGAGCAGTGATGGCGAACCTGGAAGAAGGGGACTATATGGTGTCTCTGGACATCAAGGATGCTTACCTCCATGTCCCAATTTGCCCTTCTCACCAAGGGTACCTCAGGTTTGTGGTACAGAACTGTCATTATCAGTTTCAGACGCTGCCGGTTGGATTGTCCACGGCACCCCGGGTCTTTACCAAGGTAATGGCCGAAATGATGATACTTCTTCGAAGAAAAGGCGTATTAATTATCCCTTACTTGGACGATCTCCTGATAAGGGCAAGATCCAGGGAACAGTTAGTAGTCGGAGTAGCACTATCTCAAGTAGTGTTACGACAGCACGGGTGGATTCTAAATATCCCAAAATCGCAGCTGATTCCGACGACACATTTGCTGTTCTTAGGGATGATTCTGGACACAGTCCAGAAAAAGGTGTTTCTCCCGAAGGAGAAAGCCAGGGAGTTATCCGAGCTAGTCAGGAACCTCCTAAAACCAGGCCAAGTGTCAGTGCATCAATGCACAAGAGTCCTGGGGAAAATGGTGGCAGATTCCACGCAAGAACTTTTCAGTGGGATCTGCTGGACAAATGGTCCGGATCGCATCTTCAGATGCATCAGCGGATAACCCTGTCTCCAAGGACAAGGGTGTCTCTCTCCTGTGGTGGTTACAGAGTGCTCATCTTCTAGAGGGCCGCAGATTCGGCATTCAGGACTGGGTTCTGGTGACCACGGATGCCAGCCTGAGAGGCTGGGGAGCAGTCACACAGGGAAGAAATTTCCAGGGCTTGTGGTCAAGCATGGAAACGTCACTTCACATAAATATCCTGGAACTAAGGGCCATTTACAATGCCCTAAGTCAAGCAAGGCCTCTGCTTCAGGGTCAGCCGGTGTTGATCCAGTCGGACAACATCACGGCAGTCGCTCACGTAAACAGACAGGGCGGCACAAGAAGCAGGAGGGCGATGGCAGAAGCTGCAAGGATTCTTCGCTGGGCGGAAAATCATGTGATAGCACTGTCAGCAGTGTTCATTCCCGGAGTGGACAACTGGGAAGCAGACTTTCTCAGCAGACACGATCTCCACCTGGGAGAGTGGGGACTTCATCCGGAAGTCTTCCACTTGATTGTAAACCGTTGGGAAAAACCAAAGGTGGACATGATGGCGTCCCGCCTCAACAAAAAACTAGAGAGGTATTGCGCCAGGTCAAGGGACCCTCAAGCAATAACAGTCGATGCTCTGGTAACACCATGGGTATACCAGTCAGTGTAAGTGTTCCCTCCTCTGCCTCTCATACCCAAGGTACTGAGAATTATAAGACGGAGAGGAGTAAGAACTATACTCGTGGCTCCGGATGGTCCAAGAAGGACTTGGTACCCGGAACTTCAAGAGATGCTCACGGAGGATCCGTGGCCTCTACCTCTAAGAAGGGACCTGCTCCAGCAAGGACCCTGTCTGTTCCAAGACTTACCGCGGCTGCGTTTGACGGCATGGCGGTTGAACGCCGGATCCTGAAGGAAAAAGGCATTCCGGAGGAAGTCATCCCTACCCTGATCAAAGCCAGGAAGGATGTAACCGCACAACATTATCACCGTATTTGGCGAAAATATGTTGCGTGGTGCGAGGCCAGGAAGGCCCCGACAGAGGAATTTCAACTAGGTCGTTTCCTGCATTTCCTGCAAACAGGACTGTCCATGGGCCTAAAATTAGGGTCCATTAAGGTTCAAATTTCGGCCTTGTCGATTTTCTTCCAGAAAGAATTGGCTTCAGTTCCTGAAGTCCAGACGTTTGTCAAGTGGGTACTGCATATACAGCCTCCCTTTGTGCCTCCAGTGGCACCCTGGGATCTCAATGTGGTTTTGTGATTCCTAAAATCACATTGGTTTGAACCACTTGCCACAGTGGACTTAAAATATCTCACATGGAAAGTGGTAATGCTGTTGGCCCTGGCTTCAGCCAGGCGCGTATCAGAATTGGCGGCTTTATCCTATAAAAGCCCTTACCTGATATTTCATTCAGATAGGGCGGAATTGAGGACTCGTCCTCAATTTCTTCCTAAGGTGGTTTCAGCTTTTCACCTGAACCAGCCTATTGTGGTACCTGCGGCTACTAGGCACTTGGAGGACTCCAAGTTGCTGGATGTAGTCAGGGCCCTGAAAATATATGTTTCCAGGATGGCTGGAGTCAGGAAATCTGACTCGCTGTTTATCCTGTATGCACCCAACAAGCTGGGTGCTCCTGCTTCTAAGCAGACTATTACTCGTTGGATTTGTAGTACAATTCAGCTTGCACATTCTGTGGCAGGCCTGCCACAGCCAAAATCTGTCAATGCCCATTCCACCAGGAAGGTGGGCTCATCTTGGGCGGCTGCCCGAGGGGTCTCGGCTTTACAACTTTGCCGAGCTGCTACTTAGTCAGGGGCAAACACGTTTGTGAAATTCTACAAATTTGATACCCTGGCTGAGGAGGACCTGGAGTTCTCTCAGTCGGTGCTGCAGAGTCATCCGCACTCTCCCGCCCGTTTGGGAGCTTTGGTATAATCCCCATGGTCCTGACGGAGTCCCAGCATCCACAAGGACGTCAGACAAAATAAGAATTTACTTACCGATAATTCTATTTCTCGTAGTCCGTAGTGAATGCTGGGCGCCCATCCCAAGTGCGGATTGTCTGCAATACTTGTACATAGTTATTGTTGCCAAAATTCGGGTTTTGTTGTAGTGAGCCATCTTTTCTGGAGGCTCCTCATGTTATCATGCTGTTAACTGGGTTTAGATCACAAGTTATACGGTGTGATTGGTGTGGCTGGTATGAGTCTTACCCGGGATTCAAAAATCCTTCCTTATTGTGTACGCTCGTCCGGGCACAGTATCTTAACTGAGGCTTGGAGGAGGGTCATAGGGGGAGGAGCCAGTGCACACCAGGTAGTACTAAAGCTTTTACTTTTGTGCCCAGTCTCCTGCGGAGCCGCTATTCCCCATGGTCCTGACGGAGTCCCAGCATCCACTACGGACTTCGAGAAATAGAATTATCGGTAAGTAAATTCTTATTTTTTTGCAACGTAGATAACCATCTCAGAATAGGAAAGGCATTTTAACAGAATTTGCTAGTATTGTGGGATATCATTTGGATGCTCAATTGTTGTCAGTGCATAGAAATGAACCATATCCTTTATGCTTAGCTGATTAACCTACTGATCATTTAAAAAAAAAATACCAGCAGTGTCCAACAAGTTGTCAGAATAGTTAGAAGACTGAATATGGTGTTTTAGATTGCATGTATTGTAAATGTGATTTAGTACAGTCAGACAAGTTCAGTAGAAACAAAAATAGGCTGAGAAAGGTTTGTGTCCAGACAAAACTTATAGCCAGTGATACACAGATACTTCTCGTTCAAGGACATATCCCTCTTCACCGCAGGTGGATTCGGCCACACCCAGAGGGCTTAATTACCCCAATGGGAGGGAAAGGGAGTAAGATGAAGCGCTTAGCAGAACGTGAGGGAAGGAGAGGAATTAAGCGTATTAACGCTATCCTTAAAAGAGCTAATTTTCCAAAGGATGGAATCTTAGATACAGAGGCTTGGAAAAGGTTCCAGGCCACAGATAGTCACTGGTTACAAAAGAAAGGTTATTTGGACACTGTAAATATATGGCTTATTGTTTCACAAGAACTGGAAGATGAGGAAAGAATTAGACAGGAAGATTGTAGGTCTAATAAAATACCACCACCCAATGTTACAATAACATGTTATGCTATTTATAATGATGGGAATGTGGAAGGGGGGGTCAGCCCCCTCAGTAGTATCAATGCATGCAGAATCAAGGACACATGATAAAGCAGGAGTTTTAACTCCTTCAGCAACATATGCAGAACAAATGACACCTGAAAAACGTTATGAAAATACTAGAGATGAGCGGGTTCGGTTCCTCGGAATCCGAACCCGCCCGAACTTCATATATTTTTTTCACGGGTCCGAGCGACTCGGATCTTCCCGCCTTGCTCGGTTAACCCAAGCACGCCCGAACGTCATCATCCCGCTGTCGGATTCTCGCGAGGCTCGTATTCTATCGCGAGACTCGGATTCCATATAAGGAGCCGCGCGTCTCCGCCATTTTCACTCGTGCATTGAGATTGATAGGGAGAGGACGTGGCTGGCGTCCTCTCCGTTTAGAGAAGAGAGAGAGAGACACAGTAGAGAGAGAGACACAGTAGAGAGAGACGAGAGAGACACAGTACTAGTAGTAATTTTGGGGAGCATTATTACTTAGGAGGAGTACTACTATACTACTATATATACTACTTGCTGAAGTGATATAGATAAGAAGATTAGATAGTGTGACTGCAGTGTATTGTATTAATTATCTGACTTGTGGGGGAGACACTGACAGTGGGGAGCAGTTAGAGTCTGAGAGCAGGACTCAGGAGTACACATATAACGTACAGTGCACAGCACATTTTTGCTGCCAGAGTCAGTGCCACAATGCCATTGTGTGACCACACTGACCACCAGTATAATAATATATTTTTTATTTTGTGATTGTCTGCTTAGGCCTCGGAGTACTAGTTGCAAGTTGCAACGTGACCTGACCACCAGTTTAATAATCAATCACCACCAGTTTAATATATATATATATATATATATATATAATATATATAGTACAGTGTTTCTCCACATTAACCGTGGAGAAAGATAGCACTCTCCAGACTTGTTATAATATATGCAATAAAGTCATTTATTCACAAAACTTGGTTCCATGTGTATCTTCATGTCACAAGCAGGGTATATAACAAAAAGGCTCACTTATTATATACCCTGCTTGTGACATGAAGATACACATGGAACCAAGTTTTGTGAATAAATGACTTTATTGCATATATTATAACAAGTCTGGAGAGTGCTATCTTTCTCCACGGTTAATGTGGAGAAACACTGTACTGTACTATGAGTTTGACCCAGTGATTGGATCAGACTTTGATTTGGCACCCCAGCCGTTACCTGCGCTGGGTGAGAGTGTGGGACTCCCCATATATATAATATATATATATATAATATTGTATACCACCTACCCGTGGTTTTTTTTTTCCATTCTTTATACTATTACATACTACTATAGTAGCTTACTGTAGCAGACTGGCAGTCTGCGGTGCTGTGCTGCTGACCTGACAGTGTCCAGCAGGTCCGTCATCAGTCATTACATAATAAATATATATAGTACCTGTCCGGCTGCAGTACAGTGATATTATATTGATTTCATCTCATCAATAATTTATCATCCAGTCTAGACTCTATATTAGCAGCAGACACAGTACGTTAGTCCACGGCTGTAGCTACCTCTGTGTCGGCACTCGGCAGTCCATCCATAATTGTATACCACCTAGTACCTACCCGTGGTTTTTCTTTTCTTTCTTCTTTATATATACTACATCTCATTATCATCCAGTCTATATTAGCAGCAGACACAGTACGGTAGTCCACGGCTGTAGCTACCTCTGTGTCGGCACTCGGCAGTCCATCCATAATTGTATACCACCTAGTACCTACCCGTGGTTATTTTAAACCAAAACTCCAGGGATATTTAGGAGATTGTGGAACTTTGCTAGTAGTCCTAACAGAGATCCAAGAGGAATATCTCATAAAAATGACAATGTAATGCCTGTTAGAGTTAGTAGTTATGCTAATCCCAGACATACAACTGACAGGTTACCTGGGGCTGAAGGTTATATTGCAGAATATGTGGAGCAGGAATAATACATACCCTGGCTCCCTTCAGAGGTTATGCGTACTGTAAATGACTTACCAGATATTAGAAAAAGTCCAGCTGAATTTGAAAAAAAGATTAAACAAGTGTATCTTGTGTATAGACCGTGTTGGGTTGATTTAGAACAGATTCTTAGAGCTTCCATAGGAATAGGTGAATATAATATGCTTCTTGCCATAGCTCCTCAGGAGGCAGATAGTGATAGGGGGAAAATTGAGAATGCTCCCCTTGAAGCCAACGGCTATACTATGGCTTCAGGCTTACAACTGTTATACAGAGTACAAGTCAGATGTAAGCAAATCAGAGACCCTTCCCCAGCTGAACCTGATCTGGTACAAAAAAACCTCAGCATAAGGGAATACTCTAACAACGCCAGACTGTTCAAGACCAGGTTCCTTAATGGACTTAGACCTGAATACAGGCAGCAGTTGTATGCAGTCCGACCAGAAGCAAATTTGATGAACATTACCTCACTAGTAGAAGTCCTAGAAGGGATTCAAGATAACGAGAAAGAAAGGAGAGATAAGAGAACTTCCAAAGCACCAGCTGTTACTATACATGTAGTGCAGGCTGCCCAGTCTAACACCAAGACAAATAAGGTCCAAAATCAAGGTAAAGGTGTAAATAACTCCAGGCCCTACACCACAAGAAATGTGCAGGGTGAAGACATGACTGGTAAATGTTTTTGGTGCAAGGTTTCAGGTCATCAGAAGAAGAAAAGCAGAAAATACCAGACATGGCTGAAATATAAGGACTCTGTCCCAGCCTTCACGGTACAACAGGAATGACTGAATCCTGCTACGGGGTCCACCTACTCAAGTGACACCTACACTGACCCCATAAAAGGTACTGTTATGCTTACTCTACCTACAGGAAACACCCTAGAATGCCTTTTGGACACTGGAGCAGCAGTCACTGTACTTAAGAAAACTGACGTCCCAGAAGAACTCTTAACCAGCCACTATGTCGATGGGACAGGACTGGGAGGACAGCCCCTCCCTCTTCAAAGAATGAATTTGTTGGGAGCTGATATCCTTAACATCATGCAAGCTACTATTCAGTATACCCCACAAGGAATCAAGTATACCAGCAAACATTCCAGCTATTATGAAGCCCAACATTGAAGCAGCAATTGAAGTTTTCCTACTACAAGAAACTGCCAAGCCCAGCTCAGAATTAACCCTTCCAGAATGGGTTACTTCTCAAGTCCCGGACAGACTATGGTCAAAAGGAAAGATGGATACTGGACTACTACGAGTTCGACCTGTCCACCTGCAGCTCAAGCCCGGAACCATACCTGTCTCAATAAGGCAGTATCCCCTTACCACTGCACAAACTGAAGCTATTGCAAAGCAAATCCCAGCCTTTCAAGAAAATGGGATCATTGTCCAGTGTAGATCCCCATGGAACACTCCATTGTTTCCTGTGAAAAAGAAAGGTGGTCAAGGTCAAGATGGAGCACAAGAAGTACAATATAGACTTGTTCATGATCTAAGAGAAGTCAACAAGAGACTGGTGATCAATTCTCCTATTGTACCAAATCCTCATACCTTGCTGAATCAGATCCCACCTTCTTACGGTCCCGCCTGGTTTACGGTAATCGATTTGGCCAAGATGTACCAATCTACACCACAGAGCAAGTTGAAGAAGCAGTTTGGAAACTCAAGGCTGCCATAGCATCTCCACTAGCACTGGGTCTGCCAGACTACACCAAACCATTTACTCTTTATTGCCATGAGGAGAAAGGCCATGCACTTGGAGTCATTACACAGACGCATGGAAGCAAGCAACGTCCAGTGGCTTATCTTTCAAGCAAACTGGACAACATTATCCAAGGAGCACCCACCTGCATCAGAGCAGTTGCAGCAACAGCAGTCCTCAAACAGAAATGCATAGACATTGTGCTTAATCATGAACTGATCATTCAGGTACCACATGCGGTGACTGAAATACTACAGCAAGCCAGAACCAAGCACTTATCAGCTGCAAGACTCACCAAGTATGAAGTAGCTCTACTAAGTGCCACAAATGTCACCATCAAAAGATGCACCACCCTCAACCCAGCAACTCTACTACCAGCCCTATTGCAGGAAGAAGGATCAGAGTATGAATCTCTAGATTCAAAAGGAGGGAGAAGAGAGACATATAATATCTCTAGCAATGGTACCCAGAATAACCAGGATGATGAGGACCACATGAACTATGGGAATGCAGAAAGTGATGAAAATATTCACAATAATTTTTTTTTCCCCACGACTGCGTAGCTCTGATGGAACAAGAAACTCAACCACTACCTCATGTCACAGACACAGCCCTTCCTGATGCACAGCACAATCTCTATGTGGATGGTTCAAGATACTATGAGGATCGGATTCCATATACAGGATCAGTAACCACTTAACATGAAGTTGTGGACTCAGGATCCCTACCATCCCAGCACAGGATTGTGGGCCAGATATGGAAAAGCAGAGGCTTCAAGAAGGCAAGTGGCGAAGACATACAACATGCTTCCCTGATCAGACACCAGTTGAGAGCTCTGCAAGGGCCACAGAAAAGGTTGCAGTAATGAAGATCCAGGCACATGAAGAAATGACACTCCTGAAACAAGAGGCAACAATCTGGCAAGATGCTGAAGCCAAGAGGGCAGCAAAATGCCCCCAGCAGATAAGGCAAGCCTATACAGTAACCATTCCAGTGCCAGACCAAATGCCTGATTATGCTACGCTGATTGAACTTCAGAACAAAGCAGGAGAGAGTGAGAAAGAAGCCTGTGGAAAGAGAAAAGCAACGAAACAACCAGTAAAGGTAGCCATCTACACCACACATACAGAAGTAACAGAAAGAAGCAAAGCCTCAAATGCCTGATCTACAGGATTTGAAGAAATTTCAGGAACAAGCAGGTCCTAAAGAAAAAGCAGCATGGCAGAGAAGAGGAGCCAGACAAGAAGAAGAAACTGGCTTATGGAAATTAGAAGAAAAGTTATACTTACCCAGAAGCTTATACCCCCGTATGTGTTAAGTCAGCCATGGACTCACACGCCTGGGAAATTATCAGATGGGAAACTTAGTCACAGAAAGAAGGATATCTCCAGAATTTTATCCAGATGCAACCAAGTTTGTACAAGCCTGCTGGATATGTGGAAATGTCCAATCCAGGACAGAAGGTCAAGACAACCCTTGGAGCAATCCCCAAAATTTATTTTCCAGACTGCAAATTGACTATAACTAACTGCCAAAGATGTATTGATAGTCACAGACATTTTTCAGTTATTGGCCAATGGCAAAAGCTAGCATATCAGGTGTATAACCTAGAGCAGAGTCCCTGCTGTATAATTACACTGTGCACATTATACATATACAGAGTATATATAGAGATAAATGTTCTTGGTATATAGTCCCTAATGTATCATCAGGTCCGGGCCGACCTTTTTTTTTTTTTTTAGTAAGCAAACCATTTCTCTTTCATCCACTAGGGGTCACTGGAGTACTCTTGGGATATGGACGGGGCATTAGCAGGTATAGGCACATTTTAAATATTTAAATTAGTAACCCTCCACCCTCTCCCTACTCCCAAAGTTACCTCAGTGTACTTTTGTGCCTCGCCGGGAAGTCACATGTTTGGAGGATTCTCCACACTTCATTTTTATTTTACAAATACTTTTTTTTTATTTTTATACCAGTCCCTTCCCAGTGTATTAAGAAGCTTGGGTCCAGTATTGTGTGTGCTGCTGAGGCAGCACGGCTTGTCGACGCTCAGACAAGGAACCCCGCCATAGACCTAAATCAGCATTTGCTGGTTTCAGCCTAAGGCTGAAGGAGCTGGACGAAGCTTGAAGAGAATCCCTGTCATAGCACTCCTGGAATCTATCAGAGCTTATACAGAAGCCCCGACAGAGATATCCAGAACTTGGGAGAAGGTAAGGAGTGGCCGGTCAGTTTATGCTGCCGCCGCTCCGTGGGGACGGTTTTGCACTGGGGAATTTCATTACAGGCTCCTAACAGTGCCTCTGCCGCCGCCCCCCCCCCTCAGTTCTTCATAGCGCCGCGGTCAGCATATGCTGTCCCCACTTGGCTCGCCTCCATTCCCCATAGCACCACGGTCAGCACATGCTGTCCCCGCTTGGCGCACATCACTGCTGTGCTCTGCGTGCTCCAACCCTCATGCAATTACATTGCGCTATCAACGCTCCCCAAGTTTCCGCCACGGTCAGCTCACATATAGCTGCCGGGCTATGGGGAGGGGCAGCCATTCAGCTTACCAATGCTTATAAGGGGAGTGAGTTGGGTTTATATATTACCTATATTTCTGCTGCGGGGTACACTGGGATTCCACAGGGAATACATTGGGGTGTAAAGTTGGATCTTGATCCGAGTCACAAACTGGCAAAGCTTTGACTGTTCCCAGGATGCATTGCACCACTTCCTCTATATCCCCGCCTACAGTCACTGGAGATCGTTTTGTAAGTTGGTGCCTGCAGAGCAAGTCACTAACAGGTGGGGCTGCGCTGGGCAGGCCTGAAAAGAGTTATTTAGAAGACTTCAAGATCACAGCACTGTATTGAATGTAAGTCTGACATCCTGTGCTGTGACTCCATTACCTTCCCACGTGGCGTTGCATACTCCCCACGAGCTATGAGAATAAACTCAGAGGTGGACCTTAGACAAGAACAATGTGCCGAGATTACCTCCCGCTTTTTAGAGAGAGGGTATGCAGCAGGTACACTTCGCAAATGTCTTGAAAGAGCCCAAGGCATATTTACTGGCGCTATTCCAAAAAAGAAAATTGATGATAGGATGATTTTCCCCACTCAGTACGATGGGAACTCCTCCATGATCAATAAAATTGTACATCGTCATTGGCCGATTATATCGACGGATGATGATCTTCTGTTTAAGCATACTCGAGCACCGATGATGGCGTATCGGAAAGGAGCCAATTTGAAGCAATTACTGATGCGTCCTACATTATTCCCGGGCAAGCCCACGGGACAATCCACTTCGAACACAGTGATGCAGGCCAAGCCAGGCTGTTTCTCTTGTGGTAACTGTACCACATGTCGGTCTATGCAAACTGGCACTTTTTTTAATCATCCACACACAGGTAGGAAGATCAGGATCAGGTACCACTTGCATTGCAGACTTGACTATGTTGTTTATTTGCTTAAATGCCCATGCGGGTTGTGCTATGTTGGGCTCACTACACAGACTTTTAGGGACCGGATGGCAAACCATAGGTCATCCATTCATACAGCATTACAGACGGGACAAACGGATAAACCGGTGGCCCGACATTTTGTACAGGCACGACACCAGGTAGCGAGCCTGAAATGTAGACTTATAGACTGGGTACCACCGAGACACACAGGGGGCGATAGAACACTTGCCCTTAAACGTCGGGAGTGCTATTGGATCCACACATTAGATACTGTGACTCCAAGAGGACTCAATGAGGGTAATCCCCTCAATGTATTCCTGTAGGTCCAGTAATTGGCACTTTCTGGCCCGAGCGAACTTGATTTGAGGCTATGTCCCCTATACAGGAGGCTGGAGCGGGTGGTTGACACATATGTACGTATCTGCAACACCTGTGTAGGTGGATCTTTAAGTCCTTGTTGGGTTAATACCCAACTGATTGCATGTTGTATTCCTGTATTATTATTTTTTCATGTGTTTTTGTATGTAGGTATTGGTTTTTTTCTGTGTATGTCTTTGTACATATTATTATTAGTGTGTGTCTGTGTGTAATATGATTTAGTAGATGTGTAAGTTTGCTCAATCTGTGAACTCACCGGTCTCTGGCTCACCACACACCGAATATTCATTTGTTTAGATTTTTGACCCATTTAAAGTATTGGCAGATCAGGTGTTGTTCAACACCTGTTCACCACCTTATTGTTAGCTGATTGCTAACATTCATGGGGGGTGATATCCAGTATCATTTTATGTAATTTTGATGATGACCATGGTGATCTGAGGATATGGCCATTAGGTCTGACCTCATATAGACCGTACACGCTGTCTGATATATACACACACTGTGTCATTGTCATATGGAATATGCCCATCCCTGTTTACTATAATACCGTTGAATCTCCAAGTAATTGTTACATTGAGTAGATGTTTTGTAATACCGATAGGTTATGACACTTCCGCAGTCGTGGAATGTACACTGACGGTGTGGAACGCACATCGACGGTGTGGATCCCACACTGATGGATATGACACTTCCGCCTCGTGGAACGCAGCGCACTAGTCACTTTCGCCGCGGTGGAACGCACTATGGTTCCGGGCCAGCGTCGGCGGCGTCTTCTGGGCTAGTGCCGGCGGCGATTGATATGAGTAATGGGTGTTTTGGTGGAGGCCCTGTCTAGGCAGATTGTGGCCTGATGAGCATTTATTTATGGTGGTATGTGTCCTTTGACTTGAGGATGCTTTGTGTGGTATATTATATTACCGCGCTCACCGGAAGTGACGCAACCGGTATTTAAATACACTCTAGGATCAGGAGGGTCATGCAGACACAAGCAAGACGCCTCCAGACCTGAGTGAGTTATTGGCTGCATGATTTATATGTCCCTAGTTGTATGTAGTTCTCTTTACTGCTTGTACCTGATGTTGACACTGGACCTTCTCCCTTTGCAGCACTGTTAACAGTAACAGATGTGTCTGCATCCAGGGATTATATTGACTATATACCACACATGAGGTAATTTTTATTGCTTCCAATTTGTTGTGTATGGGAATTGATTAATGCTCCCACATTATGTGATATGGTCTATAATTAGGTTTCATACCCTTGTTATCATTACAGTGTGATGTACAATGGATTGCCGGTTGTTCGGTGACATGGTGTTGTGTTGATACTATATGTAATCAGGTGAAGGATGAGGCGTCACAGGTATGGGTCACCCATTGACCACTAGGTGGAGGATGCACATGTGGGTGATCATATTGCGTAATAAGCACAAATTTGCACTGGAATTAGTTCCACATATCTGTTCTGCTTTTGGTGTGGGTCCTTCAGGGACCGGTGAGGCATGTGATTTTAACTGTAATCATTGTTCCTACAGATTGTCTGTACTGTCAATGCAATTGAACATTTGACCCGCTGGTTCACCGGTCTTGAGAAAGGCCTGTTTACAGGCCGAAACGTTGACCTTAAACTACGGTAATTTTTCGACTGTTCAAAATTGGATCTTTTCTTCACAGCGAGAGTGCATCCCCACTTTGTGGACAGTTTTGTGTGTGTGTGTATGTATATATATGTGTATATATATATATATATATATATATATATGCAAAGAAGATGCGGCACTCTAGGCTTGAATAATTCCACAAAACTCCAATATTTTGCAGCAACGTTTCAGTAGACACACCTACTGTCGTCAGGCTTTAATAAAGAATAAAACATAATGTACATACCTTTATAGTCACCCTGTGTGCATTCCCACCGGCTCATGCTGGGACCACTCACCCGCCGAGCCGCATGGAAGATGACGTCATCGTCAACCGACGGCGCCGTGCAATTGACACCCATCACCATAACAACCAAGCTCGTATGCAGTAAACAAAATCGTTAGCTGTGAACATATAATAGATAATAGAAATAGCATCCTAAGCATATAATTGTACTTGTCTTTTACTCTATTGCATTAAGCACATGTATGTTAGGAATATTTTGCATTATTTTGCCTTATATAAAATTATTTAAAACTGTTTATACCTACTATTTATCACTGGCTACAAGTGAGTTACGGCACCTTTTTTATTTCAGAAAACATGAATAAGAAATCATTTCATTTAGGCCCCTGGGATATATTACCCCTAGCCGCATAATCCATTTTGTTTCCAATTGTATTAATTTCGCTCCTCTATTGCCTCCTCTTATATCACTCAGCACACAGTCTATCATCCTATATCTGATGCTGTATACTGGATGTTTGAACTGAGCAAAATGCCGAGCAACAGGCTGCTCACTATCACCTGTGTCCAAGGCATTGCGGATGGCTGACCTGTGAGCTGCCATCCTTTCTTTAAATTTTCGCTCGGTTTTGCCTATGTAGCTCAAGCCACACGGGCAGATAATCTGATAAATAACAAACATCGAATTGCAAGTAAATTGATGTTGAATGGGGATTTTTTGCCCAGTGTGCGGATGATTAAAAAAGTTTCCTGCAAGAAGGAATTGGCATGTTACACATGTGCATTTAATGTTGCCTAGTTTTGTAACCTGTGGCAAAAAAGATTTTTTGCCTTTATGTTCTCTCTTAAGTTTTGCGACATCAGTTTTCACTAATAAATCATGAAGATTTTGACCTCGTGAATAACACGGCATTAATCTAGTTTTTCCCAGATGTAAATTATTATCTGAACTAATAATTGGCCAATATTTTTTGGAAATAGAATTAATTTGTGGTGATTTCACATTAAATTTATTCACCCATGGTAAGACCGATTGATCCCCCTTCATTTTCTTGTTAGTAGTAAGTAATGTGTCTCTGTCTAAGGCCATTACTTTGTTTTTTGATGTTTTTAATGCTTTTAAAGAATATCCTCTGTCAAGCAATTTATCAATTAAAGAATCAATTTGTTGCTCCGCTAATTTACTATTACTATTGATCCGTCTGATTCGAATCATCTGTGAATAAGGGAGTCCTCTTGTCATTGATTTTGGATGACAACTAGTGGCATGAAGAAGTTGCTGTTTATCCATAGGTTTTGTAAACACAGTAGTGGTCAGGACAGAGTTCTTGACTTGTATATTAACGTCTAGGAAGTCAATACTCTCTTGATTCATGCAAAACGTGAACTTGATGGGTCCCTCTGTGGCATTGTACGCTTCAATTATATTTTGCAATAATGTATGGTTGCCTTTCCATAATACAATTAAGTCATCTATGTATCTATTAAACAACAATACATGGGAGGGGAATAGAGGATTATTATAAAATAAATCCTCTTCTACCTCAAACATCACTATATTTGCGTACACTGGAGCCACAGAGGAACCCATCGCACACCCCCTTATTTGCATATAAAATTGCTTATCATAAAGAAAAAAATTCATCGTCAAGATTAATTCCAACAACTGTAATAATACATCGATTTTAGCTGGACTAAATGCCCCTTTCTTTAATAAGAATTTTTTAACTGCGGCTAAACCAAATTGATGTGGTATAGAAGTGTATAAACTTATTACATCAATGGTCACCAACCAAGTGTCATTCGGAATTGATGTTAACCCCTTCAGATTATTGAGTAAACTAGTTGTATCAAGCAAAAAACGAGGTTCATTGCGAATTAGCGGCTGCAACAAAGAATCTAATAAACATGCTGTCGGTTGCAGTAAAGATCCTCTGGCCGACACAATTGGACGGCCAGGCGGAGGATTTATACCCTTATGAATTTTGGGGATTAGATAAAAAATGGGTACTAACGGATAATCTGGAATCAAAATATTAAACACATCTT
This sequence comes from Pseudophryne corroboree, assembly GCF_028390025.1. NCBI lineage: Eukaryota > Metazoa > Chordata > Amphibia > Anura > Myobatrachidae > Pseudophryne > Pseudophryne corroboree. Next base: position 55,020,867 of record NC_086449.1, read on the forward strand.
CAGAAATTAAATCTACTGTTAAAGCTTGTTGCAGTATTCCCAGGAGTCTTTTTTTACAAAGACCTGTGGGATTAGACTGTAATTTCGTATACACCTGAGAATCTGACAATTGTAACAAAGCTTCATTATTGTAATCAGTGAAATCTTGGAGGACAATTGCTCCTCCTTTATCCGCTGAGCGGATTATTAGATTATGATTACTAGACAGTGTTTTCAAGGCTTCCCTTTCTTGCAGTGTCAGATTAGGGTGACCCGAGGTCTCACCCTTAGTAACTGACTCCACATCCTGCTCCAGCAACCTCATATATGTTTTTATGCTGGGGTTGTATGATATCGGCTCAAAAGAAGATTTAGGAACAAATGGTTTTAATTGTATAGGAATAGGACGTTGTTCCCTTAAGGAATGTTCTGGCTTATCTTGGAAGTGTTCTTTCAACTTAATTTTTCTTTGCAGAGAATGTTTCTCAATATTCCATTGCAGTGGATCAAATGGGACCGATGGAATAAATGACAATCCCTTATTTAACACGCTTTTTTCTGTGGGGGTCAATTCATAGGAAGACAGATTAACTATTAGGTCTTTTTGGATGTTGGAGGACGACCTGCTCTTCCTCTGCCTTTCGTTTTGGCCGCTTCTCCTCGTCCGCCATCTTTGTCTGGGTATCTTCCACCTCTTGTTTTCACCCCTAAAGGGGCTGCTGCTTGGTTGGATCTTTCTGTGTCACTGTTAGTCTCCTGTGATGATTCTGTGTCAAATCTCGTGAAAGGTCTCCGGTCTCTGCGAAAAAAAGGTCGCCTTTTGCCTTCTGGTCTGTTGTCCGAGAGCCATCTATATACAGAGTGTTTCTCATAGTCTTGCTCAACCTTTAATAATTTTTCTTTTTTAAAGGCAATCAGTTCTCGTTTATATTGAGATACTTGGTGTTGTATTTTTTCCATCCAACCTTCTTCTTTGTCAGCTTGTAGTGCCGGAGTATGTATTAATTCAAATGCACTGATCTTATTTTTCATGACCTCCAATTCTTTCTTTGATTGCTCAATGACTAATAATATGAGGTCTAGTGAGCATTTGTTTAAAATCGCTGTCCATCGCCGACAGAATTGTACATCATAGCGTCCTATCGTGGGACAATTTCTCCCTTTGCAGCACTGTTAACAGTAACAGATGTGTCTGCATCCAGGGATTATATTGACTATATACCACACATGAGGTAATTTTTATTGCTTCCAATTTGTTGTGTATGGGAATTGATTAATGCTCCCACATTATGTGATATGGTCTATAATTAGGTTTCATACCCTTGTTATCATTACAGTGTGATGTACAATGGATTGCCGGTTGTTCAGTGACATGGTGTTGTGTTGATACTATATGTAATCAGGTGAAGGATGAGGCGTCACAGGTATGGGTCACCCATTGATCACTAGGTGGAGGATGCACATGTGGGTGATCATATTGCGTAATAAGCACAAATTTGCACTGGAATTAGTTCCACATATCTGTTCTGCTTTTGGTGTGGGTCCTTCAGGGACCGGTGAGGCATGTGATTTTAACTGTAATCATTGTTCCTACAGATTGTCTGTACTGTCAATGCAATTGAACATTTGACCCGCTGGTTCACCGGTCTTGAGAAAGGCCTGTTTACAGGCCGAAACGTTGACCTTAAACTACGGTAATTTTTCGACTGTTCAAAATTGGATCTTTTCTTCACAGCGAGAGTGCATCCCCACTTTGTGGACAGTTTTGTGTGTGTGTGTATGTATATATATGTGTATATATATATATATATATATATATATATATATATATATCCATCCATGAAGAACGGCACTGGCAGCTGGTATCAGATGATAAACTGTATTGTAAGGTAGATGTTTCGGAGCTTATGCCCCGTCCTCAGTATCGATACAATGAGGATGGGGCGTGAGCTCCGAAACGTGTGCCTTACAATACAGTGTATCATCTGATACAAGCTGCCAGTGTCGTTCTTCTTGGATGTTTGTCTGCTTACATGTCCATATGTCCATATATATATATAGATATTAATAGATATTAATATATATATATATATATATATATATATATATATATATATATAAAAATATATATATATATAAATATTAGAGATGTGCTGCTGGCACTTTTTGTGTTTTGGTTCTAACTCCACTTTCGTGTTTTGGTTTTTGCTTGGTTTTGCCAAAACCACCCACTCGTGTTTTGTATCTGGATGATTTAAAAACGGCTAAAATCACAGAATTTGGGGATAATTTTGAACCTATGGCTCCCTGGGGTGCCTCAGGACACTTGCAGGGGTGCCCTGGGTTGGTAGTCCAGGACCAATTCAAATTATTCATGTTCAATATAATAGGCAAAACCAGTGCTGGTAGCTGCCAGTCATAAAATATGTGGCCAAACAGAAGCAAATCTTGTCCCTCACCACACAACTGACCCTAAGGATAACATATAAACACGTTCTACTTAATGTAATATTTCTTTCTACATTTCTCAATAAGAAATTTTGGCCTAGGGGTGCTGTGAAAAAAATTCTGATATTCTAGGGCGCTGTGATTCAAAAAAGTTTGGAAACCACTGACCTACGGTATTATTAACCTCAATAACATTAATTTCCACTAATTTCCAGTATATTCTGAACACTTCACACCTCACAATATTGTTTTTAGGCCAAAAGGTTGCACCGAGGTCGCTTGATGACTAAGCTAAATGACACAAGTGTGCGGCACAAACACCTGGCCCATCTAGGAGTGGCACTGCAGTGTCAGACCGGAGGGCAGATATAAAAAAAAATGCCCCAAACAGCACATGATGCAAGAAGAAATAGAGGTGCACCGAGGCTGCTGTGTGACTAGACAAATACAGCACAAGGCACGGACACTGAGAGAACAGAGACACATCCTCTCTGTACACTCCCCAATGCCGGAGTGAAAATGGCAGCAACGCGCGGCTCCTTATATGAAATCCAAACCCCAGAAGAATGCAACAGCGGGATGATGACGTTTTGCCTCTTTCTGGATTCCTAGTCAGGCAGGAAAACCCGAGCTTGGCTTGGAACTGGACTTGAATGGTGAAGTTCGGTAGGGTATGGTTCTCTGAGAACCTATATATATATATATATATATATATATATATATATATTATATATATATATATTATATATATTATATATATATATAAAATATATTATATATATTTTGTATGGGCGGCACAAAGAGACTTTCACCAGGCAGGTTAAGTGCAAAAAAAGACCCCACTGGGCCAATTTAATGGTTAAGTTTCAGGGTATTATCCCCTTCCTATTATAGTGATTTACTAGTCCAGAGTGGTTTATATGTTGTATTTCTGCATTGACAGTGTGTGCCTGTAAGATGCCATGTGGATTTCTATTCGTGTATCCCACTACTTGCTAGCACTATATTCTATACCCTGGGTTGCTAAGTGTGTCAGGGTCACATATATAGTGCTACACAGCATATACTGTTTAGTATTTTTCACTGTGTGTTTCAATCACCCCATATCGCTTAATTCCTCTGTTTGTGCGCTTTATTTGCTGACCTATGACTCAGGTGTTTTTTTTCAGGTATCATATTTGTCTAGCTATATTGTACTACTACGCTCTATGGCTACATTTACTAGAATGTCTGCCTTATAGGGTGGGAAATCTGCAGATACTCTTGCATCATGCAGTGCTGGCACCACGGATCTTCCTGAGGGGGAAATCTCAGCTGAAGGTTCAGGCATACATCTCCCAGTCAGTCTGCTACAGTTGTCAATCAAGATCCACCTTGGGCAATGTTTTCAAGTATGCTAAATACACTTGTTACATGTCTTACACCCCCTGTGGGGCCTCCTGTGCCATTACAGCCACATATTGTCCCAGTAGTAAATCTGCCTTGGGCGGATACTCTGTCTACCCAATTACAGCTGCATCATTCACTGGTTAAACTGAAGTCTATCCCACGGGCCTCTAAGGCTAAGCGGGCAATTTCTTCCTTACAATCTACCAATATTTTGGATCATTCTTCCGATGAGGATGGGGAATATACTGATCCCTCAGACACTCATATAGTTGCTTATGATGAGGATTCTACAACCCAGGTTGATGTTCCTGACCTAGTGGAGGCTATTAAGTGGATTCTCCAAATAGATGATGAGATTAAACCCACTACCACTTCTAAAAAGCCAGATAAGGTCAAACGTCAGAAGGATGCTAAAGTAGTATTCCCAGATTCTGACCATTTAGTTGAAATATGTCAGGAATCATGGATGTCGCCAGGAAAGAAGTTTTCCCTGTCCAAAAAGATGCTAGCTTGTTATCCTATTCCTGCAGAGTTGAGTAACAAGTGGGAAACCTCACCACCGGTGGACTCTCATGTCGCCCGCCTTGTGGTGTCATCTACTCTGCCTGTCACCACCGTTGCCTCACTAAAGGAACCGATGGATAAGCGTGTGGAGGGATGCCTGAAGCCTCTTTACTCCCTTACAGGTGCTGTACATAGACCCACTATAGGAATCTCCTGGGCTGCAAAATAAATTGAAGCATGGATTCAGGCAATTGAGGATGAGCTACCTCAACATTTTTCTAATACTGCGAGACAATATCTGTCTTATATTACCACAGCCTCCCACTATATACAGGAGGCAGCCACTGAGGTAGGTGTAATGGCAGCCAAAGCATCTACTATGTCTATACTGGCACACCGAATCTTGTGGTTAAGGTCCTGGACAGTGGACCTAGACTCCAAGAAGACTCTGGTGGTGCTCCGTTTTAAGGGAGATATCCTTTTTGGGGAGGATTTGACCAAGATTGTGACTTACTTGGTGTTAGCAAAAACTGCATTCCTCCCAAGTACTAATCCTTCTGCTACGAAGGCTGAGTACTACTTTTCATTCCTTTCGACCTCCAGGAAAAGCAAATGGTCTGGCGTACCCAAAGAAGGCTTGTGCTGCCAAAACCACTAAGCACAAACCTAAACAAAACTGGGCTGTCCGTCAGCCTGCTTCCAAACAAGATGTCCCAACTGAGGGCTGGTGCTGACTGGAGGAAGCCTCAGTTGTAGGGACTGGTGTGTAGTGGAACCTGGGAGGTAGTATGGGACTCTTGGACATGCAATACCCAAGCCCGAAGGCGTGACCACAACAACTGGAGTGAGGTTAACGGGTTTTATTCAAACACAGTTCAGGTGGTACATTTGGCAGCAGTGTCAGATATGGTAAGAGAAATGACAATACACAGTTCCTGTTAAAAGCAGTAGTGATGGAGAAGCATACCGGTGCGGCAATATAGAGGTCTAGGTAGGCCTAGGAGATGGTATGTCCTTGTCCTGCACTCATCCGCTGAGTTCTAGAAAAGCGTCAGGAACTGACCAGCAGCTGTTCTCTGGAAGCTGGTTGTACTAGTATGAATACTTGTGCTGCTGAGTAGGCCGGGTGGAACCGGACGAATGATGAACTGTGTGAAGTGCAACAGCACCAATGTAGCTAGAGATCGATTAAAACTGAAGAGCGATGATTTATTTGAGAGCGATGACGGAGCACCGATGATAACTGGAGATCGATGGTGGAACACCAATGGTGACTGGAGATCGATGGCGGAACACCGATGGTGAATGGAGATCGATGGTGGAACACTGATGGTGAATGGAGATCGATGGCGGAACACCAATGGTGACTGGAGACAGGACACCGCTGGAAGCTGGATGCTGGAAGCCGGTGTTAGACACTGCCAGTCGCAGGGAGCAATGTTAGAACACTAAAGAGTCAGGCTGCACCGAGGGATGTTAAACTGGTGCGGGTCTCTAGTGGAGTTGAAGACAGGAGCTGAAATACCTGAAGAGAGCAAAACAACCACAAAGCAGGGAGACCTGTATCACTGAGATTGACAACTGAAGCACTGACATCTTTCCAGCCCAGGAACAGGATATTTATACCTGCTGAGAAGCAGGTATTGGCTAAGCAATTAACCAGAGTCTAAAGTGCAGCTGCTGGATAATTAGGCTGAGACCAGAATGCAGCTGATAGGCTGAAAGGTAACATGTGACCAGGAAAACTTGGCTCTGCCCATGTTAGCTTTTGGAGGGAAAGATTGTTTTTAACTTGAATGTGAGTTTCACCATGAAGCTGCCAGAATCACAATGCAGAGACAACACATAAATTAAACATGTCAAGCACCAGACATTATAATGTAGTTATATAAGAGAGTTATAACATCATATACATATGTATTATTGGAACGGAACAAGTTAAACATGTCATGCTTGGTGTCAAAATGATCAGGAAAATGTGTGTGTTAATTTGATAGCTATGGTTAGCTTGTAGCACATTGCAATGATTAGTTATGATTAAATGTATGAATATGAAGCCACATTCTAAAGTGAACAAAATAATCTCCTGAAATACAGCATGTGTGCCGAAAGAAACCAGTGGCTAACATCTATAATTACATCATTAAATTGGACATTGCTTGCATATAAACTAACCAATAACACATCATGAACAAGAGATCTCTCTCCCCTGGACCAATAACAGATATCATAGGTCACAGCCGCCACGTCTAACCACCCAGACAGCCCACCCGCCTGCATACACATCTTCCAGTTCCTGCCTGCATACACAGCTATCCTTGCCCACCCACATCCACACCTGCCCAACCGCCCGCTGCTCCATATAAGCAGCACTCCACTATGAACAAACCCTGCCACTGAGGGACAGGGAGGAGGACAGCTGACCGGTAGAGTCTAATATTTGTTATTTTTTTTCTCCTGTGGGGAACAATAGGGTTTGTGTGAGGAAAATAAGGATTTATGGATTTGTGGGGGTAACAATGTGAATAATTCATGTGGGGAGCAATATGATTTATGTGGGGAGCATTGTCATTGTTTTTTCTGTGTAGGCCACTGTATGAATGGACTATTATTTTTTTACTATGAGGGCCAATGTGTGTTTTTTGTTTTTTTTCTGTGGGGAACTGATGGTGTGCCTTGGCAATTTTAAAATATTGTTCGGTGTGCCAAGATGTAAAAATAGGTTGAAAATCGCTGCCTTAAACAGTCAGAAGTCCTGTTTCAAAATTCATGATAAATAGCCCTGAGACTGTCTTCACAAAGGTTTACATGCAGGGTGTGTGCAATATTTTATTATTCTGCTTTTTAATGTTGTATGTATAATGTGTGTACATATGTATGTCCACTGTCCCTTTATACCTATGATAACCTGTTTGCGAAAGCACGCCAAAATGGAAAAACTGCAACACTAATTTAATGTTACAAAAACAAGGTGGGCTTGTGAAATGTGCAAATATTGCGAAGACCTAAAAAAATATGCATTATTTGCATATAAATTCACAATTTTATGCATTTTTTGCTTACAGGTTTCTGATGTTGCAATTTTGGCAAACAACTGCGTTTTAACCTCAAATTTTGCACAACCTACTTCCCTGGCCCAAATTTTTTTTCAAAATGGTGTTGCTGTTCTTGAACATATGTTTGTGTGTGTGTAGCGATATTAAAAAATAAAAAAAAGTAACCAAATGTATGTGGGTATGTTTTGTTAACAAAAAACGTGTCGGTTGCTTAAAAAGCATTAAAAACCTATTAGGAACTAAAAAACATTAAGCCGACCCTACAAAACAAAATGCTTGGAAATGTTAATCAACGTTTGCTTTTAAAAAATAGTGTTGTTATCAGACCTCGATTGTTAGTAAGTGTAAAAACAATTATGTTACTAACATATATTTTATAAAGAAACGTGTTACAGAGTGTAAAGCTCCCTTACATGTTTAGAAGTGTCAATACAGCGGAATGAAGTGATTTGTGGTCTGAGGTGTGAGCGTCTTCAGCTGGGCGTTATGAAGCAATGATTGCAGTACACATCAAACAGTCTACAATTGAGGTCAGCTTGTGCAGATTTTAAGGTTGACCTGTAGTCACTCAGAAACTGCACAACATAAATGTGCGATCAATTGTAAAAATTGCGTATGCAATGCCTACCGAACATCAGCATACGCCCTGCAACACACCCCTGCTCGTATTTTATGCGAGTCCAGCCCTTTAGTACTACACGCCTACTTTTCCTAGTGCATATGCAGTTTTTGCTTCATCTCAGAAGTTGCATTTTTTTCTCAGTTTTTGTGGTATATGATGCAGATTTAGAGATTTTCCGCATTTTCTGCGATTTTTTTTATTTTTTTGCTGCTTTGCGATCCTCCCAAAATACTGCGTTGTTTTGTTACAATACAAATCAAGCTCATTTAACTTGGACTGTAAATTGAAACTTCCTAAAAAAGAATAGCGCTCACTATAGATACCTCGGAATCCAAACCCCCCCCCCCCCCCTCCCGAAATTCACCTATTTTACACGGTTCCGAGGCAGCTTCGGATCTTCCCGCCTTGCTCAGTTAACCAAAACGCGCCTGAACGTCATCATCCCGCTGTCGGATTCTCACAAGATTCGTATTCTGTATAAGGAGCCGCGCGTTGCCGCCATTTTCACTCGTGCATTGGAGATTGAACGGAGAGGAGGTGGCAGCGTTCTCTCCCTGAAAAACTCCGTAATCTGTGCTCAGTGTGCTGAAAATATCTACGTTCTCTGCCTGAAAACGCTCCATATCTGTGCTCAGTGTGCTGCAAATATCTGTGCTCAGTGTGCTGCAAATAATCTGTGCTCGGTGTGCTGCAAATAATCTGTGCTCGGTGTGCTGCAAATAATCTGTGCTCAGTGTGCTGAAAATATTTACGTTCTCTGCCTGAAAACGCTCTATATCTGTGCTCAGTGTGCTGCAAATATCTGATCAGTGTGCTGCATTGTGGGGACTAAGGACCACCAGTATATAATAATTATAGTAGTACAGTACAGTAGGCCATTGCTGTATCTTGCAGCTCTGTGTCACTGCAAGTATCCATTCCTTATCTGTGCAGCATTTTTGTGAGCAGTATATATAGTATTACAGTGCAGCATTTAGGTGACTAACAGTATATAGTTGTACAGTAGGCCATTGCTGTATCTTGCAGCTCTGTGTCACTGTACGTATCCATTCCATATCTGTGCGGCATTTTTGTGAGCAGTATATATAGTATTACAGTGCAGCATTTTGGTGACCAACAGTATATAGTTGTACAGTAGGCCATTGCTGTATCTTGCAGCTCTGTGTCACTGCAAGTATCCATTCCATATCTGTGCGGCATTTTGGTGACCAACAGTATATAAGCACATGAGGGAAGAGGGCCCTGCTCGTGAGAGGTTACAATCTAAAGGGGAGGGGTAGACAGAGATGGGGTACATAGACAACGTGGAATAGAGGGTTAGGAATCAGGATGAGATTTGGCTGGGTTTGGTGAGGAAGTGGACCCCCAGAAGGCACAAGTCAATACTTAACATTGCAACATTTTACTGGGCTATGCAGGAGAAAATTAAAAATGGGGGAAAATAAAAATTAAAAAAAGGAAATAATAACTTCTGCCGCTTTCAAAAAGGTCAATGGAAGCTGAAATAATGGACAACTACCTCATGGAAGCCAGATACAGATACAGTATACCAAACAGTACTTAGCAGAGTTAGGAATGAGTGCTTATGAAATACAGTAACATTTTGTCATAATATTTCAGAAACTGCATGGCTGGTCTCTTGCACTCTTTTGCTCTAATACACCACCTGCTTTAGGATTTATATTCAAAAACATTGTCTCCATAATCTCAAAAACGTCCGTCTTCTTCCAGTGATTTGGACCAATAATACCATTGATCAGAAAGAATAATTCCAGTGTTTTTGTCATTTTCTTCCAGTAATTTGGACCAATAATACATTGATTAGAACGAATAATTCCTGTGATATTGAGGTGTTTATGTCGCTTAGCTTAGCCGTCCAGCACAGTTCACCTCTTTTTATCTTTTCTTTGCATCATGTGCTGTTTGGTGCTAATTTATTTAAGTGCCATCCTGTCTGACACTGCAGTGCCACTCCTAGATGGGCCAGGTGTTTGTGCCGCCCTCTTGGGTTGCTATGCTTAGTCATCCAGCGACCTCGGTGCAAATTTTAGGACTAAAGTATTGTGAGGTGTTCAGAATAGACTGGAAATGAGTGGAAATTGTGGTTATTGAGGTTAGTAATACTATAGCGGGGCTGGCCAAACCGGTCCTCGAGATCTACCAACAGTTCACATTTTCCAGACTACCTAGCTGGTGCACAGGTGTAGTCATTACGAATTAAGATGTGCTGCATTCATTCCTAACTGACAATTCTACAGATCTCCAGGAGGCCTGGAAAACATGCACTGTTGGTAGATCTCGAGGACCGGTTTGGCCAGCCCTGTACTATAGGATCAAAATTACCCCCAAATTCTATGATTTAAGCTATTTTTGAGGGATCTTTGGAATAAAAAACACCCGAATCCAAAACACACCTGAATGCGACAAACATTTTTCAGGGATGTTTTGCCAAAATGCGTCCAAATCCAAAACACGGCCGCGGAACCGAACACAAAACTCGAAAAAATTTCCGGTGCACATCTCTACATTCTATACATATTTCTAGGAACGACCTGGCGTTTGTGAGATGCTGCTACTGGTGCCACTGCGGGAGGCAATACATCTACCCAGTGGGCTGTCAGTCATATAGTCCTTAGGCTGCCCTGTTCCACTTATCCACATGTCCGTGGTTAAGTGGACAATGGGTACAATTGCATTTTTTAGGACACTGAGGGGCAGATTTATTAAGCCTGGTGAAGTGATAAATTGCACGGTGATAAAGTACCAACCAATTACCTCCTAACTATCATGTTACAGGCTGGGTTTGAAAAATGTCAGTTAGGAGCTGACTGGCTGGTGCTTTATCACCTTCCACTTTATCACTTCACCAGGCTTAATAAATATGCCCCACAGGATACTTTTCTTGACGTCTCTGTACGTTCTCAGTATCGCCTTCCTAGTGAAGTGGAATCTAGTTGGGATTTGGTACCGGGGACACAGTACCTTCATCAATTGTTTAATCCCACTGCACTAATGGCGGATACCGTACGCACGTCTAACACCAACATAGCTGTCAATGCCTCAGTTATCCGCTTTGCAACAGGATGACTACTGTCATATTTCATCTTCCTCGCAAAGGACTATTGCATAGTTGAAGTAGTACAAGTGGTCTTTTGACTTCCCCTCTGGGATAACGATCAACTCCCAAAAGCAACAGCAGCAGCAGTAGGAGGAAATGGTTCTTGATCTTTCCCTATTTTATCCTTCAAATTTTTGTTCTCCATTATTTTTCTGGAATTATATAACAATATGCGGCACTGGAGAGCGTACTCCTACAGCACACAAGACAAACTCTGTAAAAATGATTTGGAATAAATATTAATAACCCCTTTATTTGGAGTAAATAATATACAGCACAGTATAGCACCACTGGACTTATATGGCAGTACCCCTGGACCTATACGGCAGCAGCATTGGACTTAGGGCTGCACACGATACCACCACTGGACTTACGGCATCACAGGACACCACCACTGGACTGATGCAGCACAAGACAGCACCACTGGAATGATACAAAAGAGCAGGTCGCCACCCCACCCAAGTGCCACACCACTTTCCTGCACTGAGGAGTCGCATCCTCTCGCTACACTCTCCAGGACTGGAGTGAAAATGGCAGCTATGCACGGCTGTTTATATGGAATCCAAATCCCGCGAGAATCCAACAGGATGATGACGTTTTGCCTCATTCTGGTTTCTGAGTTTGGTGGGCAGTCCCGAGCCGGGCTCAGATCCGGACTTGGAGAGTGAAGTTCGGGGGGGTTCGACTCTCTGGGGTCCAAACCCGCTCATCCCTAGTTATAATTCTAACAGCAGTCATCCTTTGTCTCATAATACAATAGGGTGATTTAATGCCAGGCCTGGAATCTCAATAACAGAAGGTGAAAGATCCATTGGTGCTGGGAGTCAGTTAGTAAAGTTACCGATACCCTCAGCCACCCAGTATGCCAGGTACTACATTTCACTGAGGCAGAGACACTTCTGTCAAAATATGAGGTCTTTATTTGCTAACAAGGAAAAAATTTGACATTTCCAGGTCCTGCCGCAGCAATGCTTAAAGATCCGTTTGAGCGTATGCTAGAGTCCATGCTAAAGTCCATTTATACAGCAGCAGGGGTGTTGCTTAGACCTGCTTTAGTTAGATTTTCGGTAACAAGGCTATAGGAGCCTAGGCTAAAAAGCGCAGGTTAGGCCTCCAACAAGGTTTTTTTTTCTCAGACTAATTTATACTTCTTGCCGATCACATTTGTGAATCGGCTGATTATTTGGCTATGGCCTCTATGGATGTTGGACGAGTCACTTATCAAATTTTAAACTCCATTAGTGCGGCCGTTGGATGCTTTGGTCACTATTTTTTAGCTAACAGAGGCTCAGTCAAAACCAGGCAGAGGTGTTGCCTTCTACTGAAGACATGTTACTTAGTCCTAAATTGGACAAAAGGTTTCTCAGGTTCAGGGCTTAAAGTGGTCCTGGAGAGGTGGTGGAACTCATTTACCCTGCTACCTACCCCCCCCCCCCCATCCTCACATTAAGGGGAGCCAGGGCCAGTGCTATTGTTTTTGGCACCCACCTGCAAACTATAATTTAATGCCCTGCTTCCCATACCGTATAAAGGGACATTGATCTCACAAAGAAGCAGCCTGGTCATATAATAGTACCCCCAATTCAAATGACTTGTCTTCAAGATGCACAGAGCCAGCTCCTCTTTATACCTCCTCTTCACTTCAGCATCAGTGACACAATGGCGGTTCTACAGACCGTGATTCAGTCTCTTGTAGATTCAGCAGTTTGGATTCAGGTTCCAGTTCACCAAACGGCATCAAGGTTATTATTCCAATCCTTTTGTAGTACCAAAGCCGGGTGGCTCAGTTTGTCCAATATTGCACCTAAAGGTGCTCAATCAGTACGTCACTTACTACAGATTCGGGATGGAAACCCTGCGGTCAGGGATTGCAGTTTTAAAATCAGGTCCATGATTTCGCTGGATCTGAAGGATGCGTACTTACACATTCCAATTTGCCCACCGCATCAGTCGTACTTAAGGTGCACAATACAACAAAACCATTATCAATTTCAGGCACTACTGTTTGGCCTCTCATCAGCACCTCAGGTATTCACAAAGGTGATGTCTGTGATGATAGCTCATCTCAGGTCCTTGGGAATGATAGTAACATAGTAACATAATATCTGAGGTTGAAAAAAGACAATTGTCCATCGAGTTCAACATATTTGTGGTCTCCTATGCATGATGATTTGACAAATTTCTGACTGATGCTGCTGTCAGCCGTTGCATTTTATCCCTATTTATTGTAACTATAATACATGACTATGCACCATACCCCTGGAATTCCAAACACGTATTGTCCTTACCGTGAAAAAGCCTTTACGCCATATTGTGCGGAATCTCCTCTCCTCTAACCTGTGCGAGTGTCCACGAGTCCTCTGTGTTGATCTAACCAAAAACAGGTCCCGCGCAAGCTCTGTGTATTGTCCCCTTATATATTTGTAGATGTTGATCATATCCCCTCTTAGTCTCCGCTTTTCCAATGTAAACATGCCTAGTCTTTCAAGCCGTTCCTTGTATTCCATTGTCTCCATGCCCTTAATTAGTTTGGTCGCCCTCCTCTGTACCTTTTCAAGCTCCAGGATATATTTTTTGTAGTACGGTGCCCAGAATTGTGCACAGTATTCAAGGTGTGGCCTCACTAGTGATTTATATAATGGGAGTATAATACTCTCGTCCCTAGCATCAATACCCCATTTTATGCATGCTAATATCTTATTAGCCTTCTTTGCTGCAGTCCTACTTTGGGTACTACTGCTTAGCTTGCTATCTATGAGGACACCTAAGTCCTTTTCCAGTACAGAATCCCCTAATTTTACCCCATTTAGTAGGTAGGTGTAATTTTTGTTCTTGTTACCACAGTGCATTACCTTACACTTGTCTGTGTTGAAGCGCATTCTCCATTTGGCTGCCCATGCTTCTAATTTAACTAAGTCGTTCTGAAGAGACTCGGCATCCTCCTCTGTATTTATAGCCTTACACAATTTGGTATGATCTGCAAAAATTGACACCATGCTCTCTAGACCTTCTGTTAGGTCGTTAATTAAAATATTGAATAATAGCGGTCCTAATACTGAGCCTTGCGGCACACCACTTAGCACTTCAGTCCAAGTTGAAAAAGATCCATTAACCACAACTCGCTGCTCCCTATTATCTAACCAGTTTTTGATCCAAGTGCATATTGTGCTTCCTAGCCCTGATTCTTGTAGCTTGTAGATAAGTCTCATGTGTGGTACATTATCGAACGCTTTGGCAAAGTCTAAAAAGATTCCATCCACGTCTTTACCCTGATCTAGGTTTGCGCTTACTGTTTCATAAAACCCAAGACGGTTGGTTTGATAATAGTTCCGTACTTAGATGACCTTCTCATCAAGGCTACGTCTCAACAAATACTCCTTCAACATGCCTTACTAACGTACATAGGCCTAATTCAGACCTGATCGTAGCAGCAATTTTGTTAGCAGTCTTAATTACCCCCAATGTACTAGTTCAGCACGGTTGGATTGTCAACTTCAAGAAATCAAGCCCGGTTCGGTGTCAACTAATTCAATTCCTAGGAATGATTCTGGATACTGTGGATCAACGAATTTACCTGCCAGAACAGAAAGCACAAAGTATTTGTCATCTGGTTCAGTTAGTGCTCATACCACAGACACACTCTGTGCACTTGTGCATTCGACTGTTAGGAAAGATGGTGGCGTCTTTCGAAGCACTCCAGTTTGGAATATTTCACTCACATTCTTTTCAGCTAGATCTTCTAGCACAGTGGTCAGGCTCTCATCAATAGTGCAGTTGTCTCCAACGGCCAGAGTATCAGTACTCTGATGGCTCAAAGTACAGCATCTCACCGTGGGAAAACAGTTTGGGTCTGGAATTGGATAATTTTGACGATGGATGCAAGTCTCAGAGGTTGGGGAGCAGTGGCCCTACATCGTCGATTTCAGGGTCTCTGGTCAGACTGAGAGAGATAAATGTCCTGGAACTCAAGGCATTCTACAACGCTCTGTGTCAGGCAGTTCAAATACTCCAGTCTCAGACTGTTCAGGTTCAGTCAGACAACATGCCGGAAGTGGCATACATCAACAAACAAGGAGGAACTCGAAGTCACCCGGCCATGCGAGAAGTTGCCAGTGTTCCTTCCAGGAGTGCATGTGGAATGAGAGAGGGGAAAAAGAAAAAGGATCCGTTTCTGGTGCACTAATGAATTTAGGTAAAACTTAACTTTTAATTCATTTCTTAAAAATATATATGTGGTGACATGTTCTATTGCATGTCCTCTGAAATAACTTCTACGAAATTATTTAAAAAAACACATGTACATATAATGTGATGACATAACAAGACCGTGAATTACAAAAGACAAAAGAGAAAGTAGAATAAACAAAAATGTTAAAAAAACTAATGCGCGTCTCTTTCGTATCTGTTCTCCAAATAGAATGTCTCTGTACAAATCCCTATTATTTTATATCTATTTCTAATAAATGTTATGGATATTTGTATGTCACATTTATTTTTTGTGTACTCTTTTTTAGAGATTTGAATAAACTGCCTTGCAGAAAGGTTGGATACAGTTGTAAACGATAGTCATAAATTTGGAACACTGTGTCACTTGTTATTTATTTCTTGGGTCCCTGGCTCACTGCCTAGACATAATGTTTGGATGGAATTTAGTAACATAATAATCATTCACGTCCTGCAGCAAATGTTACACAGTGATAGAGCTGTCTAGGTAGCCCTGGTTTGGTCCCATCAAGTATCATGTCACCTCTGGATACCAGGTCGTAATGTATTGCTGAGAGAACTCAAGAAGACACACACAGCCGCATGTCTCATAAGTAATCTGCTTTACTTTGGTCAGCTTCGATATTTATACACGTATATTGGCAGTAAATGATTAACACAATTATATAACTTCATATGCCCCTTGTCCTTCTGCTTATCTGGAGCTACATATAGATATTTTCCATTTCTGAGGAGAGAGCAGGGTGCCAGATGCTCACTTTCACACACAATGTTATATAAAGCTTTTATATTTTCCATATGTTCAAAGCTAGTTTAATCAAATCTTTCTAATATTAAAATGAATTGCATTATTATAATTTTCCCTCCTATTTATAATAATCAAACATTACAGGTTTATCTGGTATTACAATATGACATTACAGTTGAGCTACAAGGCATCACATAAACTCTACCTACAAGAGACTGAGCAAATAGTCTAGCTATAATGGTGCTAAAGGCTATGTTCCCATAGGACGGTGCTTGTCCCTCTATCCCACGGAAGGTAAAGAACCGTTCACATCATATCCATTAAGGTAGACTGTTCACGGCTCCTTCTTGCCAAGCTCTTCTGTAGTTTCTTCTTTGAGTTTACACCTTACAAATTTCTTTCAAGCTGAAAGGAAGGGAAACAAAATAGCATCTTAAATTCAGATATATGCAATTTGCTAAGCCAACAATTTTTAATAAAAATATCACTATTTCAACAATCTACTCTTTGATCCCGCTAAACCAATTAGCTTGATTTAAGCAGAACATTTCTCTAAATGACTTCTTGCGCACTATTTGTTTCATTAGTAATAAATATACAACGCATTTTTGGAGTTCTCTTCATACATATTCTAAAAAATATTACTCTATTTTAGTAGCATGTAATTGCTCTAAACAAATTAAAATCTCTTATACTCTTATATGTAGTAGGGACAGATGTCCATTCCCCTCCTTTTCCAGATGTGGGCCCATGTGAGCCCAGCATTTCTAAATTAACTGGTATCTTTGAACTTCTAGAGATTTCATGATCTTTAACTTGACTAACACAAGCTCTAGTGTGATACCACACTTATATACTATCTATATAAAAAGTATACACTTATATACTAGACACTGGTACGTAACTTTGGATTGGCGGACATGCCAGTCTCTGCCCTCTCCTGTGAGAGCTATAGAGTATATTATGACTATAATAAGTACTGAAGTTCCCAATATAATGACCCATAGTGGTCTGTCTAGTTTAGGCCCAATTAGCCTTTGCATGGTTGCATATTTCATCGTTCAAACTTAACTTGAGCAAAATTGCAGTGGAACCCAAGTTTCTCTTTCCTTAATTGACACAGAAGTGGGCGTGGTCAGAAACACTCGATATGGACCATCAAATCTGGGCTCAAGTGACTTTTTCACGTGTCTTTCCAGATACACCCAATCTCCAGGTTAAAGCTTGTGGGGATTCAGATCTGCTCCTGAATCCGGGAGAGAGAAAAAACTAGAGAACACAGAGGTGTCAGTTTCTTCAGTAAGACTTTAACATATGCAGTGGATAATAACATCCTATCTTAGGTATGCTATCAAACAATATTTTATAAGGTGAATAACCTGGGGTTTTACTGATCATGGTTCTACTATTAACCAGTCCTAAAAATAAACACTTTAGCATCCCTTTCTGGTTTCTGTGACACACTTATACCCCTTTCACATCGCACAAATAACCCGGTATCGACACGGCAATATGCCGTGTCGACCCGGGTCAGTGTGCGATGTGAAAGCACACTGGCAGATTTAGCGGGTCGCCTGACCCGGTAAATCAACCCGGTAAAAAAGAAGGGTTTTACCCGGGTTGATTACCGGGTCAGGTGCGGTGTGAATGGGAGCCGTGTCGATGCGACACGGTTCCCATTCACAAGACAGGGAGAGGCGGCGCTGGAGATGAGCTCATCTCCCGACGCCGCCTCCACCCCGCCCCTGCTGCTGCTGCTGAGCTCCGTTGCTATGGCAACCGACCCGGTATATTGCCGGGTCGGAAAGCCTGCAACGGAGCGCAAATGCCGGATCCCACCCGGTAAGGACACGTTTCCCTTACCGGGTAGGATCCGGCATTTGCGGTGTGAATGCAGCATTACTTATCTGATACTGTAACTTCTGGTACTCCTTATCTGCAAATATCTTCTGAACCTAATTTTCTATCTATTGATCTTGCTGTAGCTTTTGCCATTGGCCAATAACTGAAAATGTCTGTGACTATCAATACATCTTTGGCAGTTAGCTATAGTCAATTTGCAGTCTGGAAAATAACTTTTGGGGATTGCTCCAAGGGTTGTCTTGACCTTCTGTCCTGGATTGGACATTTCCACATATCCAGCAGGCTTGTACAAACTTGGTTGCATCTGGATAAAATTCTGGAGCTATCCATCTTTTCTGTGACTAAGTTTCCCATCTGATCATTTCCCAGGTGTGGGAGTCCATGGCTTCTAATTTCCATAAGCCAGTTTCTTCTTCTTGTCTGGCTCCTCTGCTCTGCCATGCTGCTTTTTCTTTAGGACCTGCTTGTTCCTGAAATTTCTTCAAATCCTGTAAGATCAGGCATTTGAGGCTTTGCTTCTTTATGTTACTTCTGTATGTGTGGTGTAGATGGCTACCTTTTACTGTTTGTTTCGTTGCTTTCTCTTTCCACAGGCTTCTTTCTCACTCTCTCCTGCTTTGTTCTGAAGTTCAATCAGCGTAGCATAATCAGGCATTTGGTCTGGCACTGGAATGGTTACTGTATAGGCTTGTCTTATCTGCTGGGGGCATTTTGCTGCCCTCTTGGCTTCAGCATCTTGCCAGATTGTTGCCTCTTGTTTCAGGAGTGTCATTTCTTCATGTGCCTGGATCTTCATTACTGCAACCTTTTCTGTGGCCCTTGCAGAGCTCTCAACTGGTGTCTGATAAGTGAAGCACGTTGTATGTCTTCGCCACTTGCCTTCTTGAAGCCTCTGCTTTTCCATATCTGGCCCACAATCCTGTGCTGGGATGGTAGGGATCCTGAGTCCACAACTTCATGTTTAGTGGTTACTGCGTATCCTGTATAAGGAATCCCATCCTCATAGTATCTTGAACAATCCACATAGAGATTGTGCTGTGCATCAGGAAGGGCTGTGTCTGTGACATGAGGTAGTGGTTGAGTTTCTTGTTCCATCAGTGCCATGCAGTCATGGAAAAAACATTTTTTTATTGTGAATATTTTCATCAATTTCTGCATTCCCATAGTTCAAGTGGTCCTCATCATCCTGGTTATTCTGGGTACCATTGCTAGAGATATTATGTCTCTCTTCTCCCTCCTTTTGAATCTAGAGATTCATACTCTGATCCTTCTTCCTGCAATAGGGCTGGTAGTAGAGTTGCTGGGTTGAGGGTGGTGCATCTTTTGATGGTGACATTTGTGGCACTTAGTAGAGCTACTTCATACTTGGTGAGTCTTGCAGCTGATAAGTGCTTGGTTCTGGCTTGCTGTAGTATTTCAGTCACCGCACGCGGTACCTGGATGATTGGTATATGATTGAGCACAATGTCTATGCATTTCTATTTGAGAACTGCTGTTGCTGCAACTGCTCTGATGCAGGTGGGTGCTCCTTGGATAATGTTGTCCAGTTTGCTTGAAAGATAAGCCACTGGACGTTGCTTGCTTCCATGCGTCTGTGTAATGACTCCAAGTGCATGGCCTTTCTCCTCATGGCAATAAAGAGTAAATGGTTTGGTGTAGTCTGGCAGACCCAATGCCGGTGGAGATGCTATGGCAGCCTTGAGGTTCTGAACTGCTTCTTCAACTTGTTCTGTGGTGTAGATTGAATCATCTTTCTTTGTGCTGTCATACAAAACTTGCATGTAGATAAACTTCAATTGCTGCTTCAATGTTGGGCTTCATGATAGCTGGAATATTGCTGGTATACTTGATTCCTTGTGGGGTATACTGAATAGTAGCTTGCATGATGTTAAGGATATCAGCTCCCAACAAATTCACTGGGCATGTAGGTGAAGTCAGAAATTCAATGGGTACAGGTGTAAGTTCATCATTTATAAGGAGAGAAGTTGGCTTACTTCTTTGAAGAGGGAGGGGCTGTCCTCCCAGTCTTGTCCCATCGACATAGTGATTGGTTAAAAGTTCTTTTGGGACATCAGTTTTCTTAAGTACAGTGACTGCTGCTCCAGTGTCCAAAAGGCATTCTAGGGTGTTTCCTGTAGGTAGAGTAAGCATAACAGTACCTTTTATGGGGTCAGTGTAGGTGTCACTTGAGTAGGTGGACCCCGTAGCAGGATTCAGTCATTCCTGTTGTACCGTGAAGATTGGGACAGAGTCCTTAGATTTCAGCCATGTCTGATATTTTCTGCTTTCCTTCTTCTGATGACCTGAAACCTTGCACCAAAAACATTTACCAGTCATGTCTTCACCCTGCACATTTCTTGTGGTGTAGGCCCTGGAGTTATTAACACATTTACCTTGATTTTGGACCTTATTTGTCTTGGTGTTAAACTGGGCAACCTGCACTACATGTATAGTAACAGCTGGTGCTTTGGAAGTTCTCTAATCTCTCCTTTCTTTCTCATTATCTTGAATCCCTTCTAGGACTTCTACTAGTGAGGAAATGTTCATCAAATTTGCTTCTGGTCTGACAGCATACAACTGCTGCCTATATTCAGGTCTAAGTCCATTAAGGAATCTAGTCTTGAACAGTCTGGCATTATTAGGCTATGCAATGGGGAAACCTTAATTTTCTTGTTTAACAGACAGTCTGTCATAATATTCCCTTATGCTGAGGTTTTTCTGTATCAGATCAGGCTCAGCTGGGGAAGGGTCTCTGATTTGCTTACATCTGACTTGTACTCTATACAACAGTTGTGAGCCTGAAGCCATAGTATAGCGGTTGGCTTCAAGGGGAGCATTCTCAATTTTCCCCCTATCACCATCAGCCTCCTGGGGAGCTATGGCAAGAAGCATATTATATTCACCTATTCCTATGGAAGCTCTAAGAATCTGTTCTAAATCCACCCAACATGGTCTATACACAAGATACACTTGTTTAATCTTTTTTTCAAATTCTGCTGGGCTTTTTCTGATATTGGGTAACTCATTTACAATTCGCATAATGTCTGAGGGGAAACACGGTATGTACTGTTCCTGTTCCACATATTCTGCAATGTAACCATCAGCACCAGGTAAATTAGTTGTATGTCTGGGATTAGCATGACTACTAACTCTAACAGGCATTACATTGTAATTTTTACGAGATATTCCTCTTGGATCTCTGTTAGGACTACTAGCAAAGTTCCACAACCTCCTAAATATCCCTGGAGTTTTTGGTTTAACATTTCCCCCTCCATTAACATATTGTGATTCACATGGTCCTGAATTTGGCTCTACCCAGTTACCACAAAAGAAACATTTTTCACTGCCCTCTGGAACACATCTCCCACAATAAAGACACTTTCTTTCAGGGTAGTGGATAACATCTCTAAGAACCAGTGTACCTTCTGGATTTTTTTCATAACTTAAAGTATTTTCATAACGTTTTTCAGGTGTCATTTGTTCTGCATATGTTGCTGAAGGAGTTAAAACTCCTGCTTTATCATGTGTCCTTGATTCTGCATGCATTGATACTGCTGAGGGGGCTGAACCCCTTTTCCACATTTCCATCATTATAAATAGCATAACATGTTATTGTAATATTGGGTGGTGGTATTATATTAGACCTACAATCTTCCTGTCTAATTCTTTCCTCATCTTCCAGTTCTTGGGAAACAATAAGCCATATATTTACAGTGTCCAAATAACCTTTCTTTTGTAACCAGTGACTATCTGTGGCCTGGAACCTTTTCCAAGCCTCTGTATCTAAGATTCCATCTTTTGGAAAATTAGCTCTTTTAAGGATAGCGTTAATACGCTTAATTCCTCACCTTCCCTCACGTTCTGCTAAGCGCTTCATCCTACTCCCTTTCCCTCCCATTGGGGTAATTAAGCCCTCTGGGTGTGGCCGAATCCACCTGCGGTGAAGAGGGATATGTCCTTGAACGAGAAGTATCTGTGTATCACTGGCTATAAGTTTTGTCTGGACACAAACCTTTCTCAGCCTATTTTTGTTTCTACTGAAAATTAACTTAACTTGATTAGACTGTACTATATCACATTTACAATACATGCAATCTAAAACACCATATTCAGTCTTCTAACATTTCTGAAAACTTGTTGGACACACTGCTGGTATTTTAAAAAATGATCAGTAGGTTAATCAGCTACGCATAAAGGCCCTCATTCCGAGTTGTTCGCTCGTTCTTTTTCATCGCATCGCAGTGAAAATCCGCTTAGTACGCATGCGCAATGTTCGCACTGCGACTGCGCCAAGTAACTTTACTAAGAAGAAAGTAATTTTACTCACGGCATTTTCATTGCTCCGGCGAACGTAATGTGATTCACAGGAAATGGGTGTTACTGGGCGGAAGCACGGCGTTTTAGGGGCGTGTGGCTGAAAACGCTACCGTTTCCGGAAAAAACGCAGGAGTGGCCGGAGAAACGGTGGGAGTGCCTGGGCGAACGCTGGGTGTGTTTGTGACGTGAACCAGGAACGACAAGCACTGAACTGATCGCACAGGCAGAGTAAGTCTGAAGCTACTCTAAAACTGCTACGAGGTTTGTGATCGCAATATTGCAATTACATCGGTCGCACTTTTAGGATGCTAAGATACACTCCCAGTAGGCGGCGGCTTAGCGTGTGTAACTCTGCTACATTCGCATTGCGAGCGATCAACTCGGAATGAGGGCCAAAGAATTCATTTCTAAGCACTGACAACAATTGAGCATCCAAATGATATCCCACAATACTAGCAAATTCTGTTAAAATGCCTTTCCTATTCTGAGATGGTTATCTATGTTGCAAAAAACACTGGGTAAATCCTGCATAATAATTAACCTTGGTACACCTCTGTACCGCACACAATTGCAAACTAGGTACGCCTTTGTATACTATTCCAATTATTCTGTGGGCGCATGCGCTAATAAGACATAGACACAGACTGTAGCTGCAACAAGCAATGCACTTTAGCTAAGCAATACACCTGTATATGCCTTAGATTACAACAAGCAATAAACTTTAGCTGCGCAAGCAATACACCTGTATCTGCCTTAGATTACAACAAGCAATAATTTTTAGCTGCGCAAGCAATACACCTGTATCTGCCTTAGATTACAACAAGCAATAATTTTTAGCTGCGCAATACAACATAATTCATGTGAGACAAGATAATCGGGTTCTATGATGACGGTCAAAAAGGACATAAATGAAATATTTTTTTTCTCTATAATGTACTTAGAACGACACTCAGAGAATCTGATTTTGAGTAACAATTATTAGTAACAATTATTACTAACCCGGGTATTATCAGAGTCTGTGAGAGCCGGTCAATTCCAAAACAGAAAGTATTCATTAGATGTCTCTTCTTGAATTAGTCATCCCGGACGAGCCCCCATGAATGATAGAGCTGTCTAGGTAGCCCTGGTTTGGTCCCTTCAAGTATCATGTCACCTCTGGATACCAGGTCGTAATGTATTGCTGAGAGAACTCAAGAAGACACATACAGCCGCATGTCTCATAAGTAATCTGCTTTACTTTGGTCAGCTTCGATATTTATACACGTATATTGGCAGTAAATGATTAACACAATTATATAACTTCATATGCCCCTTGTCCTTCTGATTATCTGGAGCTACATATAGATATTTCTCTGACGTCCTAGTGGATGCTGGGGACTCCGTAAGGACCATGGGGGATAGCGGCTCCGCAGGAGACTGGGCACAAAAGTAAAGCTTTAGGACTACCTGGTGTGCACTGGCTCCTCCCCCTATGACCCTCCTCCAATACTCAGTTAGATTTTTGTGCCCAAAACGAGAAGGGTGGCTCTCCTGAGCTGCTTAGTGAAAAGTTTAGTTTTAGGTTTTTTATTTTCAGTGAGACCTGCTGGCAACAGGCTCACTGCATCGAGGGACTAAGGGGAGAAGAAGCGAACTCACCTGCGTGCAGAGTGGATTGGGCTTCTTAGGCTACTGGACACCATTAGCTCCAGACGGATCGAACACAGGCCCAGCCATGGAGTCCGGTCCCAGAGCCGCGCCGCCGGCCCCCTTACAGAGCCAGAAGCAAGAAGAGGTCCGGAAAATCGGCGGCAGAAGACATCCTGTCTTCACCAAGGTAGCGCACAGCACTGCAGCTGTGCGCCATTGCTCCTCAGCACACTTCACACTTCGGTCACTGAGGGTGCAGGGCGCTAGGGGGGGGCGCCCTGAGCAGCAATAAAAACACCTTGGCTGGCGAAAATACATCACATATAGCCCCCAGGGCTATATGGATGAATTTTAACCCCTGCCAGATTCCATAAAAAAGCAGGAGAAAAGTCTGCGAAAAAGGGGCGGAGCCTATCTCCTCAGCACACTGGCGCCATTTTCCCTCACAGCTCCGTTGGAGGGAAGCTCCCCTGGCTCTCCCCTGCAGTCACTACACTACAGAAAGGGTTAAAAAAGAGAGGGGGGCACTAATTAGGCGCAGTATTAACAATACAGCAGCTATAAGGGGAAAAACACTTATATAAGGTTATCCCTGTATATATATAGCGCTCTGGTGTGTGCTGGCAAACTCTCCCTCTGTCTCCCCAAAGGGCTAGTGGGGTCCTGTCCTCTATCAGAGCATTCCCTGTGTGTGTGCTGTGTGTCGGTACGTTTGTGTCGACATGTATGAGGAGGAAAATGATGTGGAGGCGGAGCAAATTGCCTGTAATAGGGATGTCACCCCCTAGGGGGTCGACACCTGAGTGGGTGAACTGTTGGAAGGAATTAACAGTGTCAGCTCTTTACAAAAGACAGTGGTTGACATGAGACAGCCGGCTACTCAGCTTGTGCCTGTCCAGACGTCTCATAGGCCGTCAGGGGCTCTAAAGCGCCCGTTACCTCAGATGGCAGATACAGACGCCGACACGGATACTGACTCCAGTGTCGACGGTGAAGAGACAAATGTGACTTCCAGTAGGGCCACACGTTACATGATTGAGGCAATGAAAAATGTTTTACACATTTCTGATAATACGAGTACCACCAAAAGGGGTATTATGTTCGGTGAGGAAAAACTACCTGTAGTTTTCCTGAATCTGAGAAATTAAATGAGGTGTGTGATGAAGCGTGGGTTTCCCCCGATAAAAACTGATAATTTCTAAAAAGTTATTGGCATTATATCCTTTCCCGCCAGAGGTTAGAGTGCGTTGGGAAACACCCCCTAGGGTGGATAAAGCGCTCACACGCTTGTCAAAACAAGGGCTCTACCCTCTCCTGAGATGGCCGCCCTTAAGGATCCTGCTGATAGAAAGCAGGAGGGTATCCTAAAATGGATTTACACACATACTGGTGTTATACTGCGACCAGCA
Organism: Pseudophryne corroboree; assembly: GCF_028390025.1. Classification (NCBI taxonomy): domain Eukaryota; kingdom Metazoa; phylum Chordata; class Amphibia; order Anura; family Myobatrachidae; genus Pseudophryne; species Pseudophryne corroboree. The sequence goes on from NC_086449.1 coordinate 55,046,173, forward strand.
ATCGCCTCAGCCTGGATGTGCAGTGCTGGGTTGGCGTGGTCGGATTCCCTGACTGAAAATATTGATACCCTAGATAGGGACAGTATATTATTGCCTATAGAGCATTTAAAAGATGCATTTCTATATATGCGTGATGCACAGCGGAATATTTGCCGACTGGCATCAAGAGTAAGTGCGTTGTCCATTTCTGCCAGAAGAGGGTTATGGACACGACAGTGGTCAGGTGATGCGGATTCCAAACGGCATATGGAAGTATTGCCTTATAAAGGGGAGGAGTTATTTGGGGTCGGTCTTTCAGACCTGGTGGCCACGGCAACAGCTGGGAATTCCACGTTTTTACCCCAGGTCGCCTCTCAACATAAGAAGACGCCGTATTATCAGGCGCAGTCCTTTCGTTCCCATAAGGACAAGCGGGCAAAAGGTTCCTCATTTCTGCCCCGTGACAGGGGGAGAGGAAAAAGGCTGCAGAAATCAGCCAGTTCCCAGGAACAGAAGCCCTCTCCCGCCTCTGCCAAGCCCTCAGCATGACGCTGGGGCTTTACAAGCGGACTCAGGCACGGTGGGGGCCCGTCTCAAGAATTTCAGCGCGCAGTGGGCTCACTCGCAAGTAGACCCCTGGATCCTTCAGGTGGTATCTCAGGGGTACAAATTGGAATTCGAGACGTCTCCCCCTCGCCGTTTCCTAAAGTCGGCTTTACCGACGTCTCCCTCCGACAGGGAGGCAGTTTTGGAAGCCATTCACAAGCTGTATTCCCAGCAGGTGATAATCAAGGTACCCCTCCTGCAACAGGGAAAGGGGTATTATTCCACACTGTTGTGGTACCGAAGCCGGACGGCTCGGTGAGACCGATTTTTAAATCTAAAATCTTTGAACACTTACATACAGAAGTTCAAATTCAAGATGGAGTCACTCAGAGCAGTGATTGCGAACCTGGAAGAAGGGGACTACATGGTGTCTCTGGACATCAAGGATGCGTACCTTCATGTCCCAATTTACCCTTCTCACCAAGGGTACCTCAGGTTTGTGGTACAGAACTGTCACTATCAGTTTCAGACGCTGCCGTTTGGATGGTCCACGGCACCCCGGGTCTTTACCAAGGTAATGGCCGAAATGATGATACTCCTTCGACGGAAGGGAGTTTTAGTTATCCCTTACTTGGACGATCTCCTGATAAGGGTAAGATCCAGAGAGCAGTTGGAGGTCGGTGTAGCACTATCTCAGGTAGTGTTGCGGCAGCACGGTTGGATTCTCAATATTCCAAAATCGCAGCTGGTTCCGACGACTCGTCTTCTGTTCCTAGGGATGATCCTGGACACAGTCCAGAAAAAGGTGTTTCTCCCGGAGGAGAAAGCCAGGGAGTTATCCGAGCTAGTCAGGAACCTCCTAAAACCGAGCCAAGTCTCAGTGCATCAATGCACAAGGGTTCTTGGAAAAATGGTGGCTTCCTACGAAGCAATCCCATTCGGCAGATTCCACGCAAGAACTTTCCAGTGGGACCTGCTGGACAAATGGTCCGGGTCGCATCTTCAGATGCATCAGCGGATAACCCTGTCACCAAGGACAAGGGTGTCCCTCCTGTGGTAGTTGCAGAGTGCTCATCTTCTAGAGGGCCGCAGATTCGGCATTCAGGACTGGGTCCTGGTGACCACGGATGCCAGCCTGCGAGGCTGGGGAGCAGTCACACAGGGAAGGAATTTCCAGGGCTTATGGTCAAGCCTGGAGACATCACTTCACATAAATATCCTGAAGCTAAGGGCCATTTACAATGCTCTAAGCTTAGCAAGACCTCTGCTTCAAGGTCAGCCGGTGTTGATCCAGTCGGACAACATCACGGCAGTCACCCACGTAAACAGACAGGGTGGCACAAGAAGCAGGAGGGCAATGGCAGAAGCTGCAAGGATTCTTCGCTGGGCGGAAAATCATGTGATAGCACTGTCAGCAGTATTCATTCCGGGAGTGGACAACTGGGAAGCAGACTTCCTCAGCATACACGACCTCCACCCGGGAGAGTGGGGACTTCACCCAGAAGTCTTCCACATGATTATAAACCGTTGGGAAAAACTCGACAGGTATTGCGCCAGGTCAAGGGACCCTCAGGCAATAGCTGTAGACGCTCTGGTAACACCGTGGGTGTACCAGTCAGTGTATGTGTTCCCTCCTCTGCCTCTCATACCCAAGGTACTGAGAATTATAAGATGGAGAGGAGTAAGCACTATATTCGTGGCTCCGGATTGGCCAAGAAGGACTTGGTAACCGGAACTTCAAGAGATGCTCACTGAGGATCCGTGGCCTCTACCTCTAAGAATGGACCTGCTCCAGCAAGGACCCTGTCTGTTCCAAGACTTACCGCGGCTGCGTTTGACGGCATGGCGGTTGAACGCCGGATCCTGAAGGAAAAAGGCATTCCGGATGAAGTCATCCCTATCCTGATCAAAGCCAGGAAGGATGTAACCGCAAAACATTATCACCGCATTTGGCGAAAATATGTTGCGTGGTGCGAGGCCAGTAAGGCCCGATGGAGGAAATTCAACTGGGTCGATTCCTACATTTCCTGCAAACAGGAGTGTCTATGGGCCTGAAATTGGGGTCCATTAAGGTTCAAATTTCGGCCCTGTCAATTTTCTTCCAAAAAGAACTAGCTTCAGTCCCTGAAGTTCAGACGTTTGTAAAAGGGGTACTGCATATACAGCCTCCTTTTGTGCCTCCAGTGGCACCTTGGGATCTCAATGTAGTTTTTGGGTTCCAAAAGTCACATTGGTTTGAACCACTTAAATCTGTGGAGTTAAAATATCTCACATGGAAAGTGGTCATGCTGTTAGCCCTGGCCTGGGCCAGGCGCGTGTCAGAATTGGCGGCTTTTTCCTGTAAAAGCCCTTATCTGATTTTCCATTCGGACAGGGCGGAATTGAGGACTCGTCCTCAGTTTCTCCCTAAGGTGGTTTCAGCGTTTCACCTGAACCAACCTATTGTGGTGCCTGCGGCTACTAGGGACTTGGAGGACTCCAAGTTGCTAGACGTTGTCAGGGCCCTGAAAATATATGTTTCCAGGACGGCTGGAGTCAGAAAATCTGACTCGCTGTTTTATCCTGTATGCACCCAACAAGCTGGGTGCTCCTGCTTCTAAGCAGACTATTGCTCGTTGGATTTGTAGTACAATTCAGCTTGCACATTCTGTGGCAGGCCTGCCACAGCCAAAAATCTGTAAATGCCCACTCCACAAGAATCATCTTGGGCGGCTGCCCGAGGGGTCTCGGCTTTACAACTTTGCCGAGCAGCTACTTGGTCAGGAGCAAGTACGTTTGTAAAATTCTACAAATTTGATACCCTGGCTGAGGAGGACCTGGAGTTCTCTCATTTGGTGCTGCAGAGTCATCCGCACTCTCCCGCCCGTTTGGGAGCTTTGGTATAATCCCCATGGTCCTTACGGAGTCCCCAGCATCCACTAGGACGTCAGAGAAAATAAGAATTTACTTACCGATAATTCTATTTCTCGTAGTCCGTAGTGGATGCTGGGCGCCCATCCCAAGTGCGGATTGTCTGCAATACTTGTACATAGTTATTGTTACCAAAAATCGGGTTATTGCTGTAGTGAGCCATCTTTTCTAGAGGCTCCTCTGTTATCATGCTGTTAACTGGGTTTAGATCACAAGTTATACGGTGTGATTGGTGTGGCTGGTATGAGTCTTACCCGGGATTCAAAATCCTTCCTTATTGTGTACGCTCGTCCGGGCACAGTATCCTAACTGAGGCTTGGAGGAGGGTCATAGGGGGAGGAGCCAGTGCACACCAGGTAGTCCTAAAGCTTTACTTTTGTGCCCAGTCTCCTGCGGAGCCGCTATCCCCCATGGTCCTTACGGAGTCCCCAGCATCCACTACGGACTACGAGAAATAGAATTATCGGTAAGTAAATTCTTATTTTTCCATTTCTGAGGAGAGAGCAGGGTGCCAGATGCTCACTTTCACACACAATGTTATATAAAGCTTTTATATTTTCCATATGTTCAAAGCTAGTTTAATCAAATCTCTTTCTAATATTAAAATGAATTGCATTATTATAATTAAGCATGGTAGCTAAGCTTTATCTCTATCAACAGTTACATGCCACAAGTTTCTTCAGTGGGAGGTCATCATGATATATGAATCCTAATTCTCCGATTCTGTTCACACTAATAAATGTGGGACTAGCAAACCTATATATGTTTTTTTTACTTGTATGAAAATAATAGTAGGGAAGAAGGTTACTTATATTCTCTAGAGCAGGGCTGGCCAAACCGGTCCTTGAGATCTACCAACAGTGCATGTTTTCCAGGCCTCCTGGAGATCTGTAGAATTGTCAGTTAGGAATGAATGCAGCACATCTTAATTAGTAATGACTACACCTGTGCACCAGCTAGGTAGTCTGGAAAATGTGAACTGTTGGTAGATCTCGAGGACCGGTTTGGCCAGCCCTGCTCTAGAGCATAGGTTCTTAAACTCAGACCTCAGGACCACACACAGGACATGTTTTGCAGGTCTCCTCACAGAATTACAAGTTAAATAATTAATTCCACCTGTTGACCTTTTAAATGTGTCAGTGAGTAATGAATACAGCTGTGCACCTGCTGGGTTACCTGCAAAACATGCACTGTGTGGGGTCCTGAGGACCGAGTTTGAGAACCCATGCTCTAGAGCACAGGTTCTTAAACTCGGTCCTCAGGACCCCACACAGTGCATGTTTTGCAGGTAACCTAGCAAGTGCACAGGTGTATTAATTACTCACTGACCCATTTTAAAAGGTTCACAGGTGGATCTAATTATTTCACTTGTGATTCTGTGAGCATACCTGCAAAACATGCACTGTGTGGGGTCCTGAGGACCGCGTTTGAGAACCTGTGCACTAGAGTGATAATTGTAATAAAGTGTAATCCGAGACATTTCTCATATATTGAGTCCAGTTATAGAATGACAGTACTTTACATATATAATATCAGTTGGATCAGCTGGTCACCTCTCGCATATAGGTGGTGATTCTGAGTTGATCGCTCGCTAGCAGATTTTAGCAGCAGTGCACACGCTAGGCCGCCGCCGCCCTCTGGGAGTGTATCTTAGCTTAGCAGAACTACTAACGAAAGGTTAGCAGTTCTGCTATTTAAATAGTTCCCTGCAGTTTCTGAGTAGCTCCAGACCTACTCTTAGATTGCGATCGCTGCAGACTGTTTGGTTCCTGGTTTGGCGTCACATACACGCCCTGCGTTCGGCCAGCCACTCCCCCGTTTCCCCAGGCACGCCTGCATTTTTACCTGACACGCCTGCGTTTTTTAGCATACTCCCGGAAAACGGCAAGTTACCACCCAGAAACGCCCACTTCCTGTCAATCACCCAACGATCAGCAGAGCGACTGAAAAGCGTCACTCGGCCCTGTGTAAAATTGCATAGTTTTTTGTGAAAGAACTTAGCGCGTGCACCCTGCGGCCCGTACGCATGCGCAGAACAGCCCATTTTTTGCATGATTGCAATGCTGCTAAAAACGGCAGCGAGCGATCAACTCGGAATGACCACCATAGTGTCAAGTGTCATTCACATGTATCTCCACAGTGTGTGTTAGTGAATCGTCTCTCACTTATAGTGTCAGGTATTGGGGGTGATTCCGAGTTGTTCGCTCGCAAGCTGCTTTTAGCAGCATTGCACACGCTAAGCCGCCGCCTACTGGGACTGAATCTTAGCTTATCAAAATTGCGAATGAAAGATTAGCAGAATTGCGAGTAGACACTTCTTAGCAGTTTCTGAGTAGCTCCAGACTTACTCGGCATCTGCGATCAGTTCAGTGCTTGTCATTCCTGGTTTGACGTCACAAACACACCCAGCGTTCGCCCAGACACTCCCCCGTTTCTCCAGCCACTCCCGCGTTTTTCCCAGAAACGGTAGCGTTTTTTCACACACCCACATAAAACGGCCAGTTTCCGCCCAGAAACACCCATTTCCTGTCAATCACATTACGATCTCCAGAACGAAGAAAAAACCTTGTAATGCCGTGAGTAAAATACCTAACTGCATAGCAAATTTACTTGGCGCAGTCGCACTGCAGACATTGCGCATTAGCGACTAATCAATCCGTTGCGAAAGAAAAATAACGAGCGATCAACTCGTAATGACCACCATTGTTAGATTGATGAGTATTTTAATATATTATAATAACGTCACCAGTGAGTTTTATTCATTTACTAGCATCAAATCCTTTTGGTAACTCTAAAGCTGATAACTACCCTTATATGTTTGGTTTGATTCCTCAGGGTCTCTCACTTATTATCAGTGTCAGACCTCATTATATCATAATATGGGAATGAATTACTGAGTGATCTTCCCTTTTATTTTCAAATTATCTTCCTACTATTACAAATAGATATTACATCTTTCAATAGATATATGGATTGCTTATATCCTATCTCTCCGGAGGTGTGTTGTATACAATAGGACCTCCCTATTTCAACCTTTCATCAAGAAAATGATAATTTAACAATAATTGTGTGTGCATAGAATTGTAAGCATATATGATTAGAAAGAATTCAATTGTTTGGTACTTATATACTATTTTGGAGTTCATCCTGTCTTTTGTAATTCACAGTCTTGTTATGTCATCACATTAAATGTACATGTTTTTTTTTTTTAATTTCGCAGAAGTTATTTCAGAGGACATGAAATGGAACATGTTACCACATATAAATTTTTAAGAAATAAATTAAAAGTTACATTTTACCTAAATTCATTAGTTAGTGATAAAGTCTAATATTTACTTTTTAACATAAGCTATGACCTAAAACCGTGGAGCCGTAATGGCCGCTAAACCATGTGCACGTGCTACGTACTTTGTACGCTGTTTCCGTACAAAGACTTTGCATGTGGTAAGCAAGTTACGTACACACGCTGCGCTGGGTGTACGGAATACACACAGTGAGCGCACACACAGTCAATAACCTTTTATACCTTAAACACAGACTATGTTTATACTGTAAACCTTAGTACCGAGATACTGCAATGCTGTAACACTAGTTAAACTTGTGATTAAGCAAGTTGTTTGAGCAATTGAGATGCTCATAAACCCTTAGTAATAAATGGTGAAACACACAATACTTAGTAAGGTTCCAACACCTTCTTAGATGATTTTAGTATGAAAAAGGGGAAAAACAGTTACAGCTTATACACTACAAACCTAACATTAATAACTACACAGAATAACATAATACAAATATAAACAATAGCGAACGTTCGCAAACACAAGTACATAGGGTGAGAATGAATGGCATACATAAATGGGTAACAAAGTGGCTACAGAGAACATACCATATATGGGAACACTCGCTTGCGCAACCCGGATCCAGTCCTCCAATTATCAGCTAGATAAATGTTGATGAGAGAGAGAGTACTGGCCGGTCAGGGAACAGTGGCCTTTATATACACACCCTACAGTACAATACAATGGTCCCTATAATCTCATTGTCCATTGGACACAGGAATGTGTCTCTGCATTATAAAGAAATGTCATAGGTGGATTCGAACAGGTGGGCTGTGACTATTTCAAACTGCTCAGGTGGGAGGTATCCACAGGATTCCCGCCGCATGGATAATGAACTGCAAATACAGTAAATGTCTGTAAACTACTTTTATACATAACTATACGCAGGAGCGACCAATCTCTTCCTAACCAACACCGGAATGTTTCTAATAAAATACTGTATGGCTGGATACTAGACACCACCGTTCAACCTTTGCCTGACCCTTCATATCATGCAAAGAGGAATCCTCATGTCCATGAACTATTTACACTAAACATACTTGCAGACATTATTAAGGGGAATATTATCTACAAAACACACTATATGAGTTAACTATGCTATAAACGAGTCGCACGCTACAAGCTCACAAACTCTACCGTAAATACGCATATCACGCGCGTAAACGCCGGAGCGAGTTTACGCAATTTGCGGACATGTGCACGCACGGCAGACTGAACGCACGAGCAGCGGGCATGTGCATTGGGGTTAGTACAAGGCATTGTGAACTATGATATTTTTCGACTTTGACAGTAGTACACCAGAAACAGATCCTTTTTCTTTTTCCCCTTTCTCATTCCACATGTACTCTTACATGATCTGTGGTAGCACCCCCACAAACTGTATGACTAATTAATACAGTATTAAGATTTGGGGTATCTCTTTATTTATACATACTTAAATGGGATAGACACAATCATTCCAGTGCAACAGTTTCCCGCCTTTCCACTTTCCTCTTATTGCAATTCATTCCAGGAGTGGACAACTGGAAAGCAGATTATCTCAGCCATCAGGATTTTCATCCAGGATAATGGACTTTACATCCAGAGGTGTTCCAGATATTGGTCCAGCAGTGGGTGGATCTAATGGCATCTCGTGAAAATCATCAAACTCCCCAGTATGTGTCAAGAACAAGAGATGCAAAGGCAGTGGCAGTGGATGCTCTCACAATCGTTTGGCCGTACAGCCTCGTGAATTTGTTTCCACCATTTCTGCTGCTTCAACGTTTGCTAAAGCGGATCAAAATAGAATCCACGACCGTCATACTAGTGGCGCCTCATTGGCATCAGAGAACGTGGTTCTCGGATCTCCATGGTACTCGCAGATGATCCGTGGCCGCTTCCGCTAAGTCCAGACAGGGTCCGTTCCTTTACCCCGATTTAGCATGGCTGCGTTGGACAGGGTGGCTGTTGAAATTGCTCTCAAGATGAGAGGGCATTACAGAGTCGGTTATACCAACCATGTTACATGCTAGGAAGCCAGTTACAACAGCTCATAATCACAGGATTTGGCGAGCTTATATAGGTTGGTGTGAAGCTCTGAAGTTTCCGACATCATCTTCTTTCAAGTTATCCCGTCTTTTGCAGTTTTTACAGACTGAATTAGATAGAGGACTACGTTTGGCTACACTGAGGGTGCAGGTCTCTGCCTTGTCAATTTTCTTTTAGAGGCATTTGGCTCTTTTGCCAACAGTTCACACTTTCCTGCAAGGTGTCTTTAGAGTTCAACCTCCATTCATACCACCTACAGCTCCATGGGGCTCTTCAATTTTTGAACCCTTACAACAGGTGGATGTTACGTTTCTAACTTGGAAAACAGGGTTTCTCCTAGACTTCGCTTCGGCAAGGCGTGTTTCAGACTTGGGTGCCTTGTCATGCAACCCCCCGTATCTGGTGTTTCATTATCACAGAGCAGAACTTTGGACGAATCCCGCTTTTCTACCAAAAGTAATTATCTTTTTTTTTTCACATCAAACAACCAATCGTTCCTGTTTCCTCAGATGGTTCAGGAACTCCAGCAACTTTGAATGTGGTTCGTGTGCTTCATATTTATGTAGCCCGAACATCAACAGTACGTAAAACCTAAACATTGCTTGTTCTCTATGATGCAGTCATGATACGTTGGCCAACTTCCAGACAGACGTTGGCTAGATGGATTATTAAGCTGACCATTGGTCAGGCTTATTTTCGTGCTAGTTTATATCCTCCTGCATCTATTTCAGCACATTCCACTCATTCTGTTGGAATGTCAGGAGCAGCAGGTTTTGGGGCCTCCACGACGCAGCTTTGCCATGCAGCTACATGGTCATCAGTGCACATGTTTGTGCGCTTTTACAAGTTTGATACGTTTATGGCATCAGCATCTAGCTTTGGCTGTCTAGTATTACAGGTGCCAACCAGCTCTCCTGCCCAAGGGGGAAACTTTGGAATGTCCCAAGAGTACTCCAGTGACCCCTAGTTGATGAAAAAGAAAATAGGATTTGGGTACTTACCAGATAAAGCCTTTTCTTAGAATCCACAGTGGGCACTGGATGCCCACCCAGAGCAGTTACACCTGGCTTGTGGTAAGTTCAGTAGATCTTATGGTAACACATTCTCACCGACTTGTTCAAATGTTAAGGTGATTGTTATCTTATGTTATGTGTCAACTTTATAGTTGTCCGTTATGTTATAATTTTCTATGTAATTCTCCATTGTTCATCCTCTCTATTGCTCCTGTTCAGCTCAGTAAAAAATACACTGAGGTTCTTTTGGGAGTATGGTGGGGGTGGAGGGTTACTAATGTAAATATTTAACTGTGCCTATCCCTGCTAACACCCTGTCCATATCCCAAGAGTACTCCAGTGCCCCTATGGATTAAAAGAAAAATATTTATTTGGTAAGTACCAAAATCCTATTTTTGGCGCCCTTTGATGAGTAAAATTCTTAAAGGGCTACAAAAGGGGTGTCCTCTCACAAGAAAGGTGCAGGCCGGACATTTGTACTCCTATCTGCAGTGCAATATATACATGAGCAATGCCAAACAATCTGTAGTGCTAGATACACATATGCCCTCAGCAGTGCCATATATACATATGCCCCCCAGTGCCAGATGCACATATGGACCCCCCAGTGCCAAAAACGCATATGTCCTCAGTGCTAGATATGCATATATCCCCAGTGCCAGATACGCATATGTTCCCAGTGCCAGATACGCATATGTTCCCAGTGCCAGATACACATATGGCCCCCCAGCGCTGGATACACATATGCCCCCCAGTGCTTGATACACATATGCCCCCCCCCCCAGTGCCGGATATGCATATGTCCCCAGTGCCAGATATGCATATGCCCCCAGGAGTGCCAAACACAGTGCCAGATACACATATGGACCCCCCAGTGCCAGATACACATATGGACTCCCCAGTATCCAAATGTGCATCTGGCATCCCACAGATCCTTTGTGTTACGTTCTTTGTGCCTTGAACGAAAGATATGGAGTGGCAAGTCCCGAGCACAAGAACATGACACTGAAATGATGACTAGGAATAAATAATAACCCCTAGCAACCTAACTCCATTGTTTCACCCGTGTGGTCCATGTATGCCTGCGAGACTGTGTTCTTGGGCCCAGGGCAGCCACGTTTGAAGGCCGGATTAGGTCTGCCCAACTCCTATGCCCCCCGGTCTTAGTATGAGACAAGGCGTAAATGGAGATGGGATGATAAAGGGACCTCTAACTAAACACAAAAACTGAGCTAGGGGCTCCTACAGAACTACAAATTAATAGTGTGTACAGCACGGCCTCCAAAGAAAAAGGAAACCAAGGTACGCTATCCAAACCCTACACGGCCCCGCCGTATACCATTTAGGACTTCTATGGCGGAACATCTCCACAAAAACACCAAAAGGAACAAGATTAAACGTAATTCCACAGCCAAGGCCACAAGGCGTGGCTGAAGGCCGCTACTCACAACATCGGTAACAACCGACAGGAAGGCAGGGAGAAGTACAAGGATTAGCTTCCGACACCAGGGATCAGGACCACCGGAACAAGATGACTGGATACAGAACACCGGACAGGGAATTTTCTCCAGAGCAGGAACAGCTCACAGGAAGCTCTGGACTCTGCCAGAGCTGAGTATACAGGATTCCAGTATCAGACAGGACCTGGACACAGATGCAATACTGGACAAGACTCTATTCAGGAACATACAGGTATCTTTTAACAACATCTATCACCAGCTCAGAGCTGGTGGCCATAGATGGAGATGAGCCTTGACCAGCAGGAGAAAAAGCGGGTAAAGATGGTTGCTGAGTAGGGGAGAGCTGTGCATGAAATGTATGGAGAAGAGGGCTTAGATAACAAGAGGAAAGAGGGCCCTCCTCTGAAGAGCTAACAATCTAGAGGGAAGGGTTGATGGACAGATGACATGAGGTGCAAGTAAGCCGGAGGTAGCATGATGGCAGTGTGTAAGCAGAGCTAAGATGTTCAAGGCATGAGGCAGGAGGATGGAGGAGCGGCCTCCAGACTAGGTTCTGAATCGGGAGGGTATGCTTTGATGAATAGGTGGGTTTTTAGTGCCCGTTTGAAGCTTTGCCGGGTCGGGGAGAGTCTGTCACAACTGAGGGCCTGAGCTGACAGGAGGCAGCCTCAGTTGTAGGGGCTGAGATGTACCGGAACCTGGGAGGTTGTATCAGACCCCTGGACATGTAAGTAACATGAATAATAACTGCCCGAAGGCGTGACCACGACAACTTGGATAAAAGTCAATGATGTTTATTATGACAACTCCGCAACACAGCAGCAGTAAAAGAAAACGTAAAAGTCAGCAAAGAATAAATACAGTTCCTGAGTACTACAGGATGGCAGGAGCCACAGGGCACTGGTAGTGTGAGATAGTTCTTATGATCTTCTAGATGGAAAGTCCTTACCAGGCCCGACTGTAGCAATGGAGATAACCCAGGATTGTGCCAGCTGGTGTTCCAGGAAAAGCTGGGTTGCTGAAGGTAAAACAGCTGCTGTGGATACTGGCTGGAACCAGACTGTTGTTAGCACGGAGTGGATACTGGCTGGAACCAGTTAAATAATAAATGAACTTGGGAGCGATGAAATATGAACTGAAATGTAGAACTTGAGAGCGGAGAAATAATAATACCGGTGGAGAGTGGTAAAGTGTAGAAAGGACACCGGCCCTTTAAGGGAAGCTGTACTCTGCTGGAAGCTGAGCTGGAAGCAGGTAATTTTGTAGCTGGAAACAGATGAATCCACAATGGATTGGAGAGTCAGGCTACACCGCAGGTGGAATGCTGGTGCGGGTCTCTATGGTGGAAGTCTTGAGACAGGAGCTGGAACCTGGAAGACAATCACAGGAGAGAGACAAACAGGAACTAGGTTTGACAACCAAAGCACTGACGTCTTCCTTGCTCAGGCACAGCTTACTTATACCTGCAGCAAGGAAGGGGTTGGCTAGGCAATTATGCAAATCAACAATACAGACAGCAGATTGGTGGAAATGATCAGATGACAGAATCCAAGATGGCTGCGCCCATGCAGACACTTGGAGGGAAGTTTGGTTTGTAATCCATGTGGTCTGGGAAACAGTAATGGCGGCGCCGGCCACCGGAGACAGGAGACGCCAGGCTGATAGATGCACATTTAACCACGCGGGCACAGCGGAGGCCACGGCTGATGAAAACACCACTCTGACACTCTGCATGTGGAAACTCAGGAACAGCGGGATCCGGTCCTGGAACGCTGAGCCCGCCTTAGGAGGCATCTGAAGGGTAAGTAAAGGCGTCCAGATACCTGGATCGTGACAGCACCCCCCCCTTTAGGAGTGGCCCCAGGACACTTCTTAGGCTTTAAAGGAAACTTTGCGTGGAAATTTCGGACCAAGGCAGGAGCATGGACGTCAGAGGCATTGGTCCAAGAGCGTTCTTCAGGACCATAGCCCTTCCAGTCAATGAGATACTGAAGTTGACCGTAACGGTGACGTGAGTCCAGGATCTTGGCCACTTCATACTCAACGCCTCGTTGAGTTTGGACTTTCGGAGTTGGTGGAAGTGAGGAATGAAACCGATTCAAGATTAGCGGTTTCAACAGGGAAACATGGAATGTCCTGGGTATTTTTAAGAAGGGAGGTAACTGGAGTCTGTAAGCAACAGGATTGATGACTTGATCAATTTTAAAAGGACCGATGTAGCGAGGTGCAAACTTCATACTGGGAACTCTTAACCTCAAATTCTTCGTGGATAACCATACCCGATCACCCACCTTGAGAGCAGGAACTGCTCGACGCTTCTTATCCGCAAACTTCTTGTACCTGAACGATGCCTTGAGCAGAGCTGATCGTACGCTCTTCCAGATATTGGCAAACTGATGCAAGGTGATATCCACTGCGGGAACAGAAGTTGCTGGAAGCGGTTGGAACTCAGGGACTTTAGGGTGGAATCCAAAGTTGGTGAAGAATGGTGTTGAAGAAGATGAAGAATGATACTGGTTGTTATGACAGAACTCGGCCCAGGGAAGTAATTGAACCCAGTCATCTTGAGAGGAGGACACATAGATGCGGAGGAAGGCCTCCAAGTCCTGATTCACCCTCTCAGTTTGACCATTGGTCTGAGGATGGTAAGCCGTGGAAAACTTTAACTTGACTTGGAGGACTTGACATAAACTTCGCCAGAATTTGGCTGTGAATTGAACTCCTCGATCTGAGATAATTTCTTCTGGAAGACCGTGGAGTCGGAAGATCTCTTGTATGAATACTTGAGCCAACTTGGAAGCTGACGGAAGACCGGTGAGAGGAATGAAGTGTGCCATCTTGGTGAACCGGTCAACTACCACCCAGATGGTATTGAACTTGTTGCACATGGGCAAATCTGTAATAAAATCCATCGACAAATGGGTCCATGGTCGACGGGGAACAGATAGTGGAACCAGTTGCCCCGCAGGCGACTGGCGGGATACTTTATGTTGAGCACACTTTGGGCAAGATGCAATAAACTCCAAAACGTCCTTTTTCAGAGTTGGCCACCAATAGGACCTAGAGATAAACTCCAGGGTTTTTTGGATACCTGTATGTCCGGCAAAACGGGAAGCATGGGCCCAATGCATGAGCTTCTTCCTTAGTGTCGGCTTCACAAAACTTTTCCCTGATGGGGGGCGTAGAGTCCATCCCTACCGTGGAGAATGCCAACGGATTTATAATAGGATGCTTGTCTGAAGACTCTGACTCATTTTCTTGCTCCCATGAGCGGGAAAGGGCATCGGCCTTGCGATTCTGAGAGCCCGGACAGAACTGGAGTTTAAAGTCGAACCTGGAAAAGAAAAGTGCCCATCTGGCCTGACGAGGGTTGAGACATTGTGCGCCTTTTAGATATAGAAGGTTCTTGTGGTCTGTAAGGATGGTGATTGAATGAGAAGCTCCCTCCAACAGATATCTCCACTCCTCTAGAGCGAGCTTGATGGCTAGCAACTCCTGGTCGCCAATGGCATAGTTGCGCTCCGCTGGGGAGAACTTCCGTGAGAAGAAACTGCAAGGATGTAAATGACCATCTTTAGCCCTCTGAGATAACACCGCTCCTACTGCAACGGAGGAGGCATCCACCTCTAAGATGAAAGGAGAGTCGATGTCAGGCTGTTTCAGGACAGGTGCAGAGATGAACCTCTGTTTTAAAAGATGAAAAGCTTGCATGGCTTCTTCAGACCACTTGGACGGGTTAGCACCCTTCTTGGTGAAAGCAGTAATAGGCGCCACAATGGTGGAAAAGTCTTGTATAAACTTTCGGTAATAATTGGCGAACCCTAAGAACCTCTGGACCCCTTTGAGGGTTAAGGGTACCGGCCAATTCTGGATTGCTTGTAGTTTCTCAGGATCCATCTCTAGTCCGGAACCGGACACAATGTACCCTAGAAACGGAATGGACTTGACTTCAAAGACGCATTTCTCTAATTTGCAGTAGAGATGATTGACACGGAGACGGGACAGAACCTCCTTTACCCAGAAACGATGTTCCTCTAAATCGTTGGCAAAAATGAGGATATCATCTAGATAGACCACGACATGACGGTATAGAATGTCTCTGAAGATCTCATTGACGAAATGCTGGAAGACAGCTGGAGCATTGCTCAATCCGAAGGGCATGACGAGGTACTCATAATGTCCGTCACGGGTGTTAAATGCGGTCTTCCACTCGTCACCCTCACGGATCCGGATGAGATTGTATGCACCTCTCAGGTCCAACTTTGTAAAGATGGTAGCTCCGCTAACTCTGTCAAAGAGCTCAGTAATCAGGGGTAAAGGATAGCGGTTCTTGATGGTAATGTCGTTCAAACCTCTGTAGTCGATGCACGGCCGCAGACCACCATCTTTCTTCTTTACAAAAAAGAAGCCTGCGCCGGCTGGAGAAGAAGAAGGTCGAATGAACCCCTTTGCTAGGTTCTCTTTAATGTATTCCTCCATAGAATGCGTCTCGGGGAGAGACAACGGATAAGTTCGGCCTCGAGGTGGAACCTTCCCTGGAACGAGATCAATCGGGCAGTCCCATTCTCTATGAGGAGGAAGGATATCAGCAGAAGCTTTACTGAACACATCCGTGAAATCTTGATATGGAGGAGGTGGAACATCAGACGACCTGGGGGAGGATGAACAGACAGGCAACACTTTAAACAAACATGTATTAGTACAGGAGGAACCCCATGCCAGGATTTGCGTAGTCGTCCAATCAATTGTAGGATTGTGAAGACGGAGCCATGGAAGGCCCAGGACCACAGGATGTGTGGCTCTTGGAATCACTAAAAGTGAAATAAGTTCGGAATGAAGAACTCCCACTCTCAGACGAACTGGTAGAGTCCTTAGAGAAATAACTGTATCAAAAATTTTACTGCCATCCACAGCAGTTAAGGAAAAGGACGAAGGAAGTCTCTCGGTGGGTAGGGACCACCGTTTAACATAGGCTTCGGTAATAAAGTTCCCAGCTGCTCCGGAATCCAGGAGGGCAATGACGTTCTGATAACGTTGAGCAACTTGAAGCGAGACTGGGAGTTTACAATCTTGAGGAGATGGAGAGGAGATCATTACTCCTAGCCGGCCCTCTCCTTGGCGAGCTAGGATTTGGAGTTTCCCGGACGTTTGGGACAGGCATTAATGGTGTGAGACGGAGCTGCACAATACAGACAGAGAAACTCGGAGAGACGTCTTCGGCGCTCAGCAGGAGTTAAACGGGAACGGCCAATTTGCATGGGTTCATCTTTAGTTGGTGACAGTTGGCGAGGAGGAGGAGCAGAAGATTTTGGAGCAGATGATCTTCCACGCTCAGTTGCTCTCTCCCTGAAACGTAAGTCAACTTTCGTACAAAGTGAGATTAGCTCATCTAACTTGGAGGGTAAGTCTCTGGTAGCTAACTCATCTTTAATACGCTCGGATAAACCATGCCAGAATGCAGCATACAGGGCCTCGTCGTTCCATGCCAGTTCGGATGCCAGGATCTGGAACTGTATAAGATATTGTCCTACAGTACGTGATCCCTGGCGTAAACGGAGAATCTCAGACGAAGCTGAAGTTACCCGGCCTGGCTCGTCGAAGATGCGCCTGAATGTTGACACGAATGCAGTGTAAGAAGATAGCAGGGTGTCGGACCTCTCCCATAACGGTGATGCCCAATCAAGGGCTGAGCCACTGAGAAGAGAAATAATGTAGGCAATTTTTGTACGGTCACTGGGAAAATTGCCAGGTTGTAGCTCAAACTGAATCTCACACTGGTTGAGAAATCCCCTGCAGAATCTTGGAGATCCGTCAAATTTTGCTGGCGTTGGAAGATGAAGACGTGGAGCAGAAATGGGTAAGGTGGGTGGGGTTATAGCTGGAGTCACTGTGGTTGACGCACCAGACGCGCCTGATCCACGGAGAGTTGTCTGAATCCCATCCAGCCGAGTAGAGAGATCCTGGAGACAGCGGATGATGTGGCCCTGTGCAGCCTCCTGATGTTCTAGTCGGGCTGCCAGTTCTTGCATCGGCCTGGCCGCTTGATCCTGGTCTCCGGCTGGATTCATTAGGTCAGTGCTTACTGTCACAACTGAGGGCCTGAGCTGACGGGAGGCAGCCTCAGTTGTAGGGGCTGAGATGTACCGGAACCTGGGAGGTTGTATCAGACCCCTGGACATGTAAGTAACATGAATAATAACTGCCCGAAGGCGTGACCACGACAACTTGGATAAAAGTCAATGATGTTTATTATGACAACTCCGCAACACAGCAGCAGTAAAAGAAAACGTAAAAGTCAGCAAAGAATAAATACAGTTCCTGAGTACTACAGGATGGCAGGAGCCACAGGGCACTGGTAGTGTGAGATAGTTCTTATGATCTTCTAGATGGAAAGTCCTTACCAGGCCCGACTGTAACAATGGAGATAACCCAGGATTGTGCCAGCTGGTGTTCCAGGAAAAGCTGGGTTGCTGAAGGTAAAACAGCTGCTGTGGATACTGGCTGGAACCAGACTGTTGTTAGCACGGAGTGGATACTGGCTGGAACCAGTTAAATAATAAATGAACTTGGGAGCGATGAAATATGAACTGAAATGTAGAACTTGAGAGCGGAGAAATAATAATACCGGTGGAGAGTGGTAAAGTGTAGAAAGGACACCGGCCCTTTAAGGGAAGCTGTACTCTGCTGGAAGCTGAGCTGGAAGCAGGTAATTTTGTAGCTGGAAACAGATGAATCCACAATGGATTGGAGAGTCAGGCTACACCGCAGGTGGAATGCTGGTGCGGGTCTCTATGGTGGAAGTCTTGAGACAGGAGCTGGAACCTGGAAGACAATCACAGGAGAGAGACAAACAGGAACTAGGTTTGACAACCAAAGCACTGACGTCTTCCTTGCTCAGGCACAGCTTACTTATACCTGCAGCAAGGAAGGGGTTGGCTAGGCAATTATGCAAATCAACAATACAGACAGCAAATTGGTGGAAATGATCAGATGACAGAATCCAAGATGGCTGCGCCCATGCAGACACTTGGAGGGAAGTTTGGTTTGTAATCCATGTGGTCTGGGAAACAGTAATGGCGGCGCCGGCCACCGGAGACAGGAGACGCCAGGCTGATAGATGCACATTTAACCACGCGGGCACAGCGGAGGCCGCGGCTGATGAAAACACCACTCTGACACTCTGCATGTGGAAACTCAGGAACAGCGGGATCCGGTCCTGGAACGCTGAGCCCGCCTTAGGAGGCATCTGAAGGGTAAGTAATGGCGTCCAGATACCCGGATCGTGACAGAGTCTAGCCATCTATATTGATCAGACTGCTTAGCAAGGCAGCGAGCTGGTCTTCCCTGCACACGTTTATGAAATTTTACAGATTCTCAATACCTTTTGTGTCTTGGGATGCCTGTTTTGGATGTTGTGTATTGCTCATGGTAATTCCAAAGCATTCACACCCTTTATAGGCTCGCTGCGAGAAATCCTAGCATATGCAGTTGCCCCCCTGAATGGAGGTAGAGAAATCAGGATGTTTGTGTAAGCAGTTGGCCCTCTGATTGGATGCAGTGTTTTTGAGTACTGACTGTTACAACTGTTTCTCATAGTCCATGTGAGTAAACTGCCTTCCCTCCCTTATGATATACTGTTTTTGTCCTGTTTCTGGTTTTGTTTTTTTAATTTGAATGTGGTGTCTCCATTAGGGCTTTGTTAGTGTACACACTGTTGTCCTACTTGACGGGGTTGGTTCTAAATCGGAGTGGAGAAGGGACCTTCTGATGTCACTAGGGGAGGAGACATGTCACCAGGGGGAGGAGCTATGGCCAACCAGGGTACCCAAAAAGTACTCTCGCGGGCTCGCTTCGCTCGCCATGCTTCGGGCTCGGTAGCTCGCTCCACTCCGCTCGCCACCTGATTACTAAAGGTAATAGTTGGTGGCGTGGATAGTAGAGGAACTCTCCCACTGGCAGTGCTCCTCCCTCTTGTGTTGTGGCTCCTCCTAATGTAAAAGGTCCCTTAGGCCACTTGAATCTAGCATCAACTGTAAGGCATGTCCCCCAGTTGTTATGGAGCGGGGATTCACCTCTGGTGATGGCCTCCGGGGGCTCTGTCAGATGTCTAGCTCTGTGGTGGCAGAGGTCTGTGAAGGCCGCTGGTGTGCTGTAGCTGAGAGGGAGCTGGTGACTGTGCAGCCTGCTGCCACTGGAGCACTGTGCAGGGAGGCTGCCTGTGTAAGATCCCATGCTCTGCCGCACTGTGCAGGGAGGCTACCTGAGCAAGATGTCCTTTTCTGGCATGTCTGCAGTACTGGGGACTGCCATGTTGGAGACCAATTCATAGTATGCCAATGGGATTTGGTCTCTGGTCTCTTCCAGCCAATCACAGTGTGAGCTCTCTGGTAAAAGGGAGCAGTGCTTTATATTTCTGTCCCTGTACAAGTGTCCTAGCTCTGCGCTCCCACAGGTCCACCTGTTTTCCTTTCCAATGTCCCTTGGATTTTCAGCTCCATGGAATTGTCACCTCAGCTGTGGTTTGCTGCACAACTGCCAGTGGTTACCCCAGCCCCACGTGTCAAAGCCTGCCACTTAGGACAGTGTCTCCTGGAGTCCTATCCATAGAGGATTTCCCAGCAGTCCTGCAGTGCTCTTCAGCCACGTCTAACAATCATCCATTCTGCAAAACTCCTACCGTTTTCTTCAGCCATATCTAACAATCATCCATTCTGCAAAACTCCTTCAGTGCTTTTCAGCCACGACAATTAACTATCCAACGTACAAACTCTTTTAGTATTCTTTAGCCATATCAGACAATCACTTACTTATTATGCAGACTTTTTCAATAACTCTGCCCATGAATACTCTGCTTCCTAATCTTTTGGAATTCTTCATCTTTGTTCTTTAAATATTTGCTATTATATGTCTTTTTGTTAATAAAAGCATATGAGAAGAAGCTACATTCGTCGTCCTCGTTTTCTCCTTGCAGAGGCATGCACTTCTACCGCTAGCACACATACAACGGATTCACAAACTCTACCGTCTGTGACACCAGTTGGACAATGAGAAACAGATTTTTTGGAAAGTATATAAGAAAATTCAGATTTTCCTGATATGTCTTGAACACAAGCACCAAACCTACCCGTGTCTCTTACATAGACATCTATGTGCTATTATATATACTGGTTGCTCAGGTTACAGATCCTGGAATGCTGCTGTTTCCTCTACACACGCTGCTCAGAATGATTGTAGTGTGTCACATTATCCCCATTTCCATGACTTGTGCAGAGAAAGTGGCAGCATCCTGGTGCATCAGCTGACGGGAGGTATGGGCAGATTTGTAGCATATATCACCTATCTATGCTTTTTACAGGAGATCAGAATATCATTAAATAGATTTTGTATGAAACCCTTTCTCCACACCTCTCCTCCCTTCCCCACTGTCCGCTCACTCCTGTGCATCTCTGACACTGGGGGGAGGGATCAGAGTTCTTACCAAGGGGGGTATCCAATTAGCCTTGATAACACGATCTGAGATCACAGCTAATGTTATCACACCTACCTCCCAAAATATCAGGTTATCGCAGCCTGCGCGCTCCCCTTTATTACACCTATACTATTCCAAAATGGCAATAACAGGAATCGCGTGATAATTCTAGCTGGCATTGGAGAAAGTGAGGAATTCTGCCTGTACCCCCAAAAAAGTCAAACTACTGTAACACAGGAAAACATTGTAGAAGTCTATTAGTGGCCTTAATTAAGTATTTAGTTCATTAAATTGGGTCAAATTTCTGTTATATGCATTCTTTTAAAATGCAGTAAATTATATAAAACAATTTTTTTCCCAGCAAAATAACTGCTCTCATTAATTTGGGGTACATAAAATGGGCATAAGTATATATTTGGGTAATTTTAGGGGACTTTAAAAAAAGAGCAAAAGGACCGATTACTCCCACCTGCAAGTCTAAAAATACTAATTGAACACCCCAATATACCTGTCTCACACCTTGTATCCCAATTCCATCACTTTGCATTATTTGACCCAAAAAACTACGTCATTATTGGCAAATTAAAAATAATTAAAAACTTCCAAGTGCCTCATTTAGTCATTCAGGGGGATGTCCCAGGGGTTCAGAACCAAATCCCAACATTTTTAGCTTTAAATAGGGATTTTGCACTACTTACCACCAGCTCAGAGATGGTGAAGAGAAACCACGATAAACCCTATGGAGACTTATCAATAATAACTTATCCCCGCTAACAGGATACCAAATGATTGCATTTGTGATAAGTTATCAATGTACTGCAGCTAATTCGATACTTCCTATCATTTAATTCCAATTTGATGACATTTTTTTATTATAATTTGATTTGTTTTATATATATATATATATATATATATATATATATATATATATATCGAAAGAGAAGTGGAGGGCGCAGGTATGAGTAAAAGATTCACAATTTCATTTATTTAGAAACAAATGCTCACATACATCTCAGCTTAAAATGTTGCGTTCCGTCCTTCACATAGCAGTCAAGCCACGGATCCGCTCTCTCACACAGCCGGTCTTCCGTCTCTTATCCGAGAAACGCCAGCAGTTGATTTTTCTCACCGGGACTGGGATCAGGTTGTGACCGTCTCTCACCAGCTCCACAGGCCACGCCCAACGCGTTTCGTCTACGGACTTCGTCAGGGGGTGTGGCTATGCATCATCTTACATTTCATTTATACCATCAGAAACACCTGTTTATTATAATCATCTAGGCCTATGCAATCTACAATAATTAAAAGCAACTGGACTAACCAATTATATACACACATATAGATACTAAAACCTTTATACGTTTCCAACACATTTGCTCCCAATTTGATTTCTTTACTAACAAGTTATCATATAGTTACCCGTATAACATTATTTCACAAATCATTGTTTATACAATAATTATCATATAAAAATACATTAACCAGCAGAGAAAATCTAAAAATGTAACAATATAAACACTATAAACAGTACAGATACTCCCAAAATTCGTACATTGACATATTATACCCTGAAAAGAGAGTGAAAAAAGTAATGAATACTAAATAGAATAAGCTGAATAGCATCCATAAAACGGAACATTAATTGGCAATAGATACTTCATAATAAATCCTTTCAATGGGTACCAGCACGCATAACCATTTAGAGATACTACTATTTGTCTCAAGCAGTTTTTTCTTATTAACCCATTCCAACCTACACTTCAATATACCATACAGAACTCAGCTCACAATGAGGCAAAGGGATCAATGATCCGACTACAGTGCCGCAAAGAGCGAGCTATCCACAGTACAACTAATGTAAGAAGGGGGTTATATCATAATTCTCGTTCAATCCTGATGGACTTATTGTTTCTAGCGCATGGATCCAAAAGACCTCCCTCTTACTAAGCTGTTTTAATATATCCCCCCCTCTCTCATCCAGCCTCACATGCTCCAATGCTTTGAAACTGAATTTATTTAAATCACCACCATTACACTTAAGAAAATGCCTCGGAACACTATGTTCCTGGCATTTATTCATAATACTTCTTGTGTGTTCTAACATCCGGATTTTTAACTGGCGCTTTGTTTTACCTATATAGCGTGCCCCACAGGCGCACTCCACCATATATATCACACAGGAGGTTTGACAGTTAATTATTTCTTTAATAACCCAATGCTTACTTTTATCCCTGTTCCAGATTTTCTTTCTTTCTTTACTCACAAAGGAACACATTTTGCATCTACCACAAGGAAATATAGTAATAACCCTTTTTCTGGATCACTTGTTACGTACCATAGATATATAGATGACATACTATTGGTTTGGAGGGGCAGTAAAGATGAATTTGACACGTTTATGCTATATTTAAATGATAATGGTCTTAATTTAAGATTTACATCTAACTTTCAAACTGAGAAAATAGAGTACCTGGACTTGGTAATTGACACTGGTGGATGGGAGCCGGGAAATACTATTAGTACTTATACATATATAAAAAAGGTCGACAGTAATAATTACGTGCATTACAATAGCTGCCATTATAAAAACTGGATTTCGAATATACCCTACTCTCAGTTCCTGAGGGTGAGACGTAATTGTACAGATAGAGTAATGTATGAGCAACAAATAGCACTATATAAAAATAGATTCCTGGAAAAGAAGTACCCTTTGCACCTAATAGATAAATGTAAGGAAAAAGCAGATAAGGCGGATAGAAATAGTCTTCTGTCATATAAAAATAAAAATGAAAGTACAAATACTTTGATACCATTTGTCACTGGTTATAATGTTAAAAGTAGGGAGATTAAGAATATTCTTGCTAAACATTGGGATGTTCTGTTAGTAGATCCGGTACTCAAAGGGTTGCTACCAGAAAAACCTCAGGTTGTTTTTAGAAAGGCAAGGAACCTGAAAAGTACCCTGGCACCCAGTAATCTACCAAGAATAAAAGATGATTCCTGGTTGAAGAAAACCACTGGTTTCTTTCCTTGTGGTAGATGCAAAATGTGTTCCTTTGTGAGTAAAGAAAGAAAGAAAATCTGGAACAGGGATAAAAGTAAGCATTGGGTTATTAAAGAAATAATTAACTGTCAAACCTCCTGTGTGATATATATGGTGGAGTGCGCCTGTGGGGCACGCTATATAGGTAAAACAAAGCGCCAGTTAAAAATCCGGATGTTAGAACACACAAGAAGTATTATGAATAAATGCCAGGAACATAGTGTTCCGAGGCATTTTCTTAAGTGTAATGGTGGTGATTTAAATAAATTCAGTTTCAAAGCATTGGAGCATGTGAGGCTGGATGAGAGAGGGGGGGATATATTAAAACAGCTTAGTAAGAGGGAGGTCTTTTGGATCCATGCGCTAGAAACAATAAGTCCATCAGGATTGAACGAGAATTATGATATAACCCCCTTCTTACATTAGTTGTACTGTGGATAGCTCGCTCTTTGCGGCACTGTAGTCGGATCATTGATCCCTTTGCCTCATTGTGAGCTGAGTTCTGTATGGTATATTGAAGTGTAGGTTGGAATGGGTTAATAAGAAAAAACTGCTTGAGACAAATAGTAGTATCTCTAAATGGTTATGCGTGCTGGTACCCATTGAAAGGATTTATTATGAAGTATCTATTGCCAATTAATGTTCCGTTTTATGGATGCTATTCAGCTTATTCTATTTAGTATTCATTACTTTTTTCACTCTCTTTTCAGGGTATAATATGTCAATGTACGAATTTTGGGAGTATCTGTACTGTTTATAGTGTTTATATTGTTACATTTTTAGATTTTCTCTGCTGGTTAATGTATTTTTATATGATAATTATTGTATAAACAATGATTTGTGAAATAATGTTATACGGGTAACTATATGATAACTTGTTAGTAAAGAAATCAAATTGGGAGCAAATGTGTTGGAAACGTATAAAGGTTTTAGTATCTATATGTGTGTATATAATTGGTTAGTCCAGTTGCTTTTAATTATTGTAGATTGCATAGGCCTAGATGATTATAATAAACAGGTGTTTCTGATGGTATAAATGAAATGTAAGATGATGCATAGCCACACCCCCTGACGAAGTCCGTAGACGAAACGCGTTGGGCGTGGCCTGTGGAGCTGGTGAGAGACGGTCACAACCTGATCCCAGTCCCGGTGAGAAAAATCAACTGCTGGCGTTTCTCGGATAAGAGACGGAAGACCGGCTGTGTGAGAGAGCGGATCCGTGGCTTGACTGCTATGTGAAGGACGGAACGCAACATTTTAAGCTGAGATGTATGTGAGCATTTGTTTCTAAATAAATGAAATTGTGAATCTTTTACTCATACCTGCGCCCTCCACTTCTCTTTCGTTACATGTGTATTGGAATTGGTGGTTACAATTCCTAAACGGAGGAAGCGGCAGCATACATCATTAAGAAAACGGGACATGGGACTTTTCAAATCTTTTATTGGATATGAGAAAAAGGAAAGTGTATCTACTGCGCAGCTCTTTTATTGAAATATATATATATATCAACCGGCACTCCAAGTGAAACAACCGAACAATATGCCGGGTGCCCTCCTCTTGTTATGTGATAATATGGCAGAGTTACAGGCGGCACTCACGGACTCCTTCATAAACGACCAGGAACCCCGGGTCTGTGTACACAGACCCGGGGTTCCTGGTCGTTTTTGAATGAGTCCGTGAGTGCCGCCTGTAACTCTGCTATATATATATATATATATATATATATATATATATAGTTACCCAGGTGCGGCACTCGATGTATCACAAACACAGTCTGAAGGTCAATACTGTTTCAACAACGTTTCAATGCTCGCAAGCACTATCGTCAGGTTTATTAGAAAAATGAGACATTACATACCTTAAGTACACGTGCACCCGTGAGAAACGCCGCGCCGACAGCTGAGGGAAAACCCTCCTCTTTTTCGGCCACGGCTGATTACGTCATTCTAAAGTGACACCCATCACCATGACAACAAATACACATTTAAAATAACGGACCTGTAATTTCAAAAATACATGGTTAATATATAGAAACAAACTTATCTTTTTTGACAATTAGCATGCATTCATGAATAATTTTTTTATTTTTTAATAGTTCTTTATCCAAAGCAGCTAAAACTCAAATACTCATTTAATCCCCGCGGGGCTACAACATCCAGTCGGTGAATCCATTGCACCTCTCTCTGGATTAACAAACGATTCCTATCACCACCTCTCACTGGTTTTTTTACCCAGTCAATCATTCTATATTTAATACTGGCAATGGAATGTTTAAACTCTGCAAAATGACGTGCAACAGGTTGTTCTGATCTCGTGCTACTATTCAATGCTGCTCTTATTGCGGATCTATGTGCAGTCATCCGATCCTTAAACCTCCCTTGTGTCTTCCCTATGTAAGAGAGACCACAGGGGCAGATTATTTGGTATACTACGTAACTCGAGTTGCAAGTAAGGTGGTGACGGATAAGAAATTTCTTGCCCGTATGGGGGTGATAAAATGAATCACCGGGTATAAGATAGCTACAAGTTGTGCAACCACATTTAAAACAACCAAAAGCTTTCTTAGAAAGAAAATGTACCGGTTTATTTTCTACATAATTGCCAATATCAGCCCGTACCAATAAATCTCTAAGGTTTTGACCTCTAGTGTAACATGGCATGGGGTTTACATCCACAAACGGCAATTGTTGGTCTGATTTAATGATGTGCCAATTATCTCTAATTATCTTATTCACCTCTCCTGATTGGGTA
This sequence comes from Pseudophryne corroboree, assembly GCF_028390025.1. Taxonomy (NCBI): domain Eukaryota; kingdom Metazoa; phylum Chordata; class Amphibia; order Anura; family Myobatrachidae; genus Pseudophryne; species Pseudophryne corroboree. The sequence continues at coordinate 55,072,710 of NC_086449.1, forward strand.
TTGAATTGGTTCACAATCGGCATCCTCTTGCTCTGTTGTTTCCTAACCGTTTTTTTGAGTAACATCTTTCTGTCTATTTTCTGAACCTTATCTCTAGTGTGTAATAACATTTCTCTGGAGTAACCCCTTACTACTAATTTCTCTATGAGTGCATTTATTTGTTCTTCTGCCACTCCACTATTAGAATTAATCCTCCAGATACGTAACATCTGAGAGTAGGGTAATGAATTTTTTAATTTGACAGGGTGACAGCTATTATACTGTAACAATGTATTTCTGTCTGTGGATTTTATATGTACAGATGTTTCAAATTGGTTGTCAATCAATCTAATGGCCACATCAAGAAAATCAATACAATCCTTACTCATGCGGTACGTCAATTTAACAGGATTTTCGCTAGAGTTATTAACTTCAATCAATTTCACCAACGATTCCTCAGACCCTGACCATATAATAAATAGGTCGTCAATGAAGCGAGTGTATAATACAATATTGGATGATATTGTTGGATCCATAAAAAACATCTCTTGCTCAACCCCAAACATAAATATGTTTGCTATTGCCGGGGCTACTGCTGAGCCCATTGAGCAGCCACTTAACTGGATATAATATTTTTTATCGAACAAAAAATAATTATTTTTCAAAATAAACTCCAACAATTCCAAACAAAAATCAATAAATGCCAAATCAACAGTATTACTCCCCATCAAAAATCTTTTTACTGCATCTAAACAAGCATCATGTGGGATTATTGTATATAAACTGACTACATCCGCACAGACCATCCAGGAATTATCCGGGATGTCTCGTAATGCAGTCAGTTTATTCAGAAACATGGTAGTATCTAACAGAAAATTCTTGTGTTGCTGGACTAAGGGTTGAAGGATAGTGTCCAAGTATGTAGAAATTGGCTGTGTAAGAGAGCCCCTAGAAGAAACAATAGGGCGTCCCGGTGGGGGGTTTAACCCCTTATGAACTTTAGGTAGTGTATAAAGTAACGGTGCCACTGGGTACTTAGGTAACAATACATCAGCCAATTTCTGTTCAATAATTTCTTTCTGGACAGCATTTCTCAAGATGTCTCCTAACTCTTTGTGAAAAGTATCTACCGGGTCCCCCATTAGTAGTTGGTATGTTTTCACATCCATCAACTGTCGTTGAATCTCACGGCGATAATCTTGAATGTCCTGGAGGACAATTGCCCCTCCTTTATCCGCTGGCCTTATAATCATATTGCTATTCCTGGACAGGGACTCCACTGCTCCTCTCTCCTCTGGAGACAAATTGGGATGAATCTCTCTAGGACCTTTCGTAGTATCCTGTATCCCTCTGTCAACTATACGCATAAAAGTCTTGAAACTCGCATTATTGGTGTTAGGGTCAAATGTTGATTTTGGTGTTATTTTTCTAAGTTGTTCAGGAATGGGTTTCGTTGGTTCCACTTGTTGTAATGGATTTGATCTATGAAAAAATTCTTTAATCTTCAGTTTTCTGAATAGTTGATGCTTTTCTTGCTGCCATTTAAAATCGTCAAAATAAGTAGTCGGGATATATGACAATCCTTTGCTCAATAATGAGCTTTCTGCTGTAGATAAATCATATGAGGATAAGTTGATAATTATTTCTTTCGTGTCGTGGGTGGTTTCTTGGCGGGGTTTGAGCCTTTTGCTTTGGCCCCCCCTCCTTGTTCTCTTTTCTCTTTTGCGGATAACTTTGCCCTTGTTTGTGCTCCTAAAGGGATCAACCCAGACGTGTATATATATATATATATATATATATATATATAATGTTGTATCTGTGGCAGGAGGAAAGGGGTCTCTGTACTGCACATCTGACTGGAAATGGGAGCCCAGCAATTAGGTAACACATAAAGATACCTCATGTTCCTTATACAATATAACACTACAACTTATTACAATGGTTATCTTCAGAGTATTAAATAACACTTTTTTTTTTTTTTTACAGGTAACATAAGGAGCTGGAGTTACAATAAGAATAGAAGACAAGGCTGTGGAAAGAGACGACGTGGAAAGGCTCCTTGTTCCCTGATCTAGCCAACTAAAGATATAATTTCTTCTTAAGGCTCTGGAGGGTTCAAAAAACATTTTTCATTTTCTGGATAGTAGTTTTTATCTACTACATGATGAGTCTCACAAGAGAGAGACCACATCTGTGCTCCGAGTGTGACAAAAGCTTTACACATAAATCATATCTTATCATACATCAGAGGAGTCACACAGGAGAGAAACCTTTTGCATGTTCTGAATGTAGCAAGTGTTTTTCCCAGAAGTCACATCTTGTTACACATCAGAGGATTCACACAGGAGAGAAACCAAATCTGTGTTCTGAGTGTGACAAAAGCTTTACACTTAAATCACAGCTTCTCAGACATCAGAGGAGTCACACTGGAGATAAACCACATCTGTGCTCTGAGTGTGACAGAAGCTTTACACTTAAATCACATCTTATCATGCATCAGAGGATTCACACAGGAGAGAAACCATATCTGTGCTCTGAGTGTGACAGAAGCTTTACATGTAACGCACATCTTCTCATACATCAGTGGAGTCACACAGGAGAGAAACCACATCTGTGCTCTGAGTGTGACAGAAGCTTTAAACGTAAATCACATCTTCTCATACATCAGAGGAGTCACACAGGAGAGAAACCACATCTGTGCTCTGAGTGTAACAGAAGCTTTACACGTGAACCACATCTTCTCAGACATCAGAGAATTCACACCGGAGAGAAACCATTTATATGTTCTGAATGCAGCAAGTGTTTTTCTCAGAAGTCAAATCTTGTTATACATCAGAGGAGTCACACAGGAGAGAAACCATTTATATGTTCTGAATGCAGCAAGTGTTTTTCCCAGAAGGCACATCTTGTTATACATCAGCGGAGTCACACAGGAGAGAAACCATTTATATGTTCTGAATGTAGCAAGTGTTTTACCCAGAAGGCAGAGCTTGTTCTACATCAGAGGAGTCACACAGAAGAGAAACCATTTATATGTTCTGAATGTAGCAAGTGTTTTTCCCAGAAGTCAGAGCTTGTTATACATCAGAGGAGTCACACAGGAGAGAGACCATTTACATGTTCTGAATGTAGGAAGTGTTTTCTCCAGAAGTCATCTCTTGTTATACATCAGAGGATTCACACAGGAGAGAAACCATTTGAATGTTCTGAATGTAGGAAGTGTTTTTCCCAAAAGTCACTTCTTACTATACATAAGAGGAGTCACACAGGAGAGAAACCATTTATATGTTCTGAATGCAGCAAATGTTTTTCCCGGAAGTCACATCTTCTCCTGCATCAGAGGAGTCACACAGGACTCCTGGTTGCTTGAGATTTTCAACCGACAACCGTTATATATTTACTAAATATAAGTTTTTCAAAGCCACTGATTCTCACTGTCTATGATCGCTGGATGTTAAAGGGCAGTAATAATACATGTAAATTCAGGCTTGTTTTGCTTGTATTTCTATTGCCCTTTAAATCCAGCACACAAATGGAGTGAAAATCTGTGGCTTTCCCGGAAGTCATATCTTATTATACATCAGAGGAGTCACACAGGAGAGAACTTTTGAATGTTCTGAATGTAACAAGTGTTTTCCCCAGAAGTCACAGCTTGTTAGTCACCAGAAGATTCACACAGGAGAGAAACCATTTATATGTTCTGAATGTAGCAAGTGCTTTTCCCAGAAGTCATTTCTTGCTATACATCAGAGGAGTCACACAGGAGAAAAACCATTTACATGTTCTAAATGTAGCAAATGTTTTTCCACAACATCAGATCTTGTTTTGCATCAGAGGATTCACACGTGAGAAACCATTTAAATGTCCTGAATGTAGGAAGTGTTTTTCCCAGAAGTCCTATCTTGTTATACATCAGAGGATTCACAGAGGAGAAAAGCCATTTACATGTTCTGAATGTAGCAAATGTTTTTCCACAAAATCTTATCTTGTTTTGTATCAGAGGAGTCACACAGGGGAGAAACCATTTAAATGTTCTGAATGCAGCGAGTGTTTTTCCTGGAAGTCGCTTCTTACTATACATCAGAGGAGTCACACAGGAGAGAAACCATTTATATGTTCTGAATGTAGCAAGTGTTTTTCCCAGAAGGCAGAGCTTGTTCTACATCAGAGGAGTCACACAGAAGAGAAACCATTTATATGTTCTGAATGTAGCAAGTGTTTTTCCCAGAAGTCAGTGCTTGTTATACATCAGAGGAGTCACACAGGAGAGAAACCATTTACATGTTCTGAATGTAGCAAGTGTTTTTCCCGGAAGTCACTTCTTACTATACATAAGAGGAGTCACACAGGAGAGAAACCATTTATATGTTCTGAATGCAGCAAATGTTTTTTCCAGAAGTCACATCTTCTCATACATCAGAGGAGTCACACAGGACTCCTGGTTGCTTGAGATTTTCAACCGACAACCATTATATTTACTAAATATCAGTTTTTCAAAGCCATTGATTCTTACTGTCTATGATCACTGGGTGTTAAAGGGCAGTAATAATACATGTAAATTCAGGCTTGTTTTGCTTGTATTTCTATTGCTCTTTGGAGTGAAAATCTGTGGCTTTCGAAAAACAATGTGTAGTAACTACAGTATAACCGCTACAGGTCTTTCCTCTGGTCTCTTATTCCTCCGTGTTCTTTCTCTAATACCTTTTATATTACTACTACTACTGTTTAGTAAAATGGTGTAAGTATAACACTGGTCGTCTGTATCCCATAGCAACCGAATTTTAACACTTGTTTGTTTGCTGGCACTAGACAGCTTATAGCTGATATTTGGTTGCTATGGGTTACAGCACATTCTTGCTTTCCACATCATGTACTTAAATAAGTCCCAAGTTGTGCACATTGTGTACCAGGCTAATAGTAAAGTTCCTTCACAATAAATGAAACTAGTATGACAGTAATAATATACACAATACTAACCTTGACATTCAGACCTGTACGCAGCTGTGCATCTGTACGCAGCGTCTGCATTTGGGTGGTCTGCGCACATGCACTGTCCACAATGCACATGTGTGACCCTTCTCGTGGCTGCATCCAGGAAGGATGTGGCTGTAAGATGATTGAGAGCAGCTGCTGCTGTGGGGTGGCGACACAGCATTGGGTGCGGGGCAGCCCCAATGGGGTCATGCCATAACGGTTTCTGATGCAGCTGCGTGATGTCACATGCAGCCACTCTAATTATAAAAAATGGCTGCCAAACTTCTGACAGCGCAGGCAGACTGCACTGCCGGGGGTCAACCTTAGATTCATGCATCCACAATCTAATTGCAGATACATTAGGAGGCAGACCATCACACATACCGGGCAGCCTTGTCCTGTGCTGGGCGGCCCCCAGCATGTGAGGAGATGGGCGCAGATCTGGCTATGAATCAGGTCCATAGTACTCAGTGATGTAACTCAGACAGATCTATCCTGCACATAGACTGAAGGACCATGGGGTCATTCCGAGTTGTTCACCCGAAGCAACTTTTTGCTGCAGGTGCGCTCAACTAGTCACCGCCTATGGGGCAGTGTATTTTAGCATAGCAGGGCTGCGATCGCTTGTGCAATAAAGTTTCCAGTAAAACAAGAGTAGCCCTAGACTGACTTACCCTGTGCAACGGGTCCATGGATGAAGGTCCCGGATTTGACATCAGACATCCGCCCTCAAAAGGCCTGGACACGCCTGCGTTCGCCGGACCGCTCCCGGAAAACGGTCAGTTAACGCCCCGGAACACCTTCCTCCTGTCAATCTTCTTGCGGTCGCCACTGCAACCGCTTTCTTTGTTTCCGGGCGTTGTTGCTCGGCATGCGCAGTTCTGACCCGATCGCACGCTGGGAAGAAGTGTAGCATTTGATCAGGTCAGAATGACCCCCCCCCCCCCCTCATGTGCAAATAATTAGCTGGATGTAATGGCTTGCAAGACGGCCGGAGCTCTGAGTCTGCTTTTGCCATGTAAACATTTGCTGCTTTGAAAAAAAGTACAAGTTGGGCCGGAGTCTCGGAGCTCTGGCCATTTCCAAACCATTACATCCGGCCCCATATCTGTAATAACTAGTGATGTGCACCGGACATTTTTCGGGTTTTGTGTTTTGGTTTTGAATTCGGTTCCGCGGTCGTGTTTTGGATTCGGACGCGTTTTGGCAAAACCTCCCTAAAAATTTTCTATCGGATTTAGGTGTGTTTTGGATTCGGGTGTTTTTTTTACAAAAACCCCTCAAAAACAGCTTAAATCATAGAATTTGGGGGTCATTTTGATCCCATAGTATTATTTACCTCAATAACCATAATTTCCACTCATTTCCGGTCTATTCTGAACACCTCACAATATTATTTTTAGTCCTAAAATTTGCACCAAGGTTGCTGGATGGCTAAGCTAAGCGACCCAAGTGGCCGACACAAACACCTGGCCCACCTAGGAGTGGCACTGCAGTGTCAGACAGGATGGCACTTCAAAAAATAGTCCCCAAACAGCACACATAAACTTAAATGCACCACAGGTATAGATAGATAGTATACTTGACGACACAGAGGTAGGTAGAGCAGTGGCCTACTGTACCGTGCTGCTATATATTATATACTGGTGGTCAGCAAAATTATGCACTGTACTCCTATATATACTATAATGCAGCACAGATATGGAGCGTTTTTCAGGCAGAGAACGTATAATTCTGGTGGTCACTGGTCAGCAAAACTCTGCACTGTACTCCTCCTATATAATACTGGTGGTCCCCAGTCGCCACAATAAAGCAGTGTGAGCACAGATATTTGCAGCACACTGAGCACAGATATGGAGCATTTTTCAGGCAGAGAACGTAGATATTTGCAGCACACTGAGCACAGATATTTGCAGCACACTGAGCACAGATATTTGCAGGCCCCTGAACATAGAAACTGAGAGGACGCCAGCAACGTCCTCTCACGATCATCTCCAATGCACGAGTGAAAAATGGCAGCGACGCGCGGCTCCTTATATAGAATCCGAATCTCACGAGAATCCGAACGCGGGATGATGACGTTCGGGCGCGCTCGGGATAACTGAGCAAGGCGGGAGGATCCGAGTTGCTCGGACCCGTGCAAAAAAGGTGAAGTTCGGGCGGGTTCGGATTCCGACGAACTGAACCCACTCATCACTAGTAATAACCATTCATGTAACATAGTAACATAGTATCTGAGGTTGAAAAAAGACAATTGTCCATCGAGTTCAACCTATTTGTGGTGTCCTATGCATGATGATTTGACTAAAATTTCTGACTGATGCTGCTGTCAGCCATTGCATTTTATCCCTATTTATAGTAACTATAATGTATGACTATGCACCATACCCCTGGATATCCTTATCCAATAGGAATTTATTTAACCCATTCTTAAAGGTGTTGACAGATTCCACCATTACAACTCCCTCGGGCAGGGAATTCCAAACACGTATTGTCCTTACCGTGAAAAAGCCTTTACGCCGTATTGTGCAGAATCTCCTCTCCTCTAACCTGAGCGAGTGTCCACGAGTCCTCTGTGTTGATCTAACCAAAAACAGGTCCCGCGCAAGCTCTGTATATTGTCCCCTTATATATTTGTAGATGTTGATCATATCCCCTCTTAGTCTCCGCTTTTCCAATGTAAACATGCCTAGTGTTTCAAGCCTTTCCTTGTATTCCATCGTCTCCATGCCCTTAATTAGTTTGGTCGCCCTCCTCTGTACCTTTTCAAGCTCCAGGATATCTTTTTTGTAGTACGGTGCCCAGAATTGTACACAGTATTCAAGATGTGGCCTCACTAGTGATTTGTATACCGCGAGTATAATACTCTCGTCCCTAGCATCAATACCCCGTTTTATGCATGCTAATATCTTATTAGCATTCTTTGCTGCAGTCCTACTTTGGGTACTACTGCTTAGCTTGCTATCTATGAGGACACCTAAGTCCTTTTCCAGTACAGAATCCCCTAATTTTACCCCATTTAGTAGGGAGGTGTAATTTTTGTTCTTGTTACCACAGTGCATTACCTTACACTTGTCTGTGTTGAAGCGCATTCTCCATTTGGCTGCCTATGCTTCTAATTTAACTAAGTCGTTCTGAAGAGACTCGGCATCCTCCTCTGTATTTATAGCCTTACACAATTTGGTATCATCTGCAAAAATTGACACCATGCTCTCTAGACCTTCTGTTAGGTCGTTAATTAAAATATTGAACAATAGCGGTCCTAATACTGAGCCTTGCGGCACACCACTTAGCACTTCAGTCCAAGTTGAAAAAGATCCATTAACCACAACGTGCTGCTCCCTATTATCTAACCAGTTTTTGACCCAAGTGCATATTGTGCTTCCTAGCCCTAATTCTTGTCGCTTGTAGATAAGTCTCATGTGTGGTACAGTATCGAACGCTTTGGCAAAGTCTAAAAAGATTACATCCACGTTTTTACCCTGATCTAGGTTTGCGCTTACTGTTTCATAAAAGCCAAGTAAGTTGGTTTGACAGGATCTGTCCTTCATAAACCCATGTTGATTCCTTTTAATGACCTTATTGGTTTCAAGGAACTTCTGAATACTATCTCTTAGAATACCTTCCAATACTTTCCCCACTATAGATGTAAGACTAACTGGTCTATAATTACCTGGTTCAGCTTTACTTCCCTTTTTGAATATAGGCACTACTTCCGCTATACGCCAGTCTTTGGGAACCATACCTGATATAACTGAATCCTTAAAGATCAAAGATAGCGGTTTTGCCAGTTCAGAGTGAAGCTCCATTAGAACCCTTGGATGAATGCCATCGGGCCCTGGTGATTTATTAATCTTTAAATGTTTTAATCGGTCACAGACTACTTCCTCGCTTAAATAAGTACCTATCAGTGTGATATTCTCATTATTGAGATTGTGTGTCAGTCCCTGAATTGGGTCCTCTCTAGTGAATACTGTTGAAAAAAACTCGTTTAGTGTGTCCGCTATGTCATTATCATTTTTGCTTAAGACTCCCAACTTGTCTTTTAAAGGGCCTATACTCTCCTTCTTTAATCTCTTGCTATTAATGTATTTAAAGAATTTTTGGGGATTCGCTTTGCTTTCCTTTGCTACTAGTTTTTCAGCTTCTACTTTAGCCGCTCTTATTTCCTTTTTGCAAATTTTGTTTCATTCCTTATAGTGCTGAAATGACTCTGCTTTCCCGTCAGATTTGTATTTTTTAAATGCTCGCCTTTTCTTGCCCATAAGTTCCTTAATCTTTTTGTTAAGCCACATCGGTTTATGATTTTTATTCCTTTTTTTGCTACTCATAGGAATACATTTGAGTGTATTTTTAGCTAGCAGGAATTTTAGTACCTCCCATTTCTCCATAGTATTTTTTCCTAAAAACAAACCTTCCCATTCAATATCCCTGAAAAATACTCTCATCCTTTAAAAATTTGCTTTGCTAAAGTTTAAAGTCCTAGTTGAGCCAGTATAGGGCTATTTATAGAAACTGATATTGAATATGACCATATTGTGGTCGCTGTTTCCTATGGGTTCCCCTACTATAATACCTGATACCAAATCCCCATTGTTTGTTAATACCAGGTCTAAGATTGCATTGTACCTAGTTGGTTCCTCAATTATTTAAAATTTAATAAAATCTACATTGGATTTGAAAAGCGCACTCTCATATTGTATTTTTTCTGGTCTATATTGGGGTAAATGACCTAGTACCCCTGAGAGAGCTGCTTTCAAATCCGACAATTGCAGTGCCAGGAATATTGTGTTTGTGGTTCCTCAATTAGTTGGACTAAGTAGTTATCATTAAGTGTGTTTAAAAACATATTGCCCCTAGCAGTATCACATAAGTCGTTTTTCCAGTTTATCTCTGGATAGTTAAAATCTCCCATCACTACTATGTCTCCTACTCCTGCTGCTCTTTCAATTTGCTTTAGTAACAATTCATCATCAGATGCGTTGATACCAGGCGGCCTATAGCATACACCCAATACTAACTTTTTTATTCCTTTTTCCCCGCATGCAATTTCTACCCATAATGTCTCAACAGTGTCTACAGTCCCCTCCTGAATATCTTCCCATATATTAGGTTTTAAAAACGGCTTTACGTAAAGACACACCCCTCCACCCATTTTATTTAGTCTGTCTCTCCTAAACAGTGTATAACCCTCTAGATTGACTGTCCAATCATGAGATTCATCCCACCAAGTTTCAGTAGAAACTAGCAGTTGTCCATAACACTCACTGAATAAAATAATTTCATCAATACTAATACTTTTGTCCATTCCTCTTCTTAATTTTAGAAGATAGACCCAGGACTATACTTAGGTGATCATGTAACGATGACTATCTGGCAAACAATATTAAAAACCTCAAACAATCATTTCTAATTATTACTACTCAGCAATTAGATTATTTATGTCATGTTATAGCTGTGGATGAAATATAAACACAGGGTCTTCCTGCCAATCAGGGTTTGCTCTGTAGAAGGAACGATACTTAGTATTCCCTGCTTTGCTGCTGTCTTTCCTTGTCTCCTGTCCTCACGAGGAATAACTTGGAGTAAAACAATCCCCCTGCCGCACAGCTTAGCCAGTGTAGGTGGTTATTCAGTAAGGAGTGTAATCACGATCCTCTGTGCAATTTCCTGATGGGGAACCGGCACATGTGTAGTACCCTTCTGGGCATGTGCAGAACAGATCCTGCGATCGCATTGCATTAAGTGAACAAAACAGGCAGAGGATGAAATTACAATTTTCTCGAAACTGCTACTGCTAAAAATGGCATGTGCCGAGCCGCCCAGAAAGGGTAAAAGACGCACACTGATTGCACTGATCTGCTCCCCCATATTAGCATACACTGCTCGCTGGGTGCCCATCCCGAGGAAAATATTTACTCTGTATTAAATAGCAAATGTTCTGACGTTTTTGGAAATCAGTGTAATTGATAAACTGTCCATTTTCCCATGCAAATGTCCCTTGGGGCAGATTATACAACTGTAGGTTTATTTGGACTTTCTCCTTTTATATGTGTTTTGGTGTATGTACTGTATATCCATACTCGCCTACTTTTGAAAACTAGAATCAGGGAGATTACAGTAGGATGTGCGGCTCAAATTGCTCCGTACCACCGAGGGGGCGTGTCATACTCTGCCCAAAGGGCGTGTCTCTGCTTAAATGCTTGTTGTGTGAGATATTTCTATATAATATTAGTAGCAATATCTTTTGGGAAGTTTTGCAAGTATTGAAACTAACATTGCTATTTGTAATACAGGGTTTCTTGTTTGAAATATATATTCACTGTGATATTTCTTTTCTTATCACTCAGCACAATTTAACCTTGTGTGAATTTATCCCTAAATTATGATTTTGGTGTATTAAATGTTATTTTATTGTGAACACTGGATTGTCTGCATCTTTTAGGCACTACCTATATTTATTGGATGTGCTGTTTTCCATACCATTACAGCATTAACAGAATCATTACTGACACCAGATACTCTAATACCCCTTTCAAATCGCATCAGAAACCTGGTATATTGCAGAGTTTTTACCATGTCAACCCGGTTTGAGCTGCAGTGTGAAAAAGCCATTATGAATTTACCGGGTCAAACAACCCAGTATTTCAACCCGTGTTAAAAGAAGAATCCTACATGGTTTGGAACCGGTTCATTTGGCAGTGTGAAAGCCTCAGACCCGGTATATTCAACCCGGGAATCTTAAAAAAGAGGTGATAGGTTGTCTCCCTGTATGATGTCACCAGCCTGAACCCGGAAATAACAGGCAGCACTCTGTAAACAGTGATACAGTGCTTGGACAATATGGCAACCTGGAGTGAGGATAAAGTTAGGGAGTTGTTGGGGATAAGAGGTGAGGCTGAAATTGCCAACCAAATTACAGGGACTCTAAAGGATGCGATAACCTATAAAAACATCACAAAGATGCTTGCAGCCTCTGGTTTCCAGCATACCTCACAGCAGGTAATCAATAAATTAAAGGCACTTAATAGGAATTTCAATAAGGTCCACGACCACAACCGAAATAGAAGTGATGCTGCCTGTATGAAGTGGCAATATTACAAGCAGTGTGCCACCATATTTAGCCACACAGTACTTACAATACCTGTTAACCTATCCTCCAGCCTAGCAGCAGCAGACACAAGCCAGGCCTGAGCTGCTAAATCCACCTACAGCGTACAGGACCCAGACACTCGATCACCACCATCCCTACCACTTGTACTGGATAAAAATATGCAACAGATGCAAACCACTGTGCCTGACCCAATTGGACACGAACCCAGCAGAACTCCAACCACTGATGCACCAGAAGACATACAGGCTGGGACAAGTCAAATAGACCCAACTGTACAAACGCAGCCTTTACGTGGAAAAAGCAAAAAAATAATAATAATAATAAAACAACAATAAAAAACACATAATAACTAACATTAACAACTAACATAAACTAACAACTCTAAATATTAACGTCATTAAATATTAACAATAACATTAACTTAATAAATTATTTAAAATAATTACTCATACATTACTAAATAAATGCATACAATTAAGAATGATAAATGTTGCAGAGTATACGCAGTGTGTACGTGGGAGGAGGCCACAGACATGTTCGCAAACAACACTGCTATTTTGTATAAACTCATGTAAATTCCAATACCAAAATTATTTGACTTGTGTCCACAGTATATACTGTCCCGCCAAGGAGGCGCCGCCCATGCAAAACGGAGCAGATTGCAAAAATTCTGACCACTGTCCTGGTGGTGAAATTAGAGCAGATGGGATGCTGCCATGGGTGATCGAGAATATGCATGTCTAGAGAGATTTTTGCAGGCAGAGCAAGACATGAACAACACATTTGACAGAATGTTCCAATTCATTGAAGGGCTGCACACAGTGCCACCTCAGCACCCGCCTCCAAACTACCCTCAACAGTATCCCCAGTATAACCCTGCCCCCCCCTACTATGAACATACCCCAGCTCAACAAATGCCCCAATATACCCATCCTCGACATAACCAACCTCAACAAACCCCACCTCCACTAACTCAAACTCACTATACCCATCCTCGACATACCCAACCTCAACACACCCAATGACCTCCTGAAACGGAGACAACTACAGAGTCTCCTGTTTACCGTAATTTATCTGAAATGGTTGTTGTTTTAAAAAAAAGTTGGTTTCAAATTAATGGGAGTGTTTTTCCTACACTATTACTGGTTTGTCTTTTATTACTGTAAATATATCACTTCTTTATTTACCAAAGTTTTATATATATTAAAATTATAAGGTCTCTGACCTTTTGTTAATCTTTGGAATTTTTACTTCCTTACAAACAAAATGCTTGACACATCCATTACAAATTGGGTATTGATGTTGTACATCTGTTATCGGCACAGTAGCAGAACGTCAACTAAACAGGTTTATTTTTTGAAGCAACAACAATTAACAGAATATAAAAACTGAAAAAACTTAACGGAGTAATGAGGGAAGGTTGGTTATTATAGCAGAACTCATCTGTTCTGCACTTCCAGAATGGTCACCCAAATAGGACTCACAATCAAGTGCTGGGTACACAACGGAGTCCTGCACTGTCCACTCTGGTAAGAATTCCCCCCTCTGAAATTCACATAGGTTATGCAGAATACAACATGCTGCAACAATGTTAGACATGATGGTAATGTTTACATCATTGCGCTTCATAAGACAGCGCCAACGTCCTCTTAATCGTCCAAAGGCATTTTCTACCACCATTCTCGCCTAGCTCAGAGTGTGCGTATATGTAATTTGATTGGGGCTCAGCTGGACATGTTGGGTGAACCCCTTCATGAGCCATTGCCATAACGGGTAGGCTGCATCACCAATTATGTGTACCGGGATTTCCACTCCGTCCACAAATGTAGTTTTCTAGTATGAATATAGAGAAAAAAATGTACATTAGTAACAAGAAATATGTATACACATATGAGCAGACTCCTCTGTGATGGGCAGGCTGGTGGGTACATAGGAAGCATGTTTGAAGGTAACGATAACTATTTGGTCTCAATGTAAATTAAATTGCATTCTTCTATTACCTGCTTGATTCATGAACATTGCGTGAGTTTAGAATTAATAACACATCTTTTACTGGGCATGTTTTCAAAATTATTAAAATAATTATTAAAAAATATTACCTCTCTTGGAAAAAGGTAGCCCCCTTGCTTGTCCTCTGCTAGGCGGTATAGATTCGAGTTAGCAAGCACTCGAGCGTCATGTGTCCGTCACGGCCAACCAATGAATACATCTGTGAAGCGAAAAAAAAAAAATATTATATTTTAAAAGGGGTTTTAAACAATAAGCATTAAGAAAACACACTGGGGTTCATTCCAAGTTGATCGCTAGCTGAAAATGTGCGCAGCGCAGCGATTAGGCAAAAAAGCGGCACTTCTGTGCATGCGTATGCGGCGCAATGCGCATGCAGTGTACTTTTACAACAGCCGATGCGTTTTACACAAGGTCTAGCGAAGCTTTTCAGTCGCACTGCTGGCCGCAGAGTGATTGACAGGAAAGGGGCGTGTCTGGGAGGTAACTGACTATTTTCAGGGAGTGTGCTGAAAAATGCAGGCGTGTCAGATACAAACGCAGGCGTGCCTGGTAAAACGCAGGCATGGCTGGCCGAACGCAGGGCGTGTTCGTGACGTCAAAACAGGAACTAAATGGTCTGAAGTGATCGCAATCCAGGAGTAGGTCTGAAGCTGCTCAAAAATATTTTGGTGCCGCTCTGTGATCCTTTCGTTCGCACTTCTGCTAAGCTAAAATACACTCCCAAAAGGCGGCAGCTTAGCGTTTGCACAGCTGCTAAAAGCAGCTAGCGAGCTAACAACTCGGAATGAGGGCCACTGGCCAGAACATTCTTACCAATACTTATGATCCACCACATCTTGCAAAACAATGGAATGCCATCCCTTTCTGTTGCAATTGTTATGATTCCAGCACTCTGGTCTGGGGAGATCTTATAGCAAGGACCTGAGCACTGGAACGTAATGCTGGGAAAGGGAGCGGGAACGGAAATAGCCCCTGGCGCCCTAACTCCGTGCTGTCAGAAATCTCTTGCGAGACTATGGTTGCTTGAGCCCATGGCAGCCGCGTTTGAAGGGCGGATTACGTCTGCCCAACTCCGCTGCCCCCTCAGGTCTTAATGGGAGACAAAGAGAAATCCGAGACAGGGTGATAACAAGGGGCCCTCTAACTAAACAACAAAGCCAGGGGCTACAAACTAACCTAAAACTAGAATATGTGCGGAAAAACCACCATGGAAAAGGACAACCAAAATACCCACTTGTCCACTCTCCTACCCGGCACCGCCGAGTTCCGGAGAGGACTTGTGGAAGCGGAAACCTCCGCAAATGCTCCGAAACAGAATACAAAATGAAGCGGGCTGAGCCGCAGCACACAGCAAAGCCGCAACTCACGAAAACCACGCGAGATTCTCTGGCGACTGTTGCGGGCAATTGAGGACCAGAAGACTCCTTGGGATGAGATGACAACTCCAAGATTCAGGAAGTCTGAGGACAGGAATGACCGGACACAGCAGGACTGGAACAGACGTTCAGCAAACCTAAGCAGCATGCAGGAAGCTATTACCGGCGTCTGTGTGAAGCACTGAGATGGTATTTAGCAGGGAGTCCTCCAATCAGATGTTCAGAGCCTGATTAGCATAAACGCCGTGCAGCTGCCTTGCTGCACGACCAGAAGACCAGTGTGTGTGTGGTTAACTTGATTAACCCTGCAATGGGGAGCGCGGTCCGCCTGTGGTGTCCCCGTTGCTAGGGTCCAGGCGGCTCAGCGCGCCCGGCGTCCCAGCATTGCTAGGGAGCCAGCGGCTAGCACGCACGGCATCCCTAGTTGCTAGGCGCCGGGCCATGAGGACATCGCTGACCATGGCGCCTAACAGTAATAGTCAGCAGGATTATCATAAGGTGCGATTATAGGGGTTTGGGTACCATCGATTGCACCTGCACACTGTGGATATCCAGACCCCACAAATCCCTTAATTGTTTCAGCCAAACACTGGCCTTGCGGCAGAGAAATAAATCTGTGGTATAGGCTGCCCACCAATGCTCTGGTCACCTCATGTACAATGGTGCAAACAGTAGATATCCCCACACCAAAGAGGCAAGCAATTGTGCGATATTCACCTGGAGTGGCGTACCACTACAATGCTATAGCTAGCCTCCTGCTTGGCTTTATTGGTGACCTGAAGTTTGTGGACTGTCTATAAAGTGCTGGGGACATTAAATCCAAAAGGTAGTGGAATGTCTGACGTGACATTCTGAAGTTAAACTTCCACTGAACATCCCGAAAGTTCACACTTTGCATAAAAACTTGCCCATGCTGCCGTTCTCTAGCCCACAATCTTCGTTGTGTAGAGAGGTTAAGGTTGAGTATGGTGGTCACAGAAGCTGGTACAAATGATCTCCTGCGCAGGTATTGTCGGTGATGAATGGCAGTGTCTCTCAAATACTGCAGCCTCCTCCTTCTCATAACATAGCTGCTGAACAAGCTACAGAATGTGAGAAGCTCAAATATCCTCTCACAGGCTGAATTCAAGAGCTGTACAGCTGAGACTATCACAAAGTCTATAGAGACATGTGCTGTGTCGGCCATGAGTGCTGCACTACTGAGCACTCCCCAGCCCCTCCTTGTAATACCTTTCAAACCACATCAATGTGAGACAGAAAAGTCCATTTAAAATGACATCATACTGTTTTCAATGGGTGAACTGAGTTCAGTGAAATGCACCAACCTGAGAATAACACGGTAATAACACGGCTCCAAAATGCGATGTGAAAGGGTGTTCAGAACCAGGTCGGAAGCATGTTCAAAAGCCGGTTCCTTACCAGGTTAGCGATGGGAAAGCGGTATGATTAAAGAAACGTTTAACTACAGAAAGATTACCAACAATTCTTACCCTAACTGAAGCAGCAGCACAATATGGATGAGTGCACACCAGTACAGATAAGAGGACCCTGCTGTGTGTGATCATGTGCTGCTGTCTCTCCTGTCAGGGGTTCCCACAAGGGAGGATAATAAGAGTTGTCAGAAGTGACTCCTCAGCAGCAACAGCAAATCACTGTTTTTGCAAACAAACTCCTTAATGTCACCCCTGGCATAATCTGAACAATCCGGGAGATTTGACATACAAAGCAGGGCAGCAGGAGATTTATGACTGAAGTGGGAGCCTGAGGTAGGTGAGTGCAAGATTGAGTGTCAGAATCCTGAGGTTCCCCTTACTGTAAACTTCCCAGTCACAGGTGAGCAGAGTGCGGTCTGTAACAGGTATAGGTAGCTGGGAGCAATTTCCTGACAAGATAACGGTCATGTATTTTGGGTTATTTGATCAGTTATTAAATCAGGGAATCAGTAGAGACTGGCAGTCCTATGTTATGTATGCTTTTCTAATGTCCTAGTGGATACTGGGGTGACATTAGTACCATGGGGTATAGATTGGGTCCATTGGAGCCTGGCACTATAAGAAATCAATAGTGTGTGCTGGCTCCTCCCCTCTATGCCCCTCTTGCAGACTCAGTTTAGAAAAATGTGCCCAAGGAGTTGGGTGCATTCCTCTGGAGCTCCAGAGAGTTTTCATTAGAATTTTATTTGGTTTATTTTCATGCAACACTGGTTGGCAACCAGTCTGCCTGCATCGTGTAACTTAATGGGGGACTAAACCAACTTCCTATAGAGTTAATGGTTCATATCCCGCATGACAGGACACTGAGCTCCTGTGGCGCAGTTTCTCATGCCCCCAGGGTGTGAGTCCATGTGGGCAGCATGCTGCCACCCCTAACAGATGCTGAACTAGACATGATGCAGTGAGTTACTACACCAGGGTCCCGGTTATTGGGTCCCCGGTGACAATGGTGGCATAAGGGCTTGTCAGTCAGCGGGCTGCTGTGCCCGCTGCAGACCCAGACTGGCGTTGAGGTAAAGGGGATTTTAATCTCCTTTTTTTACACATATATAATAGGGATGAGCGGGTTCTGTTCTCTGAATACCGAACCCTACCGGCTTTCATGCTCCGGGCCCGAATCCGATTCAGGCTCAGGTTTTCCCGCATGTCTCAGAAACCAGAACGAGGCAAAACATCATCATCCCGCTGTCGGATTCTCACAGGGTTTGGATTCCATATAAAGACCCGCGCGTTGCCGCCATTTTCACTGCGGCATTGGAGAGTGTATAGAGAGGACATGTCTCTGTTCTCTTTGTGTCCTCAGTGTCTGTGTCTTGTGCTGAATCTGTCCAGTCACAGTGAATGTGTCCTCTGCTGCCATATGTCCAGTGCTGCTGTATAATTAGCTGTGTTGTCCTACATCAGACCAGTGGTAGTGTCCTGTGCATCAGTCAGTCCAGTGACCATTCACAGTGGTGTCCTCTGCTTCCATATGCCCAGTGCTGCTGTATAATATATATTAATAAGTCCCTTAAAGTGTTGCTGTGTTGTCCTGCATCAGACCAGTGGTAGTGTCCTATGCATTAGTCAGACAGTCCAGTGACCATTCACAGTGGTGGTGTCCTCTACTCCATATGCCCAGTGCTGCTGTATAAATCCATTCCATTGCAGTGGTGCTGTGTTGTCCTGCATCAGTCCAGTGGTGCTACCATATAAGTTCAGTGGTGCTGTCCTGTGCTGTATATTATTTATTTCAAATAATGGGGTTATTAATATTTAATCCAAATAATTTTTACAGGGTTTGCCCTGTGAGGTGTAGGGGTACGCTCTCCTGTGCCACATATTGTGTTATATAACACCAGAAAAATAATGCAGAACAAAAATTTGGAGGCTAAAAGTGTCAGTGGCAGCGGGGCGCGCCGACTCCCGGCCATTGCTAGGCAACGGGGCCGGTGCGTCACTTCCGCCGTTGACTCCCTGTCCCCGGCCAGTTGCCTAGCAACCGGAGATGCCAGGCGGCCGCCCTGTACTGCAGTACCGGCTGTTACTAAGCAGCTGGGATGCCGCGCACTGTGCGCCAGCAGGCAGCTGCTTTAATCAGGATTCAGGGGACTGGGCTGCCTGCTAATTGGACCGCAGAGGTTCTTGTGGGAGCCAGAATAGGACAGCCCCGCCAGTGATAGCTTCCTGTGGAGTCTGTCTTCCTGCCTCTGGTGTGTCCCTGCTTCCAGCTCGTGTTCCCTGGTATCCGGTGTCCAGTGAGTTTGGCCAGAGGGATCGGTTCCTGCTTTTCTCCTGGTTTGCCATCCAGTGGAGTGGTCCGGTATCTGAAGCTTTAAGGTTCCGGTCGTTTCCTGTGCGCACCTCTCGCGGTGTCGTGAGCAGACGTATTTTCTTTCTTTATTTTTGGTTGTGTAATTTTTGAGGAGATTCCTGCATTTTTGTCCTCGCCTGATTGCGATAGGGTTGTATTTGGCAGTTAGGCTGCATTACTTTGTTTGCTGTTCTGGAGGCCACGCTGCACATAACTACCTTGTTATTTTGTTTATATCATTCCCTGTTTTCATTGTGTCTGCCTTAGTTAGTTTTCCCCTTGTTCTGGCTTGTCTCGGTTAACGCCTTGTCATCAATTAAGACCGGGGGGCATCAGAGTCTGTGCGAACCTAATCCACCCATTCAAATGCGGCTGCTGTGGGCACAAGAAACCATAGTCCTGCAGGCATTGATCGACCACAGGGAAGGACAACGGAGTCAGGGATTCTCGTTAGGTGTTGCTGCGTGCCCCAGTTCAGTCGGAACCTCTTGTGTCTGTACTCGGAACTCTTCTGCTGCCACCCGACCCCCTGGGTACCCAGTACACAGAACATAACACCTAGTGCTGAAGCTGCTGCCACTAGTCATGACATAGACAATGAAATCCCATCAATGTCGTCTGCTAAGGCCGATGCCTTAGTACAGTAAAAAGCCAAATTTCAGTAAAAAGACATAAAAAAATAAATTGAAATGGTCTGAGGAGACATGTAAACTTGCCAATATGCCATTTACGATACGGAGTGCCAAGGAATGGCTAAGGCTCTGGCCTATGTTCATGACTAGTGGTTCAGCTTCACATAATGATGGAAGCTCTCATCCTCCTGCTAGAAAAATGAAAAGAGTTAAGCTGGAAAAAGCACAGAAAAGAACTGTGCATTCTAAGATGTTATCACAAATCCCCAAGAAGGAGAGTCCAAGTGTGTCAGCAGTTGCGATGCCTGACCTTTTCCAACACTGGATGTGAAGAGGTGGCTCCTTCCACCATTTGCACACCCCCTGCAAATGCATGAAGGAGCACCCACAGTCCAGTTTCTGATATTCAAATTGAACTGCTGAAATACACCAGGATGAGGATATGGGTGTTGCTGGCACTGAGGAGGAAGTTGATGAGGATTCTGATGATGTGGTTTGCTTAAATGAGGCACCTGGGGAGACATCTGTTATCTGTGGGATGAAGAAGCCCTGTTACAACTGAACGCTATTGCCGACTACTGTAGGTGTGGTACAATAGAACAGTCTTAAAAGACCTGGAGATGGTGAGTCCTTTACCACACCAATGCACTTAAGAGCTGTGTTAATAATGCTGGAATGCAAACTGTAGCTTGAGAGCGAGGAGTTATATAGGTGATGCTTAGAAGCATATAAAGGAGATGCTTGTGAGCGCATATACAGGAGATGCTTAAGAGCATATACAGGAGATGCTTGTAAGCGCAGATTACAGGAGATGCTTAAGAACATATACAGGAGATGCTTGTGAGCGCAGATTACGGGAATATAGAGACAGGGCACCGCTGGAAGCCGGTGTTATAGTAATCTGCCGGATGCAGGGTGCAATGATGAGACACTGCAGAGTCAGGCTGCACCATGGAGAGTGGAAATGGTGCAAGTCTCTAGTGGAGTTTACAGGCAGGAACGACCACAATAGGAGGAGACTGGTATCACTAAGATGACAACTGAAGGACTAACATCTTTCCAGCCCAGGAACAGGATATTTATACCTGCTGGGAAGCAAGGATTGGCTGGCTGATTAAGCAGAGTCCAGAGTGCAGTTGCTAAATAATTAGGTAGAGACCAGAGTGCAGCTGATAAACTGAAAGGTAACATGTGATGTAAATAAACATGGCTGCGCCCATGTTTGAATTTGGAGGGAAAGACTGTTTGTAACTTGCATGTGAGTTTTAACCATGAAGCTGCCAGAATCACAATGAAGAGACTTGAGGCAATGGGATGCAGCGTGCTACACGCAGACAGTGCAGATGGAATCCAGGCTTGGAACACTGGAACAGTTTCAGGAGGCATTTGGACGGTAAATACAAATGAGATATTACCCGGATCGTGACAAGTCCATTGTGATGCCTGAGCAAAATACCAAAACAGCCACCTCTTTGGAATTATTTCTTCACAAATCTGGACAACAGGTGTCAAGCCTTGTGATGCCTGTGTCAAACTGTCATAAGTAGGGGTAAGGACGTTAACCACCTAGGAACATCCTCCTTTATAAGTCAAATGCAGTGCATTCATCAGAAGTCAGAGTCAAGTTGTGAAACTTTGGGTAAGAGCATAAGCAGTCCACTGGCACCTAATTCCCTTCTTCCTCTTGTATCCAAGCTCCTGCAATCCACACCACCAACTCCCTAAATGTCAACTTCCTCCTTAGCCATAAACCTCAGTAGTCCTGCAGGCAATGCCTCTGGCAAGACTGATGAGTCCTCTCCTAACCGGGATTCCTCGGGAGGATCCTTGAGTGGTATGCCTACTGCTGCTATTGCTGCCACTGCTGCTGTTGTTTCTGCTGGGAGTCAATCGTCATCCCAGAGGGGAAGTCGGAAGACCACTTTTACTACTTCAACTAAGCAATTGACTGTCCAACAGTCCATTGTGAGAAAGATGAAATATTACAGCAGTCAACCTTTTGTAAAGCGGATAACTGAGGCCTTGACGGCTATGTTGGTATTAGACGTGTTCCGGTATCCGCCATTGGTTGAGTGGGACTTAGAGAATTATTTGAGGTACTGTGTCCCCGGTATCAATTCAGAAAAAATGTCCTCAGTGTCCTACAAAATGCAGTTGTACCCACTGTCCACTTAACCACGGACATGTGGACAAGTGGAACAGGGCAGACTACGGACTATATGACTGTGACAGCCCACTGGGTAGATGTATTGCCTCCTGCAGCAACAACAACAGCAGCGGCACCAGTAGCAGCATCTTGCAAACGGCCACTCATTCCTAGGCAGGCTACCCTATGTATCACTGCTGACAACCTCTTACGGAAACTGAGGGACATTATTGCACATTGGCTTACCCCAATTAGACTCTCCTGGGGAATTGTGATATCGGACAACTCCACCAATGTTGTGCATGCATTACATCTGGGCAAATTCTAGCACGTCCCATGTTTTGCACATACAATTAATTTGGCGGTGCAGAATTTTTTAAAAAATTACAGTGGCATGCAGGAGATGCTGTTGGTGGCCCGAAATATTGCGGACCACTTTTGGCATTCGGCCCCTGCATGCCGGAGACTGGAGCACCATCAAACACGTCTGAGCCTGCCCTGCCATCACCTGAAGCAAGAGGTGGTAACGAGGTTGAATTCAACACTCTATATGCTTCAGAGGATGGAGGAGCAGCAAAAGGCCATTCAAGCCTATACATCCACCTAGGATATAGGCAAAGGAGGGGGAATGCATCTGACTCATGCGCAGTGAAGAATGATTTCTGTCTTGTGCAAGGTTCTCCAACCCTTTGAAATTGCCACATGTGAAGTCAGTTCAGACACTGCCAGCTTGAGTCAGGTCATTCCCCTCATCAGGCTTTTGCAGAAGTAGCTGGATAAATTGAAGGAGGAACTAAAATGGAGCTATTCTGCAAAGTATGTGGGACTTGTGGATGGAGCCCTTCATTTGCTTTGCCAGGATTCAAGGGTGGTCAATCTGTTGAAATCAGACCACAACATTTTGGCCACCGTGCTTGATCCTAGGTTTAAAGCCTACGTTGTATCTCTCTTTCCAGCAGACACAAGTCTGCAGAGGTTCAAAGACCTGCTTATGATAAAATTGTCAAGTCAAGTGGGACGTGATCCATCAACAGCTCCTCTTTCACTTTCTCCCGCAACTGGGGCTGCGAGTTAAAGGATAAGATTTCCGAGCCCACCCACTGGCGGTGATGCAGGGCAGTCAGGAGCAAGTTCTGACATCTGGTCCGGACTGAAGGACCTGCCAATGATTACTGACATGTCTACTGTCACTGCATAATATTCTGTCACCATTGAAAGAATGGTGGAGGATTATATGAGTGACAGCATTCAAGTAGGCATGTCAGACAGTCTGTACATATACTGGCAGGAAAAAGAGGCAATTTGGATGCCCTTGCACAAACTGGCTTTATTTTACCTAAGTTGCCTCCCCTCCAGTGTGTATTCCAAGAGTATTTAATGCAGCCGGTAACCTTGTCAGCGATCGGCATAGGAGGTTACTTCCACAACATGTGGAGAAGATGATGTTCATCAAAATTAATTATAAGTCCCTCCTGGAAGACCTTTACCAGCAATTGCCTCCAGAAAGTACAGATGGTGGATTCCAGAGGGGACAAATTAATACTCTGTGAGAAGGAGGATGTACACAGTGAAAGGGGTGAGGAATCGAAGGATGAGGTCAACATTTTTGCCTTTGTAAAGCCAGTTTATGCAAGGAGAGAATGATTGCTTCTTTTTTGGTGGGGCCCAAACAAACCAGTAATTTCAGCCACAGTCGTGTGTAGAGATGAGCGGATTCGGTTAGCCGAGATCCGAACCACCTCTAACTTCACCTATTTTACATGGGCCCGAGGCAGCCTCGGATCTTCCAGCCTTGCTTGGTTAACCCGAACGCTGCCGAACGTCATCCTGCTGTCGGATTCTTGCGAGATTCGTATTCTATATAAAGAGCCGCGCGTCGCTGCCATTTTCCACTCGTGCATTGGAAAGTGAACAGAGAGGACGTGGCTGTGTTCTCTCCCTGAAAATCTCCGTAATCTGTGCTCAGTGTGCTGCAAATATCTGTGCTCAGTGTGCTGAAAATATCTACGTTCTCTGCCTAAAAACACTCCATATCTGTGCTCAGTGTGCTGCAAATATCTGTGCTCAGTGTGCTGCATACTGGGGACCAGCAGTATTATAGTAGTACAGTACAGTAGGCCATTGCTGTGTATCTTGCAGCTCTGTGTCAAGTATACTATCTCTGTGCTGCATTATTGTGAGCAGTATATAGTAGGACAGTGCAGCATTTTGGTGACCAGCAGTATACATATATAGTACAGTACAGTACAGTACAGTAGGCCATTGCTATTGATATACACTGCTCAAAAAAATAAAGGGAACACTTAAACAACACAATGTAACACCAAGTCAATCACACTTCTGTGAAATCAAACTGTCCACTTAGGAAGCAACACTGATTGACAATCAATTTCACATGCTGTTGTGCAAATGGAATAGACAACAGGTGGAAATTATAGGCAATTAGCAAGACACCCCCAATAAAGGATCTGTTCTGCAGGGGGTGACCACAGACCACTTCTCAGCTCCTATGCTTTCTGGCTGATGTTTTGGTCACTTTTGAAAGCTGGCAGTACTTTCACTCTACTGGTAGCATGAGACGGAGTCTACAACCCACACAAGTGGCTCATGTAGTGCAGCTCATCCAGGATGGCACATTAATGTGAGCTGTGGCAAGAAGGTTTGCTGTGTCTGTCAACGTAGTGTCCAGAGCATGGAGGCGCTACCAGGAGACAGGCCAGTACATCAGGAGACGTGGAGGAGGCCGTAGGAGGGCAACAACCCAGCAGCAGGACCGCTGCCTCCACCTTTGTGCAAGGAGGAACAGGAGGAGCACTGCCAGAGCCCTGCAAAATTACCTCCAGCAAGCCACAAATGTGCATGTGTCTACTCAAACGATCAGAAACAGACTCCATGAGGGTGGTATGAGGGCCCGACGTCCACAGGTGGGGGTTGTGCTTACAGCCCATCACCGTCCAGGACATTTGGCATTTGCCAGAGAACACCAAGATTGGCAAATTCGAAACTGGCGCCCTGTGCTCTTCACAGATGAAAGCAGGTTCTCACTGAGCACATGTGACAGACGTGACAGAGTCTGGAGACACCAAGGAGAATGTTCTGCTGCCTGCAACATCCTCCAGCATGACCAGTTTGGCAGTGGGTCAGTAATGGTGTGGGGTGGCATTTCTTTGTGGGGCCGCACAGCCCTCCATGTGCTCGCCAGAGGTAGCCTGACTGCCATTAGGTACCGAGATGAGATCCTCAGCCCCTTGTGAGACCATATGCTGGTGCGGTTGGCCCTGGGTTCCTCCTAATGCAAGACAATGCTAGACCTCATGTGGCTGGAGTGTGTCAGCAGTTCCTGCAAGACGAAGGCATTGATGCTATGGACTGGCCCGCCCATTCCCTAGACCTGAATCCAATTGAGCACATCTGGGACATCATGTCTTGCTCCATCCACCAACGCCACGTTGCACCACAGACTGTCCAGGAGTTGGCGGATGCTTGAGTGCAGGTCTGGGAGGAGATCCCTCAGGAGACCATCCGCCACCTCATCAGGAGCATACCCAGGCATTGTAGGGAGGTCTTACAGGCACGTGGAGGCCACACACACTACTGAGCTTCATTTTGACTTCTTTTAAGGACATTACATCAAAGTTGGATCAGCCTGTAGTGTGTTTTTCCACTTTAATTTTGAGTGTGACTCCAAATCCAGACCTCCATGGGTTAATAAATTTGATTTCCATTGATAACTTTTGTGTGATTTTGTTGTCAGCACATTCAACTATGTAAAGAGCAAAGTATTTTTTAAGAATATTTCATTCATTCAGATCTAGGATGTGTTATTTTAGTGTTCCCTTTATTTTTTGGAGCAGTGTATTACTACCATATAATTCCACACATTACAAAATTGAGAACAAAAATGTGGAGGGTAAAATAGGAAAAGATCAAGATCCTCTTCCATTTCGTGCTGAAGCTGCTGCCACTAATCATGGCTGAGATGATGAAATGCCATCAACGTCGTCTGACAAGGCTGATGCCCAATGTCATAGCAGAGAGCATGTAAAATCCAAAAGACTAAAGTGCAGTAAAATTACCCAAAAATCTAAATTAAAATCGTTTGAGGAGAAGCGTAAACTTGCCAATGTGCCATTTACGACACGGAGTGGCAAGGAACGGCTGAGGGCCTGGCCTGCATTCATGGCTAGTGGTTCAGCTTCACATGAGGATGGAAGCACTCATCCTCCTGCTAGAAAACTGAAAAGAGTTAAGATGGCAAAAGCACAGCAAAGAACAGTGCGTTCTTCTAAATCACAAATCCCCAAGGAGAGTCCAATTGTGTCGGTTGCGATGCCTGACCTTGCCAACACTGGACAGGAAGAGGTGGCACCTTCCACCATTTCCACGCCCCCTTCAAGTGCTGGAAGGAGCACCCACAGTCCACTTCCTGATAGTCAAATTGAAGATGTCACTGTTGAAGTACACCAGGATGAGGAGGATATGGGTGTTGCTGGTGCTGAGGAGGAAATTGACAAGGAGGATTCTGATGGTGAGGTGGTTTGTTTAAGTCAGGCACCCGGGGAGACACCTGTTGTCCATGGGATGAATATGGCCATTGACATGCCTGGTCAAATTACAAAAAAAATCACATCTTCGGTGTGGAATTATTTTAACAGAAATGCGGACAACAGGTGTCAAGCTGTGTGTTGCCTTTGTTAAGCTGTACTAAGTAGGGGTAAGGAAGCTAACCACCTAGGAACATCCTCCCTTATACGTCACCTGGAGCGCATTCATCAGAAGTCATTGACAAGTTCAAAAACTTTTGGTGGCTGCGGAAGCAGTCCACTGACAGCTAAATCCCTTCCTCTTGTACCCAAGCTCCCAGTGCAAACCACAGTACCAACTTCCTCAGTGTCAATTTCCTCCTTAGACAGGAACACCAATAGTCCTGCAGGCAATGTCACTGGCAAGTCTGACGAGTCCTCTCCTAACTGGGATTCTTCTGATGGATCCTTGAGTGTAACGCCTACTGCTTCTGGCGCTGCTGTTGTTGCTGCTGGGAGCCGATTGTCATCCCAGAGGGGAAGTCGGAAGACCACTTGGATTACTTCCAGTAAGCAATTGACTGTCCAACAGTCCTTTGCGAGGAAGATGAAATATCACAGCAGTCATCCTGCTGCAAAGTGGATAACTCTGGCCTTGGCAGCTGTGTTGGTGTTAGACATGTGTCCGGTATCCACAATTAATTCACAGGGAATTAGACAATTTCTTGAGGTACAGTGTCCCCGGTACCAAATCCCATCTAGGTTCCACTTCTCTAGGCAGGCGATACCGAGAATGCACACAGACGTCAGAAAAAGAGTCACTAGTGTCCTAAAAAATGCAGTTGTACCCAATGTCCACTTAACCACAGACATGTGGACAAGTGGAGCAGGGCAGACTCAGGACTATATGACTGTGACAGCCCACTGGGTAGATGTATTGCCTCCCACAGCAAGAACAGCAGCAGCGGCACCAGTAGCAGCATCTCGCAAACACCAACTCGTTCCTAGGCAGGCTACGCTTTGTATCACCGCTTTCCATAAGAGGCACACAGCTGACAACTTCTTACGGAAACTGAGGAACATCATCGCAGAATGGCTTACCCCAATTGGACTCTCCTGGGGATTTGTGACATCGGACAATGCCACCAATATTGTGCGTGCATTACTTGTGGGCAAATTCCAGCACGTCCCACATTTTGCACATACACTAAATTTAGTGGTGCAGAATTTTTTTAAAAATGACAGGGGTGTGCAAGAGATGCTGTCGGTGTCTCGAAGAATTGCGGGCCACTTTCGGCATTCAGCCACCACATGCCAAAGACTGGAGCAACAGCAAACACTCCTGAACCTGACCCGCCATCATCTGAAGCAAGAGGTGGTAACGACGTGGAATTCAACCCTCTATATGCTTCAGAGGATGGAGGAGCAGCAAAAGGCCATTCAAGCCTATACATCTGCCTACGATATAGGCAAAGGAGGGGGAATGCACCTGACTCAAGCGCAGTGGAGAATGATTTCAATGTTGTGCAAGGTTCTGCAACCCTTTGAATTTGCCACATGTGAAGTCAGTTCAGACACTGCCAGCCTGAGTCAAGCCATTCCCCTCATCTGGCTTTTGCAGAAGCAGCTGGATAGATTGAAGGTGGAGCTAAAATTTAGCGATTCCGCTAGGCATGTGGGCCTTGTGGATGGAGCCCTTAATTCGCTTAACCAGGATTCACGGGTGGTCAATCTGTTGAAATCAGAGCACTACATTTTGGCCACCATGCTCGATCCTAGGTTTAAAGCCTACGTTGTATCTCTCTTGCCGGCAAACACAAGTCTGCAGAGGTGCAAAGACCTGCTGGTGAGACACTTGTCAAGTCAAGCAGAACGTGACCCGTCAACATCTCTTCCTTCACATTCTCCCGCAACTGGGGCTGCGAGGAAAAGGCTAAGAATTCCGAGCCCACCCACTGGCGGTGATGCAGGGCAGTCTGGAGCGAGTGCTGACATCTGGTCCGGACTGAAGGACCTGCCAACGTTTACTGATATGTCGTCTACTGTCACTGCATATGATTCTGTCACCATTGAAAGAATGGTGGAGGATTATATGAGTGACCCCATTCAAGTAGGCATGTCAGACAGTCCGTACGTATACTGGCCCTCATTCCGAGTTGATCGCTCGCAATGCGAATGTAGCAGAGTTACACACGCTAAGCCTACGCCTACTGGGAGTGTATCTTAGCTTCTTAAAAGTGCGACCGATGTATTCGCAATATTGCGATCACAAACCTCGTAGCAGTTTTAGAGTAGCTTCAGACTTACTCTGCCTGTGAGATCATTTCAGTGCTTGTCGTTCCTGGTTGACGTCACAAACACACCCAGCGTTCGCCCAGGCACTCCCACCGTTTCTCCGGCCACTCCTGCGTTTTTTCCGGAAACGGTAGCGTTTTCAGCCACACGCCCCTAAAACGCCGTGTTTCCGCCCAGTAACACCCATTTCCTGTCAATCACAATGCGATCGCCGGAGCGAAGAAAAAGCCGTGAGTAAAAATACTATCTTCATAGCAAAATTACTTGGCGCAGTCGCAGTGCGAACATTGCGCATGCGCACTAAGCGGAATTTCACTGCGATGCGATGAAAAACACAGAGCGAACAACTCGGAATGAGGGCCACTGCCAGGAAAAAGACACAATTTGGAGGCCATTGCAGAAACTGGCTTTATTCTAACTAAGTTGCCCTCCCTCCAGTGTGTACTTCGAAAGAGTGTTTAGTGCAGCCGGTCACCTTGTCAGCAATAGGTATATGAGGTTACTTCCACAAAATGTGGAGAAGATGATGTTCATCAAAATGAATTATAATCAATTCCTCCGTGGAGACATTCACCAGCAATTGCCTCCAGAAAGTACATGGGGACCTGAGATGGTGGATTCCAGTGGGGACGAATTGATAATCTGTGAGGAGGGGGATGTACACAGTGAAAGGGGTGAGGAATCGGTGTCAGGAATCTGCATTCTCCATCGCATCACTTCCTGTGAACAGGGGTCTCCTGGCTTCAGTTCTCTGTCTTCAGAGTATCCCCTGTGAATTGGACCTGTGGAACTACAGGTCCCAGCAGTTCCAGTCTTCAGTCTCCTGCAGCCTACAGCTCACTGTGCTCCACCCAACCAGTACTATAATTTGGTAAACTATTGGTTTCAGCCAGCAGCCTGGAGTACACAGTGCTTCTAGTTAACAGCATTTACTCCCGGTGCACTACTGAGCCCAGCCAGCAATCAGCAGTGCATTGCAGTATTACTCTCCTGATGAATAATTAGCTCCAGCTCACTCACAGCTGATCTGGACACCCAATCCAGCGGGGTGTGTTCTTACAGAGATGCAACATCCAATTGTCACAGACCAAGGGGTATAAACTCCAGTTCCTGGCTCAGTCTCATCGCTTTGGACGAGTCACATTTGGTGTGTCATGGGTCCCTGTGCTCCTGTCTCCAGTGGTTACCGTGGATACTCTCGTTGTCTCATTCTCCAGTCTTCAGTTCTCCTGCCTGCTTCATACTCCAGCCACAGCCTGCTACTAATCATCTGCAGTAAGAGACTCTCCTCAGGTGATATTCATTGCCTAACCTATGCACCTTGCTACCAGCATTCCATTCTGTGCATTGCATCCAGCGCTTAACAAACATGCTGAGTTAGTACGGTCTCCTGCCTGGGCCTTGCTTGGCTAAAGAACTTTTATGTTACAGAGACTGTGTGCTTTTTACAATTACCGGAGTTCTGTTTGCATCAATCATAGTTACCAGTGACTTTATATTTTTCAAAACCGTTTGCATTCAATTATCAAGTTATCTTCATTCCTTATTTGTGTTTATCAGACTTTATTCTGCTTAAAACCATTTGCATCCAGTTACCAAATTATTCTACGTTTATGTTACCAGAGACTGTTTTGCTTGAAACCATTTGCATTCAGTCATCAAGTTATCTTCTATATTTGTGTTGCCAGAGACTTTTGATTACCTTTTATTCCAGTTACTGCTTATTATTACATCTCTGTTACTGCCGGTTCTAAGTTATCATCCATTGCTCTATCATTACTCTGTGACCATTGTGTTTAATAAACATCAGCGCATATGCGCAGGACTTTTTATGCAACCTCCACGTTTCATACGTCATTCCAACACTGACCCACTAGTGCCCCCTCCGGGGACAGACAAAATCAGAATCCTGATAATCGGACGATGAGGAGGAGGTGGACATCTTGCCTCTGTAGAGCCAGTTTGTGCAAGGAGAGATTGATTGCTACTTTTTTGGTGGGGGCCCAAACCAACCTGTCATTTGAGCCACAGTCGTGTGGCAGACCCTGTCGCTGAAATGATGGGTTTGTTACAGTGTGCATGTCCTGTTTATACAACATAAGGGTGGGTGGGAGGGACCAAGGACAATTCCATCTTGCACCTCTTTTTTTATCTCTGCATCATGTGATGTTTGGGGCTAATTTTTTTAAGTGCCATCCTGTCTGACACTGCAGTGCCACTCCTAGATGGGCCAGGTGTTTTTGCCGCCCACTTGGGTTGCTTAGCTTAGTCATCCAACGACCTCTGTGCAAATTTTAGGACTAAAAATAATATTGTGAGGTGTTCAGAATAGACTGGAAATGAGTGGAAATTATGGTTATTGAGGTTAATAATACTATGGGATCAAAATTATCCTCAAATTCTATGATTTAAGCTGTTTTTGAGGGTTTTCTGAAAAAAAACACCTGAATCCGACAAAAAAATTTCAGGGAGGCTTTGACAAAACAAGTCCGAATCCAAAACATGGCCGCGGAACTGAATCCAAAACCAAAACACAAAACTTAAAAAAAAATTGGTGCACATCTCTAGTCGTGTGGCAGACCCTGTTGCTGAAATGATTGGTTTTATTAAAGTGTGCATGTCCTGTTTATAAAACATAAGGGTGGATGGGAGGGCCCAAGGAGAATTCCATCTTGCACCTCTTTTTCTTCTTTGCATCATGTGCTGTTTGGGGACTAGTTTTTCAAAGTGCCATCCTGCGTGACCATGTCCTACAACTCCAGGGGTGCTGCCATATAAATTCAGGGGTAATGCCATATAAATTTGTAATACAAGTTATCAGTCCCGCACCAACTTACACAACATCCAAAGAAGCTAAGCATCCACATATGTACATATATATGTTACCAATATACATGGTGTTTATGAACAATTTTGCAACACTTTATTATTGGTAGTGCTCCCAAAAATCTTTTTGTAGAACAGCTACATGTAGAAATAGGGAAAGAAAAGACAAAAAAAATCCTTCTTGGGAGCACTCTTCAACATGAATTGGCATAGATATAACCAAAATATAATTTTGCAATAAACAGTGTATTGATGAGTAATCTAAAACGTAACCTTTATTCTGTTTAAATTTAAAATAGAAACCAAAAAGTGGTTCAAAAAATTAAATCTAGAATAGAAACCAAATGGTCCTGAAACGTTCTTTATTTAGTTATTAAGTCTTGAACTTATCAACAGATTATCATAGGTTCAAGAACAAGGGTGGTGAAGATATTTAAAAATCAGGATGCTGTATCAGGATTCAGGAACACTCGCTGTACACCTAAATTCTAGATAGAGGTGAATAAAGGGGACATCCAGAAAATGCCCACAGTACCCAGTGTTCCTGGGTGGTCTCCCATCCAGGTACTGACCAGGTCTATCCTATCAGCTTCCGAAATTTGTAAGGATCAGGCAATTTCCAGGATAATGAAACCGTGGGCACTAATTGTGGATAATACCAGAAGGAAGAAAGAACCCACTTCTGCTGTCTGTACTTGGCCTTCTGTAAGTCAAAGGGTTGTGGATTCCTTGGTTTTTCCAGATGAGAGAGTATTGGAAACAGGAAGAAGATATGAAATAGAATAGAAAAATTCCACTGAGAATTGTAGTAATACCAAACCTTTTCTCAGTTTGTTGAAAAAAGAAATAGACACCTTCTGCTTTCTGTTGTGACAGCAAAATGTATGCTGAAGGGAGCTGAGCTCTCCTCAGCACTGCTGTCAGCCAGAAGAGAGAGAGTGACTGAGTACAAAGAATGTTATTTGATATAAGGTATGAGTCTATTATACCACAAATTATTTATAATTCACTCATATATCAAGGTTCTCAAACATATATGGTATACGGTTTCAATACCCTCATTTGTACCTAACAGGGCTGAGGCCAGTCTCTGCATGTGTTTTAACCAGCACACAACTTTATCACATGTGCAAACAAAGAAAATTATATATAATAATATAAAATAAGTACAGCTCACAGTATAAGCAAAAGTTCTCACCGGTGTCTTAACTTTCTAAATAATTATATGTCTGTACCAAATCACTTTCAAATTGTGAAGAAGGTCAACCAGGGCAAGAAAATCCCTAGATACCTCTGTTTTTTGTAATAGCAACAGAATATACATTTGGAGAGGCTGAGCTGTACCACTGTCAGGCAGAGGAGAACGTGGTAAAGTATAAATTTATGCAGGTGAATCACATTTCATTTTTGATGTTAACAACAGAATATACATTTAGAGAAGCTAAACTGTACTGTTGTCAGGCAAAGCACATAGAGTATAAAATTATATAGGCAAATTGCATTTCTATATTGAGCAACACTTCCAATATCAAAATAAAGACATCCCTAGGTATCTCTGTTTTTATATCTTGCAATAGCAGCATAATATGCACTGAGAAAAAGAGAACGCTAAACTCCACTGCTGTCAATCGGAGGGGAGAGTGATATGGCACAAATGAAATTAAGCAAGTGACCTACGCTATACCATCCACACTCTCTCCTAATGCTATTGAGCATAGTCTCTGCGTATATTTTAACCCGAGACTGTACACGTAATAATAGAGATTATTTCTCAAAAGAAAATGGAGGGTTCTCATTAATATCTTAACCTCCAAATCATTATATACTTGTATTGTTTTTGAGGTGAAATAACGAGTAGCAGCATCTGTGTTAGGCAAAGAATTAATTACAGCTGTATCCCTGTTGCATCCAAAAGACATAATTTAAACAAGGAGTGATTCTTAACATTATATTCCACTCTTGTAACAATTATACATTTTAAGCAAAAAAGGGGAAACATTTATGACACATATGGCAATTGTATCCAACCTGAGTGTATGGATATAGAGCAAGGGAAATATATTTCCACTGTTTGAAAGTAAATTGCAAAAGTGTGCAGCAGTAGTAACAGTGTGATCCCCTTGTTAAATTTTCCCT
Organism: Pseudophryne corroboree; assembly: GCF_028390025.1. Taxonomy (NCBI): domain Eukaryota; kingdom Metazoa; phylum Chordata; class Amphibia; order Anura; family Myobatrachidae; genus Pseudophryne; species Pseudophryne corroboree. Next base: position 55,106,507 of record NC_086449.1, read on the forward strand.
TTTTGGTATTACATGAGTGGAGGAGGGGGAGACATGGGAGTGCAACCGCGGGGAATAGATGTTACCACTCGCATGGGTGGTCTTCTGTATGCCGAATGTCGGGATCCCGGCGCACAGTATACCGGCACCGGAATCCTGACACCCGGCATACCGACAACTATTCTCCCTCATGGGGGTCCATGACCCCCCTGGAGGGAGAATAAATTAGTGTAGCGCGCCACCGCGCCCGCAGCGTGGCGAGCGCAGCGAGCCCGCAAGGGGCTCCTTTGCGCTCGTCACGCTGTCGGTAAGCCGGCAGTCGGGCTCCCGGCGCCGGTATGCTGGGCGCCGGGAGCCCGAGCGCTGGCATACCGTACGACACCCCACTCACACCTGTGTGCGTGCTTGTTGGCCTGGTCTATGGAGCCATCACCGCCCGGCATTCTCCTGTCTCACCAAAGTCCTCACACGCCACAAAAGTATGGCTGCCCGGTACGGAATAAGGCATGGCCGATGACATCACCGAATGACGCTCATCCCGACGTACGTTTCACCATTGGGCTTGTTCACAGAAGCCTCACTCTCTCAGCTCCAGCGCTGAATAAAAGGATCGAGCTAACCAATCATAAGCTCCAGCGCTGAATAAAAGGATCGAGCTAACCAATCATAATGGCTGAAATTAATTGGCACTTTTCTAATACAATCGCATTGAATTTTGTGGACTTCTGATTCTAATCTCGTATTATGAAGCCGGATTAGGCATTGCTAATTTGTACTAAGACATATTGGGGTAATAAATTAATTTGAGCATTTACAAGGAATTTTGTACAGATGTTTAATTTCCATTAGGACATATTGAAGTGATGAATATGTTTATAACGTTGAGCATAAATTATCTGTATTATAGGGGGATGAAAGACATTTGAATTCTATTTCCCGTAGCTATAAGCATAGCAGGTAAAGTGTGGTTGTATCAAGTCCCATATACACTATTTTTATTTTATTTTATTTAAATGGGATTTTCCTGATTTGTTGGACCTAACTAACAAAAATAATTATTGGAGAGGGCAAAAAAGGGGGACATGGAGTAGGGCAAAGTGAACTATGTGATTGAGTGGAAACAGGGTGGGCGCTACATTATTAAAAAGGGTATAAATTAAATGAGCGCTGTTTAATTGGAAAGAATGTGAAAAAATATATGTCACTGTAGTGTTGAATAGCTGCTTGTTAATTATTTTAAAATGAGATGAATAAAATATGAATCAATAAATAATGTGACATACATGTAATATCAATGTGTGGTGAAAGTGCAGAAATAGAATGAATTAGGTGTTGTATGTGACTGGTGATTGAACACTAACTATTGATTGGTGACAAAAGACATTGATATACATGATTGATTACATGTGTTGAAATAAAGTGTAGGAGCTTGAAGCTGCATGAAATATTCAGGAGAGAAGTGTAAAGGGCCCTACACACTTAAAGATTATCTGTCCAATCTGCCTGATTGGAAAGAAAATCTGGCAATGTCTGGGAGCAAATGACAATTGACTATTTGCTCTCAAACCCTGGAAAACAGACAAAAATGGATTTACAGACAAATTGGTTAAGTTTGTTTCATTAAACAAATTTATCAGAACAACCATTTGTCCATTTTGATAAGCCTCTCCTAATTAACACTAATAGGAAGAAGATGTTAGAAAATAGGGCTATTGTTATATCTTCATTGAAGTATAAATATTGAAGACATTTATTTAGAAATATGTACTGATTTGAAAGAAGCCTCATTTTTAGAAATATGTACTGATTTGAAAGAGGCCTCAAATATGAGGGTCTGGAGATCTACTTGGAGTCTATAAATTATTTAAGAAAGACACTATAATTTATATTCTCATTCAACCTTCTGGGTATTAATGTATGTAATTTGAAAATCCATTCTAATTCCTTTCTCTGAAGTCGTCATTACATCACCTCCCCGCAGGCCCACTCTTATATGTTCCAGACCAAAAATCTGCAGAGGTCTTGGGTTCTACTGTCACGGACTTGAAGGAAGTGTTTTGAGACTGTAGTCAATGTCTTGAATTTTGAAGCATCTGACCTAGCATTCCGGACATTTCCTATGTGTTCCAATGCCCTTACTTTGATCATACGTTGGGGAAATCCAAGACCTGATAGAGGAAAACCACTCTGGTTCCCTTGCTTATATCTGTGCTAAACTAGTGCTAACCTGATTACATGGAATGGGATCATCCTGGGAGGATAAATCCTCTGCAGCATATGACACAGTGTCCCTGGACATAGCTAAAGGAGACCACCAAACACTCCACACACACAGGTGGGGGCAGAAAGTTTCCCCCCCAAGATAGGTGGGAGCGACACAGAGATCGGAGCTAACCCACACACAGCGCTTTCAGCAAAGGGAGACCCCTTGTCAGCGCAGACTGTGTCCCTTTATACCCTACGCTACATCCCTGACCTCTCTATACCCTACACTACATCCCTGACCCCTTTATACCGTACACTACATAACTGATGCCTCTATACCCTACAGTACATCACTGACGCCTCTATACCCTACACTACATCACTGACGCCTCTATACCCTACAGTACATCACTGACGCCTCTATATCCTACAGTACATCCCTGACGCCTCTATACCCTACACTACATCACTGACGCATCTATACCCTACACTACATCACTGACCCCTGTATACAGTACAATGCATTACTGATCCCTCTATACCATACATCCTCATTACATCAGAGAGAGAGAGAGAAACACTGGAAAAAATAAGGGTAAAGTGGACAACAGAAGCTGATGCTCTAGATGAAGGAGAGAGAGAGTAAAGCACAAGAGAAAGTGGGCAATCGGAACACCATAGAGAGAGGAGAGATAGAAATGCCTGAAAAAGTAAAGGGGGTTGGGTATGGCATCCGGTGGTCGGGATACCAGCGGTCACATGACTGACCACGGCATCCAGACATTAAAAATCCCAACTTTGGAAGGGGTAAGTATTTCTACCCCCCTCCATCCCCAATCCTAATATCCTATTACACTGGGGGTGAAAGATAGGGCTAACCCTCGGGGGGTGGCAGGTAGGGCTAACTCCCCACCTCCCCTCCTAATGCCTTCCCTAACACCCCCACCCCGGTCCTAACCCTCCCTCCAATACTCGCCTTCGGGATGTTGGCTGTCGGTGTGCCAGCACCAGTCTCCCAAGTGGTGTCAGGATTCCGGCGTCGGTTAAATTACCACCGTTACACCGTCTGCCGGGATGGTAAATGTATTCTGAGGACAGGTAGTGAGTGTGGAGGGATAGGTGGTTCAGTAACATGTAACAGCTCAAACTGCGATCATTCACCGATAAAATGATTTATAGCTCTCCCTTTTCTCTGCCGTCCTAGTGGATGCTGGGAACTCCGTAAGGACCATGGGGAATAGCGGCTCCGCAAAAGACTGGGCACAAAAGTAAAGCTTTAGGACTACCTGGTGTGCACTGGCTCCTCCCCCTATGACCCTCCTCCAAGCCTCAGTTAGATTTTTGTGCCCGGCCGAGAAGGGTGCACACTAGGGGCTCTCCTGAGCTTCTTAGTGAAAGTTTAGTTTTAGGTTTTTTATTTTCAGTGAGACCTGCTGGCAACAGGCTCACTGCATCGAGGGACTAAGGGGAGAAGAAGCGAACTCACCTGCGTGCAGAGTGGATTGGGCTTCTTAGGCTACTGGACACCATTAGCTCCAGAGGGACCGAACACAGGCCCAGCCTCGAAGTCCGGTCCCAGAGCCGCGCCGCCGGCCCCCTTACAGAGCCAGAAGCAAGAAGAGGTCCGGAAAATCGGCGGCAGTAGACATCCTGTCTTCACCAAGGTAGCGCACAGCACTTCAGCTGTGCGCCATTGCTCCTCAGCACACTTCACACTTCGGTCACTGAGGGTGCAGGGCGCTAGGGGGGGGCGCCCTGAGCAGCAATAAAAACACCTTGGCTGGCGAAAATACATCACATATAGCCCCCAGGGCTATATGGATGAATTTTAACCCCTGCCAGATTCCACAGAAAAACGGGAGAAAAGGCCGCAGAGAAGGGGGCGGAGCCTATCTCCTCAGCACACTGGCGCCATTTTCTCTCACAGCTCCGTTGGAGGGAAGCTCCCTGGCTCTCCCCTGCAGTTACTACACTACAGAAAGGGGTTAAAAAAGAGAGGGGGGCACTAATTAGGCGCAGTATAACAATACAGCAGCTATAAGGGGAAAAACACTTATATAAGGTTATCCCTGTATGTATATAGCGCTCTGGTGTGTGCTGGCATACTCTCCCTCTGTCTCCCCAAAGGGCTAGTGGGGTCCTGTCCTCTATCAGAGCATTCCCTGTGTGTGTGCTGTGTGTCGGTACGTTGTGTCGACATGTATGAGGAGGAAAATGATGTGGAGGCAGAGAAATTGCCTGTAATAGAGATGTCACCCCCTAGGGAGTCGACACCTGAGTGGCTGAGCTTAAGGAAGGAATATGTGACAGTGTCAGCTCTTTACAAAAGATTGATGACATGAGACAGCCGGCGACTCAGCCTGTGCCTGTCCAGGGGTCTCAAAAGCCATCAAGGGCTCTAAAATGCCCGTTACCGCAGATGGCAGATACAGACGCCGACACGGATACTGACTCCAGTGTCGACGATTAAGAGACGAATGTGACTTCCAGCAGGGCCACACGTTACATGATTGAGGCTATGGAAAATGTTTTTACACATTTCTGATAATACCAGTACCACTAAAAAGGTTTTATGTTGGGTGAGAAAAAACTGCCTGTAGTTTTTCCTGCATCTGAGGAATTAAATGAAGTGTGTGATGATGCGTGGGTTTCCCCCGATAAAAACTGTTCATTCCTAAAAAGTTATTAGCATCATACCCCTTCCCCCCAGAGGATAGGGCACGTTGGGAAACACCCCCTAGGGTGAATAAAAAGCGCTCACACGCTTGTATAAACAGGTGGCACTACCGTCCCCGGATACGGCCGCCCTTAAGGAACCTGCTGACAGAAAGCAGTAAAATGTATATACACTCACACGGGTGTGATACTGCGACCAGCAATCGCCTCAGCCTGGATGTGCAGTGCTGGGGTGGCTTGGTCGGATTCCCTGACTGACAATATTGATACCCTAGATAGGGACAGTATATTACTGACTATAGAGCATTTAAAAGATGCATTTCTATATATGCGTGATGCACAGAGGGATATTTGCCGACTGGCATCAAGAGTAAGTGCGCTGTCCATTTCTGCCAGAAGAGGGTTATGGACAAGACAATGGTCAGGTGATGCTGATTCCAAAAGGCATATGGAAGTATCGCCTTATAAAAGGGAGGAGTTAATTGGGGTAGGTCTAACAGACCTGGTGGCCACGGCAACTGCTGGGAAATCCACATTTTTACCCCAGGTAGCCTCTCAACATAAGAAGACGCCATATTATCAGGCGCAGTCCTTTGGGCCCCATAAGGGCAAGCGGGCAAAAGGCTCCTCATTTCTGCCCCGTGGCAGAGGGAGAGGAAAAAGGCTGCAGCAAACAGCCAGTTCCCAGGAACAGAAGCCCTCTCCCGTTTTCTGCCAAGTCCTCAGCATGACGCTGGGGTGTTACAAGCGGACTCAGGCACGGTGGGGGCCCGTCTCAAAAATTTCAGCGTGCAGTGGGCTCACTCACAGGTGGACCTCTGGATCCTTCAGGTGGTATCTCAGGGGTACAAATTGGAATTCGAGACGTCTCCCCTTCGCCGTTTCCTAAAGTCTGCTTTACCGACGTCTCCCTCCGACAGGGAGGCGGTATGGGAAGCCATTCACAAGCTGTATTCCCAGCAGGTGATAATCAAGGTACAACAGGGAAAGGGGTATTATTCCACGCTGTTTGTGGTACCGAAGCCGGACGGCTCGGTGAGACCTAATTTAAATCTGAAATCCTTGAACACTTACATACAAAGGTTCAAATTCAAGATGGAGTCACTCAGAGCGGTGATTGCAAACCTGGAAGAAGGGGATTATATGGTGTCTCTGGACATCAAGGATGCTCATCTCCATGTCCCAATTTACCCTTCTCACCAAGGGTACCTCAGGTTTGTGGTACAGAACTGTCACTATCAGTTTCAGACGCTGCCGTTTGGTTTGTCCACGGCACCCCGGGTCTTTACCAAAGTAATGGCCGAAATTATGATACTCCTTCGAAGGAAGGGAGTTTTAATTATCCCTTACTTGGACAATCTCCGGATAAGGGCAAGATCCAGGGAACAGTTGGTAGTCGGGGTAGCACTATCTCAAGTAGTGTTGCGGCAGCACGGTTGGATTCTTAATATTCCAAAATCGCAGCTGATCCCGACGACACGTCTTCTATTTCTAAGGATGATCCTGGACACAGTCCAGAAAAAGGTGTTTCTCCAGGAGGAGAAAGCCAGGGAGTTATCCGAACTAGTCAGAAACCTCCTAAACCAGGCCAAGTGTCAGTGCATCAGTGCACAAAGGTCCTGGGAAAAATGGTGGCTTCCTACGAAGCAATTCCATTCGGCAGATTCCACGCAAGAACTTTCCAGTGGGACCTGCTGGAAAAATGGTCCGGATCGCATCTTCAGATGCATCAGCGGATAACCCTGTCACCAAAGACAAGGGTGTCTCTTCTGTGGTGGTTGCAGAGTGCTCATCTTCTAGAGGGCGCAGATTCGGCATTCAGGACTGGGTCCTGGTGACCACGGATGCCAGCCTGCGAGGCTGGGGAGCAGTCACACAGGGAAGAAATTTCCAGGGCTTGTGGTCAAGCCTGGAGACATCACTTCACATAAATATCTTGGAGCTAAGGGCCATTTACAATGCCCTAAGCCAAGCAAGACCTCTGCTTTAAGGTCAGCCGGTGCTGATCCAGTCGAACAACATCACGGCAGTCACCCACGTAGACAGACAGGGCGGCACAAGAAGCAGGAGGGCAATGGCAGAAGCTGCAAGGATTTTCGCTGGGCGGAAAATCATGTGATAGCATTGTCAGCAGTGTTCATTCCGGGAGTGAACAACTGGGAAACAGACTTCCTCAGCAGAAGTCTTCCACATGATTGTAAACCATTGGGAAAAATCAAAGGTGGACATGATGGCGTCCCGCCTAAACAAAAAATTGGACAGGTATTGCGCCAGGTCAAGGGACCCTCAGGCAATAGCTGTGGACGCTCTGGTAACACCGTGGGTGTACCAGTCAGTGTATGTGTTCCCTCCTCTTCCTCTCTTACCAAAAGCACTGAGAATTATAAGACGGAGGGGAGTAAGAACTATACTCATGGCTCCGGATTGGCCAAGAAGGACTTGGTACCTGGAACTTCAAGAGATGCTCACGGAGGACTCGTGGCCTCTACCTCTAAGAAGGGACCTGCTCCATCAAGGACGGCAGGGCGGTTGAACGCCGGATCCTGAAGGAAAAAGGCATTCCGGATGAAGTCATCCCTACCCTGATCAAAGCCAGGAAGGATGTAACCGCAAAGCATTATCACCGCATTTGGCGAAAATATGTTGCGTGGTGCGAGGCCAGTAAGGCCCCGATGGAGGAATTTCAACTAGGTCGATTCCTGCATTTCCTGCAAACAGGAGTGTCTATGGGCCTAAAATTGGGGTCCATTAAGGTTCAAATTTCGGCCCTGTCAATTTTCTTCCAGAAAGAACTAGCTTCAGTTCCTGAAGTTCAGGCGTTTGTAAAAGGGGTACTGCATATACAGCCTCCTTTTTGTGCCTCCAGTGGCACCTTGGGATCTCAATGTAGTTTTGGGGTTCCTTAAGTCACAATGGTTTGAACCACTTGAATCTGTGGAGTTAAAATATCTCACATGGAAAGTGGTCATGCTGTTGGCCCTGGCCTCGGCCAGGCGCGTGTCAGAATTGGCGGCTTTATCCTGTAAAAGCCTTCATCTGATCTTCCATTCAGACAGGGCGGAATTGAGGACTCGTCCTCATTTTCTCCCTAAGGTGGTTTCAGCGTTTCATCTGAACCAACCTATTGTGGTACCTGCGGCTATTAGTGACTTGGAGGACTCCAAGTTGTTGGACATAGTCAGGGCCCTGAAAATATATGTTTCCAGGATGGCTGGAGTCAGAAAATCTTACTCGCTGTTTATCCTGTATGCACCCAACAAGTTGGGTGCTCCTGCTTTTAAGCAGACTATTGCTCGTTGGATTTGTAATACAATTCAGCTTGCACATTCTGTGGCAGGCCTGCCACAGCCAAAATCTGTAAAAGCCCATTCCACAAGGAAGGTGGGCTCATCTTGGGCGGCTGCCCGAGGGGTCTCGGCTTTACAACTTTGCCGAGCAGCTACTTGGTCAGGGGCAAACACGTTTGCAAAATTCTACAAATTTGATACCCTGGCTGAGGAGGACCTGGAGTTCTCTCATTCGGTGCTGCAGAGTCATCCGCACTCTCCCGCCCGTTTGGGAGCTTTTGTATAATCCCATGGTCCTTACGGAGTTCCCAGCATCCACTAGGACGTCAGAGAAAATAAGAATTTACTTACCGATAATTCTATTTCTCGTAGTCCGTAGTGGATGCTGGGCGCCCATCCCAAGTGCGGATTGTCTGCAATACTTGTACATAGTTATTGTTAACTAAATCGGGTTATTGTTGTTGTGATCCATCTATCCAGAGGCTCCTCTATTATCATGCTGTTAACTGGGTTCAGATCACAGGTTGTACGGTGTGATTGGTGTGGCTGGTATGAGTCTTACCCGGGATTCATAAATCCTTCCTTATTGTGTACGCTCGTCCGGGCACAGTATCCTAACTGAGGCTTGGAGGAGGGTCATAGGGGGAGGAGCCAGTGCACACCAGGTAGTCCTAAAGCTTTACTTTTGTGCCCAGTCTCCTGCGGAGCCGCTATTCCCCATGGTCCTTACGGAGTTCCCAGCATCCACTACGGACTACGAGAAATAGAATTATCGGTAAGTAAATTCTTATTTTTAACCATTGCAGTCATAAAAACAGGATTTTGATACCTACCGGTAAATCCTTTACTCCTAGTCCATAGAGGATGTTGGGGTTTACTTCATGACCATGGGGGTATAGACAGTTCCACAGGAGCCATGGGCACTCTTAAGACTTTTCAATGGGTGTGAACAGTGGTCTCCTCCCTCTATGCCCCTCCTCCAGACCTCAGTTGTAGGAACTGTGCCCAGGGAGACGGACATTTCGAGGAAAGAATTTACTTTAATACTAATGGTGAGATTCATACCAGCTCACACCTCAACCATGCCGCACAACATGGCATTCAACATAACACACGCCAACAGGCATGAACCAATTGCAGCAACATGCTGAACTAAGATAACACAACATGTGTAACTAATAACTAAACTGCAGGTAAAGTATGCACTGGGACGGGCGCCCAGCATCCTCTACGGACAAGGAGAAAAGGATTTACCGGTAGATATCAAAATCCTGTTTTCTCATACGTCCTAGAGGATGCTGGGGTCCACTTCATGACCATGGGGTTTATACCAAAGCTCCAGTACGGACGGGAGAGTGCGGATGACCCTGCAGCACTGATTGACCGAACTTGAGGTCTTCTTCGGCCAAGGTGTCAAACTTGTAGAATTTTGCAAATGTGTTTGACCCCGACCAAGTAGCTGCTCGGCAATGCTGAGACCCCCCGGGCAGCCGCCCAGGATGAGCCCACCTTCCTAGTGGAATGGGCCTTCACCGACATCGGTAACGGCAATCCAGCCGTAGTATGAGCGTGCTGAATCGTACTTCTGATCCAACGCGCAATAGTCTGCTTGGAAGCAGGACACCCAATTTTATTGGGAGTATGCAGGACAAACAACGACTGCTTTCCGTATACGAGCTGTTCTAGCGACATAATTTTCAAAGCCCTAACCACATCTAGAGACTTTGACTCAGTGAACGTGTCAGTAATTACTGGCACCACAAAAGGCTGGTTTATATGGAAAGAAGAAACCAACTTTGGAAGAAAATGTTGACGAGTTCTCAACTGTGCGGATGCTAATGCCAAAAGCATCACCACTTTCCAAGTGAGAAACTTCAACTCTGTCTCTTGTAGAGGCTCAAACCAATCCGATTGAAGGAACTGCAACACCACGTTAAGGTCCCATGGTGCCACTGGAGGCACAAAAGGAGGCTGGATGTGCAGAACCCCTTTCACGAAGGTCTGAACCTCTGGAAGAGAGGCCAATTGTTTTTGGAAGAACACAGACAAGGCCGAAATCTGGACCTTGATTGATCCCAATCGGAGGCCCGCCTCCACACCAGCCTGCAGAAAATGGAGAAAACGTCCCAACTCAAACTCTTCCATAGGAGCCTTCTTGGATTCACACCAAGACACATATTTTCTCCAAATACGGTCGTAATGTTTTGACGTTACTCCTTTCCTGGCCTGAATAAAGGTGGGGATGACTTCCTTGAGAATACCCTTTTGGGTTAAGATCCGGCGCTCAACAGCCATGCCATCAAACGTAGCCGGGGTAAGTCTTGATACACGCATGGCCCCTGCTGCAGCAGGTCCTCGCAAAGAGGAAGAGGCCGAGGATCTTCTATGAGCAACTCCTGAAGATCTGGATACCAAGCCCTCCTTGGCCAGTCTGGGGCGATGAAAATTGATCGAACTCTTGTTCTTCTTATGATCCTGAGCACTTTTGGGATCAGCGGAAGTAGAGGGAAGACATACACCGACCGGAACACCCACTGGGCCACCAGCGCATCCACTGCTATTGCTTGAGGGTCTCTCGACCTGGAACAATATTTCTGAAGCTTCTTCTTGAGACGAGATGCCATCATGTCTACTTGAGGAACTCCCCAAAGACTTGTCACCTCTGCGAAGACTTCTTGGTGGAGTCCCCACTCTCCTGGATGGAGATCGTGTCTGCTGAGGAAGTCTGCTTCCCTGTTGTCTACTCCTGGAATTAAAATTGCAGACAGAGCCTTTACATGTCTTTCTGCCGAGAGGACGATCCTAATCACCTATGCCATTGCCTCTCTGCTTTTCGTTCCGCCCTGCCTGTTTATGTACGCGACTGCTGTTACATTGTCTGACTGGATCTGCACGGGATGATCTTGAAGAAGATGTACCACTTGTTGAAGGACATAGTAAATGGCTCTCAATTCCAGCATGTTTATGTGAAGGCAGGCTTCCTGACTTGACCATTTTCCTTGGAAGCTTACTCCCTGAGTGACAGCTCCCCAGCCTCGGAGACTTGCATCGATGGTTACCAGGAGCCAGTCCTGAATCCCGAACCTGCGTCCCTCTAGTAGGTGAGAACTGTGTAGCCACCACAGGAGCAAAATCCTGGCTTTTGACGACAGGATTATCTTACGGTGCATGTGCAGGTGGGATCCCGACCACTTGTCCAACGGGTCCCACTGGAATACTCTGGCATGGAACCTGCCAAACTATATGGCCTCGTAGGCCGCCACCATCTTCCCCAACTACTGAATGCACTGATGGATCGACACACTTGATGGTTTCAATATTTGTTTGACCATTTTCTGAATTTCCAAAGCCTTTTCCACCGGAAAAAAAACTCTCTGAACTTCTGTATCCAGACTCATCCAGAGAAAAGACCATCTTGTCGTCGGTTCCAACTGTGACTTTAGATAATTTATGGTCCAAAAATGTTGTTGGAGTATTGACATGGAGAGTGTGATGTTTAGTAACAACTGCTCCCCGGATCTCGCCTTTATCAGGAGATCATCTAGATAAGGAATTATATTGACTCCTTTTTGATGCAGGAGAACCATCATCTCCGCCATCACCTTGGTGAATACCCTCAGCGCCGTGGAGAGACCCTCAGTGATTCCATTTTGAACTTGAATCGTTCCAAGTAGAGTTTCAGATTTTTTAGGTTTAGGATCGGTCTGACCGAGCCATCCAGCCTCGGAACTACAAAAAGGCTTGAATAAAACCCCTCCCCTTGTTGTGACAAAGGTACCAGGATTATGACCTGATCCTGACATAATTTTTGGATTGCCGCTGTTACTGCTTCCCTTTCCGGAAGAGAAGCTGGCAAGGTCGATTTGAAAAATCGGCATGGGGGAACGTCTTGAAACTCCAGCTTGTATCCCTGGGACACTATTTGCAACACCCAGGGATCCAGGCCAGACAGAATCCAACCTTGACTGAACGGTTTGAGATGTGCCCCCACCCGAGCGGCCTCCCGCAAAGGGAGCCCCAGCGTCATGCTGAAGCTTTGGCAGAAGTAGGGGTACACTTCTGCTCCTAGGAACCTGAAGCCACTGTGGACTTCTTTCCGTTTCCCCTTACCCTACTTGTAAAGAAGGGGGAACCTCTTGCTTTTATGTATTTATTGGGCCGAAAGGACTGCATGTGCGGGCGTTATGTATTTTTTGCCGGTGCAGGCGCAGAGGGCAAAAATGTCGACTTACCTGCGGTAGCCGCCGAGACTAACGCATCCAGTCCATCGCCAAACAAGGCCTCACCTTTATATGGGAGAGCCTCCATATTTCTTTTGGAATCTGCATCCACGTTCCATTGGCGAATCCACAACGCCCGCCGAGCCGATACTGCCATGGTAGCGGCTTGTGAACTCAAGAGTCCAATATCTTTCATCGCTTCTAGAATGTATGCGGCAGCGTCTTTGATATTCCCTAACTTAAGGAGTATCTAATCTTTATCAATTGTGTCAATTTCTGATGACACACTTTCTGACGATTTTTCAATAGCGCGACTCACCCACGCGCAAGCAATAGTGGGTCTGAGCAGTGTACCATTGGCAACATAAATGGATTTCAATGTAGTTTCCATCTTTCTTTCTGCCGGCTCTTTTTGTGAAGCCGTGCCAGGTGCAGGGAGAATTACCTTCTTTGTCAATCTGGACAGTGCACTGTCTAACACAGGGGGTGACTCCCATTTTTTCCTGTCCTCCAGTATAAGCTATCTGAATTCTCTTGGGAATACGAAATTTGTTTTCGGGATTCACCTACATTCCTTCAAAGAGAGTATTAAGCTCGTGGGAAGGAGGGAAGGTGACCTTGGATTTCTTTTCTTTATAGAAATAAGCTTTCTCCTGAGGTACAGGAGTGGCTTCCGTGACTTCCAGGACTTCCCTTACAGCTACAATCATATATTGTATATTTTTTGCCAATTTCTGATCTATTTCTCTGGAGTCACTATCGTCGCCACAAGAATCAGAGACCATGTCGGTATCCGTATTCACAATGGGGTGTCATTCCGAGTTGTTCGCTCGCTAGCAGATTTTAGCAGCATTGCACATGCTAGGCCGCCTACCTCTGGGAGTGTATCTTAGCTTAGCAGAATTGCGAACGAAAGATTAGCAGAATTGCGAATAGAAAATTCTTAGTTTCTGAGTAGCTCGAGCCCATTTCGTTCCTGGTTTGACGTCACAAACACGCCCTGCGTTCGGCCAGCAACTCCCCCGTTTATCCAGACACTCCCACGTTTTATCCTGGTACGCCTGCGTTTTTCCACACACTCCCAGAAAACGGTCAGTTTCCGCCCAGAAACACCTACTTTCTGTCAATCACACCCCGATCACTTCAACAATGAAAATTCTTTGTTCGGACGTGAGTAAATCTACTAAGTTTTGTGCTAAAATACTTAGCGCATGCGCACTACGTACCATGCGCATTTTTGCCTTAATCGCTCCGTTGCAAAAATCGGCAACAAGCGAACAACTCGGAATGACCCCCAATATTCGCAAATGGTCTCTTATGTGACCCAGAGGGGTCGCCTGCGGATGGAAGAACAAAGCCCTGAAAAATCACATCCTCCACAGATTTTCTCCAGCACTCAGCATGAGATTCAGATTTATCTAATCTCCTATTGATATGATGCATACTATCACGTATTTCTTTCACCCATGCAGGCTCTTGGTGTGCCGGCAGCGCCACCACATTACAACTCTGTGTCCCTAAAATGCCTTCCTCCGGGAAAGAACTCCCTGCCTCAGACATGTCTTACACACATGTACAACACACACTCACAGACACACTGGGACTTATAGCGGACAGACCCACAGTAAAATCTGTCAGAGGGACACAGTTTAGGAGCAGCCAGTTCACAACCCCAGCGCCAGTATCTAATTCCTGTGAACACAGAATGCCCACTGACATGCAGTGCTTTTTACACAGTAAAACACACTTGTAAAGCACCAAATTCGCTTGTGCCCCCTCCTGTTTTACACCCTGATACTTGTAGTCAGAAGTGAAGGAGGACCAGCGTTGTCTCTGCAACCTGAGGAGAGAAAATGGAGCTGAGCAGTGTGCTGGCTGCCTGAAGAAGAAGCTCCGCCCCCACAATGGCGTGTTTTTACCTCAGAGACTTTGCATAATATTTATACTGGCCCCTTTTTACCAGTTTATAGAGGTGTTTTTGCTACCCAGCCCCCCCCCCCTTCCCGCCCTGCACCCTGCAGTGCCTATGTGTGTGGGCAGGTGAGGGGGGTGACGGCGTGCTGTGGGAGTGAGCATCAAGACATGGCTAGCATTCAGTACCCTTCAGGAGCTAATGGTGTCCTGTCATCCAGAAGCAGAGCCATGAAACTCTTCAGGAAGTTGGTTCCTACGTCTGCTCCCTCAGTCCCACGAAGCAGGGAGTCTGTTGCAACCAGTTCTCCCTGAAAGTAAAAAACCTAACATAAGTCTTTTCAGAGAAACTCAGTAGAGCTCCCCTAGAGTGCATCCAGTCTGCCTGGGCACATTTCAAAAACTGAGGTCTAGAGGAGGGGCATAGAGGGAGGAGCCAGTTCACACCCATTGAAAAGTCTTAAGAGTGCCCATGGCTCCTGCAGAACCGTCTATACCCCCATGGTCATGAAGTGGACCCCAGCATCCTCTAGGACAGGCAATCCCAACCGCGGTCCTCAAGGCACACCAACGGTGCAGGTTTTAGTGATATCCAGGCTTCAGCACAGATGGTTAAAACAAAATAACTGAGCTACTAATTAAGTCACCTGCATTCAAGCCTGGATATCACTAAAACCAGGACTGTTAGTGTGCCTTGAGGACCGTGGTTGGGAAACACTGCTCTAGGACGTATGAGAAAGCGATGTTTTTTAAACTTTTAAATAAAGCTTATTAGCATCCCAGCACACTGTATTTGCTGGGAGATGTAGTTCTCCATATCAAAACACTTAATTACTGTATGAACTCTAATCCCCCAACTGAAACCTCTCACAAACACACACTCCTAAATCTAGTGTATATATATATATATATATATATATATATACACACACACACACACTCTCTCTCTCTCTCTCTCTCTCTCTCTCTCTTCCCCTGTACTGACAACTCTCATCACTCCCCCCCCCCCCTGCTCCTCTCCCCATTGACACTGACAGCTCCCTCACAGTCATACACATCCCATCCCCCCCCCCCCCCCCCCACACACACACATACACAAATCCCCCTTCTCCACACTGTCACGGACTGCTTGGGCTGACCACGATGTCAGCAGGGGGCAGGCTCTGACTCGAAGCGCTGAAATTCAACAGCTATCTCGAACTTTCAAGGTATGGCTGTGCAGCTGACTCCAGCCATCTCCTTGCCCACTGTGTAATTAATTCATGGCGGGCACCTCCTCTGATGTTCCCCGCGCTGCCTCTACAACTGGCACATAATGTACAGCAGTGACTCGTGGGCATGGGCCTGGAGAACTCCGCCTACCGGTGGTAGGGATTAATCATTTTTGAAAGGGTCAGAGCCAGGAGGGACGTGGTGGAGCAGCAGCTGAGGGGCATTTTATACTGTAACAGGGTCGGGACTCAGGAGTGCACAATTTCAGTATCCTTCCCTCGCCGTCTACTTGGTCAGTCCCACGCTGATTGCCACAGCGCCTTTAGAGACTGCAGAGCTCCATCCCTTGGCCACGGGTGGCACAGCTGGATGTCGCCCCTTATCTGCGGGCACCCCTGGCAAGTGCCATCCTGGCCAAAGGGTAGATACGCCCCTGGTAAGGAGGGAGTGTGTGATGGAAATGTCTGGGAGCATGGAGGGTTGAGTGAGGGTAGTTATATGCTGGACATGAGGAGATGTGTGAGAGACATGCTGTTATTAAGCAGATAGGAGCCAAGCAAGGGAAGTGCTGCGGGTGAGGGGTACATATGAGAGATGGGCTGCGAGTGAGGGGTACATATGAGAGACGGGCTGCGGATGAGGGGTACATATGAGAGACGGGCTGCGGATGAGGGGTACATTTTCTTATTTATTTATTTGCAGTTTCTTACATAGCACAGCATATTCCGTTGCGCTTTACAATTAGAACAACAGTAATAGAACAAAACTGGGCAAAGACAGACAGACAGACAGACAGACAGTCAGACAGGTTGGAAGGCCCTGCTCGCAAGTTTACAATCTATAGGGAAATAGGCATTGATACACAAGGATTGATGCTACATGTTACATAATGGTTCCCCAGATTGCTAGGTTCTTAATGGGTTGTATGATATGATCACCCACCAATGTTGGAAGACACAATGTGAGTTTATGTGGACTGTACAGAGAGGATGTAACTGGATAGGGAAGCATTGAAGGTTATGTGGGTGGGTCTGGAATTTGGTAGGCTTGTCTGAAGAGATGAGTTTTCAGGGAACGTTTAAAGGTTTGGAGACTAGGGGAGAGTCTTATTGTGCGTGAAAGTGCATTCCACAGAGTGGGTGAAGCCCGAGTAAAGTCCTATAATTTTGAGTGGGAACAGGTAATTCATGGGGATGAGAGACGCAGATCTTGGGCAGAGCGGAGTGGTCTGGTAGGGAGATATTTTGAGATGACTGAGGAGATGTATGATGGTGCAGTTTGGTTAATAGCCTTGTATGTAAGTAAAAGTATTTTATATTGGACACGGTAGAATACCAGTAAACAATGGAGGGACTGACAGAGCGGATCAGCAGATGAAGAACGTCTGGCGAGGAAGATTAGCCTCGCAGCTTTTTTTTTAAATGGATTGAAGTGGTGAGAGCCTATGTTTTGGGAAGACCAGTAAGGAGACTATTACAATAATCAATGCGGGAGATGATGAGTGCATGGATTAGAGTTTTTGCAGTGTCTTGTGTAAGATAAGGGCGTATTTTGGATATGTTTTTAAGGTGCATGTAACATGATTTAGAGACAGATTGAATGTGTGGAACAAAGGACAGTTCAGAGTCAAGGGTGACACCTAGGCAACGAGCTTGTGGGGTAGGGTGGATAGTTGCATTGTCAACAGTTATAGAGATATCAGGTTGGTAACTACTCTTAGCTGGTGGGAAAATAATTAATTCTGTTTTGGAAATGTTGAGTTTGAGGTGACGAGACGACATCCAAGATGAAATGGCAGACAGGTATCCAGTGACACGAGCCAATACAGATGGTGATAAATCTGGGGAGGATAGGTAGATTTGAGTATCATCAGCGTACAAATGATACTGAAATCCGAAGGAGCTGATTAGTTTACCAAGAGAGGAGGTACAGATTGAGAAAAGCAGAGGACCTAAGACTGAGCTTTGCGGTACTCCGACTGATAGAGGTAGAGAAGAGGAGGTAGAATCAGAGAAGTGAACACTGAAAGAGCGATTAGATAGGTAGGATGAGAACCAAGTGAGGGCTGTGTCCTGAAGACCTAGGGATTGTAGTGTTTGTATGAGAAGAGAGTGGTCAACAGTGTCAAAAGCAGCAGAGAGATCTAAAAGAATAAGTAGTGTGTAATGGCCTTTTGATCTACCGTGTTTCCCCGATAATAAGACCTATCCCAAAAATAAGCCCTCTCCTTACTGTTTAAGATTCCTCTAAAATAAGCCCTCCCCCGAAAATAAGCCCTATTGAGATTGCTACTGTAGTGAAGGTGATCCCCTGCGCTACACGCGACATTACGGTACCCTCTGTATGCACCGTCGTCGTCGCCCCCCCCCCCCCGGGTGAAACGCACGCCGCGCTCCGAGCTGCATCCAATCAGAGCTGCAGCAGTGAGCGCGTCATCCTGTTCTTCCCCAGTGATTTGCTTGCTGGCGCCATTGAGAGCAGTGCCGCGGAGGAGAGCTGAGGCAGGACAACATAAAAACCCGGTATGTAAGCGGGAGTGAGGGGGCATGATGGAGGATAAAAGGGGCATGATGGAGAATAAAAGGGACATGATGGAGGATAAAAGGGGCATGATGGAGGATAAAAGGGGCATGATGGAGGATAAAAGAAGAACTCAGGGGACATGATGGAGGATAAAATAAGCACTCAGGGGGCATGATGGAGGATAAAATAATTATTGTTCATTAAAATAAGCCCTCCCCTGAAAATTAGCCCTCTGGTGTTTTTCTGTCCAAAAAAAATAATAAGACAGTGTCTTATTATCGGGGAAACACGGTAGCAGTGACCAAATCATTCACTACTTTGGTCAGTGACGTCTCTGTGGAGTGTTGGGCCTGAAAGCCTGACTGAAGTGGGTCCAATAAGTTGTGCGAGTTAAGAAAGTGTGTGAGGCGAGTGTAGGCAAGTCTCTCAAGTAGCTTGGAGGAACTGGGTAGCTGAGAAATGGGACGGTAGTTAGAGAGTGTGTTTGGGTCAGAGTTGTGTTTTTTGAGAATGGGAGTAATCACTGCATGTTTAAACAGAGAGGGAAAGTTACCAGTAGAGAGAGAGAGATTACATATTTTAGTTAAGATTGGGACAAGCACAGGAGACAAAGTTTTACTGACCTGTGAGGGTATAGGATCAAGAGTAGAGGTAGTGGAGTAGGAGGATGAAAATAAGATTTTAAACCTACCGGTAAATCTATTTCTCGTAGTCCGTAGAGGATGCTGGGGACTCCGTAAGGACCATGGGGATAGACGGGCTCCGCAGGAGACATGGGCACTTTAAGAAAGAACTTGACTCTGGGTGTGCACTGGCTCCTCCCTCTATGCCCCTCCTCCAGACCTCAGTTAGAGAAACTGTGCACAGAGGAGATGGACAGTACGAGGAAAGGATTTTTGTTAATCCAAGGGAAAGATCCATACCAGCCACACCAATCACACCATATAACTTGTGATAAACTACCCAGTTAACAGTATGAAAAAAACAACATAGCATCAGTCCAAGACCGATGAAACTATAACATAACCCTTATGTAAACAATAACTATATACAAGTCTTGCAGAAGTAGTCCGCACTTGGGACGGGCGCCCAGCATCCTCTATGGACTACGAGAAACAGATTTACCGGTAGGTTTAAAATCTTATTTTCTCTAACGTCCTAGAGGATGCTGGGGACTCCGTAAGGACCATGGGGATTATACCAAAGCTCCCAAACGGGCGGGAGAGTGCTGATGACTCTGCAGCACCGATTGAGCAAACAGGAGGTCCCCCTCAGCCAGGGTATCAAACTTATAGAACTTTGCAAAGGTGTTTGACCCCGAGCAAGTAGCAGCCCGGCACAACTGTAGTGCCGAGACCCCTCGGGCAGCCGCCCAAGAAGAGCCCACCTTCCTAGTGGAATGGGCCTTAACCGATTTTGGTAATGGCAATCCTGCCGTTGAATGTGCCTGCTGAATCGTGTTACAGATCCAGCGAGCAATAGTCTGCTTTGATGCAGGGCCGCCAACTTTGATGGCTGCATACAGGACAAACAGTGCTTCTGTTTTTCTGATCCTAGCCGTTCTGGCCACGTAAATTTTCAAAGCCCTAACCACATCAAGGGACTCGGAATCCTCCAAGTCACGTGTAGCCACAGGCACGACGATAGGTTGGTTCATATGAAAGGATGAGACCACCTTAGGTAGGAATTGAGGACGGGTCCACAATTCCGCTCTATCCATATGGAAAACCAGATAGGGGCTTTTATGTGATAAAGCCGCCAATTCCGAAACTCGCCTAGCCGAAACCAAGGCTAACAACATGACCACCATCCAGGTGAGATATTTCAACTCCACTGTCTTAAATGGTTCAAACCAATGTGACTTAAGTAAACTTAACATCACGTTAAGGTCCCAAGGCGCCACCGGAGGTACAAGAAAATGGATAAGGCCGAAATCTGAACTTTTAATGGAGCCTAATTTCAGGCCCAAATTCACTCCAGTTTGAAGGGAACAAAGAAAACTGCCCAGGTGGAATTATTCCGTAGGAGCATTCTTGGCCTCACACCAAGAAACATATTTTCTCCATATGCGGTGATAATGTTTAGATGTCACGTCCTTCCTAGCCTTTATTTGCGTAGGAGTGACCTCATCCGGAATACCTTTTTCCGCTAGGATCCGGCGTTCAACCGCCATGCCGTCAGACGCAGCTGCGGTAAGTCTTGGAACAGACAGGGACCTTGTTGTAACAAGTCCAGCCTTAGAGGAAGAGGCCACAGATCTTCTGTGAGCATTTCTTGCAGATCCGGATACCAGGTCCTCCGTGGCCAATCTGGAACAATGAGAATTGCTCTCACTCCTCTTTTTCTTATTATCCTCAACACCTTGGGTATGAGAGGAAGAGAAGGAAACACATACACCGACTGGAACACCCACGGTGTCACCAGGGCGTCTACAGCTACCGCCTGAGGGTCTCTTGACCTGGCGCAATACCTTTGTAGCTTTTTGTTGAGACGGGATGCCATCATGTCTCTTTGGGGTAGTCCCCACTGACTTGCAATCTGCGCAAAGACTTCCTGATGAAGTCCCCACTCTCCCGGATGCAGAGCGTGTCTGCTGCGGATGTCTGCTTCCCAGTCATCCATTCCTGGAATGAACACTGCTGACGAAGCGCTGACATGATTCCCCGCCCAGCGAAGAACTCTGGTGGCTTCCGCCACTGCCACTCGGCTCCTTGTGCCGCCCTGGCGGTTTACATGAGCTACTGCGATGATGTTGTCCGACTGGATCAGAACTGGTCGATTGCGAAGTCGTCCGTGGTCACCATGATCCAGTCCTGAATGCCGAACCTGCGGCCCTCTAGAAGGTGAACACTGTTTTGCCACCACAAGAGAGGTACCCTGGCCCTGGGGGACAGGGCGATCCGCTGACGCAATTGCAGATACAACCCGGACCATTTGTCCAATAGGTCCCATTGGAAGGTGCCGTATGGAATGGCTTCGTTCGTATGTTGCCACCATCTTTCCCAGAACTTGAGTGCTATGATGTACTGACACTTGTTGTGGTTTCAACCAGTTCATGACTAGAGTCATGAGTTCCTGCGCTTTTCCCTTTGGAAGAAAAAACCTTTTCTGGTCTGTGTCCAGAATCATACCCAAGAAGGGCAGATGAGTTGTAGGATTCAGCTGCGACTTTGGAATATTGAGAATTCAGCCATGTTGCTGTAACACATTCAGTGAAAGTGATACGCTGCTCAGCAACTTCTCCCGTGATTTCACTTTTACGAGGAGATCATCCAAGAACGGGATAATTGTGACACCCTGCTTGCGCAAGAGCAACATAATTTCCGCCATTACCTTGGTGAAAAGTCTCGGGGCCATGGAAAGCCCAAACGGCAACGTCTGAAATTGGTAATGACAATCCTGTACCTTAAATCTCAGGTACGCCTGATGAGGAGGTTATATGGGGACATGTAGGTATGCATCCTCTATGTCCTGAGATACCAAAAAATCTCCCCGATGACCACCCTCAGTGCTTCCATCTTGAACTTGAACCGTTTTAAGTAAAGGTTCAGGGGTTTTAAATTTAAAATGGGTCTGACCGAACCGTCCAGTTTTGGAACCACAAACAGAGTTGAGTAGTACCCCTGCCCTCTTTGAAGCAGGGGAACCTCTACCACCACGTGTTGCAAACACAATCTGTGAATCGCATGTAACACTATCTCCCTTTCCAGGGGTTGTTTCGGTAGGGCCGTTTTGAAAAAAACGTCGAGGAGGCACTTCTTCGAAATCCAACTTGTAACCCTGGGAAACAATTTCTATTGCCCATGGATCCACCTGTGAGTGGAACCAGACGTGGCTGAACAGTCGAAGACGTGCCCCCACAGGAGCTGACTCCCTCCGGGGAGCCCCAGCGTCATGCGGTGGATTTAACAGAGGCCGGGGAGGACTTCTGTTCCTGGGAACTAGCTGTGTTGTGCAGCTTTTTCCCTCCGTCCTTACCACTGGCAAGAAAGGATGAACCACGTGCTCTCTTGCTTTTATTGGAACGAAAGGACTGCATTTGATAATGAGGCACTTCCTTAGATTGTGAGGGAATATATGGTAAAAAAATGTATTTACCTGCCGTAGCCGTGGAGACGATATCCGAGAGGCCCTCTCCAAACAATTCCTCACCCTTGTAAGGCAACAACTCCATATGCCTCTTTTAATCGGCATCACCTGTCCATTGCATGTGCCACAAGACACGTCTAGCAGAAATCGACATAGCGTTGACTCTAGAACCTAGTAGACTAACGTCTCTTTGGGCATGCCTTATATATATATATATATATATATTTATATATATATATATCGAACTGGTAACCGGCACTCTCACTTCATCGTCATCCTGCCGCGGTGCACATTAATTTGGTACGTACATTCCTCCAAGATACGGCACTCAGCGGACTCGTTCAATAAGTAAAACTCTAACAGCAGTTTTAGCAACGTTTCGGCTTTAATTAGCCATTTTCAAGCAACATCATAACATGGTATCCTTATCTAGGGGTTCAATCTCCGCAGATAAGATATCTGTCTACGCTGCTACAGCGCTATAAACCCATGCCGACACAATCGCCGGTCTGAGTAGTATACCAGAATGTGTGTAAATGGCCTTCAAAGTACTTTTACTGCATGCTATCTGCAGGATCCCTGAGGATAGCTGTAAAGACAGCGCTACCTTTTTGGGTAAACGTGTCAATGCCTTGTACACCCTAGGGGAAGATTCCCATCGTATCCTGGCCCCATTAGGGAAAGGATACTCCCTGAGAATTCTTTTTGGTAAGCTGCAGCTTCTTGTCTGGAGATTCACGCTCTTTTTCTTCATGAGAGGAGGGAAATTTACCTCAGCTTTCATCCCCTTAAACATGTGTACCCTCGTGTCAGGGACAGATGAGTCATCAGTGATAAGCAAAACATATTTTATTACAATAATCATATATTGAATACTTTTCTGCCAATTTTGGCTGTACTTTGCATTATCGTAGTCGACACTGGAGTCAGACTCCGTGTCGATATCAGTGTCTATTATTTTGGATAGTGATCGTTGTGAGACTCTGAAAGTCCCTGTGACATAGGGACAGACATGGGTAGATTCCCTGTCTGTTCTCTAATTTTTTGTGTAATAAATTCATCTTAGCCCTTAATTTCACATATCCCATCAGGCGTCGGCGTTGTCGACGGAGACACCACACACACCCACATTTGCTCCATCTCCTCCAAAGGAGAGCCTTTTACCTTAGACATGTCAACACACACATACCGACACACCACACACTCAGGGAATGCTCTTCTGAAGACAGTTCCCCCACAAGGCCCTTTGGAGAGACAGAGAGAGTATGCCAGCACACACCCTAGCGCAATATGACCCAGGAAAAACACCACAATTTTATGTTTACCCCGTAGCGCTTTTATTAATATCTGCAACGAATTATGCCCCCCCCCCCCTCTTCTTTGAAACCCTCTCTTCTACCGTGGTATAAGCAGGGGAGAGTCCAGGGAGCTTCCTCTCAGCGGTGCTGTGGAGAAAAACATGGCGCTGGTGAGTGCTGAGGGAGAAGCCCCGCCCCCTTGGCGGGGGGCTTCAGTTCCGCTAAAAGTGTCAAATTGGCGGGGGCTCATGCATATATACAGTGTCCAGCTGTATATATGCTCTCTTTATCCAAATAAGAGGTTTATATTGCTGCCCAGGGCGCCCCCCCCCCCCCCCCCCGCCCCCAGCACCCTTACAGTGACCGGAGTATGTGAGGTGTATGGGAGCAATGGCGCACAGCTGCCGTGCTGTGCGTTACCTCAGTGAAGCTCACAAAGTCTTCTGCCTCCTTTTGAAGCCTTCTTTCTTCTCATACTCACCTGGCTTCTGGCTCTGTGAGGACGGCGGCGCGGCTCTGGGACGAATGTCCAGGGCGAACCTGTGTTCCGACTCCCTCTGGAGCTAATGGTGTCCAGTAGCCTAAGAAGCAGAGCTTATCATTTAAGTAGGTCTGCTCCCCTCTCCTCTCCTCAGTCCCTCGATGCAGGGAGTCTGTTGCCAGCAGTGCTCCCTGAAAATAAAAAACCTAACAAATATACTTTCTTAGCAGGAAATTCAAGGCAGTGGCCCTCCTGGTGAGTAGAGGAGTCGGACAATTGAGCTAGGCCAAGAGAGGTGGTTAGATAGAGGAGTTTGGATGCATGAACAGATTGCAGACTGTCAAGAGCTATATTGAAATCGCCCATAATGATGGTGGAGATATCAGAGGATAAGAAGTGTGGGAGCCCAGGAGGGCGATAGATAGCTGCAACACGCAGAGAGAACAGGGTGAAAATCCTGATAGAGTGAACTTCAAATGATGTGAATGCGAGTGATGGAACCTGAGGTAGAACAGTGTATGTGAAAAAATGTGACAGTAAGATTCCAACCCAACATATGAGTGACGGCCTGCGGGTGAGGGGTACGTACATATGAGAGACAGGCTGCCAGTGAGGGGTACATTTGAGAGAAGGGCTGACGTTGAGGGGTACATTTGAGAGACGGGCTGCCGGTGAGGGGTACATTTGAGAGATGGGTTGTGGGTGAGGGGTATTGCGAGAGACGGGCTGCGGGTGTGGGGTATATTTGAGAGACGGGCCGCGGGTGAGGCATACTTGCCTACCTGACCCTCCCCATGAGGGAGAAAATGCTCTGTTCCTGGACTTTCCTGGTAATGTATGATTGCCATCACCTGTGGTGAGCTAGGTAATTGATAAGAAAGGTGTTTCACCACAGGTGATGGCAATCATACATTACCAGAAAAGTCCAGGAACAGAACATTTTCTCCCTCATGGAGAGGGTCAGGTAGACAAGTATGGGGTAAGGGGTATATTTGAGAGACGGGCTGCGGGTGAGGGGTACATATGAGATACGGGCCACGGGTGAGGGGTACGTATGAGAGACGGGCCGCGGGTGAGCGGTATATTTGATAGACGGGCCGCGGGTGAGTTGTATAGACAGCACGCCTCCACAGATACCTTTATTTCTAACTAAACTGCACCACCTATTCCGGATGGATTGGGTGGAAGCTATTGTTGATAAAGGTAAACTAGTGGGTCGATTTTTTTACTTTGTGGGAATCTTATATTTCCAGTCTACCCCTCACCACGCGGTTACAGATTCATAATAGTTTAAAGAACACCACGTGGTATCAAACTAGACTAGCAGCACAAGACCAACCTATATCATTGGTTTAAGGACTGGGGGTTGATGGCGGCTCCCCTCAAGGCTATTCATATTATTCATAATAACACGAGTGACTCCTAAGAATCATTGTATACTGTGTATTACCTTTTATTGCTTTCTTATGACACTATGTGAATTAATGGTACAACGCTCAATTGTAAAGTGTTTCATTACGAATGTTAAAATGCCAACATGATCTTTATATGTACATTCCATGATGTCTAAAAAAAAAATAGTTTAAAAAAAAACCTCTATGGCAGAGATTCCCAAATGTGGTCTTCAAGGCACCCCAACAGTCCAGGTTTTAAATGTATTCATGTTTGGCCACAGGTGACTTAATTAGCAACTCTGTCAATTTAATTTAACCATCTGTGCTGAGCCATGGATATACCTAAATCCTGGACTGTTGGGGTGCCTTGAGGACCGCGTTTGGGAACGTCTGCTCTATGGGAACAATAGGTTGTTGTTATTGGCAGAAGATCTCAGTAGAAGGCTCTAGGGGTCTCACTCATATGTCTGGGTCTTTCATAACTGGGTCCAGATAGGAGATAACAAATTCAGAAACAAAGTCCACATGTTCACATGGGAATGGACATCCCAATTTTTTTCTTAAAACTAATAGAACAGAGCTGGCCAAACCAGTCCTCGAGATCTACCAACAGTTCACATTTTCCAGACCACCTAGCTGGTGCACAGGTGTAGTCATTACTAATTAAGATGTGCTGCATTCATTCCTAACTGACAATTCTACAGATCCCTAGGAGGCCTGGAAAACATGAACAGTTGGTAGATCTTGACAGGGCCGGCGACAGGGGGGGTCAAAGGGGACACCTGTACCGGGCCCCAAGACTAAGAGGGGCCCCAGGGATACACCACTTAGTGGCCGGCAGTGATGTTAGTCATCTTGTCCAAATATGGCAGCGACCTGTAGAGAGTGACAGGAGCCTCTCACACACAGTGACTGTGTGGCGCGAGTGTGCACCCGCTCATCCGGGTCCAGCTCAGTAATGGGACATGGCAGCTCCCCTGACCATGATTCCCGTGCCCTGTGCCGGCCTCTTCTGTAGTGGTGTGAGGTCTGCATGGTACCTGCTGTTCCGGTCTAGATACTGGGGAGTGCAGCGCAGGTGAGTCTTTCCTCATGTTAAGAGTTTCTTATATATAATCTGAGGGGGCCCCAGAGACAACACTGTACCGGGCCCCAAGATTTCTGTTGCCAGCCCTGGATCTTGAGGACCGGTTTGGCCAGCCCTGTAGTAGATTAAAAGAATAGCAAGGATATAGAAGTCAGCCAGGGGTAAATATGTTTAAAATTAGTTTCCTGTAACAAAATAATATCAGCCTTTTGTCACAAAGAATTACAGTGCCATAAATAGGATTTTGGTTACCTACCGGTAAATCCTTTTCTTGTGGTCTGTAGAGGATGCTGGGGTCCACGTTAATACCATGGGGTATAGATGGGTCCACAAGGAGCCATTTGTACTTTAAGAGTGTGGGCTGGTTCCTCCTCTATGCCCCTCCTACCAGACTCAGTCTAGAAACTGTGCCCGAAGAGATGGATATCTTCGAGAGAAGGATTATACACAGATAGTGGCGAGATTCACAACAGCTCACACATACAAGGCAAATCAAGCTAACTAGCTTGAAACTCAGCAGCCGCTGAAACATTACTTACCAAGTAACAATGCAGTACTCAACTAAAACAAAGTTGTACTGAACCAAATAACGATATCAGGAAAACAAAGTGCTGGGCGGGTACCCAGCATCCTCTACAGACTACGAGAAAAGGATTTACCGGTAGGTAACCAAAATCCTATTTTCTCTTACGTCCTAGAGGATACTGGGGTCCACATTAGTACCATGAGGATGTACCAAAGCACCCAAAACGGGAGGGAGAGCGTGGAGGCTCCTGCAGAACAGATTGACCAAATTTCAGGTCCTCAGGAGGCCAAAGTATTGAACTTGTAGAACTTTGCAAACGTGTTCGACACAGACCAAGTTACTGCTCTGCAAAGTTGTAACGCCGAGACACCCCAGGAAGCTGCCCAGGATGACCCCACCTTATGAGTAGAGTGGTCCTTAACAGATGAAGGACACGGCAATCCCACCATAGAATACGCATGGTGGATAGTGAACCTAATCCAGCGAGAGATCTTCTGCTTAGAAGCAGGACACCCCATTTTCTTGGGATCATACAGGACAAACAGCGAGTCTAATTTTCTATGATGAGCAGCCCTCCTCAAATAGATTTTTAGAGCCCTTACAACATCTAAGGACTTTGATGAAATTGAGAAGTCAGTCGCAACTGGCACCACAATAGGTTGGTTGATATGAAATGCCGACACAACCTTCGGAAGAAACTGCTGACGTGTCCATAGCTCAGCTCTATCTTCATGGAAGATCAAGTATGGGCTTCTACATGACAAAGCCCCCAACTCTGACTCACGTCTAGCAGAAGCTAAGGCCAACAAAGTGACAGCCTTCCACGTGAGAAACTTGACCTCAACCTCCTGTAGAGGTTCAAACCAGTCCGACTGGAGGAACTGCAACACCACGTTAAGATCCCAGGGCGCCGTAGGCTGTACAAAGGTAGGTTGGATGTGCAGAACTCGCTTCAAAAGAGTCTGAAACTCAAGGAGGACAGCCAACTGTTTCTGGAAGAAAATGGATAGGGCCAAAAATCTATACCTTTATGGATCCCAACCTCAGGCCCATATCCACACCTGCTTGCCGGAAGAGGAGAAACCATCCCAGTTGAAACTCCACCATAGGAAAATTCTTGGACTCACACCAAGATACATATTTTTCCAAATATGATGGTAATGTTTAGATGTTACTCCTTTCCTAGCCTGTATCAGGGTAGGAATAACCTTGTTCGGAATGCCCTTCTGAGCTAGTATCTGGCATTCAACCTCCATGCCATCAAACGCAGCCACGGTAAGTCTTGATAGGCGAACAGCCCATGCTGCAACAGGTCCTCCCGAAGAAAAAGAGGCCTTGGCTCATCTAGCAGTAGATCCAGAAGATCCGCGTACCAAGACCTTCTTGGCCAGTCTGGAGCAATGAGGATCGCTTGAACCCTTGTTCTCCTTATGAGCTGTAGCACTCTTGGAATGAGTGGGAGTGGTGGAAACACGTACACCCACTGGAAAACCCACAGAGTCACTATGGCATCCACCGCCACTGCTTGTGGGTCCCTCGACCTGGAACAATATCGCAGAAGCTTCTTGTTGAGATTAGAGGCCATCATGTCGATTTGAGGTACTCCCCAAAGATCTGTTACATCCTTGAACACCTCCGGACAGAGACCCTACTCTCCTGGATGGAGATTGTGTCTGCTTAGAAAGTCAGCCTCCCAGTTGTCTACTCCCAGAATGAAGATTGCTGACAGCACCAACGCGTGTTTTTCTGCCCAGAAGACGATTCTTATTACCTCTGACATTGCAGCTCTGCGTTCCGCCCTGTCAGTTGATGTAAGCTACTGTCATTACATTGTCCAACTGCACTTGAATGGTCCGATTTCTCAGAAGATGGGCCGCTTGGAGAAGACCATTATAGACGGCTTTCAGTTCTAGAATGTTTATCGGCAGGCCGGCTTCCAGACTTGACCACCTTCCTTGGAAGGTCTCCCCTTGAGTGACTGCGCCCCAGCCCTGGAGACTTGCATCCTAGGTTAGAAGGATCCAGTCCTGAATCCCGAACCTGCAGCCCTCCAGAAGTTGAGGTAGTTACAACCACCAGAGGATTGAAATCCTGGCCTTTGGTGACATATATATCCTCAGGTGCATATGTAGATGGGATCCCGACCACTTGTCCAGAAGATCCAGTTGGAAGGACCGAGCATGAAACCTCCCATACTGAAGAGCCTCGTATGAGGCCACCATCTTTCCCAGAAGGCGAATACACTGATGAACAGACACCGGGAATATTGTTTGTATCACCAACGCTTTTCCCTTTGTAAGAAACACCCTCTGCACTTCTGTGTCGAGTATCATTCACAGAAAGGACAACCTCCTGGTTGGTTCCAAATTTGATTTTGGAAGATTCAGGATCCAACCGGGTTCCCTGAGCAGGTGGGTCATGAGAAGGATGGACTGTAACCGCTTCTCCTTGGACGATGCCTTTATCAGTAGATCATCCAGATATGAAATTATGTTCACCCCGTCTGTGGAGGAGAACCATTATTTTCATCATCACCTTGGTGAAAACCCTCGGTGCTGTGGAGAGGCCAAATGGCAGAGCCTGGAACTGACAGTCCAACAGTGCATATCGGAGATAAGCCTGATGCGGCGGCCAAATCGGATATGGAGGTACGCATCCATGATATCCAGGGATACCAGGAAATCCCCCACTTCCAGATCTGATATCACTGCCCTTAGAGACTCCATTTTGAACTTGACCTCCTTCAGAAAGGGGTTTAGTGATTTTAGGTTCAGAATGGGCCTGACCAAACAATCCGGTTTCAGTATCACGAGAAAAGGTTTGAATAGTAACCTTTGTTTTGCATATGAGGAAGGACCAGTACAATTACCTGTGCCTCCACCAACTTCTGGACGGCTGCCTGCAGGACAGCCCTGTCTGCCAGCAAAGCTGTCAAGCCTGATTTGAAGAATCGGTGAGGAGGGAGATCTTGAAATTCCAGCCTGTACCCTTGGGACATGATATCTTACACCCAGGGATCCAGGCCGGACGACACCCAGAGATGACAGAAATGCCTGAGTCTCGCTCCCACCTGCCCCACCTCCAGGGCGTGCAGTCCACCATCATGCAGAGGACTCCGGCGTACCTAAAGCAGGTTTCTGGTCTTTCATGGCTTGGCAGCCCGAAAGGGCTGCAATGCAGTTGAAGAAAAGGGTTTCTTCGTAGCAGGTGCAGCTGAGGAAAGAAAAGGTGACTTACCCACTGTAGTCGTGGAGATCCACACATCTAATGCTTCCCTAAAGAGAGCCTGACCTGTGTAGGGTAGGGTCTCCACACTTTTCCTGGATTCTGCGTTGGCAGACCACCGTCACAGCCACAGTCCTCGACAAGCTGAGACAGACATGGAAGAAATTCCTGCAGCCATGGAACCCAGGACTTTCATGGTTTCTACCAGAAATCCTTCTGAATCCTGAATGTTACGCAAAAACAATTCAACATCAGGTTTATCCATAGTATCCAAACCTTCAAGTAACGTGCCTGACCACTTTACTATAGCTTTGGCAATCCAGGCACTGGCAATAGTGGGACATAGTATAGCCCCTGAAGCCGTGTACATGGATTTGAGCATATTATCAATTTTATAATCAGCCAGCTATTTCAAGGTGGAGGTTCCTGCAACAGGTAAAAACTACATTTTTTGAGAGTCTGGATAAACGCGTCAACAATGGACGAGTTTTCCAAATTTTTCCTTTCCTCCACAGGGAAAGGAGATGCCACCTGGACCCTTTTAGGGATCTGGATTTTTTTCTCAGGGTTTTCCCAAGCTTTTCCAAAAACAGCATTTCATTCTTTTGACGCAGGGAAGGTTAGAGAGGCTTTCGTATTTTCAGTGAAGTAAGCCTCCTCAACCTGCTCAGGTGTTGTTCAGCAATATTCAACACATCCCTGATAACCTCTATTATCAACTGCACCCCTTTAGCAAGGGATGCTGACCCCTGCAACATCACCGTCCTCAGTGTCAGAATTGGTATCCGTGTCATCTTGCATAATCTGTGTAAGAGCACTTTTTGGGAATATACAATGGGGGGCTCTGAGGTAACAGACCTGGGCCAGACTGCCATAGAGTTTTGTAAAGCCTGAGTTGCAGACTCATTCTGTGCAACCCTAGTAGAAATCTGAGAAATCATAGATTTGATAGAGGATAACCACTCAGGCTCCCTTGCTGGAATCTGTGCTAAAAGAGTGCAATCCTGAATACATGGAATGAGATAATCCTGAGAGGAAATATCCTCTGCAGCATATGACACAGACTCCCTGGACATAGCTTAATGGAGACCACAGACACTCCACACATACACAGGGGAGGGCAGAGAGAGTTTAACCCCCAAGAATGGCAAGAGAGACACAGAGATTGGAGCCAACCCACACACAGCGCTTTTTAGGTAAAGGGAGACCCCTACTGGTGCTTACTGTGCACCTTAATAGGTTACACAGTCTGTATACAGACTCCCCCACCTTCTACAACCCACTGGTACCGTGAGAGATAGCTGGAGTTGTTCTGGAGGGACTTGCTCTTCACTGACAGCATTGTGCAGACAGGAAAAAGGCGATGAACGTTGCTGGGTCCAGTCTGAGAAGCTCCGCCCCCAAAATGGCGCTGTCTTCCCGCTCTTCAGAAGGTTATACTGGCCTGAGGAATTATGCTGGAAGCGATCCAGGGGCTGGAATGTCAGTGTAGGGTGTAGGTGCTGGCTCAGGGCACCCCTCACAGCGCCGCACTATGTACTGCTGATCCCTGGAGCGCTGTTAGTACTGCGCTCCATACCCTGTTGCCATCTTCACACCGCCCCCCCCCCCCCCCCCCCCCGCTTGCTAGGAGGGTCGGTGACTCACTCGCCACCAATCTTCTGGCTCTGTAAGGGGTTGGCGACATGCTGCTGGGGTGAGCGATGCTGTGGCAGGGAAGATCGATACCCTCAGGAGCCCAGTGTCCTGTTAGCAGAGATAGTGGCTCAGACACTGCAGGGCAGACACTACTCCCCCCTTAGTCCCATGAAGCAGGGAGGCTGTTGCCAGCAGCCTCCCTGTAAAATAATAAACTCTAAAATAACATTTTTCTAAAGAAGCTCTGTAGAGCTCCCATAGCTGTGACCAGCTCCTCCAGGCACATTTTATAAAATGGGTCTGGTAGGAGGGGCATAGAGGGATGAGTCAGCCCACACTCTCAAACTCTTAAAGTGCCAATGGCTCCTAGTGGACCCGTCTATACCCCATGGTACTAATGTGGACCCCAGCATCCTCTAGGACGTAAGATAAATTATCTTATTGGGACAGTTTAGCCCATTAACATTTGAAAGAGACAGCATTATTCTAAAGCGGCTATCAGCCATTTTGTATAATGGCAGCCATTCTAGATGTATTTCAAGCTATTTTTTATAGGTTTGTAAGTAATGCTGACATTTATATGATATATGGATGAGACCCTTAGGCCTAGCAACCTGTATAAGAAATATGCACTCCAACATAATGCTAATGGTCAAGGATCAGCTCAGATGCATATATGGGTTATTAGTCCTACCTACCCCTTTACGAGTTTATTAAGTTCATTTCTATACTTGCATAAACAAAACTTATTGATAAAAGAAATATGGTAAGAAGCAGTAGCTTGTTAAAAAAATTATAACCTTTAAGGTCAAACAACTCCCTATATGTATATGGTAGCACATTAGCCTAATAAGCCTAAAATAATTCACACCTGCAGATTAAAGGAGTTTTTTGGCAAGATTCCCAAATTTTGGCAAGATGCCCAGAAAAATTACCTTAAACCGTTTTAAAGGAATTTCAACAGTTTTAAATATAAAATCATCTTTATAACTGTTGTAAGCTTTTTATTTAATAACTAAAAGCACATATAATGCTATCAAATAAGTTTCAACCCAATAAGTAGTTATGTGATTCTATGTCTCATAATTTGGTATTGATTAGAATGATTCATTGGAATAATAAATGAACATAGCCAGCTGGTATATGTAATTTCCTTAAATTAAGTACATAGATATTTCTGTGAGAAACTATTTTGTTAAGAGCAATATGATTTCTCCAGCTGTAGTCACAAGGCAATTTAGTTAACTCCCAGGCTAAGATAAAACTTTAATTGCATGATGAGAACATTAAAGTAGTATGTTTTGGAATGTCCAGGTGACAATGGAAAGAAGGCTTTCAAGATTAATGTCCAGATGGCGATAAGAAGGCCTTCTCATTAAATTAATGAGTAAACAGTGATAAGAATATATTCAGGAATGCTATAATTGGTTTCATTAAATAATTGTTTGTCTTTGCACACAGTGTACTTAGATTGGCTAACACACTGCCATACCTTTATTCCTTTGTTCATTTGTGTATAAATAAAGGCTCCTAGAGCAACGAGTCAGATCAGAAATGACCTGCTGAGCTTCTACATATCTCCTGTGTGTTGTCTCATTATTTATGGTCTCCAGCTGGCTGCTAAGTACAGAGCCATTGACTGACATATAAGGGTATTTAACGGACAACTGAAGGATATTGATATTCAGAGTCTATCTCCAACAGTTACATGGGGGCTTGTGACCTGGGTTCACTAATGCTCCTGCCAGCAGATGATGCTCGTATACAACCACTGACAAAAACCCTGGTGAGTAATCTAAAGATTGATTTTCAACTTGATTGCTCTCTCAGTGTACATTTACAAAAAAAAAGTTTTTCTCTTTCTCAATGGACATGTCAGCATTGTAAATGTTCATTATTATTATGGTATAATCTTAAGCCTGAACCAGAATATTGTGAAGTTAAGGGGATATTGCCACAAAGTGATTTCAGTTTTGTAGGGAACCACTGTCTAGATTGTCGTGCACACATTATAAGACATATTGTATATTGTAATTTAGACTTAAGGGTAAGATGGACTCAATAGAAATGGAGTTCGGGTATCATTGCCCTAAGTGCATGCTGGAGTCAATAGAGAGGGGGCTCAGGTATGATTGCCCCAGGTGTATGGGACACATAATTTTTCAAACTCCAGGGGACTATATTCCAAAAATAGCAGGGGATGGGGGGTATTCCAAGAATACCAGAGGCAACAGAATACATGATACGGGGATGAATTTATGTAGGATGAGGTACAGATTCCCAGAGTAATATAACAATAATCATAGGGACACACCTCAGCAGTACAGAAGAAGCAGTCTTTTATACAGGGCTCACTTGGGTAGCATTGGTGATTGATTTTCCACCATCACAAGGAGGAACAGGCAATGCCACAACACCAGTCATCTGTCCACAGATGGATTTGAGAAACTCTTTGGCCACAAGGGTAGAGGTGTTTATTCAGAGCCGCCTCCTGGACTATATATGGTTACAGCCCTTAAAGATGTCACAAGGTGAACTGATCCTTCATGAGTTGGGTGCTCATGTAGGAAAACCAGGGAGAGGCCTCCCCTGGGGATTTTCAGTGATAGGGAGGGGCAAAAGGCACGTAATGATATTGGTGCGATTTTTAAAAGGGCAAACTTTCCAGAGGAAGGGACACTGGATCCTGACCAATGGAGAAGGCTTGAAGGAAATAACAAACACTGAATTAATAAAAAGGGTTTTTCTGACACTAAAAATTTGGCAAACTGTCTCAGGAAATTAAGGTTCAATACATTACCTGTATATATAGAAATAATAATGCCACAGGTCTTGGCAACATAATGCTCCTAGAAAAAAAACAGACTTTGCACATGCATTGATTTATTAGAGAGAAATGTCTAACCCTCTGTTATAATTTTTATATTACATGCACACTGCTGCAGATTACAGGGAAACAGCAATGTGTACATGTAGTGGAAACTGCAGTTTTGCTGCCCCCTCATTTATAAGCTGAAAGGTTTTAATGTGGCTCAGGAAAGAGTTAAAGAAAAAGTATGTATAAATAATGCTTCTGCGTGAAAGAGCATACTGTAATATGTACACACATACAGATGTAAAATGTTTATGACTGTAAATTATATTAATGGGTAGTCACGCATACTTATGTAGATTTATATATTTCTATAAGTCATTTTAAATATAAGCAATGTGTATTCTAGTTTTGGTTTTAAAAAAAAAGTTCTCAGCTGTTAGGTATTTGGAGACAGTAGTATAGTGACTCATTACTACTGTACTTTGATCTTATTTGAAATACCTAAAGTTTCTGAAATACAGTTTTAATGAAGGGGAAAATTAATCCGATATTACAACCCCAGACATATTGATCAGGAACATTACACACCATGGTTTCAGTCTGATATGTTGAGAATTGTAAATTAAATTCCAGATATAAAGGAAAAATCCTGCTGTATATATATATATATATATATATATATATATATATATATAGATCCAGAAAAAAGAACGGCACTGGAGACAGTGTACTATGTATTGGGCCTGAGGAAGGGGCAGATGCCCTGAAACGGCTGTTGCCTTTTGAATACAAGTTTCTTCTGCATATTGCTGTCTCCAGTGCCGTTCTTTTTTTCTGGATCTATGTGAATTTCTTGTCCTGGCACGGAGCAAGTTGTGGACAGAGCTGAGGAGTGCCGACTGCTTTGCATGGCCACTAGCTTTCTCATGCACCCCTGTGTGGACTTTATTATCCTGAACCTGTCTCAGCTGTTCTTTAGCAATCATCTTTGAGCCAGTGCAATAGGTGACTAGTGTGCCTTTAAAAGCCATAAAGTCTGTGGCAGGTACACATTACATCTAGCAGGCAGATGATGCAGCAGTGTGGTAGTCAGGTTTTAAGACTCTGTGATAGTGTAGGACCTGCATGAAGGTGGGGTACCTTGAAAATCGGTATGCAGGCTTCCGTGCATTAGCAAATCCACCAACTAAACCCCCATCATTTATTTATTGAATTGTTGATAAGTGAGTTTACTTTGGTGAGTGCTGGGTTCTCTGTTTGTATTTATTAGAGCAATGTAGTCATGGGCTACATGCACCCCGCCCTGTGAGTGGTAAATACAGCTGTGTACCCCGCTTCTGTGGTGGAGAGTGCAGTGTTACATGCACCCCACCCTGTGAGTGGTAAGTGCATAGCTGTGCCCCGCTTCTGGTGTGGTGAGTGCTGTGGTTTTTCCTCTGTGTGTATACGAAGGGGTTAATCTATGGTTAGCTCTTATTAACCGTGGCCACTAGCTTTCTCATGCACCCCTGTGTGGACTTTATTATCCTGAACCTGTCTCAGCTGTTCTTTAGCAATCATCTTTGAGCCAGTGCAATAGGTGACTAGTGTGCCTTTAAAAGCCATAAAGTTTGTGGCAGGTACACATTACATCTAGCAGGCAGATGATGCAGCAGTGTGGTAGTCAGGTTCTAAGACTCTGTGATAGTGTAGATCCTGCATGAAGGTGGGTTACCTTGAAAATCGGTATGCAGGCTTCCGTGCATTGGCCAATCCACCAACTAAACCCCCATCATTTATTTATTGAATTGTTGAGGATAAGTGAGTTTACTTTGGTGAGTGCTGGGTTCTCTGTTTGTATTTATTAGAGCGATGTGGTCATGGGCTACATGCACCCCGCCCTGTGAGTGGTAAGTACAGCTGTGTACCCCACTTCTGTGGTGGAGAGTGCGGTGTTACATGCACCCCACCCTGTGAGTGGTAAGTGCATAGCTGTGCCCCGCTTCTGGTGTGGTGAGTGCTGTGGTTTTTCCTCTGTGTATATATATATATTTATTTTTTTATTTTCTTAAGCAAATGTCACAAGTATGTGGTATATACAGACCTTGCTGGATAGATTTAGAGCAAATTATTAGAACAGCAGTAGGCTCTGGAAAATATTCCCTTATGGAACAAATGGCTGCCCGAGATGCAGCTGGCGGTAGAGAAAGAAAATTGCAGACAGGCCAGCAGCAGACAAAAGATATACTAGAGCAAGTGGATCAAATCTCTTAGCAAGAGTACAGTGGAGATATTTCCAAATACAAGAAACCGCACCCGCAACACCAGATATTGTACAGAAAACAGACAATGTACGCCAGTACTAAGATAAACTTGTGGTTAGACAAGAGGATGAAGGATATCCAGTATGCGACACTGCAGGAGCCAGAATGTTAGAGACAAAGTTTTTTTACATGGTTTAAAGAATGAATTAAGATCTCAGCTTTTCCAGATACAGGTGCTGGAAGGAATAGAGGATGTGGAAAAGGAAAAGAATGACAAACGCATGTCTAAAACTCCTGCAGTGACTGTTCACTTGATACAGGGTACCCCAAAGGTATGGACCACAAGACCCAGGAGTGGATAAAAAGGAAAGCCACACCAAACAAGGAAACAAATGGATGCACAAGGTAATGACATGACTGGCAAATGTTTTTGGTGTAAGCTCCCAGGACATCAGAATCACTTTATTGCCAAGTATATCAGTGCACAATACACAAGGAATTTGTTTCCGATAGCCACCGCTCTCAGACAGTATACATACATAACAAGACCAAAACACACATGGGGAATAGCCGCCTGATAGGTACTTAGTTACATGTGCCAGGTTGAATTGTAGTTCAAATGGGCTCTGCGCCCATCGAATTTATTAGGGTAGTTGGTTGGGGAAAAAAACTGTTCCTGACTGTGTCTGCCGCGGTTCTCACTAGTTGTGAGCCATACCGCCTCCCTGATGGCAGCCTTCTGAACATGTTGTGAGCAGGGTGGGAGTGATCACCGATGATCCTTTCTACCCGCTTAGTAACCTTTGCCCGATATATATCCTCAATTGCCGTGAGATTTGTCGCTATGATTTTTTCCACTGCCCCCACTATTCGCTGTAGTCTGTTCCTGTCATGAGTTGAGGCTGAGCCAAACCACACTATTATCGAGGTGCAGATAATGGATTGGATAATAGCTGAGTAGAAGAGCACCAGGAGTTCCTGTGACAGTTTGAACTTCCTAAGTTGGTGTAAGAAGTACAGCCTCTGCTGGGCTTTCCCCACAATGCCATCGATCTTGGCCTTCCACTTCAGATCCCTAGCAATTGTGGAGCCTAAAAATCTAAAGGATTTGACTACCGCTACTGCGCTGCCCGCAACTGTTAGTGGGGGGAGTGTAGAGGGATGCTTCCTGAAGTCTATGATCATCTCAACCATCTTTGATCCATCATCAGAAGAAGGATTGCAGAAAATATCTTAGATTCACACAGAGACAACAGCAAACTTGTGACCAGCCAAATGTAAACCAACATGCACAAGATGACAGAGCATGAAGTTGCACAACCCCTGTGTCAGCGACAGTATCTGTGTATCCTGGGCAACTGACATTTCAATAAAAGGTACCATTACAGTGACTTTACCCACAGGACAAGAACTTGATTGTTTAAATAGACACAGGGGCATAAAGAACTGTTTTTGTGCACAACCAGATTCCTCCACATTTGCTTACAGATCAGGCCATCAAAGCAACTGTTTTGGGAGGTCAAGCCCTACCCCTGCAAGAAAGTAAGATGATACCCTTACTCATCAATAATGAAGCCACGCCTGTCCCAGCGGCATTCCTGACCTCACCCACCTGTCCAGTCAACCTTTTGGGAGCGGACATCCTAGTCGTAATGCAAGCAACAATCCAGTACACCACAAAAGGCATTAAGCGTACCAGCAACATTCCAGCAAAGATACAACCTGAAATAGAAGCTGCTATACAAGTCTACCTCCCGGGAAACGAAAGATGAAGAGGAACAGCAACTCCCAGCATGGACATCATCAGTCCCTGATAGATTATGGTTCAAGGAAAAATGGATGTGGGCCTTCGTAGAGTACAGCCAGTACAACTGCAACTGAAAAAAGGAACAGTACCAGTGTCCATCAAGCAGTACCCCCTTACTACACATAAGGGTAAACAATACAGCTGGACACGACTGCCCTGAAGGGGGGGGGGAGGGGGGCACATCACCAAGTGATTTCACTGAAACCCCTGTCTACAATATTACAAGCATGGAGACCCCTCTATCCAGTAAACATACAGCTGATACAGTATGTAGATGACCTGCTGATTGCCACCACCACTGAAAAAGGTGCCAAGAAGAGACAGTGTCCTTATTGAAGAGTCTGGAAGAACAAGACTGCAGAGCCTCAAAGAAGAAATTGCAGCTAGCAACGCAAAAGGTAATCTTCCTAGGATACTCAAGGTACCCGATATCTAACAGAAGAGAGAAATAAATTCATAAAGCAAGCTAAGATGCCAACTAGTGTCAAGCAAGTCAGATGATCATTCCTGGGCCTAGTGGGATACTACAGAAAATGGATACCTCTAGCACCTGTCTACATGCAAGCATTGTATGACAACACAGAAAGGAAGGGAGGGTCCACATCCTACACAGCAACAGATGAATGAAGCAATTGAACAATTGGAAGCAGCAGTTGCCTCATCTCCAGCCCTAGGACTACCTGACTACAGATTATCTTTTACCTTGTCTTGTCATGAAAAAGTAGGCCATGCACTGGGAGTCCTCAAATTAATGGACTAAAGCAAAGGCCAGTGGCCTACCACTCAAGCAAGCTTGACAACATTACTCAAGGAGCACCTACCTGCATCAGAGCAGTGGCAGCAGCAGTCCTAGAAGAGAACAAGAGCACAGGCATAGTGCTGAATCATGAGCTTATCATGAGCTTATCATCCAGGTACTGCATGCAGGTACAGAGAAGCTTCAACAAGCACCTGTCAACAGCGAGGCTGAC
This sequence comes from Pseudophryne corroboree, assembly GCF_028390025.1. Lineage (NCBI taxonomy): Eukaryota > Metazoa > Chordata > Amphibia > Anura > Myobatrachidae > Pseudophryne > Pseudophryne corroboree. The sequence continues at coordinate 55,146,094 of NC_086449.1, forward strand.
CAAGTATGAAGTAGTACTGCTAAGTGCAACAAATGTAATCATCAAAAGATGTACTACCCTCACCCCAGCAACCCTTTTACCAGCATTAATAAAGGTGTTGAATCTCAAGATTCAAAAAGGAGGGAGAAACAGATTATCTTCCCTATTGATGGAGCAGCAAGAAGATGATGATGAGGGCCAGGAAGGTGGTCCAGAAAAGGAAGATACAGACAGATCATCATGGACGCAGGACCAGAGGGCCAGTCCAGAGCAAGATGATAGTTCTACTAATAAAAAATTTCTTTTTTTTCTTTTTCCCATGATGGTCTTTAATGGAACAAGAAACTCAACCTTTGCCACATGTTACAGATACAGCCCTACTCAATGCTCACCATGAGCTATATGTGGATGGTTCAAGATACTATGAGGATGGGATTCCTTATACAGGATATGCAGTAACTACTGTGGATTCAGGATCCTTACCATCCCAGCACAAGGTTATGGGCAAATATGGAAAAGCATAGACTTCAAGACAGCAAGTGGCAAAGATATACAACATGCTTCACTGATCAGACACCGGTTCAGAGCTCTGCAAGGGCCACAAAAAGTTGCAGTGATAACGATCCAGGCACACGCAATAAACGACACTCAAGAAACAAGAGGTAACAATCTGGCAAGATGCTGAAGCCAAGAGGGCAGCAAAATGCCCCCAGCAGAAAGGGCAAGCCTATACAGTAAAGTAACCATTCCAGCGCCAGACCAAAATGCCTGATTATGCTACACTGATCGAACTTCAGAACAAAGCAGGAGAGAATGAGAGAGTAGCCTGTGGATAAAGAAAGCAACCAAACAACCAGTGAATGTAGCAATCTACACTACACAGACAGAAGAAACAAAGCCTCAAATGCCTGATCTACAGGATTTGAAGACATTTCAGGAACAAGCAGGTCCTGAAGAAAAAGCAGCATGGAGGACACAGAAAAGAAAAAGAAATTGGCTTATGGAAATTAAAAGATAAGTTATACTTATGTGTTAAGTCAGCCATGGACTTACACACCTGGGAAAGGATCAAATGGGAAATTTAGTTAATGAAAGATGGATAGCTCCTGAATTTTATCCAGATGCATCCAAGTTTGTACTAGCCTGCTGGATATGTGGAAATGTCCAATCCAGGACAGAAGGTCAAGACAAGCCTTGGAGCAATCCCCAACAGTTGTTTTCCATTTTGAAGACTGCAAATTGACTATAAAAAGCTTCCAAAGATGTATTCGTAGCCACAGACATTTTCAGTTTTCAGTGACCAATGGCGAAAGCTACAGCAAAATCAGTAGCTAGAGAATTAAGTTCAGAAGTTTTTTGCAGATATGGAGTACCAGAAGTTACTGTATCAGATTAGTGAGTGTGTCACAGAAACCAGAAAGGGATGCTAAAGTGTTTATTTTTAGAACTAGTTAATAGTAGAACCACTCTCAGTAAAACCACAGGTTATTCACCTTATGAAATCTTGTTTAATAGTATACCTAAGATAGGATGTTATTATCCACAAGAGTTACAGCATAAATATGGTAATTTGACTGCATATGTTAAAAAAAGACTTACTGAAGAAACGGACACCTCTGTATTCTCTAGTTTTTGCCTCTCTCCCAGAATCAGGAGCAGATCTGAATCCCCTCAGGCTTTTACCAGGAGATTGTATCTGAAAGGACACGTGAAAAAGTCACTTAAGCCCAGATTTGATGGTCCATATCAAGTGTTGCTGAACACTCCCACTTCTGTGAAAATTGAGAGGGAGAGAATTGGGTCCCACTGCAAACTTGCCCAAGTTAAGTTTAAACAATGAAATACACAAACATGCAGAGACAAATTGGGCCTAAATCAGACAGGCCACTATGGGGCATTATATTTTGAACTTTAGTATTTATTGCATGACATTATATACCCAGACAGATAGAATGTGTTGTACATTTATCACTAATGAAACAGTTGATGCACAAGAAGTGGTTCAATGGCATGTCCAAGAAATAGAAAACTAAAAACATGCATATGCCAACAAAAACAATATCCCTGACATTCTAGAGGGTGACTGGGGATGGTTATCATGGCTAAATCCTACTTAGTGGTTTAGTGGAATCAAAGGATGGATTTTTGTAATTTTTATGTTTTTGTTAAACATTGGTGGCTTAGCAACTATAATATAGCCATGTTTTAAGATACTGCTTTGCTGTTTTTCAGTTTGCAAGAAACAAGTAAAGAACGGTTTTGATACTTCCAAGTTTAAGGACTTACAGAAAAGTCTGGCAAGAAAGAGCCGTGAAGTCTACTTTGATAGATATGAGTGAACGGTCATCAACCCACCGTCAGACAGAGTGAAAGCACCATCTTGCAGGGATATAGCCTTTAGAACCATCATAGCTAGACTGTCTGCTTAGACTCATTAGGCAGAGAAATTGTAATGCCAGATATACTGTAATGTCAGATTATTATTAAAAGAAGAGACTGATAGAGACAGCATTATGCTAAAGCAGCTATCAGCCATTTTGTATAATGGCAGCCATTCTAGATGTATTTTAAACTATTTTTTATAGGTTTATAAGTAATGCTGACATTTATATGATATATGCATGAGACCCTTAGGCCTAGCAACCTGTATAAGAAATATGCACTCCAACATATTGCTAATGGTCAAGGATCAGCTCAGATGCATACATGGGTTATTAGTCCTACCTACCCCTTTAAGAGCTTATTAAGTTCATTTTTGTACTTGCATAAACGAAAATTATTGATAAGAGAAATATGGTAAGAAGCAGTAGCTTGTTAAAAAAATTATAAACTTTAAGGTCAAACAACTCCCTATATGTATATGGTAGCTCATTCGGCTAATAAGCCTAAAAGAATTCACACCTGCAGATTAAAGGAGTTTTTTGGCAAGATTCCCAGATATTGGCAAGACGCACAGAAAAATGAAATTAAACCGTTTTAAAGGAATTTGAAAAGTTTTAAATATAAAATCCTCTTTATAACTGTTGTAAGCTTTGTATTTAGTAACTAAAAGCACGTATAATGCTATCAAATAAGTTTCAACCCAATAAGTAGTTATGTGATTCTATGTCTAACAATTTGATTAGCATGATTTATTGCAATAATCAATGAACATAGCCAGCTGGTATATGTAAATTCCTTACATTAATTACTTAGATATTTCTGTGAGAAACTATTTTGTTAAGAGCAATATGATTTCTCCAGCTGCAGTCATAAGGACATTAAGTTAACTCCCAGGCTAAGATAAAACTTTAATTGCATGATGAGAACATTAAAGGAGTATGTTTTGGAATGTACAGGTGGCAATGGAAAGAAGGCTTTTAAGATTAATGTCCAGATGGCGATAAGAAGAAGGCCTTCTCACTAAATTAATGAGCGAACAGTGATAAGAATATATTCAGGAATGCTATAATTGGTTTAATTAAATAATTGTTTATCTTTGCACACGGTGTACTTTGATTGGCAGACACACTGCCATACCTTTATTCTTTTGTTCATTTGTGTATAAATTAAGGCTCCTAGAGCAACGAGTCAGATCAGAAATGACCTGCTGAGCTTCTACATATCTCCTGTGTGTTGTCTCATTATTTCTGGTCTCCAGCCGGCTGCTAAGTACAGAACCATTGACTGATGTTCAAGGGTATTGAACAGACAACCGTAGGACGTTGATATAAGGAATCTATTTCCAACACATTCAAACTGAAGACTCTAATGGGTTTATTTATGAAGATTAGTTGAGGATCATATGGAGAAGAGCGCTGAGAAACCAGGGGAAGGTGGGCAGCACATGGATACTAAAAATGACCAAATTGCAGTAGAATTGGAGGAGAACTGAAAGATTGCCAATGTGAGAGTGGAATAAGGGTGAAAAGAGCCATAACAGTAAAATGATGGCAAGGGAAAGGTATTGCCAAGGCTTTGATGTCTCGATGAATGACCAAAGCCACAAGGATCCCTAAGGAGAAAACCTAGCGCGAGGTCATGGGAGTGGCATGACACACCAGGGAATGTGTACAAAACAGTAAAAAAAAGTAGGGATGATGAGTAAGTGGAGAGAGAGGAAAATCAAAAAGAAAATGAGGTAAGGATGGAGCAGGAACAGCTGCTTTGAGAGGGGGAGGGGAAGCAAATTTACCAGATAAGAGCATAGGGCCTAGAATAAAAAATACTGTAATAATAAAGAAGGTATCTTCTGATCCCATAACCAAGAGCAAATAATATAGCATAACAAGATTTAGATTAAAAAAACAGTCACACATAACAGTATCATGGCAACAGTATAAGAAATAAATAATTGAGGCCAAAAAAGGGTAAACTATTAACAATATGTTCGAAGGTCCTTGCTCTCAGCACGTCCATTATCTTCAACTTCAATAGCCTATAACACAAACAAGAAGGGGAGGAGGCAATTATATAAATGAGAATACAACTACAGAGACAAGAGTGCAATTCTGATGTTGAATGGTCTTCATCTGAAGGAGAAGGAGAAGGCCAATGTCCAATCAGATGGAATTATGTCTCAAACCACATGGGATCCAGAATACAGACATGTTGCCTCAGAGAAATTATTCAAAATCCAATATTGTGTTGTAAGTGGTACATGAGTACATAGGGCCAGAGTAGCTGCAGGACAGTTCAAACTTGGGACCACATAGGAAAAGGAGGACCTGATTCGTAAATCTGAGGGAGGAGGTTGGAGTGAGTCTCAGAGGAGAACAGTACCAAGATCGTAAGTATCACAGGATTCACAGGTTTCAGATCTGTCTTGGGACCCTTGGTACCAATTGAAGCAGAAGTGTAAGTGAAACTAAGAGACTTAATTAGTAGTCAGCTTATGGAGCAGTAATGAACTATAGCTGATACGTCTGTGGTAATCCCAACAACACAGAGTGTCAATCTGGACTGAAATCTGCAAGAGCATAACTGAAATACCAGCCAAGAGAGCCTGGAACTGAACGAACAGAAATTAAACCCCAGCCCCTAACATAGGAGCTAAAAGGGAACTCAGACAACACAACTGGAGAAACTCAGATGTGCATTGTACTAAACCTGCAGCCTAGAAACTCAGCTCAGAACCCATGTCTGGTATGAAGGCACTCGCGGTGAACAACCACAAGGGTCATATCATCCTGGAACTCACACCCTGATTCACAGGCCTGGAAGTGGAATCAGAATCCAAAACTCTGAAACTGAAAGCAGAGATTTGGGACCCTGGATAGACCCAGCCAGGTCAACCTGGAACCAGACTTGACACTCAGGAACAGCCCCAATGTAGTAACTCAACAGGAGAAACCAAACAGTATCGACCTATGGATATCAGCCAGAGGGAAAGAGTGAGACTCCAGATATGCACTCACTGCTTGGGGATTTTCTGGAACAACTACAGCAAATGGAAATAGTGGGTGTAAGCCAGGATAGTAGCAGACTGCTGAGGACTCCAAACCTAGGATTGCTTGTAGATAACAGGAGTCCACTCAGCAGGATACAGATGACAGATGAACACTGTAGATGGTCAGATACAGAAGCACAATAGCAAAAATAGGAACAGTACAGGAATGGCTGAAGCCTGGGGACCAGGAACTATTTCAAGAAGTTGCTGAGAATGTGCTGGTCTCCTGAAGGGATTTAAATAGGCATCAGTTGAAGTCCATAGGCGGTCATGATCATGTGAGCACTGCAGACAGAAAAATTCAAAGTGGGAGCACCCATGCAGCCAGCATTTTTTTTACACATATGCTGAGAACTGGGTTTATGCTAAGACACTGGGTATGTGTAAAGAGCAATGATTTGGCAGCATCGAGTGTGGTAAGTAAGGCTAAGACTCCAATTCATGAAAGCAAGGATGTTCATTTCCTGTTCTAGACTTTTCTAAGATGGGAGAAGGACAATGAAAAGTGTGATCCCCAGCAATATTTAATTTTTCTGTTACATAAATCATTTGTCACAGGAAGCAGATTCTTCTTGCAACCCCCAAGGGGTGCAAGCAGAAATCTGACAAAAAGTGCTGGCATGAGGCGGATTCCCAACAGAACAGCATTGTGCCGAGCAGTTATGTCAGAGAATGACCGTTCTACCAACAAAACTCAGTTTAATCCAGGAGAATGGGCATTCACCGACTTAACTTCATGCTGAATTGAATAGCTGTTCAATTTGCTTTCAATTGAATTGACCCCCTGGTGTGCAGCTTGAAATCAGGCCCCTATTTTCTTCAGTTTCACCAAATCATTATGGTGGTCATTCCGAGTTGTTCGCTCGCAAGCTGCTTTTAGCAGCTTTGCACACGCTAAGCCGCCGCCTACTGGGAGTGAATCTTAGCTTATCAAAATTGCGAACGAAAGATTAGCAAAATTGCGAATAGACACTTCTTAGCAGTTTCTGAGTAACTCCACACTTTCTCTGCATCTGCGATCAGTTCAGTGCTTGTCGTTCCTGGTTTGACGTCACAAACACACCCAGCGTTCGCCCAGACAGTCCTCCGTTTCTCCGGCCACTCCCGAGTTTTTCCCAGAAAAGGTAGCGTTTTTTCGCACACACCCATAAAACGGCCAGTTTCCTCCCAGAAACACCCACTTCCTGTCAATCACATTACGATCATCAGAACGAAAAAAAAACCTTGTAATGCCGTGAGTAAATTACCTAACTGCATAGCAAATTTACTTGGCGCAGTCGCACTGCGGACATTGCGCATGCGCGACTAATCGCTCCGTTGCGAAAGAAAAATAACGAGCTAACAACTCGGAATGAGGGCCTATATACTGTACGTCAGCTCAACTGTACCAAATGCCAAAATTTTTTTAATGCTGAAATAATTATTTTGAAATGTCCGCTTCCAAATATTTTAGTCTGAGTCACTTTTGAAATAATGGACCTTGTGCTATAATTGCTTCCCGGTAGGTTGGACATGAACAATGAAAACACTCACCAAAACGCATAATGGGGGTAATTCAAAGTTGATCGCAGCAGGAATTTTGTTAGCAGTTGGGCAAAACCATGTGCACTGCAGGGGAGGCAGATTTAACATGTGCAGAGAGTTAGATTTGGGTGTGGTGAGTTCAAACTGAAATCTAATTTGCAGTGTAAAAATAAAGCAGCCAGTATTTACCCTGCACAGAAACAAAATAACCCACCCAAATCTAACTCTTTCTGCACATGTTATATCTGCCTCCCCTGCAGTGCCCATGTTTTTGCCCAACTGCTAACAAAATTCCTGCTGCGATCAACTTGGAATTACCCCCCATGTGCTTTACACTAAGGGATTAATTTATCAACAAGTGATAAAACTCGTTATGTATGGTAAATGGTGGTCCTACCAATCAGCATTTTTAAAACACATGACTGAGAGGAGCTGAACACATCACAGCTGGGAGCTGATTGGCTGGAGCGCTACTTATCATTCACAACAAGTTTTATCACTCAATAAATGGGCCCCATAATTTTTTCTTTAAAGTGGTGATCATTCATGGGTGTTTGGTCTCTCTCTTCATTAGGGTTGGAGACATTGGCCCTCATTCCGAGTTGATCGCTCGGTATTTTTCATCGCATCGCAATGAAAATCCGCTTAGTGCGCATGCGCAATGTTCGCACTGCGACTGCGCCAAGTAATTTTGCTATGAAGAAAGGATTTTTACTCACGGCTTTTTCTTCGCTCCGGCGATCGTAGTGTGATTGACAGGAAATGGGTGTTACTGGGCGGAAACACGGCGTTTTATGGGCGTGTGGATGAAAACGCTACCGTTTCCGGAAAAAACGCAGGAGTGGCCGGAGAAACGGGGGAGTGTCTGGGCGAACGCTGGGTGTGTTTATGACGTCAAACCAGGAACGACAAGCACTGAACTGATCGCACAGGCAGAGTAAGGTTGAAGCTACTCTAAAACTGCTACGAGGTTTGTGATCGCAATATTGCGAATACATCGGTCGCACTTAAGATGCTAAGATACACTCCCAGTTGAGGGCCATTGGCTCCACAAGAAGGGACAGAGCTGCCACTTACCAACACACATCAGATTCCAGAATATCACACATAGGGGGTTATTCAGGTCGCTAAGCGATGCGACCGCAAAAACCCCATTCCTGTTGCCAATGCGAACACGGAGATCCCATCCTGCACGTGCATCACAAGCCAATGCAATCTGATCGCATTGGCTGGAAATTAATGTCTGATTGACAGCAGGGGCATTCGCAGGGTGGGCCGGGGGCGGCAACAGAGCATTGTAGGGGCGGTGCAGGGAAAATGGGGGCGGGGACATTTTTTGGGCGTTTGGGTGACGTCACACACAGCCATTCCGATAAGAAAAATGATGGCTGACTGCCTGCATATTAGGGATGTGCACCTGAAATTTTTCGGGTTTTGTGTTTTGGGCCGTGTTTTGGGTTCGACCGCGTTTTTGCAAAACCTCACCGAATCTTTTTTGTCGGATTCGGGTGTGTTTTGGATTCGGGTGTTTTTTTTTAAAAAACCTAAAAAACAGCTTAAATCATAGAATTTGGGGGTCATTTTGATCCCATAGTATTATTATCCTCAATAACCATCATTTCCACTCATTTCAGTCTATTTTGAACACCTCACACCTCACAATATTATTTTTAGTCCTAAAAATTTGCACCGAGGTCGCTGGATGGCTAAGCTAAGCGACCCAAGTGGCCGACACAAACACCTGGCCCATCTAGGAGTGGCACTGCAGTGTCAGGCAGGATGGCCCTTCCAAAAACTACTCCCCAAACAGCACATGACGCAAAGAAAAAAAGAGGCGCAATGAGGTAGCTGTGTGAGTATGCTAAGCGACCCTAGTGGCTGACACAAACACCTGGCCCATCTAGGAGTGGCACTGCAGTGTCAGGCTGGATGGCCCTTCCAAAAACTACTCCCCAAACAGCACATGACGCAAAGAAAAAAAGAGGCGCAATGAGGTAGCTGTGTGAGTAAGCTAAGCGACCCTAGTGGCCGACACAAACACCTGGCCCATCTAGGAGTGGCACTGCAGTGTCAGGCAGGATGGCCCTTCCAAAAACTACTCCCCAAACAGCACATGACGCAAAGAAAAAAAGAGGCGCAATGAGGTAGCTGTGTGAGTAAGCTAAGCGACCCTAGTGGCCGACACAAACACCTGGCCCATCCAGGAGTGGCACTGCAGTGTCAGGCAGGATGGCCCTTCCAAAAACTACTCCCCAAACAGCACATGACGCAAAGAAAAAAAGAGGCGCAATGAGGTAGCTGTGTGAGTAAGCTAAGCGACCCTAGTGGCCGACACAAACACCTGGCCCATCTAGGAGTGGCACTGCAGTGTCAGGCAGGATGGCCCTTCCAAAAACTACTCCCCAAACAGCACATGACGCAAAGAAAAAAAGAGGCGCAATGAGGTAGCTGTGTGAGTAAGCTAAGCGACCCTAGTGGCCGACACAAACACCTGGCCCATCTAGGAGTGGCACTGCAGTGTCAGGCAGGATGGCCCTTCCAAAAACTACTTCCCAAACAGCACATGACGCAAAGAAGAAAAAAAAGAGGCGCAATGAGGTAGCTGTGTGTGTAAGCTAAGCGACCCTAGTGGCCGACACAAACACCTGGCACATCTAGGAGTGGCACTGCAGTGTCAGGCAGGATGGCCCTTCCAAAAAATACTCCCCAAACCGCACATAACGCAAAGAAAAATGAAAGAAAAAAAAAGGTGCAAGATAGAATTGTCCTTGGGCCCTCCCACCCACCCTTATGTTGTATAAACAGGACATGCACACTTTAACCAACCCATCATTTCAGCGACAGGGTCAGCCACACGACTGTGACTGAAATGACTGGTTGGTTTGGGCCCCCACCAAAAAAGAAGCAATCAATCTCTCCTTGCACAAACTGGCTCTACAGAGGCAAAATGTCCACCTCATCGTCCGATTCATCACCCCTTTCACTGTGTACATCCCCCTCCTCACAGATTATTAATTCGTCCCCACTGGAATCCACCATCTCAGATCCCCGTGTACTTTCTGGTGTACTTTCTGGAGGCAATTGCTGCTGGTGAATGTCTCCATGGAGTAATTGATTATAATTCATTTTAATGAATCATCTTCTCCACATTTTCTGGAAGTAACCTTGTACGCAGATTGCTTACAATGTGAGCGGCGGCACTAAACACTCTTTCGGAGTACACACTGGAGGGAGGGCAACTTAGGTAGAATAAAGCCAGTTTGTGCAAGGGCCTCCAAATTGCCTCTTTTCCCTGCCAGTATACGTACGGACTGTCTGACGTGCCTACTTGGATGCGGTCACTCATATAATCCTCCACCATTCTTTCAATGGTGAGAGAATCATATGCAGTGACAGTAGACGACATGTCAGTAATAGTTGTCAGGTCCTTCAGTCCGGACCAGATGTCAGCATCAGCAGTCGCTCCAGACTGCCCTGCATCACCGCCAGTGGGTGGGCTCGGAATTCGTAGCCTTTTCCTCGCACCCCCAGTTGCGGGAGAATGTGAAGGAGGAGATGTTGACAGGTCGCGTTCCGCTTGACTTGACAATTTTCTCACCAGCAGTTCTATGAACCCCTGCAGACTTGTGTCTGCCGGAAAGAGAGATCCAACGTAGGTTTTAATTCTAGGATCGAGCACGGTGGCCAAAATGTAGTGCTCTGATTTCAACAGATTGACCACACGTGAATACTGGTTAAGCGAATGAAGGGCTCCATCCACAAATCCCACATGCCTAGCGGAATCGCTCTGTTTTAGCTCCTCCTTCAATGCCTCCAGCTTCTTCTGCAAAAGCCTGATGAGTGGAATGACCTGACTCAGGCTGGCAGTGTCTGAACTGACTTCACATGTGGCAAGTTCAAAGGGCAGCAGAACCTTGCACAACATTGAAATCATTCTCCACTGCGCTTGAGACAGGTGCATTCCACCTCCTTTGCCTATATCGTGGGCAGATGTATAGGCTTGAATGGCCTTTTGCTGCTCCTCCATCCTCTGAAGCATAAAGAGGGTTGAATTCCACCTCGTTACCACCTCTTGCTTCAGATGATGGCAGGGCAGGTTCAGGTTTTTTTGGTGGTGCTCCAGTCTTCTGTACGCGGTGCCTGCACACCGAAAGTGGCCCGCAATTCTTCTGGCCACCGACAGCATCTCTTGCACGCCCCTGTCGTTTTTTAAATAATTCTGCACCACCAAATTCAAGGTATGTGCAAAACATGGGACGTGCTGGAATTTGCCCAGATGTAATGCGCGCACAATATTGCTGGCGTTGTCCGATGTCACAAATCCCCAGGAGAGTCCAATTGGGGTAAGCCATTCTGCGATGATCTTCCTCAGTTGCCGTAAGAGGTTTTCAGCTGTGTGCGTATTCTGGAAAGCGGTGATACAAAGCGTAGCCTGCCTAGGAACGAGTTGGCGTTTGCGAGATCCTGCTACTGGTGCCGCCGCTGCTGTTCTTGCAGCGGGAGGCAATACATCTACCCAGTGGGCTGTCACAGTCATGTAGTCCTGAGTCTGCCCTGCTCCACATGTCCGTGGTTAAGTGGACATTGGGTACAACTGCATTTTTTAGGACACTGGTGAGTCTTTTTCTGACATCCGTGTACATTCTCGGTATCGCCTGCCTAGAGAAGTGGAACCTAGATGGTATTTGGTAACGGGGGCACACTGCCTCAATAAATTGTCTAGTTCCCTGTGAACTAACGGCGGATACCGGACGCACGTCTAACACCAACATAGTTGTCAAGGCCTCAGTTATCCGCTTTGCAGCAGGATGACTGCTGTGATATTTAATCTTCCTCGCAAAGGACTGTTGGACAGTCAATTGCTTACTGGAAGTAGTACAAATGGTCTTCCGACTTCCCCTCTGGGATGACGATCGACTCCCAGCAGCAACAACAGCAGCACCAGCAGCAGTAGGCATTACACTCAAGGATGCATCGGAGGAATCCCAGACAGGAGAGGACTCGTCAGATTTGCCAGTGACATGGCCTGCAGGACTATTGGCTTTCCTGGGTAAGGAGGAAATTGACACTGAGGGAGTTGGTGGTGTGGTTTGCGCGAGCTTGGTTACAAGAGGAAGGGATTTACTGGTCAGTGGACTGCTTCCGCTGTCGCCCAAAGTTTTTGAACTTGTCACTGACTTATGATGAATGCGCTGCAGGTGACGTATAAGGGAGGATGTTCCGAGGTGGTTAACGTCCTTACCCCTACTTATTACAGATTGACAAAGGCAACACACGGCTTGACACCAGTTGTCCGCATTTCTGTTGAAATACTTCCACACTGAAGAGCTGATTTTTTTGGTATTTTTACCAGGCATGTCAATGGCCATATTCCTCCCATGGACAACAGGTGTCTCCCCGGGTGCCTGACTTAAACAAACCACCTCACCATCAGAATCCTCCTTGTCAAGCTTGACTAGTGGCAGCAGCTTCAGCACGAGGTGGAAGTGGATCTTGATCTTTCCCTATGTTTTTAACCTCCACATTTGTGTTCTCCATATTTTGCGCACAACTAAAAGCCACCACAGGTATACAATGTAGATGGATAGTATAGTATTACTTATACTTATGGATGACGAGTGCACTGACGACACAGAGGTAGGTACAGCCGTGGCCTACCGTACTGCTGCTTAGTGCTTATATATATGATATACTGTATAACGGACCTGGTGGACAGTGTCAGCAGACTGCTAAACTAGTATGAAGAAAGAAAAAAAACACCACAGGTATACAATGTAGATGGATAGTATAGTATTACTTATACTTATGGACGACGAGTGACGACACAGAGGTAGGTACAGCCGTGGCCTACCGTACTGCTGCTTAGTGCTTATATATATATAATATACTGTATAACGGACCTGGTGGACACTGTCAGCAGACTGCTAAACTAGTATGAAAAAAGAAAAAAAAAACACCACAGGTATACAATGTAGATGGATGGATAGTATAGTATTACTTATACTTATGGACGACAAGTGACGACACAGAGGTAGATACAGCCGTGGCCTACCGTACTGCTGCTTAGTGCTTATATATATAATATACTGTATAACGGACCTGGTGGACACTGTCAGCAGACTGCTAAACTAGTATGAAGAAAGAAAAAAAAAACACCACAGGTATACAATGTAGATGGATGGATAGTATAGTATTACTTATACTTATGGACGACACAGAGGTAGGTACAGCCGTGGCCTACCGTACTGCTGCTTAGTGCTTAATTATATATATAATATACTGTATAACGGACCTGGTGGACAGTGTCAGCAGACTGCTAAACAAACTAGCATGAAGAAAGAAAAAAAAAAACACCACAGTGTTTTTCAGGCAGACAAACGTATACTGGACTGGTGGTCACTGTCAGCAAAACTGTGCACTGTACTCCTGCTATAACTGCTCCCCAGTCCCCACAATTAGGCAGTGTGAGAAGTGCACTCAGCACAGATATATCATGCAGCAGTGCAGCACACTGAGTGAGCACAGATATGGTGAAGCGTTTTTTTTTCAAGCAGAGAAACAACGGATTAAACTCAAAACCCTGCATTGTACTCCCTAACAGCTGCTCCCCGTCCCCAATCCTCCCCACAATTAAAACTAAGTCACTCAGTTTTTTCCCCCTAATACAACGGAGAGGACGCCAGCCACGTCCTCTCCCTATCAATCTCAATGCACGTGTGAAAATGGCGGCGACGCGCGGCTCCTTATATAGAATCCGAGTCTCGCGAGAAACCGACAGCGGGATGATGACGTTCGGGCGCGCTCGGGTTAACCGAGCAAGGCGGGAGGATCCGAGTCGCTCGGACCCGTGTAAAAAAAAGGTGAAGTTCGGGCGGGTTCGGATTCCGAGAAACCGAACCCGCTCATCACTACTGCATATGCAGCCTAGCTTCGGTTGCAGGGGGTCGTTCACAGGTGCTGCAACCACAATTAAATTGGGCAAGGTACCATCTCAGAGATGCTCCGCCCCAAGAGAGGGGTGGCGGGAAAGATTAACTGAACCACCTCCTTAGAACCACTCTGAACCCCATATATATATATATATATATATATATATACACAATATATATATATGCATTGTACATCTTGCTACATATATACATACATATATATATATATATCTCCTATATAATAGCCCTGTGATTCTGTGCCTGGCCCTTTAACGCTGGGCGTGGCTAGGAGCTCTCATTGGGTTAGTGGCAGGTCTATCACACCCAGTCCACACCTGATTGGGTGAGAAATGCCCTCCCACACAGGTTACATCCAATGGAAGGCTCTGCCCTTTGCCTGCTGTGTTTTCACAGAGCAGGATTAGCAATGGGACTGATGGAGCTGCAGCTCCAGGCCCACACCCCAATATAGTCCCCACTGCATCTGCAGCATCACACCCTCCAACAATTTACACATAAACACTGATACACATGCGAAAAGGGGGCGTGGCCACGGGTACAGCATCGTGGCCACGCCCCTTTTCCTATACTTTCAAAGGAAGCTTGAAGAGTCAAAAAACGGTAAAGACTATAAAAAAAGGGACTGTACCTGCCAGAAAGGTGCAGCTGGAGGGTGTGTCACTGCATCTGCAGCAAGCCTCTGCGCTGTAGATAGGGAAAACATCCTTTTACTGCAGCGTCCTATGGGGGTCAATCCAAGTTGATTGCTAGCTGCATTCATTTGCTATGCAGCGATCAGGCAAAAACTCGGCACTTCTGCGCATGCGTATGCAGCGCAATGCTCACGTGCGGCATACTATTACAACGAACGATGTCGTTTTACACAGGGTCTAGCGATGCTTTTCAGTCGCACAGGCAGCCGCAGAGTGATTGACAGGAAGAGGGCGTTTCTGGGTGTCAACTGACCGTTTTCAGGGAGTGTTCAGAAAAACACAGGCGTGGCTGGGCGAACGCAGGGCGTGTTCATGACGTAAAATCAGGAACTGAATGGTCTGAAGTGATCGCAAGCACCGAGTAAGTCTGAAGCTACTCTGAAACTGCACAAAATATTTTTGGACCCGCTCTCCGTTCCCTTTGTTCGCACTTCTGCTAAGCTAAAATACACTCCCAGTGGGCGGCGGCATACCGTTTGCATGTCTGCTAAAAACTGCTAGCGAACGATCAACTCGGAATGACCACCAATGTATTGCTGCCAGTCCACCTGCCCCCTCCGGCAGCAACATTCCCCACTCCCTAGCCGCCCCGCAGGTGGAACAAAAGCTGCTGCGGCCACCGGCATAGATGTGTATGAAAGCGGCGCAGCGGAAGACTTTCATAGGCCTCCCTGCACCGCCTCCGCTGCGTGTGATGTCACAGAAGTGCCTCCCCGCCACAGCCGTGCCCAGATCCCCAGAGGCCCTGACTCCACAACACAGCACCTGGGCTGTAGCGGATAGAGGGGGTGATATCGCGGAGGGTAATGTCTGGACGCTGAATCAATGTAAAAGGTGACAGTGCAGCGCAGTGCAGTGGGTGTGCAGTCAGGGCCGTTGCTAGAGTGTTCAGCGCCCCCCTGCAAACTATAAATTTTCACCCTCGTATACTTTACAAACGCACAGAGCACATAATGACCCCTG
This sequence comes from Pseudophryne corroboree, assembly GCF_028390025.1. Classification (NCBI taxonomy): domain Eukaryota; kingdom Metazoa; phylum Chordata; class Amphibia; order Anura; family Myobatrachidae; genus Pseudophryne; species Pseudophryne corroboree. The sequence continues at coordinate 55,161,630 of NC_086449.1, forward strand.
TAGTAGAGACACTTACACATGTAACCACCCCTGAACCAGTAACGCTTACACACGTCACGCCCCCCCCCGTAACAGTGCTGCTTACACACGTAACGCCACATGTACCAGTGCCGCTTACATACATAATGCCCCCTGTACCAGTGCCGCTTAGACACGTAATGCCCCCTGTACCAGTGACGCTTACACACGTAATGCCCCCTGTACCAGTGATGCTTACACACATAACGCCCCCTGTACCAGTGACGCTTACACACATTATGCAGTCACACATACACACACACACACACACACATATATATATACAAACACATACACACTGCACAGCACTCTCACCTTTTATATTGATTCAGGCAGGCAGTCAGTTCTGCCAGCCAGTCTATTGTTAGCACCAGTGTCCCAACGCGCCGCATTACAGGGAAGTAGACACACTACATAAACTACAGCTCCCAGCAGCCCTTAGCGCCGAAGCATTCCGCCCCTTAGGGCTGCTGGGAGCTGTAGTTTATTGAGTGCATCTACTTCCCTGTAATACGGCGCATTGGGACACCGGCGCAAACAATAGTGACTGGCTGCTGTGCAAGTCTCTGGGAGAGCCACTGCCAAAGGGAAGACAGCAGCTTAGCTTCTGACAGGAGAAGCATTACCCGCCGCCACCCCACTCACAGTACCTCCGAGCCCCATCCGCCTCACCCTCACACTCCCCCTCCAGCACCCGCTATAGCTCCGGACCCCCTCCCCCAGCGACCCCGTACCTCCCGACGCACCCACCCCTCCCCCACCAGGTGCAACCCCGCAACTGCTCCTCCCCCACCCGAAGCGGCTGTGGACCACCACCCGCAGCACCCACCCCCACCTGCGGCTCCACCACAACCGCCCCTCCCGTGGCACCCCAGGATCCCATCCGCCTCTTCCCCCACCCCCTACTTCCCCAACCAAAGCACCTACTAGGTGATTCACCCAGCCCTGTCTGCGCTGTTCACGCCGTTGCAAGAGGCTACGACCCCTTAACCATTGAACGCCCTTGTCCGTGCAATATTTAACCTTTCACACAATTATGATTGGATGTAATGCTCCATATAATAAAAATATTCCACGCCACAAGGGTGTGCAAGGGTTAAGGGGGCGTAGCCCCTTACGACGTTGTGAAGAGCACCCATAGGGCACGATGAATCACCTAGTATATATATATATATATATATATATATAAAACAAGGGACCCAGCAAGGTCTGCTTTCTCTGGCTTACGTGGAGATTTAAAAGCTCTCCTGAAGAGGACCACACCAGTTATATACACACATCCCAGTGCAGGGAATCCAATGGATAATGTACTGGGAGAGGAGGATTTTGAAAATGTGAAATCAAATGTTGAAATCCCATAGATAGTGAGCCTGATCCTTTGTTGTATGCTATGCCACTGCTGCAGGGCAACCACACAATTTATTTGTGATTACGCTCACAGTGAGTATTCATTCGCAAGTGACTGACAGGAAGTGGCCATTTCGTGGGAGGTAATGAAGAGTTGTGGAAAAAACAACATCTCCAGCGTGTCATTGCTTGTAGATTATAAAATCTACAGTAATAAATTTGACAGTCAACATAGTCAAAAGGTTAAAGGTAGACAGTATATAATGCTGACCGGTACAAAGATGGACACAAAAATGTTGACTATTTTTTTTGGGGGGGGGGTTCTTTTTTTGTTTAACCATATGTGACCACCATTACTAGAAACATTTCACTCGCCATGCTTCGGGCTTACTACAGGTAATCATTTGTGACATGGATTGTAAATTTAGCAAAAGTAGAAAAAAAAACTGAAACCCCACCAAAAAAGGTTAACTATTGTCATGTTGACCATTTGAACCCATCAACCAGATGCCTGTTGACCTATTGAGTGTTGACCAATCATCCCGATACCATCTCAGCCTCGGCCATTCTGAGTGACCACAGACCCATTGCTTTCTGAGTAGGGGGAGAATTGGGCAGATGACCGCTCTGGGAAGCGAATGGTTTGATAAGAAACATACATAATATGGGACTTTAGTCTCTACTGATTCCCTGATTTAATAACTGATAAAATAACTCACAATACATGACCGTTATCTTGTCAGGAAATTGCGCCCAGCTACAGTCAGGTCCATAAATATTGGGACATCAAGACAATTCTTATATTTTGGCCTCTATACACCACCACAATGGATTTGAAATGAAACAAACAAGTTTGTTTAATTTCAAATCCATTGTGGTGGTGTATAGAGGCCAAAATATAAAAATTGTCTTGATGTGCTATAACTGCAGACTTTGTTTTAATTTGAGGGTATTTACATCCAAATCAGGAGAACGGTGTAGGAATTACAACCTGTACCTATACCTGTTACAGACCGCACTCTGCTCACCTGTGACTGGGAAGTTTACTGTAAGGGGAACCTCAAGATTCCACCACTCAATTTTGCACTCACCTACCTCAGGCTCCTGCTTCAATCATAAATCTCCTGCCCTGCTTTATGTCAAATCTTCCAGATTATTTAGATTATACCAGGGGTGACACTAAGGAGTTTGTTTGCAAAAATAGTGATTTGCTGTAGCTGCTGAGGAGTCACTGATGACAACTCTCATTATCCTCCCTTGTGGGAACCCCTGACAGGAGAGAGAGACAGCAGCACATGATCACACACAGCAGGGTCCTCTTATCTGTACTTGTGTGCACTCATCCATAGTGTGCTGCTGCTGTTAGGGTAAAAGTTGTTAGTAATCTTTCTATAGTTAAACCCATTTCTTTAATTAGAGTGTCTGGTGTCAGTAATGATTCTGTTAATGCTGTAATGGTATGGAAAACAGCACATCCAATAAATATAGGTAGTGCCTACAAGATGCAGACAATCCAAGGTTCACAGTAAAATAACATTTAATACACCAAAATCATAATTTAGGGATAAATTCACACATGGTTAACTTGCATTTGGAACTTAGCACAATATTCATGATAAATACAATATGCCGTGAGTGAGAAGAAAAGAAATACCACAGTGAATAGATATTTCAAACAAGAAACCCTGTATTGCAGACAACAATGTTAGTTTCAATATTTGCAAAACTTCCCAAAAGATATTGCTACTAGTCATATTCCCAAAATAGATATTGGCTCCATTGAATTCATACAGTTGTGATAAGTTATATTACTTATGATACACAAGCTGCATTCAGGCCCTCAGAGTGACTCTGCATGTGATTACTGAGTGTTTTCTTTCTAGTAAAACACTTGCTGCATTCAGAACATGTAAATGGTTTCTCTCCTGTGTGAATCCTCTGATGTAGAACAAGATGTGACTTCTGGTAAAAACACTTGCTACATTCAGAACAGGGAAATGGTTTCTCTCCTGTGTGACTCCTGATGTATAACAAGATGTGACTTCCGGGAAAAACACTTGCTGCATTCAGAACATGGAAATGGTTTCTCTCCTCTGTGATTCCTCTGATGTGTAATAAGAAGTGACTTAATGGAAAAACACTTGCTACATTCAGAACATTCAAATGGTGTCTCTCCTGTGTGAACTCTCTGATGATTAACAAGATGGGACTTCCGGGAAAAACATTTCCTACATTCAGAACATGTAAATGGTTTTTCTCCTGTGTGACTCCTCTGATGTAACATAAGAAGTGACTTCTGGGAAAAACACTTGCTGCACTCAGAACATTTAAATGCTTTTTCTCCTGTGTGACTGCTCTGATGTATAATAAGAATTGACTTCCGGGAAAAACATTTGCTGCATTCAGAACATGTAAATGGTTTTTCTCCTGTGTGACTCCTCTGATGTATAATAAGAAGTGACTTAATGGAAAAACACTTGTTGCACTCAGAACATGTAAATGGTTTCTCTCCTCTGTGACTCCTCTGGTGTGTAATAAGAACTGACTTCTGGTAAAAACCCTTCCTACATTCAGAACATTCAAATGGTTTCTCTCCTGTGTGACTCCTCTGATGTATAACAAGATGTGACTTCTGGGAAAAACATTTGCTACACTCAGAACATTCAAATAGTTTCTCTCCTCTGTGACTCATCTGATGTGTAATAGGAAATGACTTTTGGTAAAAACCCTTCCTACATTCAGAACATTCAAATGGTTTCTCTCCTGTGTGACTCCTCTGATGTATAACAAGATGTGACTTCCGGGAAAAACACTTGCTGCATTCAGAACATTTAAATGGTTTCTCTCCTGTGTGAACTCTCTGATGCATAACAAGATATGACTTCTGGGAAAAACACTTGCTACATTCAGAACATGTAAATGGTTTTTCTCCTGTGTGACTACTCTGATGTAACATAAGATGTGACTTCCGGAAAAAACACTTGCTGCACTCAGAACATTTAAATGGTTTTTCTCCTGTGTGACTCCTTTGATGTTTATTAAGATGTGATCTATGGGAAAAACACTTGCTACATTCAGAACACTCAAATGGTTTCTCTCCTGTGTGAACTCTCTGATGCATAACAAGATATGACTTCTGGGAAAAACACTTGCTACATTCAGAACATGTAAATGGTTATTCTCCTGTGTGACTACTCTGATGCATAACAAGATATGACTTCTGGGAAAAACACTTGCTGCATTCAGAACATGTAAATGGTTTCTCTCCTGTGTGAATCCTCTGATGTAGAACAAGATGTGACTTCTGGTAAAAACACTTGCTACATTCAGAACAGGGAAATGGTTTCTCTCCTGTGTGACTCATCTGATGTATAACAAGATGTGACTTCCGGGAAAAACACTTGCTGCATTCAGAACATGGAAATGGTTTCTCTCCTCTGTGATTCCTCTGATGTGTAATAAGAAGTGACTTAATGGAAAAACACTTGCTACATTCAGAACACTCAAATGGTTTCTCTCCTGTGTGAACTCTCTGATGCATAACAAGATATGACTTCTGGGAAAAACACTTGCTGCATTCAGAACATGTAAATGGTTTCTCTCCTGTGTGAATCCTCTGATGTAGAACAAGATGTGACTTCTGGTAAAAACACTTGCTACATTCAGAACAGGGAAATGGTTTCTCTCCTGTGTGACTCATCTGATGTATAACAAGATGTGACTTCCGGGAAAAACACTTGCTGCATTCAGAACATTTAAATGGTTTCTCTCCTATGTGAACTCTCTGATGCATAACAAGATATGACTTCTGGGAAAAACACTTGCTACATTCAGAACATGTAAATGGTTTTTCTCCTGTGTGACTACTCTGATGCATAACAAGATATGACTTCTGGGAAAAACACTTGCTGCATTCAGAACATGTAAATGGTTTCTCTCCTGTGTGACTCCTTTGATGTCTATTAAGATGTGATCTATTGGAAAAACACTTGTTGCACTCAGAACATGTAAATGGTTTCTCTCCTGTGTGACTCCTCTGATGTATAACAAGATGTGACTTCCTGGAAAAACACTTGCTGCATTCAGAACATGGAAATGGTTTCTCTCCTCTGTGATTCCTCTGATGTGTAATAAGAAGTGACTTAATGGAAAAACACTTGCTACATTCAGAACACTCAAATGGTTTCTCTCCTGTGTGAACTCTCTGATGCATAACAAGATATGACTTCTGGGAAAAACACTTGCTACATTCAGAACATGTAAATGTTTTTTCTCCTGTGTGACTACTCTGATGCATAACAAGATATGACTTCTGGGAAAAACACTTGCTGCATTCAGAACATGTAAATGGTTTCACTCCTGTGTGAATCCTCTGATGTAGAACAAGATGTGACTTCCGGGAAAAACACTTGCTACATTCAGAACATTTAAATGGTTTCTCTCCTGTGTGAACTCTCTGATGCATAACAAGATATGACTTCTGGGAAAAACACTTGCTACATTCAGAACATGTAAATGGTTTTTCTCCTGTGTGACTACTCTGATGTAACATAAGAAGTGACTTCCGGAAAAAACACTTGCTGCACTCAGAACATTTAAATGGTTTTTCTCCTGTGTGACTCCTTTGATGTCTATTAAGATGTGATCTATGGGAAAAACACTTGTTGCACTCAGAACATGTAAATGGTTTCTCCTTCTGTGTGACTCCTCTGATGTATAACAAGATGTGATTTAAATGAAAAGCTTTTGTCACACTCAGAACACAGATGTGGTCTCTCTCCTGTGAGACTCATCATGTATTAGATATATACTTCTATCCAGAAAATGAAAATAGTTTTTTTGAACCCTCCAGAGGCTTAAGAAGAAATTATATATTTAGTTGGCTCGATCAGGAAACAAGGAGCCTTTCCACGTAGTCTCTTTCCGCAGCCTTTTCTTCTATTCTTAGTGGGACTCCAGCTCCTTAAGTTACCTCTAAAAAATAAATAAAACAAATTGTTATTTAATAGCCTGAAGATCACCCTTGTAAATCAGTTGTAGTGTTATATTGTATAAGGAACATGATGTATCGTTATGTATGTTGCCTAATTGCTGGGCTCCCATTTCCAGTCAGATGTGCAGTACAGAGACCACTTTCCTCCTGCCACAGATACAATATATATTATTTATTTTTTATTATTATTATCAGTTTCTTATATAGTGCAGTAAATGCCGTTGCGCTTTACAATTAGAAATAAGAATGATATAACAAAACTAAGTAATAAACAGTCATAGAGGTAGGAAGGCCCTGCTCGCAAGCTTACAATCTATAGGTATATAGGCATGGATACACAAGGATGGGTGCTGTCTATTGCATAGTTGTCCACAAGATTGCAAATATTCTTGGTGAGCTGTATGATATGGTCATACAGCACTGTTGAACCAGGGTCGGGAGGAAGGGCAAGTGAAGACATGTGAAGACATGTGTGGACTGTGCAGAGTGGATGCAATTTGACAGGAAAGTTTATGAAAGATGAGGGCGGTTCTGGAATTTGATACTGAAGAGGTAAGTTTTCAGTGAACGCTTGAAGGTTTGGATCCTAGGGGAGAGTCTTACTGCGCATGGTAGGGCATTCCACAGAGTGGGTGCAACCCAAAAAAAGTCCTGCAATCGTGAGTGGGAGCGAGTAATGAATGTGGATGAGTGATGCAGATTTTGTGAAGAGCGAAGAGGTTGGGTTGGGAGATATTGTGAGATGAGAAGAGATGTAGTTTGGTTAATGGCTTTGTATGTGAGCAAAAGTATTCTATATTGAATACGGCAGAATACAGGTAACCAATGGAGGGACTGACAGACTAGATCTGCAGATGATGAACATCTAGCAAGGAAGATTAGCCTCGCAGTTGCATTTAAAATGGATTGTAGTGGTGAGAGTCTCATTTTGGGAAGACCAGTTAGGAGACTATTGCAATAATCAATGCAGGAGACAATGAGAGCATGGATTAGAGAGTTTTAGCGGTGTCTTGTGTAAGGTATGGTCGTATCTTGGATATGTTTTTTTTAGATGCATGTAACATGATTTTGAGAAAGATTGAATGTGGGAAATAATAGACAGATCAGAGTCAAGAATGACACCAAGGCAGTCAGCTTGTGGGGTAGGGTTGATTGTTGAGTTTTCAACAGTGATAGAGATATCAGGTTGGTACCTATTATTGGCCGGTGGAAATATAATTAACTCTGTTTTTGAAATATTAAGTTTGAGGTGGTGAGATGTCATCCAAGATAAAATGGCAGAAATACATTCAGTGACACGGCCCAATACAGATAGAGACAAATCAGGGGAGGATAGGTAGATGTGAGTATCATCTGTGTACAAATGATACTGAAATCCAAAAGAGCTGATTATTTTACCAAGAGATGAGGTATAGAGAGAGAAAAGCAGATTACCTAAGACTGAGCATTGTGGTACTCCAACTGAAAGAGCCAGTGAAGGGGAGGTAGATTCAGAGAAGCTAACACTGAAGGAGCGATTAGATAGGTAGGATAGGAACCAAGAAAGGGCTGTGTCTTTAAGACCTAGGGATTGTAGTGTCTGTATGAGAAGAGAGTGGTCAACAGTGTCAAAGGCAGCAGATAGATCTAGAAGAATAAGAAGTGAGTAATGGCCTTTAGACTTTGTAGTGACCAAATCATTAACCACTTTAGTCAGTGCTGTGGAGTCAGTGGAGTGTTGGGAATAGAAGCCTGACTGAAGTGGGTCCAATAAGTTGTGTGAGTTAAGAAAGTGTGTGATTCGAGTGTAGGCAAGTCTCTCAAGTAGCTTAGAGAGACAAGGGAGCTGAGACATAAGGCGGTAGTTTGAGAGTGAGTTAGGGTCAGAATTTTGTTTTTTTTAAATGGGAGTAATCACTGTATGCTTGAACAGCGAAGTAAAAATATATAAAAATAAAATAAAATTATAATAAAAATGGTGTCATCAAATTGCAATGAAATGACAGTTAGGCAGTATCCAGTTAGCTGCAGTATACCAATAACTTATCACAAATGCAATAATTTGGTATGCTATTAGCGTCGATAAGTTACTATTGATAAATCTCCATAGGGTTTATCGTGGATTTCTCTTCACCATCTTTGAGCTGGTGGTAAGCAGTGCAAAATCCATATTAAAAATGTTGGGATTTGCTTCTGAACCCCTGGGACACACCCCTGAATGACTAATGAGGGACTTAGAAGAAGTTAATTATTTTTATTAGCCAATCATGACATGTCATTTTTGGGGTAAAAAAATGCTAAGTTATGGAAACTGGGGTACAAGGTATGGGGCAGGTATATTGGGGTGCTTAATGAGTAGGACAAGTGTTTTTAGGCTTGCAGGTGGGAGTAATCTGTCTGTTTACACTTTTTTGTTAAAGTACCATAAAATGACCCAAATATATACTTATACCCATTTTTATGTACCCCAAATTTAATGAGAGCGCTTATTTTTCTGGAAAAAATTTGCTTTATATAATTTTCCACATTTTTTTTTTAAATACTTTATTGAGATGATCACAGCACAGTACATTGACCATACAGTGCCAGGATCACAAAATCAAATAACATTGTAATTAATTAAATGCCTCAAAATACACATTTGAATGAGTGATCCATTTTTGGAAAATTGAACAGTGAGGAAATTGTCCTCAAATATAACGGTATAGTAAAACCAGTAGGATAAACAAAGAAAAGGAAAGAAAAGATGAGAAAGAGGGAAATAGCAAGGGGAGGATTGGGATGGAAGCCAGGCCGGGAAATTAATGGAAGCAACCCTCATGGCCCGCACGAGAAAAACATACACATTGGCGAAAACAGAAAACAATAAAATAAGTTGGCCCCCAAAGGGAAAAAATAGGAATTTAATACCTACTGGTAATTCCTTTTCTCGCAGTCCGTAGTGGATACTGGAAACTGTAATTTAGTACTGTGGGGTATAGATCGGGTCCACTGGAGCCTGGCACTTTAAAAAACCTTTAGGTTGTGTGTGCTGGCTCCATCCCTCTATGCCCCTCCTACCAGACTCAGTCTAGGAAATCTGTGCCCAAGGAGACATACCACGAGAGAAGAAACAGACAACAGCAGTGAGGCAACAAGTCGACACACAACCAGATTCAACAAAGGAGCGCTAACCCGGGACAGAGGATAGCCAAATCCATAACAACAAGGATAGCAAAGCAAACCCAACATGTCAAAGGGACCGCAACAGTGGTCCAACAAAAACACATATTCAGTAAGCAGAAATCGAAGCACAGAGGTGGGCGCCCAGTATCCACTACAGACTATGAGAAAAGGAATTACCGGTAGGTATTAAATTCCTATTTTCTCTAACATCCTAGTGTATACTGGGAACTGTACTTTAGTACCGTGGGGAAGTCCCAAAGCTCCCAAAATGGGTGGGAGAGTGCTGAGAGCCCTGCAAAACCGCCTGACTAAACTGAAGTTCATCCTTGGCCAAGGTATCGAATTTAACAAACGTGTTCGAGCCAGACCAAGTAGCAGCTTGGCACAACTGTATGGCCAAGACCCAGTCACCCAGAAAAAACCGACCGACCTCGTTGAGTGGGCCTGAATCAACGTTGGCAAAGGCAGAGCCACCAAAGTATAGGCCTGTTAAATAGTCAACCTGAGCCAGCGAGCAATAGATTGCCTTGAAGCCAGGCAACCAATCTTGGTGGCATCATAAAGAACAAACAGCAAGTCAGATTTCCTATGACGAGCAATCCTTTTGACATAAATCTACAGAGCCCTCACCTTATCCAAGGACTCTGGGCCAACAGAAGAGTCAGCCAACACCGGGACCACAATTGGCTGATTAACGTGAAAAGCTGACACCACTTTAGGCAGAAACTGAGGCCGGGTCCCGAGTTCAGTCCGGTCTTCATGAAAAATCAAATATGGACTGTATATTGTAGAGTCAATTCACAAGCTGTATTCGCAGCAGGTGATAGTCAAGGTTCCCCTCCTTCAACAAGGAAGGGGTTACTATTCCACAATGTTTGTGGTACCGAAACCGGTGAGACCCATTTTAAATTTGAAATCCTTGAACACGTATATAAAAAGATTCAAGTTCAAGATGGAATCGCTCAGGGCGGTTATTTCAAGCCTGGAGGAAGGGGATTACATGGTATCACTGGACATCAAGGATGCTTACCTCCATGTCCCCATTTACCCTCCTCACCAGGTGTACCTCAGATTTGTGGTACAGGACTGTCATTACCAATTCCAGACGTTGCCGTTTGGTCTGTCCACGGCACCGAGGGTATTTACCAAAGTAATGGCCGAAATGATGATGCTAGTTCGAAAGAAAGGAGTCATAATTATCCCGAACTTGGACGATCTCCTGATAAAGGCGAGGTCCAAAGAGCAGTTGCTAGTCAGCATAGCACTATCTCAGGAAGTGCTGCATCAGCACGGCTGGATTCTGAATATCCCAAAGTCACAGCTGATTCCTGCGACGCGTCTGCTGTTCTTGGGCATGATTCTGGACACAGAACAGAAGAAAATCTTTCTCCCGGAGGAGAAGGCCCAGGAATTATCTCTGGCCAGGGACCTCCGGAAACCAAAGCAGGTGTCGGTGCATCACTGCACGCGAGTCCTGGGAAAGATGGTAGCTTCTTACGAAGCAATTCCCTTCAGCAGGTTCCATGCAAGGATCTTCCAGTGGGATCTGTTGGACAAGTGGTCCGGATCGCATCTCCAGATGCATCGGTTGATCACCCTGTCCCCGAGGGCCAGGGTATCTCTGCTGTGGTGGCTGCAGAGTGCTCATCTGCTCGAAGGCCGCAGATTCGGCATAAAGGACTGGGTCCTGGTGACCACGGATGCAAGCCTCCGAGGTTGGGGGGCAGTCACCCAGGGAAGAAACTTCCAGGGACAGTAGTCGAGTTAGGAAACTTCCCTACACATAAATATTCTGGAACTAAGGGCCATTTACAACACCCTAAGTCAAGCAGAATCCCTGCTTCACAACCAACCGGTTCTGATCCAGTCAGACAACATCACAGCGGTCGCCCATGTAAACCGCCAGGGCGGCACAAGAAGCAGGGTGGCAATGGCAGAAGCCACAAGGATTCTTCGATGGGCGGAGAATCGAGTGATGGCACTGTCAGCAGTGTTCATTCCGGGAGTGGACAACTGGGAAGCAGACTTCCTCAGCAGGCACGACCTCCACCCGGGAGAGTGGGGACTTCATCCAGAAGTTTTCCAGCTGATTGTAAACCGTTGGGAACGGCCACAGGTGGACATGATGGCGTCCCGCCTCAACAAAAAGCTAAAAAGATATTGTGCCAGGTCAAGGGACCCTCAGGCAATAGCTGTGGACGCTCTAGTGACACCATGGGTGTACCAGTCGGTTTATGTGTTCCCTCCTCTTCCGCTCATACCCAAGGTACTGAGAATAATAAGAAGGAGAAGGTAAGAACTATACTCATTGTTCCGGATTGGCCAAGAAGAGCTTGGTACCCAGAACTTCAAGAAATGATCTCAGAGGACCCATGGCCTCTGCCGCTCAGACAGGACCTGCTGCAGCAGGGGCCCTGTCTGTTCCAAGACTTACCGCAGCTGCGTTTGACGGCATGGCGGTTGAACACCGGATCCTAAAGGAAAAGGGCATTCCGGAGGAAGTCATTCCTACGCTGATTAAAGCTAGGAAGGATGTGACCGCAAAACATGATCACCGTATATGGCAAAAATATGTTGCTTGGTGTGAGGCCAGGAAGGCCCCAACAAAGGAGTTTCAACTGGGTCGATTTCTGCACTTCCTACAGTCAGGAGTGACTATGGGCCTAAAATTGGGTTCCATTAAGGTCCAGATTTCGGCTCTGTCGATTTTCTTCCAAAAAGAACTGGCTTCACTGCCTGAAGTTCAGACATTTGTTAAGGGTGTGCTGCACATTCAGCCCCTTTTGTGCCTCCAGTGGCACCTTGGGATCTCAACGTGGTGTTGGATTTCCTAAAATCGCTTTGGTTTGAGCCACTTAAGACCGTGGAGCTAAAATATCTCATGTGGAAAGTGGTCATGCTATTGGCTTCGGCCAGGCGCGTGTCAGAATTGGCGGCTTTGTCATGTAAAAGCCCCTATCTGATTTTCCATATGGATAGGGCGGAATTGAGGACTCGTCCCCAATTTCTTCCTAAGGTGGTGTCAGCGTTTTATGTAAACCAACCTATTGTGGTGCCTGCGGCTACTTGGGACTTGGAGGATTCCAAGTTGCGGGACGTAGTCAAGGCATTGAAAATTTATGTTTCCAGGACGACTGGAGTCAGGAAAACTGACTCGCTATTTATCCTGTATGCACTCAACAAGCTGGGTACTCCTGCTTCAAAGCAGACTATTGCTCGATGGATCTGTAGCACGATTCAACTTGCACATTCTGCGGCTGGATTGCCGCATCCTAAATCTGTAAAAGCCCATTCCACGAGGAAGGTGGGCTCTTCTTGGGCGCCTGCCCGAGGGGTCTCGGCTTTACGACTTTGCCGGGCTGCTACTTGGTCGGGTTCAAACACATTTGCAAAATTCTACAAGTTTGATACCCTGGCTGAGGAGGACCTTGAGTTTGCTCATTCGGTGCTGCAGAGTCATCCGCACTCTCCCGCCCGTTTGGGAGCTTTGGTATAATCCCCATAATCCTTACGGAGTCCCAGCATCCACTAGGACGTCAGAGAAAATAAGAATTTACTCACCGGTAATTATATTTCTCGTAGTCCGTAGTGGATGCTGGGAGCCCGTCCCAAGTGTGGACTCTCTGCAATACATGTATATAGTTATTGCTTAACTAAAAGGTTATTGTTTGAGCCATCTGTTAATGGGGCTCATTCTTGTGTTCATACTGTTAACTGGGTATAGTTATCACAAGTTGTACGGTGTGATTGGTGTGGCTGGTATGAGTCTTACCCTGGATTCCAAATCCTTTCCTTGTAATGCCAGCTCTTCCGGGCACAGTTTCCCTAACTGAGGTCTGGAGGAGGGGCATAGAGGGAGGAGCCAGTGCACACCAGATAGAACCTAATCTTTCTCTAGAGTGCCCAGTCTCCTGCGGAGCCCGTCTATCCCCATGGTCCTTACGGAGTACCCAGCATCCACTACGGACTACGAGAAATAGAATTACGGGTGAGTAAATTCTTGGCCCTCATTCCGAGTTGATCGCTTGCAAGGCGATTTTAGCAGAGTTGCTCACGCTAAGCCGCCGCCTACTGGGAGTGTATCTTAGCATCTTAAAATTGCGACCGATGTATTCGCAATATTGCGATTACAAACTACTTAGCAGTTTCTGAGTAGCTTCAAACTTACTCGGCATCTGCGATCAGTTCAGTGCTTGTCGTTCCTGGTTTGACGTCACAAACACACCCAGCGTTCGCTCAGACACTCCCCCGTTTCTCCGGCCACTCCTGCGTTTTTTCCATAAACGGTAGCGTTTTCAACCACACGCCCATAAAACGCTGTATTTCCGCCCAGTAACACCCATTTCCTGTCAATCACACTACAATCGCCGGAGCGAAGAAAAAGCCGTGAGTAAAAATCCTATCTTCATAGCAAAATTACTTGGCGCAGTCGCAGTGCGAACATTGCGCATGCGTACTAAGCAGAAAAACGCTGCGATGCGAAGAAATTTACCGAGCGAACAACTCGGAATGAGGGCCCTTATTTTTTCTAAAAGAGACTCAGACATGCACACAGATATACAGTCAAAATTAGAAAAAAAAACTTGATGTGCTACTTTTTACACAAATATACAAGTGTGACTTTTCACATTATGAGAGTCTTATCTTTATGAGACTGAGTTTACTGTACTTCTTCCTGGGCCTCCCTATTGCTTTATTAGGCATCCTCCCCCAACCCCACCCATGTGAGACTTGTGATTTCATGGATTGGGTGTATTGCTTAGTAAATTAGAGTATGACCCATTCATTTATATACAGTAGTGTTCTGGCTGTATTGTGTTTGTCATTTACTAAGAAGTGCACCCAGTCCGTAAAATCACAAGTCTTATGGAGGCGAGATTGGGGTGGGGGAGGCTGCCTATTAATGCAATGGGGAGGCACGGGAAGAAGTACAGTAAACTATTTTTTTTTCTAATTTTGACTGTATATCTGTGTGCATGTCTGCATCTGTACATAAAGTATCACAGAACTTGATTTGGGATAACTAGAAAAAAAAACTGAATGCTAATGTTTACACAGATATAATGCTACTTTTTATTAGTGATGTGCACCGGAAATTTGTTGTTTTGGTTTTGGGTTCGGTTCCGCGGCCGTGTTTTGGGTTCGAACGCATTTTGGCAAAACCTCACCGAAATTTTTTTGTCGGATTCGGGTGTGTTTTGGATTCGGGTGTTTTTTTCAAAAAACCCTAGAAAACAGCTTAAGTCATAGAATTTGGGGGTCATTTTGATCCCATTGTACCTCAATAACCATAATTTCCACTCATTTTCAGTCTATTCTGAACACCTCACAATATTATTTTTAGTCCTAAAATTTGCACCGAGGTAGCTGTGTGACTAAGATAAGCGACCCAAGTGGCCGACACAAATACCTGGCCCATCTAGGAGTGGCACTGCAGTGTCACGCAGGATGGCCCTTCAAAAAAATACTCCCCAAACAGCACGTCGCAAAGAAAAATGAAAGAAAAAATAGGATTTTGGTACTTACCAGGTAAATCCTTTTCTTTGAATCCATAGGGGGCACTGGAGTACTCTTGGGATATGGACGGCTTCCACAGGAAGTAGGCACTGAATAAATTAATTTTGGAACTATATCTCCCCTCCATATCCCTGAGTACCTCAGTGTTTTTTACTGAGCCGAACAGGAGCGATAGAGAGGTTGACAATGGAGCATTACATATAACATAACGGACAACAATAAAGTTGACCCAACATTACTGACAACTAAACAGTTGACACCATAACTTGTTAATCTGAACCAGGTCGGTGAAAGTGTGTTACCATAAAATCTATTGAACCTACCACAAACCAGGTAAACTGCTCTGGGTGGGCGTCCAGTGCCCCCTATGGATTCAAAGAAAAGGATTTACCTGGTAAGTACCAAAATCCTATTTTCTTTTTCATCCACTAGGGGTCACTGGAGTACTCTTGGGACGTACCAAAGTTTCCCCCGCGGGCGGGAGAGCTGTTTGGCACCTGTATCACTAGGCGGCCAAAGCTAGATGCTGATGCCGCAAACGTATCAAACTTGTAGAGGCGCACAAACGTGTGCACCGAAGACCATGTAGCCGCCCGGCAAAGCTGTGTCGTAGAAGCTCCACGACTCGCTGAACATGATGTTCCCACAGCACGTGTGGAATGAGCTGTTATCGATGTAGGCGGCTGTAACCTAGCACGAAGGTAAGCCTGATGTATGGTCACTTTAATCCAACTGGATATGGTCTGCCTAGAAACTGGCCAACCCATCTTGGCAGCATCATAGAGAGCAAACAACGTATCCGTCTTACGAACGGTCGACGTTCGGGATACATAAATGCGTAAAGCGCGTACCACATCCAACCTACCAGAGTCTCCTATTAACATAGGAACTACTATTGGTTGATTGATGTGAAAAGATGACACTACCTTTGGTAGAAAAGCAGAATTCGCTCGGAATTCCGCTCTGTCATCATGAAACACTAAATACGGTGGTTTCCACGACAAAGCACCCAATCTGAAACACGCCTTGCTGACGCTAAGGCTAAAAGAAACATTATTTTCCTAAGTGAGAAATTTAATATCCACTTGTTGTAAGGGTTCATAATAAAAAGACTAATAAATCTAAAAACCAGATTCAAGTCTTATGGCGCAGTAGGTAGAGTGAATGGAGGCTGAATTCTGAGGACACCCTGCATAAAAGGTGTGAACCGACGGCAATAGGGCCAATCTACTATGAAAATAAATGGACAACTCAGATATCCGCACTTTTAGTGTGGATAAATTCAGACCTCTATCTAACCTAGGCACGCCAAATTCTGTAATAATGAGCTGCCGTAACCGGCTTCCTAGCTCGTAACATGGTTGGAATAACCGATTCTGGAATGTCCTTTCTTCTTAAGAGGGCTGTCTCAACAGCCACCCCGTCAAACGCGGCCGCGCTAAAATCGGGTAAAAGGAATGGACCCTGCTGTAACAGGTCAGAACGTAGTGGGAGCGGCCAAAGACCGACTGCGAGTAGACCGCGGAGATCCGAGAACCAAGCTCTCCGAGGCCAAAGAGGCATCACTAGTATAACTGTGACGGACTCCCTTTGATCCGTTTTAGCCACAGAGGGAGCAGCGGAAACGGTGGAAATAGATACATACACGAGACTGTATGGCCACGTGATTGTGAGAGCATCCACCGCCACTGCCTTTGGATCTCTCATTCTGGACACGACCTGGGGCGTTTGATGATTGTGGCGAGATGCCATCAGGTCCACCTGCGGGTAACTCCACTTCTGGACCAGCATGTGAAATACTTCTGGATTTAATGCCCATTCTCCTGGATGAAAATTCAGACGGCTGAGATAATCCGCCTCCCAGTTGTCCACTCCCGGAATGACTACAGCCGACAATATCATTTGGTGATACTCGGCCCAATAGAGGATTCAAGCTACAGATGTGACAACTTACATCTTTGCTTTTTTTTTTTTTTTACAAATTTGGCACAACATGCAAAACACAGCTAAACTGTTTTTCATGAGAAGCGAGTGGATGAATTTTAAAATTTTTGTTTGCCATAAAAGAATATGTATAAAGTAACATATTAAGGAAGCAAATTTAAGAAAAAAACACAAGACATGACTAAATCTCTGAGTATATAGCATGCAAAACTGTGTCATACATGACGGGATATAGCAAAGATGTATGTGGACACATCTGTACTTCCTGCATTGCCATACGGCTTTCGTTCCTCCTTGTTTGTTGATGTATGCGACTGCTGTCGCATTGTCTGACTGCACCTGAACAGCCTGAGCCTGCAGCCTGTGCACTGCTTGTCGTAGCGCATTGTAAATTGCCCGGAGTTCCAGGACATTTATAGACAGCAATCTTTCGTGATCTGCCCAGAGACCCTGGAGCTGATAATTTTGAACTACAGCTCCCCAACCTCTGAGACTTGCGTCCGCCGTGAGAATTATCCAATTCCAGGCACCGAACCGTTTCCCTGCGGTTAGATTCTGTACTTTGAGCCACCAGAGTAAAGACTCTCTGGCCCTTGGAGACAACCTCACTTCTGCAGTAAATCTGCAGATGCGAGCCCACCACTGTGCGAACACATCCAATTGAAAAGGACGTGAGTGAAGTCCTCCGAACTGAAGCGCTTCGAAAGCCGCCACCATTGTGTCTAATAGGCGAATGCACAAGTGAACCGAGACTGTGCGTGGCTTGAGCACTAATTGTACCAGATGACGAATTACCTGTACTTTCTGTTCGGGTATGTAAATTCTTTGATTTACCGTATTGAGAATCATACCTAGGAATTGAAGTCGTTGAGACGGAATCATTCAGGAATTCGCGTAGACAATGGTAGGAAATCAGATTTTCCTCCCCACTTGGTCTGCGATCTATCTCGTTTGGAATCCGTCTCCGCCTGTTAGGAACGTAGCCAAAGTGGACGTTATGCGCTACTAGCGAAGCTGAAAACGCAAGAACCAACTGTCAACGTCCAAAGAAGATGTAGGCAGCAAGAAGTGTAAGGTGGTCTTTATTTAGGGCAAACCTGAACTGGAATGCCCTGCCACTACAGCCTTGTTACCTCAAACCCTTACCAAAGCAGGGCGAAGCAACAGCCCTACTGCTGTGTAGGGTATACTCCGATATGTAGTAAAACACCCAATAATTGCAATGGTCTCTGATTGGGAATTGTTCAGCCTTCGCTGAGAACCTGACGTACTGGCCTGGTGCTATGAGGGCTGGCGGCAAATCAACCGCAACAATGTAACTGAAACTGTCTGTGCAGTCTTTACGCAGAGTACTAACCACTATACGATCACGGCAACTTAAACGAGCCAGGTAGGAGACGACCTACAATCCTGTTATCCATAGTCAGATGCGTTATACATTGCGCCACTGGCCCAGATTCGTATTTGTCCGACACACTGTGTGACCGACTTTGCAGCGAAGCTGCTTGTTTGATTATGCATTAGACTTAGTGATCATGTACTCCAACCAGTAAGTACACCACGGAAGTAACGTGTGTATAAACCTGCATTACCGTGCATGTGGATACCAGCAATAGTGAATCTTCCTGTAGAGTCATGCTGTACAAAACAATTAATAAATTACACTCCTAACAACACCCCGCTCCTCCAGAGTCTAAGTGTTGTAGGGCAGCAACTTCCGAGAAAGAACCAGGAAGTAACATTAAAAGCAAAAATGGTCCTACCATGGTTTTTTTTTTTTTTTTTTTTAAACACCTGTTAAACCAGGATCTGAACCAGTGTCCATGCAAACACAATGTTCACTGTGGCCGGAAACCTAACCACTTGGCTACAGAGCCACCTGTAAAACAATAAGCAAAGCTGCTGCAGGTGTGGCCATGTTTGCAGTGCTCAACAGATACTGTTAATAAGCACTGAGTGCTGACCAATAATTCTTGCTTACTGCAAAATAGACTTTTAATGTTAGCATACTATATATATTTATATATATATATATATATATATATATACATATACACACACACACACATACATACAACAATGTATATTCACACAAATTCAGACTTTAATAAATAAATATATATATATATATATACACACACATACACCTTATATATATATATACATATACACATATCCTGATACACAGGTATAACACATTTTTACAAGTCTGAAACTAAATGTGACCTCACACAGGCTTAAAACCTGAGATGACTGCTGCTTGACCACAGCTTAGTTAATGGGCCCTTCTAGTGGCCGGCGCCGGGAGCGCGCTCTGGAGAGCTATCCTGACTATAAAACCTATGGTAGGTTTATATTGATAGTGTAAGCCCAAACTGAGCTATTTTTAACTGTTTAAACTAGCATGTATCACTGGTAGTACACTGGTGATGCATGTAATACATGTATGTAGGTGATCACTGGTGATACATGATACTAGCATGTATCACTGGTAGTTGGATCGCCAGATTTCCCCAGATAGCAAAACAGTATGCAACCCTGCTTAGCTTCCAAGCTCAGATGAGTTTGGGCGAATCCAGTGTGGTGTGGCTGTAGATTAAAAAATACCTACAGCACCTTGTACTCCCAGGTGGCTAATCAGGCCCAACCCTGCTTAGCTTCCAAGCTCAGATGAGTTTGGGCGTATCCAGTGTGGTGTGGCTGTAGCTTAAAAATACCTACAGCACCTTGTACTCCCAGGTGGCTAATCAGGCCCAACACTGCTTAGCTTCCAAAATCAGATGAGATTGGGCGTATCCAGTGTGGTGTGGCCAAGTGAATTAAGCCAAAGCTGCTGCAGGTGAGACCTGAACTCATACTGCTCCACAGATACTGTTTTATAAGCACCATGTGCTGACCAAATGTTATAACATATCTTACTTTACAACACTGAACAAAGCCAGTATTTGGCTGCCACAACCATGATTCAGATTTGTAGTCTTTAGGATAATATCATTATAAACAGTTATGATATAAATAATTATGTATATCCATGTTTTAGACATGGCAGGGAAACTGCTTATTAGTAATTGCTGGTGTCTTACTCATGCAGACAGACAATACAAAAAACAAAACAAAGACAGACAACTTGCACGACTCAGTAAATAGCACTAAGTTGTCTCTATAAATATATATCTGGCCAAGTGCAGTGCACGCCAGCAATATGCCTGATCCCAAATTCCCCTTAACACCCCTGCGCCTTCAATGGAGGAGAGATCTAACACAGGAAATTCTGGAAATACAACAGGAAACATGGTTAATCTTGTTTTAACAAAGACTTCATAGCCTATTGTAATACATATGCAGCGCTGCTGTATTCCTTTATCAATAAGAGTTGAATCATGAGATTTTATCCAGTGACCCTGACATTTTTGTGTGCAGGGAACATCACTGTGGCAGCAAAGTTACTCACTATAAGAAACCTGCCTTTTGACTCTCATTTGTGTGCCCCCCCATGCTCCGTATACCGTTCTCTATACACGGAGCCGGGCTATGGTGGAGAGGGAGCCCAAAGCGGCATCGAGGGCCTGGGCCACACACACACACACACACACACACACACACAGTATCCCACACAGTGGGGCGGCAGCTTGAGCTGACCGCCCCGTTCAACATACCTGGACCCTGTGATGAGGGCTATGACGGGGCTTCTCTGTAAGTTCCGTCCAGCCTTTACTGCAGGTTTTAGTCCTGCACGTGGTAGTGAGGGAGCTCTTTTTAGAGAGGTCCGACACCCACAGCTGCTAAAGCAGCCTTTACTATCCCTAACCCACGCCTATTGGAAAGGGGGATGGGATGTGGTAAATCGTTGAAAAAGGAAAAACTTAGAAAACAATCCAATGAAATGTGGACCTCTGTGGCAGCAAAGCCACAAGCCTACTAACTGCGTCGAGCACAGAAAAAACACTGAGGGTACTCAGGGATATGGAGGGGAGATATAGTTCCAAAATTAATTTATTCAGTGCCTACTTCCTGTGGAAGCCGTCCATATCCCAAGAGTACTCCAGTGACCCCTAGTGGATGAAAAAGAAAAAGAGGTGCAAGATGGAATTGTCCTTGGGCCCTCCCACCCACCCTTATGTTGTATAAACAGGACATGCACACTTTAACCAACCCATCATTTCAGCGACAGGGTCTGCCACACGACTGTGACTGAAATGACTGGTTGGTTTGGGCCCCCACCAAAGAAGAAGCAATCAATCTCTCCTTGCACAAACTGGCTCTACAGAGGCAAGATGTCCACCTCATCATCATCGTCCGATTCATCACCCCTTTCACTGTGTACATCCCCCTCCTCACAGATTATTAATTCGTCCCCACTGGAATCCACCATCTCAGGTCCCCGTGTACTTTCTGGAGGCAATTGCTGCTGGTGAATGTCTCCACGGAGGAACTGATTATAATTCATTTTAATGAACATCATCTTCTCCACATTTTCTGGAAGTAACCTCATACGCCGATTGCTGACAAGGTGAGCGGCGGCACTAAACACTCTTTCGGAGTACACACTAGAGGGAGGGCAACTTAGGTAGAATAAAGCCAGTTTCTGCAAGGGCCTCCAAATTGCCTCTTTTTCCTGCCAGTATACGTACGGACTGTCTGACGTGCCTACTTGGATGCGGTCACTCATACAATCCTCCACCATTCTTTCAATGGTGAGAGAATCATATGCAGTGACAGTAGACGACATGTCAGTAATCGTTGGCAGGTCCTTCAGTCCGGACCAGATGTCAGCACTCGCTCCAGACTGCCCTGCATCACCGCTAGCGGGTGGGCTCGGAATTCGTAGCCTTTTCCTCGCACCCCCAGTTGCGGGAGAATGTGAAGGAGGAGCTGTTGACGGGTCACGTTCCACTTGACTTGACAATTTTCTCACTAGCAGGTTTTTGAACCTATGCAGACTTGTGTCTGCCGGAAAGAGAGATACAAGGTAGGTTTTAAATCTAGGATCGAGCACAGTGGCCAAAATGTAGTGCTCTGATTTCAACAGATTGACCACCCGTGAATACTGGTTAAGCGAATGAAGGGCTCCATCCACAAGTCCCACATGCCTAGCGGAATCGCTCTGTTTTAGCTCCTCCTTCAAAGTCTCCAGCTTCTCATGCAAAAGCCTGATGAGGGGAATGACCTGACTCAGGCTTGCAGTGTCTGAACTGACTTCACGTGTGGCATGTTCAAAAGGTTGCAGAACCTTGCACAACGTTGAAATCATTCTCCACTGCGCATTAGACAGGTGCATTCCACCTCCTTTGCCTATATCGTGGGCAGATGTATAGGCTTGAATGGCCTTTTGCTGCTCCTCCATCCTCTGAAGCATATAGAGGGTTAAATTCCACCTCGTTACCACCTCTTGCTTCAGATGATGGCAGGGCAGGTTCAGGCATTTTTGGTGGTGCTCCAGTCTTCTGTACGCGGTGCCTGTACGCCGAAAGTGGCCCGCAATTCTTCTGGCCACCGAGAGCATCTCTTGCACGCCCCTGTTTTTTAAATAATTCTGCACCACCAAATTCAAGGCATGTTCAAAACATGGGACGTGCTGGAATTTGCCCAGATGTAATGCACGCACAATATTGCTGGCGTTGTCCGATGCCACAAATCCCCAGGAGAGTCCAATTGGGGTAAGCCATTCTGCGATGATCTTCCTCAGTTGCCGTAAGAGGTTTTCAGCTGTGTGCGTATTCTGGAAAGCGGTGATACAAAGCGTAGCCTGCCTAGGAATGAGTTGGCGTTTGCGAGATGCTGCTACTGGTGCCGCCGCTGCTGTTCTTGCAGCGGGAGGCAATACATCTAGCCAGTGGGCTGTCACAGTCATGTAGTTCTGAGTCTGCCCTGCTCCACTTGTCCACATGTCCGTGGTTAAGTGGACATTGGGTACAACTGCATTTTTTAGGACACTGGTGACTCTTTTTCTGAGGTCTGTGTACATTCTCGGTATCGCCTGCCTATAGAAATGGAACCTAGATGGTATTTGGTACCGGGGACACAGTACCTCAATCAAGTCTATAGTTGGCTCTGAAGTAACGATGGATACCGGAACCACGTTTCTCACCGCCCAGGCTGCCAAGGCCTCAGTTATCCGCTTTGCAGCAGGATGACTGCTGTGATATTTCATCTTCCTCGCAAAGGACTGTTGGACAGTCAATTGCTTACTGGAAGTAGTACAAGTGGTCTTCCGACTTTCCCTCTGGGATGACGATCGACTCCCAGCAGCAACAACAGCAGCGCCAGCAGCAGTAGGCGTTACACTCAAGGATGCATCGGAGGAATCCCAGGCAGGAGAGGACTCGTCAGACTTGCCAGTGACGTGGCCTGCAGGACTATTGGCTTTCCTGGGTAAGGAGGAAATTGACACTGAGGGAGTTGGTGGTGTGGTTTGCAGGAGCTTGGTTACAGATTTAGTGGTCAGTGGACTGCTTCTGCTGTCACCCAAAGATTTTTAACTCGTCACTGACTTATGATGAATGCGCTGCAGGTGACGTATAAGGGAGGATGTTCCGAGGTGGTTAACGTCCTTACCCCTACTTATTACAGCTTGACAAAGGCAACACACGGCTTGACACCTGTTGTCCGCATTTGTTATGAAATAATTCCACACCAAAGAGCTGATTTTTTTTGTATTTTGACCAGTCATGTCAATGGCCATATTCCTCCCACGGACAACAGGTGTCTCCCCGGGTGCCTGACTTAAACAAACCACCTCACCATCAGAATCCTCCTTGTTAATTTCCTCCCCAGCGCCAGCAACATCCATATCCTCATCCTGGTGTACTTCAACACTGACATCTTCAATTTGACTATCAGGAACTGGACTGCGGGTGCTCCTTCCAGCACTTGCAGGGGGCGTGCAAATGGTGGAAGGCGCAAGCTCTTCCCGTCCAGTGTTGGGAAGGTCAGGCATCGCAACCGACACAATTGGACTCTCCTTGGGGATTTGTGATTTCGAAGAATGCACAGTTCTTTGCTGTGCTTTTGCCAGCTTAAGTCTTTTCATTTTTCTAGCGAGAGGATGAGTGCTTCCATCCTCATGTGAAGCTGAACCACTAGCCATGAACATAGGCCAGGGCCTCAGCCGTTCCTTGCCACTCCGTGTCGTAAATGGCATATTGGCAAGTTTACGCTTCTCCTCAGACGCTTTTAATTTTGATTTTTGGGTCATTTTTTTACTGATCTTTTGTGTTTTGGATTTTACATGCTCTGCACTATGACATTGGGCATCGGCCTTGGCAGACGACGTTGATGGCATTTCATTGTCTCGGCCATGACTAGTGGCAGCAGCTTCAGCACGAGGTGGAAGTGGATCTTGATCTTTACTTATTTTTTTAACCTCCACATTTTTGTTCTCCATATTTTAATGCGCACAACTAAAAGGCACCACAGGTATACAATGTAGATGGATGGATATACTAGTATACTTTATGTATGTCGACGAGTGAAGACACAGAGGTAGGTACAGCAGTGGCCTACCGTACTGCTATATACAGTATAATGGACCTGGTGGACACTGTCAGCAGACTGCGTTTATAGTATAAAGAAAAAAAGACACCACAGGTATACAATGTAGATGTATGGATATACTAGTATACTTTATGTACGTCGAAGAGTGACAACACAGAGGTAGGTACAGCAGTGGCCTACCGTACTGCTATATACAGTATAATGGACCTGGTGGACACTGTCAGCAGACTGCGTTAATACTTATAGTATAAAGAAAAAAAAAGACACCACAGGAGTGTTTTTCAGGCAGACAAACGTATACTGGTGGTCACTGTCAGCAAAACTGTGCACTGTACTCCTGCTATAGCTGCTCCCCAGTCTCCCCCACAATTAAGCAGTGTGAGCACTCAGCACAGTCAGATATATCATGCAGCACACTGAGGCTGAGCACAGATATGGTATGGAGCGTTTTTTTCAGGCAGAGAACGGATAGCAAAACTCTGCACTGTACTCCTCCTAACAGCTGCTCCCCAATCCTCCCCACAATAAGCTAAGCATAAGCAATCAGATCAACTGTAAGTGTATGTAATTAATTATTATCAACTATATAAACGGAGAGGACGCCAGCCACGTCCTCTCCCTATCAATCTCAATGCACGTGTGAAAATGGCGGCGATGCGCGGCTGCTTATATAGAATCCGAATCTCGCGAGAATCCGACAGCGGGATGATGACGTTCGGGCACGCTCGGTTTACCCGAGCCACACGGGAGTATCCGAGCACGGCTCGGACCCGTGTAAAAAGGCTGAAGTTCAGGGGAGTTCGGTTTCCGAGAAACCGAACCCGCTCATCACTACTTTTTATACAAATATGCAACAAAAGCTTGGCTTTTCAAATTATGGGGATTATTCAATTTGTCCCGAAGGTGCCGGGTGATAAGTATCGCCGCCGGGGGCTATTCAATTGGCCCCGATAAGCCAGCACGTGCCGTGGCTTATCGGGGGTTTTGCTTCGCCTGCAAAATGCCCGATAACAGCCCAATTTTCATCCGAAAACGGGGCTATTTCACCCGAAAACACACAGGTTTCACTGAACCTGTGTGTTTACGGATGAAAAAGTAGGTTTTACCGGCCAAGCTAATTAAATAGCCTGACCGCAGCACCTGAAGAAACATCTGGGTTTTTTACTCCCGATGTCTCTTCGGGCCAAATTGAATATCCCCCTAGGAGTGTTATTTTTAGGAGACTGAGTTTTCTGTACTTCTTCCTGGGCCTCCCCATTGCTTTTATAGGCAGCCTCCTACACCACTAATCCTTCCCTCTGTGAGACTTGTAATTTCATGGACTGGGTGTACTGCTTAGTAAATGACAAACAAAACACGTCCGGTACACTACCAGATGTAAATGAAAGGCTACTGCTGGCTTTGGTTGGGGGAAGGGAACCAATATATGTAAGGCATATTAGTATTGTGCATGCACTGAGAAATGCCTGGTGTGACTGAGCTGTCAATTGCCTGGCAGCTCTGCTAACGTCAGGCATCTTTTTGTTGTCATAAATGCATCTTATACTCATAATAATATGAATAGGATGCACAAGCAGCTTCTGCTGATTAAAATGATATGCAACATGCCTATATTATTTGTGTGAGTCCAGCTGTATCTGCATACAAACTTCTACGTTACAGTGATTTCCAGAAAAACAATATAACAATTTCCTTAGCAGATACATCTGCAGTCTCACACACAATACAGGCATGCCGCATATCATTTGAATCAGCAGGAGCTGCTTGTGCATCCTATTTTCATAGCAATGTGTATAAGATGCATTTACAGCAAGAAAAAGACACCCGACGTTAGCAGAGCTGCCCGGCAACTGACGGCTCACTCATGCCAGGCTTCTCTTGATCTCTAGGTGCATGCACAGTGCCAATATACCTTACAAATGAATGTGCCTTCTCTTATTTCTGGGTTCCCTTCCCCAACCAAAGCCAGCATGAGCCATTCATTTACATACACTCGGTGCCGTAAGTTCGTCCCAGTCGGCCGGAGGCATGATAAATGTTGGTGTCCCCCTACACATACACACACATACCATATGTAACTATCTGGCACTCAGGGTGAACAGTAGAAGCGTGCTCAGGTACCTTTCCCAATAGTAATATAGATACACATAGAAAGTGGACGCACTCCAAGTCAGTCATTACAATAAAACAGACACCAGCATGCCTTTATAGTACACCTACAGTGCTCCCTCACCCGCCTGCGGGTCTCGATGGAGATGCTTTGGCGCAGCGGTGTGTCGTTTTATATATATATATATATATATATATATATATATATATATATAAAACAAACACACACGCCTCTCACTTACACATGCCTCTTTCACACACACACACACACACACACACACACACACACACACACACACACACACACACCTCCTTCACTTAAACACACACATGCCTCTCACTTACACACATTCAGAAACAGACACCCCTCCATATATTTGTAAGGTAGCGTGTACCCAGACCATGGGGGTAATTCCAAGTTGATCGCAGCAGGACATTTCTTAGCAGTTGGGCAAAACCATGTGCACTGAGGGGGGGGCAGATATAACATTTGCAGAGAGAGTTAGATTTGGGTGAGTTATTTTGTTTCTGTGCAGGGTAAATACTGGCTGCTTTATTTTTACACTGCAAATTAGATTGCAGATTGAACTCACCACACCCAAATCTATCTCTCTCTGCACATGTTATTTATATCTGCCCACCCTGCAGTGCACATGGTTTTGCCCAACTGCTAAAAAATTTCCTGCTGCGATCAACCTGGAATTACCCCCAAGTGTAGAAAATGTTATCTTAATACAATTTAAAAAAAATGAGTACGAAAATATTCAATGCATACTGTCTAGTCTAGTCCAATATTACACTTTGCAAATCGAATTAAGTTAAATTAAATAAAGTACATTGTATTACTAGCTCTATACTGTATTTTTTGTACAAATTGACAACGATTTTTATTGGCTACCAGTCATCGTTAAATCCATATTGGCAACCAGGTGTGGTAGTATTGGTCCACCACCGATGAACAATAACATAACTCTTATGTAAGCAAAAACTATATACAAGTCTTGCAGAAGTAGTCCGCACTTGGGACGGGCGCCCAGCATCCTCTACGGATTACGAGAAAAAGATTTACTGGTAGGTTTAAAATCTTATTTTCTCTAATGTCCTAAAGGATGCTGTGGACTCCGTAAGGACCTTGGGGATTATACCAAAGCTACCAAACGGGCGGGAGAGTGCGGATGACTCTGCAGCACCGATTGAGCAAACATGAGGTCCTCCTCAGCCAGGGTATCAAATTATAGAACTTTGCAAAGGTGTTTTAACCCCGACCAAGTAGCTGCTCGGCACAACCGTAGTGCCGAGACCCATCGGGCAGCCGCCCAAGAAGAGCCCACCTTCCTAGTGGAATGGGCCTTTAACGATTTTGGTAACGGCAATCCTGCCGTAGAATGCGCCTGCTGAATCGTGTTACAGATCCAGCGAGCAATAGTCTGCTTAGATGCAGGAGCACCAAGCTTGTTGGCAGCATAAAGGATAAACAGAGCCTCTGTTTTCCTAACACAAGCCGTTCTCGCAACGTAAATTTTCAAAGCCCTGACCACATTAAGTGACTCGGAATCCTCCAAGTCACGCGTAGCCACAGGCACGACAATAGGTTGGTTTATATGAAAGGATGAGACCACCTTTGGTAGGAATTGAGGACGAGTCCGCAATTCCGCCCTATCCATATGAAAAACCAGATAAGGGCTTTTATGTGATAAAGCTGCGAGTTCCGAAACTCTCCTAGCCGAAGCTAAGGCCAACAACATGACCACCTTCCAAGTGAGATATTCTAACTCCACCGTTTTGAGTGGTTCAAACCAATGTGACTTAAGGAAACTTAACACCACGTTAAGGTCCCAAGGCGCCACTGGAGGTACAAAAGGAGGCTGAATATGCAGTACTCCCTTCACAAACGTCTGTACTTCAGGAAGGTAAGCCAATTCTTTTGAAAGAAAATGGATAAGGCCGAAATCTGAACCTTTATAGATCCTAATTTTAGGCCCAAATTCACTCCAGTTTGTAGGAAGTGAAGGAGACGGCCAAGATGGAATTCTTCCGTAGGAGCCTTCCTGGCCTCACACCAAGAAACTTACTTTCGCCATATTCGGTGATCATGTTTTGATGTCACGTCCTTCCTAGCCTTTGTTAGCGTAGAAATGACCTCATCCGGAATACCTTTTTCCGCAAGGATCCGGCGTTCAACCGCCATGCCGTCAAACACAGCCGCGGTAAGTCTTGGAACAGACAGGGCCCCTGTTGTAGCAGGTCCTGTCTTAGAGGAAGAGGCCACGGATCTTCTGTGAGTAACTCCTGCAGATCCGGATGCCAGGTCCTTCGTGGCCAATCTGGAACAATGAGGATTGTTCTCACTCCTCTTTGTCTTATTATTCTCAACACCTTGGGAATGAGAGGAAGAGGAGGAAATACATAGACCGACCGATACACCCACGGTGTCCCCAGGGCGTCCACAGCTACCGCCTGAGGATCTCTTGACCTGGCGCAATACCTTTTTAGCTTTTTGTTGAGACGGGACGCCATCATGTCTATTTGGGGCAGTCCCCACCGACTTGCGATCTGCGCAAAAACTTCCTGATGAAGTCCCCACTCTCCCGGGTGCAGATCGTGTCTGCTGAGGAAGTCTGCTTCCCAATTGTCCACTCCCGGAATGAACACTGCTGACAGTGCGCTGACATGATTTTCCGCCCAGCGAAGAATCCTGGTGGCTTTTGCCATTGCCACTCTGCTCCTTGTGCCGCCCTGGCGGTTTACATGAGCCACTGCGGTGACATTGTCTGACTGAATCAGAACTGGTTTGCCGCGAAGTAATGCCACCGCTTGACGTAGGGCGTTGAATACGGCCCTCAACTCCTGGGCGTTGATGTGGAGACAAGTCTCTAGACTTGACCAAAGACCTTGGAAATTTCTTCCCTGTGTGACTGCTCCCCAACCTCGGAGGCTGGCGTCCGCGGTCACCAGGATCCAGTCCTGAATGCCGAACCTGCGGCCCTCTAGGAGGTGAGCACTTTGCAGCCACCACAGGAGAGATATCCTGGCTCTGGGAGACAGGGTGATCCGCCGATGCATAAGAAGATGTGACCCGGACCACTTGTCCAGCAGGTCCCATTGGAAAGCTCTCGCATGGAACCTGCCGAAGGGAATGGCTTAGTATGATGCCACCATCTTCCCCAGGACTCGAGTGCAGTGATGCACAGACACCTGTTTTGGCTTCATAGTAACATAGTATCTGAGGTTGAAAAAAAAGACAATTGCCCATCGAGTTCAACCTATTTGTGGTCTCCTATGCATGATGATTTGACTAAAATTTCTGACTGATGCTGCTGTCAGCTGTTGCATTTTATCCCTATTTATAGTAACTATAATGCACGACTATGCACCATACCCCTGGATATCCTTATCCATTAGGAATTTATCTAACCCATTCTTAAAGGTGTTGACAGATTCCGCCATTACAACTCCCTCGGGCAAGGAATTCCAAACACGTATCGTCCTTACCGTGAAAAAGCCTTTACGCCGTATTGTGCGGAATCTCCTCTCCTCTAACCTGAGCGAGTGTCCACGAGTCCTCTGTGTTGATCTAACCAAAAACAGGTCCAGCGCAAGCTGTGTATTGTTCCCTTACATATTTGTAGATGTTGATCATATCCCCTCTTAGTCTCCGCTTTTCCAATGTAAACATGCCTAGACTTTCAAGCCTTTCCTTGTATTCCATTGTCTCCATGCCCTTAATTAGTTTGGTAGCCCTCATCTGTACATTTTCTAGCTCCAGGATATCCTTTTTGTAGTACGGTGCCCAGAATTGTACACAGTATTCAAGGTGTGGCCTCACTAGTGTTTTATATAACGGGAGTATAATACTCTCATCCCTAGCATCAATACCCCGTTTTATGCATGCTAATATCTCATTAGCCTTCTTTGCTGCAGTCCTACTTTGGGTACTACTGCTTAGCTACCTATCTATGAGGACACCTAATCTCCTTTTCCAGTACAGAATCCCCTAATTCTACCCCATTTAGTAGGTAGGTGTAATTTTTGTTCTTGTTACCACAGTGCATTACCTTACACTTGTCTGTGTTGAAGCGCATTCTCCATTTGGCTGCCCATGCTTCTAATTTAACTAAGTCGTTCTGAAGCGACTCAGCATCCCCCTCTGTATTTATAGCTTTACACAATTTGGTATCATCTGCAAAAATTGACACCATGCTCTCTAGACCTTGTTAGGTCGTTAATGAAAATATTGAACAATAGCGGTCCTAATACTGAGCCTTGCGGCACACCACTTAGCACTTCAGTCCAAGTTGAAAAAATAAGAATTTACTTACCGATAATTCTATTTCTCGTAGTCCGTAGTGGATGCTGGGAACTCCGTAAGGACCATGGGGAATAGCGGCTCCGCTGGAGACTGGGCACAAAAGTAAAGCTTTAGGACTACCTGGTGTGCACTGGCTCCTCCCCCTATGACCCTCCTCCAAGCCTCAGTTAGATACTGTGCCCGGACGAGCGTACACAATAAGGAAGGATTTTGAATCCCGGGTAAGACTCATACCAGCCACACCAATCACACCGTACAACTTGTGATCTGAACCCAGTTAACAGCATGATAACAGAAGGAGCCTCTGGATAGATGGCTCACAACAACAACAATAACCCGATTAGTTAACAATAACTATGTACAAGTATTGCAGACAATCCGCACTTGGGATGGGCGCCCAGCATCCACTACGGACTACGAGAAATAGAATTATCGGTAAGTAAATTCTTATTTTCTCTGACGTCCTAGTGGATGCTGGGAACTCCGTAAGGACCATGGGGATTATACCAAAGCTCCCAAACGGGACGGGAGAGTGCGGATGACTCTGCAGCACCGAATGAGGGAACTCCAGGTCCTCCTCAGCCAGAGTGTCAAATTTGTAAGATTTTACAAAAGTATTTGACCCTGACCAAGTAGCAGCTCGGCAAAGTTGCAGAGCCGAGACCCCTCCGGCAGCCGCCCAAGATGAGCCCACCTTCCTTGTGTAATGGGCTTTAACATGATTTTGGCTGTGGCAGGCCTGTCACAGAATGTGCAAACTGAATTGTACTACAAATCCAGCGAGCAGTAGTCTGCTTAGAAGCAGGAGCACCCAGCTTGTTGGGTGCGTACAGGATAAATAGAGAGTCAGATTTTCTGACTCCAGCCGTCCTGGAAACATATATTTTCAGGGCCCTGACAACGTCCAGCAACTTGGAGTCCTCCAAGTCTTTAGTAGCCGCAGGTACCACAATAGGCTGGTTCAGGTGAAAAGCTGAAACCACCTTAGGGAGAAACTGAGGACGAGTCCTCAATTCTGCCCTGTCCATATGAAAAATCAGATAAGGGCTTTTACAGGATAAAGCCTCCAATTCTGACACCCGCCTGGCCGAAGCCAGGACCAACAGCATGACCACTTTCCACGTGAGATATTTTAAATCCACCGTTTTAAGTGGTTCAGACCAATGTGATTTTTGGAAATTCAAAACAACATTTATATCCCAAGGTGCCACTGGAGGCACAAAAGGAGGCTGTATATGTAGCACTCCCTTAACAAACGTCTGGACTTCAGGCACTGAAGCCAGTTCTTTTTGAAAGAAACTCGACCGGGCCGAAATCTGAACCTTAATGGATCCCAATTTGAGGCCCATAGACACTCCTGCTTGCAGGAAATGCAGGAATCGACCCAGTTGAAATTCCTCCGTTGGGGCCTTTTTGGCCTCGCACCCACGCAACATATTTCCGCCAGATGCGGTGATAATGCTTTGCGGTTACATCCTTTCTGGCTTTTATCAAAATAGGGATGACTTCGTCTTGAAGGCCTTTTTCCTTTACGATCCGGCGTTCAACCGCCATGCCGTCAAACGCAGCCGCGGTAAGTCTTGGAACAGACAGGGTCCCTGCTGGAGCAGGTCCCTTCTCAGAGGTAGAGGCCACGGGTCTTCTGTGAGCATTTCTTAAAGTTCTGGGTACCAAGTCCTTCTTGGCCAATCCGGAGCTACGAGAATAGTTCTTACTCCTCTCCGCCGTATAATTCTCAGCACCTTGGGTATGAGAGGCAGAGGAGGGAACACATACACCGACTGGTACACCCATGGTGTCACCAGAGCGTCCACAGCTATTGCTTGAGGGTCCCTTGACCTGGCGCAATATCTGTCTAGTTTTTTTGTTGAGGCGGAACGCCATCATGTCCACCTTTGGTTTTTCCCAACGGTCTACAATCATGTGGAAGACTTCTGGGTGAAGTCCCCACTCTCCCGGGTGGAGGTTGTGCCTGTTGAGGAAGTCTGCTTCCCAGTTGTCCACTCCCGGAATGAACACTGCTGACAGTGCTATCACATGATTTTCCGCCCATCGGAGAATCCTTGCAGCTTCTGCCATCGCCCTCCTGCTTCTTGTGCCGCCCTGCCTGTTTACGTGGGCGACTGCCGTGATGTTGTCCGACTGGATCAGCACCGGCTGACCTTGAAGCAGAGGTCTTGCTTGGCTTAGGGCATTGTAAATGGCCCTTAGCTCCAGGATATTTATGTGAAGTGAAGTCTCCAGGCTTGACCACAAGCCCTGGAAATTCCTTCCCTGTGTGACTGCTCCCCAGCCTCGCAGGCCGGCATCCGTGGTCACCAGGACCCAGTCCTGAATGCCGAATCTGCGGCCCTCTAGAAGATGAGCACCCTGCAACCACCACAGGAGAGACACCCTTGTCTTTGGTGACAGGGTTATCCGCCGATGCATCTGAAGATGCGATCCAGACCATTTGTCCAGCAGTTCCCACTGGAAAGTTCTTGCGTGGAATCTGCCGAATGGAATTGCTTCGTAAGAAGCCACCATTTTTCCCAGAACCCTTGTGCATTGATGCACTGACACTTGGCTTGGTTTTAGGAGGTTTCTGACTAGCTCGGATAACTCCCTGTCTTTCTCCTCCGGGAGAAATACCTTCTTCTGAACTGTGTCCAGAATCATCCCCAGGAATAGAAGACGTGTCGTCGGGATCAGCTGCGATTTTGGAATATTGAGAATCCAACCGTGCTGCTGCAACACTACTTGAGATAGTGCCACCCGACCACCAACTGTTCCCTGGATCTTGCCCTTATCAGGAGATTGTCCAAGTAAGGGATAATTAAAACTCCCTTTCTTCGAAGAGGTATCATCATTTCGGCCATTACTCTGGTAAAGACCCGGGCTGCCGTGGACAATCCAAGCGGCAGCGTTTGAAACTGATAGTGGCAGTTCTGTACCACAAACCTGAGATACCCTTGGTGAGAAGGGTAAATTGGGACATGGAGCTAAGCATCCTTGATGTCCAGAGACACCATTGTAAGTGCTCAATGACTTTAGATTTAAAATGGGTCTCACCGAGCCGTCCGGCTTCGGTACCACAAATAGCGTGGAATAATACCCCTTTCCTTGTTGCAGGAGGGGTACCTTGATTATCACCTGCTGGGAATACAGCTTGTGAATAGCTTCTAATACCGCCTCCCTGTCGGAGGGAGTCGTCGGTAAGGCAGACTTTAGGAAACGGCGAGGGGGAGACGTCTCGAATTCCAGTTTGTACCCCTGAGATACTACTTGAAGGATCCAGGAGTCCACCTGTGAGCGAGTCCACTTGTGAGCGAGCCCACTGTGCGCTGAAATTTTTGAGACGGGCCCCCACCGTACCCGAGTCCGCTTGTAGAGCCCCAGCGTCATGCTGAGGACTTGGCGGAAACGGGGGAGGACTTCTGTTCCTGGGAACTGGCTGTTTGTTGCAGCCTTTTTCCTCTCCCTCTGCCACGGGGCAGAATTGAGGAGCCTTTTGTCCGCTTGCCCTTATGGGGCCGAAATGGACTGCGCCTGATAATATGGCGTCTTCCTATGCTGAGGGGCTACCTGGGGTACAAACGTGGATTTCCCAGCAGTTGCTGTGGACACTAGGTCTGATAGACCTACCCCAAATAACTCCTCCCCTTTATAAAGGCAATACTTCCATATGCCTTTTAGAATCGGCATCACCCGACCACTGCCGCGTCCATAAACCTCTTCTGGCGGATATGGACAGCGCACTGACTCTTGATGCAAGTCGGCAAATATTCCTCTGTGCATCACGCATGTATATAAATGCATCTTTTAAATGTTCTACAGTCAGTAATATACTGTCCCTATCAAGGGTATAGATATTTTCAGTCAGGGAGTCAGACCAAGCCACCCCAGCACTGTACATCCAGGCTGAGGCGATCGCTGGTCGCAGTATAACACCAGTATGTGTGTATATACATTTTAGGATAGTCTCCTGCTTTCTGTCAGCAGGATCCTTAAGAGCGGCCGTATCCGGGGACGGTAGCGCCACTTGTTTGGACAAGCGTGTTAGCGCTTTATCCACCTTAGGGGGTGTTTCCCAACGTGCCCTATCCTCTGGCGGGAAAGGGTACGTTGCCAATAACCTTTTAGGAATTATCAGGAGAAACCCACGCTTCATCACATACTTCATTTAATTCCTCAGATGCAGGAAAAACTACAGGTAGTTTTTTCTAACCAAACATAATACCCTTTTTAACGGTACCTGTTGTACTATCAGTAATATGTAAAACAGTTTTTATTGCCTCAATCATGTAACGTGTGGCCCTACTGGAAGTTACATTCATCTCCTCGTCGTCGACACTGGAGTCAGTATCCGTGTCGACGTCTGTATCTGCCATCTGAGGTAGCGGGCGTTTTAGAGCCCCTGATGGCCTTTGAGATGCCTGGACAGGCCCAAGCTGAGTAGCCGGCTGTCCCATGTCATCAAACTTCTTATGTAAAGAGTTAACACTTTCACGTAATTCCTTCCATAAGCCCATCCACTCAGGTGTCGACCCCCTAGGGGGTGACATCTCCACTACAGGCAATTGCTCCGCCTCCACACCATTTTCCTCCTCATACATGTCGACACAATCGTACCGACACACAGCACACACACAGGGAATGCTCTGATAGAGGACAGGACCCCACTAGCCCTTTGGGGAGACAGAAGGAGAGTATGCCAGCACACACCAGAGCGCTATATATATATGTAGGGATAACACTATATAGAGTGTTTTTCCCCTTATAGCTGCTGTATATAGTTATACTGCGCCTAATTAGTGCCCCCCCCCCTCTCTTTTTAACCCTTTTCTGTAGTGCAGGACTGCAGGGGAGAGTCAGGGAGACGTCCTTCCAGCGGGGCTGTGAGGGAAAATGGCGCCAGTGTGCTGAGGAGATAGGCTCCGCCCCCTTCTCGGCTGACTTTTCTCCCGCTTTTATCTGCAATCGGGCAGGGGTTAATATACATCCATTTAGCCCTGGTGCTATATGTGATGTAACTTTAGCCAGCCAAGGTGTTTTTATTGCTTCTCAGGGCGCCCCCCCCCCCCAGCGCCCTGCACCCTCAGTGACCGGAGTGTGAAGTGTGTATGAGGAGCAATGGCGCACAGCTGCAGTGCTGTGCGCTACCTTGTTGAAGACTGATGTCTTCTGCCGCCGATTTTCCGGACCTCTTCTTGCTTCTGGCTCTGTAAGGGGGCCGGCGGCGCGGCTCTGAGACCGGACTCCGAGGCTGGGCCTGTGTTCGGTCCCTCTGGAGCTAATGGTGTCCAGTAGCCAAGAAGCCCAAGCTGGCTGCAAGCAGGCAGGTTCGCTACTTCTTCCCTTAGTCCCTCGATGCAGTGAGCCTGTTGCCAGCAGGTCTCACTGAAAATAAAAAACCTAAAACTAAACTTTTCCTAAGAAGCTCAGGAGAGCCTCCTAGATTGCACCCTGCTCGGTCGGGCACAAAAATCTAACTGAGGCTTGGAGGAGGGTCATAGGGGGAGGAGCCAGTACACACCAGGTAGTCCTAAAGCTTTACTTTTGTGCCCAGTCTCCTGCGGAGCCGCTATTCCCCATGAGCCTTACGGAGTTCCTAGCATCCACTAGGACGTCAGAGAAAGATCCATTAACCACAACGCGCTGCTCCCTATTATCTAACCAGTTTTTGACCCAAGTGCATATTGTGCTTCCTAGCCCTGATTCTTGTAGCTTGTAGATAAGCGATGACCGCCCTGAGCGATTCTATCTTGAACTTGAACCTTTTCAAGTATAGGTTCAGGGATTTTAAATTTAAAATGGGTCTGACTGAACCATCCGATTTCGGGACCACAAACAGAGTTGAGTAATATCCCCTCCCTTGTTGCGGTAGGGGAACTTTGACTACCACTTGTTGAAGATACAATTTTTGAATTGCATTTAACACTAACTCTCTCTCCGAGAGAGAAGCCGGCAGAGCCTATTTGAAAAAACAGCGAGGGGGGACCTTCTCGAATTCCAGCTTGTATCCCTGAGAAACAATTTCTATTTCCCAGGGATCCACCTGTGAATGAACCCAGATGTGGCTGAAAAGTCGAAGACGTGCCCCCACTGGAGCGGACTCCCTCAGGTGAGCCCCAGCGTCATGCGGTGGACTTTGCAGAGACCGGGGAGGACTTCTGTTCCTGGGAACTAGCTGTGTGCAGCTTTTTTCCTCTGCCCTTACCTCTGGCAAGAAAGGACGACCCACGTACTTTCTTGCTTTTATTAGAACGAAATGACTGCATTTGATAATGAGGCGCTTTCTTAGGTTGTGAGGGAACATAAGGCAAAAAATTAAATTTACCTGCCGTAGCTGTGGAGACGAGGTCCGAGAGGCCTTCTCCAAATAACTCCTCACCCGTGTAAGGCAAAAACTCCATATGCCTCTTAGAGTCGGCATCACCCGTCCACTGTCGGGTCCATAAGACTCGCCTAGCAGAAACAGACATAGCATTTATTCTAGAACTTAGTAAACAAATGTCTCTTTGAGCATCCCTCATATACAACACAGCATCTTGTATATGCCCTAGGGTCATGAAGATGGTATCCTTATCTAAGGTCTCAATCCCCGCTGATAAGAAATCTGTCCATGCTGCAACAGCACTACAAACCCAGGCCGACGCCATTGTCGGTCTAAGTAATGTACCAGAATGTGCATAACTGGACTTCATGGTAACCTCCTGCTTGCGATCAGCAGAATCCTTGAGAGTAGCCGTATCTTGGGATGGCAACGCTATCTTTTTTGATAAGCATGTCAATGCCTTGTCCACCTTAGGAGAGGATTCCCATCGTATTCTATCCTTTTGCGGGAAAGGATACGCCATAAGAATCCTTTTGGGAACCTGCAGTCTCTTGTCTGGGGTTTCCCAAGCCTTTTCGCATAATTCGTTCAGCTCATGTGTGGATGGAAAGGTGACCTCAGGCTTTTTACACGTATACCCTTGTGTCAGGGACAGGGGGTTCCTCTGTGATATGCAAAACCTCTTTTATTGCAATAATCATATATCGAATACCCTTGGCCACTCTTGGCTGTAATTTTGCATCATCGTAGTCGACACTTGAGTCTGAATCCGTGTCGGTATCTGTGTCAACTATTTGGGATAGTGTGCGCTTCTGAGACCCCGAAGGTCCCGGCGACATTGTGACAGGCATGGTTTGACTTCCTGACTGTTCCCTAGCCTCAGCTTTGTCTAATCTTTTGTGCAATAAATTCACATTTGCACTTAAGACATTCCACATATCCATCCAGTCAGGTGTCGGCGCTGCCGACGGGGACCTTACATTCATACACTCCCCCTCCTCCTTAGGTGAGCCTTCAACCTCATACATGTCGACACACGGGTACCGACACCCCACATACACAGGGAAGCTCTTTTCTGAAGACAGGTTCCCCACCAGGCCCTTTGGAGAGACAGAGAGAGAGTATGCCAGCACACACCCCAGCGCTATGTGACCCAGGAAAAAACACAGAATGTTTACCCAGTAACGCTGTTATAACTTTACATACGCCAATTATGTGCCCCCCCCTCTTGAAAAACCTACTGTCACCGTTAGTAAGTAGGGGAGAGTCCGGGGAGCTTCCTCTCAGCACTGTGCTGTGGAGAAAATGGCGCTGGTGAGTGCTGAGGGAGAAGCCCTGCCCCCTCGGCGGTGGGCTTCTGTCCCGCTCAAAATACTTGTACAGCGGGGGCTCTTTATATACATGTACAGTGCCCACCTGTACATGTATATAGGTACTTTTTTTTGCCATTAGAGAGGTTTATATTGCTGCCCAGGGCCCCCCCCCTGCACCCTTACAGTGACCGGAGTATGTGAGGTGTATGGAAGCAATGGAGCACAGCTGCAGTGCTGTGCGTTACCTCAGTGAAGATCATGAAGTCTTCTTTTCTTCTCATACTCACCCGGCTTCTATCTTCCGGCTCTGCGAGGAGGACGGCGGCGCGGCTCTGGGACGGACGGCGAGGATGAAACCTGCGTACCAATCCCTCTGGAGCTAATGGTGTCCAGTAGCCTAAGAAACAGGACCTTGAAACTCAGAGAAGTAGGGCTGTTTCTCTCTCCTCAGTCCCTCGATGCAGGGAGTCTGTTGCCAGCAGGCTCCCTGAAAATAAAAAAACCTAACTAAAATACTTTCTTTTACAGGAAGCTCAGGAGAGCTCCCTGCAGTGCACCCATCTCCTCTGGGCACAGTATCAAACTGAGGTCTGGAGGAGGGGCATAGAGGGAGGAGCCAGTGCACACCCATACCTAAAGTTCTTCTTAAAGTGCCCATGTCTCCTGCGGAGCCCGTCTATCCCCATGGTCCTTACGGAGTCCCCAGCATCCTCTAGGACGTTAGAGAAAAGTATCTACAAATGTATAACAATAAGAAATAATTGTCACGTGAATGTATCTGCACTGATCGTACAGCTGAACTTGAGGCTTAATTTAGACCCTGTCACATGCACGTACGTCAATAAGCACATGTACAAGGTCCTAAACTGCGCTCTCTTCAGAACGCAGTTTAAGACCTGGAGGAGGGCGGGAACGGGGCGTCAACGCACACGCAGCGGCCCAAACCATGGTGGGTAGCTGTCTGCCTTTGCAGGCTGCATAGGCAGAGGGCTACTCAAACCATGCAAAAGCATCGCCGCCGCCGCCGCCGTGCGATGCTTTCGCGTGTCTGCGTGCGGGGAAGGGGGGTGGCAGGACCCGACATGCGGGGTGAACTTGCCCTGTGCTTGGCGTCCTTCCACATGTCAGAGATCAGGTCTGAATTACCCCCTTGATTACCTATTGGACCAATGTAATGAGCAACTGTATTGGTCATCAATAGAAAAAAAAAACAAGAATTTACTTACCGATAATTCTATTTCTCGTAGTCCGTAGTGGATGCTGGGAACTCCGTAAGGACCATGGGGAATAGCGGCTCCGCAGGAGACTGGGCACAAAAGTAAAGCTTTAGGACTACCTGGTGTGCACTGGCTCCTCCCCCCATGACCCTCCTCCAAGCCTCAGTTAGGATACTGTGCCCGGACGAGCGTACACAATAAGGAAGGATTTATGAATCCCGGGTAAGACTCATACCAGCCACACCAATCACACCGTACAACCTGTGATCTGAACCCAGTTAACAGCATGATAACAGAGGAGCCTCTGGAAGATGGCTCACAACAACAATAACCCGATTTAGTTAACAATAACTATGTACAAGTATTGCAGACAATCCGCACTTGGGATGGGCGCCCAGCATCCACTACGGACTACGAGAAATAGAATTATCGGTAAGTAAATTCTTATTTTCTCTGACGTCCTAGTGGATGCTGGGAACTCCGTAAGGACCATGGGGATTATACCAAAGCTCCCAAACGGGCGGGAGAGTGCGGATGACTCTGCAGCACCGAATGAGAGAACTCCAGGTCCTCCTCAGCCAGGGTATCAAATTTGTAGAATTTAGCAAACGTGTTTGCCCCTGACTAAGTAGCTGCTCGGCAAAGTTGTAAAGCCGAGACCGCTCGGGCAGCCGCCCAAGATGAGCCCACCTTCCTTGTGGAATTGGCTTTTACAGATTTTGGCTGTGGCAGTCCTGCCACAGAATGTGCAAGCTGAATTGTATTACAAATCCAACGAGCAATAGTCTGCTTAGAAGCAGGAGCACCCAGCTTGTTGGGTGCATACAGGATAAACAGCGAGTCAGATTTTCTGACTCCAGCCGTCCTGGAAACATATATTTTCAGGGCCCTGACTACGTCCAACAACTTGGAGTCCTCCAAGTCACTAGTAGCCGCAGGTACCACAATAGGTTGGTTCAGATGAAACGCTGAAACCACCTTAGGGAGAAAATGAGGACGAGTCCTCAATTCCGCCCTGTCTGAATGGAAGATCAGATAAGGGCTTTTACAGGATAAAGCCGCCAATTCTGACACGCGCCTGGCCGAGGCCAGGGCCAACAGCATGACCACTTTCCATGTGAGATATTTTAAGTCCACATATTCAAGTGGTTCAAACCAATGTGACTTTAGGAACCCCAAAACTACATTGAGATCCCAAGGTGCCACTGGAGGCACAAAAAGGAGGCTGTATATGCAGTACCCCTTTTACAAACGTCTGAACTTCAGGAACTGAAGCTAGTTCTTTCTGGAAGAAAATTGACAGGGCCGAAATTTGAACCTTAATGGACCCCAATTTTAGGCCCATAGACACTCCTGTTTACAGGAAATGCAGGAATCGACCAAGTTGAAATTCCTCCATCGGGGCCTTACTGGCCTCGCACCGCGCAACATATTTCGCCAAATGCTGTGATAATGCTTTGCGGTTACATCCTTCCTGGCTTTGATCAGGGTAGGGATGACTTCATCCGGAATGCCTTTTTCCTTCAGGATCCGGCGTTCAACCGCCCTGCCGTCAAACGCAGCCGCGGTAAGTCTTGGAATAGACAGGGTCCTTGCTGGAGCAGGTCCCTTCTTAGAGGTAGAGGCCACGGGTCCTCCGTGAGCATCTCTTGAAATTCCGGGTACCAAGACCTTCTTGGCCAATCCGGAACCACGAGTATAGTTCTTACTCCCCTCCGTCTTATAATTCTCAGTACTTTTGGTATGAGAGGAAGAGGAGGGAACACCTACACTGACTGGTACACCCACGGTGTTACCAGAGCGTCCACAGCTATTGCCTGAGGGTCCCTTGACCTTGCGCATTACCTGTCCAATTTTTTGTTTAGGCGGGACGCCATCATGTCCACCTTTGGTTTTTCCCAACGGTTTACAATCATGTGGAAGACTTCTGGGTGAAGTCCCCACTCTCCCGGGTGGAGGTCGTGCCTGCTGAGGAACTCTGCTTCCCAGTTGTCCACTCCCGGAATGAACACTGATGACAATGCTATCACATGATTTTCCGCCCAGCGAAAAATCCTTTCAGCTTCTGCCATTGCCCTCCTGCTTCTTGTGCCGCCCTGTCTGTTTACGTGGGCGACTGCCGTGATGTTGTGCGACTGGATCAGCATCGGCTGACCTTGAAGCAGAGGTCTTGCTTGGCTTAGGGCATTGTAAATGGCCCTTAGCTCCAAGATATTTATGTGAAGTGATGTCTCCAGGCTTGACCACAAGCCCTGGAAATTTCTTCCCTGTGTGACTGCTCCCCAGCCTTGTAGGCTGGCAACCGTGGTCACCAGGACCCAGTCCTGAATGCCGAATCTGCGGCCCTCTAGAAGATGAGCACTCTGCAACTACCACAGGAGAGACACCCTTGTCTTTGGTGACAGGGTTATCCGCTGATGCATCTGAAGATGCGATCCGGACCATTTGTCCAGCAGGTCTACCTGGAAAGTTCTTGCGTGGAATCTGCCGAATGGAATTGCTTCGTAGGAAGCCACCATTTTTCCCAGGACCCTTGTGCACTGATGCACTGACACTTGGCCTGGTTTTAGGAGGTTTCTGACTAGTTCGGATAACTCCCTGGCTTTCTCCTCCGGGAGAAACACCTTTTTCTGGACTGTGTCCAGGATCATCCCTAGGAATAGAAGACGTGTCGTCGGGATCAGCTGCGATTTTGGAATATTGAGAATCCAACCGTGCTGCCGCAACACTACTTGAGATAGTGCTACCCCGACTACCAACTGTTCCCTGGATCTTGCCCTTATCAGGAGATCGTCCAAGTAAGGGATAACTAAAACTCCCTTCCTTCGAAGGAGTATCATCATTTCGGCCATTACTTTGGTAAAGACCCGGGGTGCCGTGGACAAACCAAACGGCAGCGTCTGAAACGGATAGTGACAGTTCTGTACCACAAACCTGAGGTACCCTTGGTGTGAAGGGTAAATTGGGACATGGAGATAAGCATCCTTGATGTCCCGAGACACCATATAATCCCCTTCTTCCAGGTTCGCAATCACCGCTCTGAGTGACCCCATCTTGAATTTGAACCTTTGTATGTAAGTGTTCAAGGATTTCAGATTTTAAATAGGTCTCACCGAGCCGTCCGGCTTCGGTACCACAAATAGCGTGGAATAATACCCTTTTCCCTGTTGTAGGAGGGGTACCTTGATTATCACCTGCTGGGAATACAGCTTGTAAATGGCTTCCAATACCGCCTCCCTGTCGGAGGGAGACGTCGGTAAAGCAGACTTTAGGAAATGGCGAAGGGGAGACGTCTCGAATTCCAATTTGTACCCCTGAGATACCACCTGAAGGATCCAGGGGTCCACCTGTGAGTGAGCCCACTGCACGCTGAAATTTTTGAGATGGGCCCCCACCGTGCCTGAGTCCGCTTGTAAAGCCCCAGCGTCATGCTGAGGACTTGGCAGAAACGGGAGAGGGCTTCTGTTCCTGGGAACTGGCTGTTTGCTGCAGCCTTTTTCCTCTCCCTCTGCCACGGGGCAGAAATGAGGCGCCTTTTGCCCGCTTGCCCTTATGGGGCTGAAAGGACTGCGCCTGATAATACGGCGTCTTCTTATGTTGAGAGGCTACCTGGGGTAAAAATGTGGATTTCCCCGCCGTTGCCGTGGCCACCATGTCTGTTAGACCTACCCCAAATAACTCCTCCCATTTATAAGGCGATACTTCCATATGCCTTTTGGAATCAGCATCACCTGACCACTGTCTTGTCCATAACCCTCTTCTGGCAGAAATGGACAGCGCACTTACTCTTGATGCCAGTCGGCAAATATCCCTCTGTGCATCACGCATATATAGAAATGCATCTTTTAAATGCTCTATAGTCAGTGATATACTGTCCCTATCTAGGGTATCAATATTGTCAGTCAGGGAATCCGACCAAGCCACCCCAGCACTGCACATCCAGGCTGAGGCGATTGCTGGTCGCAGTATCACACCCGTGTGAGTGTATATACATTTTAGGATATTTTCCTGCTTTCTGTCAGCAGGTTCCTTAAGGGCGGCCGTATCCGGGGACGGTAGTGCCACCTGTTTAGACAAGCGTGTGAGGGCTTTATCCACCCTAAGGGGTGTTTCCCAACGTGCCCTATCCTCTGGCGGGAAGGGGTATGATGCTAA
Source organism: Pseudophryne corroboree (assembly GCF_028390025.1). Classification (NCBI taxonomy): domain Eukaryota; kingdom Metazoa; phylum Chordata; class Amphibia; order Anura; family Myobatrachidae; genus Pseudophryne; species Pseudophryne corroboree. The sequence goes on from NC_086449.1 coordinate 55,205,506, forward strand.
TAACTTTTTAGGAATTAACAGTTTTTATCGGGGGAAACCCACGCATCATCAAACACTTCATTTAATTCCTCAGATGCAGGAAAAACTACAGGCAGTTTTTTCTCACCCAACATAATACCCTTTTTAGTGGTACTGGTATTATCAGAAATATGTAAAACATTTTCCATAGCCTCAATCATGTAACGTGTGGCCCTACTGGAAGTCACATTCGTCTCTTAATCGTCGACACTGGAGTCAGTATCTGCCATCTGAGGTAACGGGCGTTTTAGAGCCCCTGATGGCTTTTGAGACACCTGGACAGGCACAGGCTGAGTAGCCGGCTGTCTCACGTCATCAAACTTTTGTAAAGAGCTGACACTGTCACGTAATTCCTTCCATAAGCTCAGCCACTCAGGTGTCGACTCCCTAGGGGGTGACATCTCCATTACAGGCAATTGCTCCGCCTCCACACCATTTTCCTCCTCATACATGTCGACACAATCGTACCGACACACAGCACACACACAGGGAATGCTCTGATAGAGGACAGGACCCCACTAGCCCTTTGGGGAGACAGAGGGAGAGTATGCCAGCACACACCAGAGCGCTATATATATATATATATATATATATATATATACACACACAGGGATAACCTTATAGAAGTGTTTTTCCCCTTATAGCTGCTGTTTTATTAATACTGCGCCTAATTAGTGCCCCCCTCTCTTTTTTAACCCCTTTCTGTAGTGTAGTAACTGCAGGGGAGAGCCAGGGAGCTTCCCTCCAACGAAGCTGTGAAAGAAAATGGCGCCAGTGTGCTGAGGAGATAGGCTCCGCCCCTTTTTCGCAGACTTTTCTCCTGCATTTTTATGGATTCTGGCAGGGGTTAAAATACATCCATATAGCCCTGGGGGTTATATGTGATGTATTTTCGCCAGCCAAGGTGTTTTTATTGCTGCTCAGGGCGCCCCCCCCCAGCGCCCTGCACCCTCAGTGACCGCAGTGTGAGGTGTGTATGAGGAGCAATGGCGCACAGCTGCAGTGCTGTGCGCTACCTTGGTGAAGACTGATGTCTTCTGCCGCCGAATTTCCGGACCTCTTCTTGCTTCTGGCTCTGTAAGGGGGCCGGCGGCGCGGCTCTGGGATCGGACTCCGAGGCTGGGCCTGTGTTCGGTCCCTCTGGAGCTAATGGTGTCCAGTAGCCAAGAAGCCCAAGCTGGCTGCAAGCAGGCAGGTTCGCTTCTTCTCCCCTTAGTCCCTCGATGCAGTGAGCCTGTTGCCAGCAGGTCTCACTGAAAATAAAAAACCTAAAACTAAACTTTCACTAAGAAGCTCAGGAGAGCCCCTAGTGTGCACCCTTCTCGGCCGGGCACAAAAATCTAACTGAGGCTTGGAGGAGGGTCATGGGGGGAGGAGCCAGTGCACACCAGGTAGTCCTAAAGCTTTACTTTTGTGCCCAGTCTCCTGCGGAGCCGCTATTCCCCATGGTCCTTACGGAGTTCCCAGCATCCACTAGGACGTCAGAGAAAAACTAATTGCAGCCAATAATTACTAATAAAAATGGATGCTGCCAATGTAATTGCTATTAAATTCCCCATGAAGGCATGTATGCAATAGTGATCCTTTTTACCATGCCCCTGCCCTCCCTCTCTGTGTCCTCTTACCTTCCTGGATGGGACCTTTCCCACTTCACTTGCAGACAGTGTTCAGCAAGGCACAGTCCACCTGTCTCCTTGCTATCCAATCAGATCGTCCTCCATCACCAGACAATCCTCATCTCCCAGCACACTGTCTGAAGCAGATGAAGGGAGAAGTAACCCCTGCAGTGCCAGGTCCTGCAGCCTTATGTTTACCTACTGTGTGGGTGCAATGCAGAGCATGCAGGGGATCTGATGTGTTATACATAAATCAGGTGCACTGACACAATCCCTAGGAATGCCGACTCCCACCACATACAGTATCAGTTCCTGTGCTCCCACCTTGGGCCCTGGCTACAGGAATGGCAGTAAACAAACAGTTAACAGCAGGAGCTGCAGGAGGGGGAGATGAATAAGCAGTGGGCTGCACACAACCCGGATTGACTGTGGCCGTGCAGATCAGATGTCCCGAGATAGTGAGTTACCCGATACTGGTGAGCGAGCAGCTTCACCTCTGATGACCCTGGCAGCTCTGTCCGGCCACAACGGCCCCTACACAGCAAATGGCAATGGGAACAGGTGTGCATCGTTTCCACTAATACCCCTTTTCCACTAGCTCAAAAAACACGGGTAAATGCACGGGGGCGCGCATTTACCCGTGTTTTTGGCAAGTGGAAAAGGGTAAACCCGGATCAAGTGACCCGTGAATCCTACCCGGCTATTTACCTGGGTAGGACACGGGAATGATCCGGGTAGGGTGTAGTGTAAACGGGAGCCGTGTCGATGCGACACGGCTCCCGTTTACACTGTATGGATGGGCGGCGCTGGGAGATCATGTGATCTTCCTGCGCCGCCCCTGCCGTGTAGCTAGAAGCGTCACCAACCCGGCATATGCCGGGTTGTGACTGCTAATGGGAAAGGGACCGAGCACGGGTCGCAGCAGGGGGCAGCTCCCGTGTCAGGCTCCCGGCTGCGACCCGTGCTCGTAGGTGTAAAAGGGGCTTGCCACACAGCTCGAGCCCAGCAGCCGCACACACTGCTCCCGGCTAACAGCACCCAGAAGTGGCAGCTAACTGGAGCCTGGAGCAGATATTAGCTTCTGTGTTGTGTTCCAGCTGCTGGAACACAAACCCGGAAGCACGGAGGCCAGCAGCTGCGGATGTTTGCATGGGATCGGCCTAGCAGGGACTCGCATGGTGTCCCGCTGGGCCAATCCGCCCCTAGTCCCTCCGTCTGCAAGAATGATAAAAAAAAAATGTAAAAAAGTAGCAGCGGCGATGGTCAGGCAGCGGGAGACAGTGGAGAAGTGCCCCCTTGAGGTCAGGAGCCCGGCGGCAGCCGACTCCACTGCCTCCCACAGTTCCGCCACTGCATACAAAAGATTAAGCCACTTAATAATTCAGGCGCAAATCATTTTTCAATATTTTATACCATTATAAAAGTGAAGTACTTTCTCAGCAGCAGAAACAAATGCATGTGTGTAGATGCACCTAATAATACCCAGCAGATAGAGAGAGAGAGAGCGGGTTTCCCCCCCGCCACCCCCCCCTGGTATCCACCAGCACATTAAAAATTACAATACCTGAACCTATCTGCTAATAGAATTTCAAAGAAATTGGTCACATGCATTTGCAAAGACATGTTTAGCTGCTGGCCGCGTCTCTGATATCAGCAGTCCTAACACTACATAATGGCAGTTGTGTCTATGTTCCCTTCGTGATCAGGACCTGGAAGTGACATAATGAGAGGGCAGTAGATAACTTCCGCCCTTACAGCACCTAAATATTTTCTCCGTTCTCCGGTTGTTTGAGGGTTTTGTTTTTTTTCTATGTAACATTGGACACTCGCCATGCTTCAGGCTCGGTGTCTCACTCTGCTCTGCTTCACTCGCCACACGTTACTATTCCAAATAGTTTGTGACATGGACCCGGGGGCTTACGGGAAAGGTCCTCTCTATGAAGGGAAACTAGACGCTACCTGAAGGGTTAAATATGTTATATGAACTGTTATGGGTTTGAATAGATATACGTACCACTTTGTACAGGGTACCTTTATCTGTTCATACAATTCAAGGCCTGTCTGTGACTCCCTCTCAGGGAGAGCTGCATTCCAGACTAAAACTGTTATCTCTATTTCTGTTTGTGTTTCTAACTCTCTTAGAGGTTTTTGTCTTTTGCCCAGTAACTACTAACGAGCCAATGAGAGTGTAACACATGTCGGTTACACCCATGTACGTTGTCTTTATATACCTTTGTTAACCTTATAATAAAGCAGAGTAATTCTTAACCACTGACTCGTGTGCTGTCTGTATGGGGTTAAGAACTGCTTTCACTGGTACCAGAGATGGTTACATCGAGGAGGCACAAGAAGGGTTAAATTCCCTTCAGCTGGGGGCTAGGTCCGGAATCTAGGTGATCGTCCCCTGCCCGGTAAGATAGAGAATTTTATTGTCTGTCTTTTCCGTTCAGGGATTGCGATTACTACTAGATTTGAACTCATTCCGTGTTCCGGGAACACGTGACCAAAAATACAATCCAAGTCTGGGACTTGGCAGAAAAGAAACTTGTTTTCTTAAAGGCGCCGGGCGCCACATACAGGTATCAGGGATACCAGGACCAGGGGTCCACGAAATCTTTAAAAGGCACAGGTATCAGGGATACCAGGACCAGGGGTCCACGAAATTTTTAAAAGGCACAGGTATCTGGGATACCATAAGATGGACGAGAAGTCCAAATAACAACGCCTCCTCGATTTGATCACCTAAATGTTTGTATGTTTGTCTTATAAGTACTTATATTGTAATTTTTTCTATTAAGGACACTCAGTGAACGGGTGGTAAGTGCACGGGCGCTGAGTCTCAGAGGGCATTGTTGTTTACAGTGATTTTAAGTACATTTGAAAGTTGATTTGTAACAAAATAACATTGTCCACGATTGCAGAGATATTAATTGTACGGGTAGTAAGTGTACGTACATTTGGTATCACAAGTTGTGCTGTTATTCCTTATCTTTTGTACTCACCCTCCTCCCTCATGTGCTTACCCTTTTCTTACTTTAATAATCTTCAACTGCACCAAATCCAGCAGCTTTCTGCCACCTGATACTTATTCCAGTGTCATCTGCTGATGTAGCTATGTTTATTTACCCTGTAGCCAACTGTAAGTTGCTGTTTTCCTAGTTGATTATTTGCTTATGTACTCTGTAATTGGGCGCTGCGGAACCCTTGTGGCGCCATATAAATAATAATAATAATAATCTTCTCTGTTCTGTCTCTGGTAGTTTATGTAGGAATGTGTAATCCCACATGTTACCAATGATTTATGATCAGATCAGCCGAATGCATACATAGACTATTGTTTCCCTTCCCTGTTATTTGTGAATTCTTTTAGAAATATATTGCGTGGGTGATAAGTGTACACGCATTATATGACACTGTGTTTGGAACAATCTATGTTTTTTTTTTATGATAAAGATTGTTATTAATTCAGTTTAGACACGTTAGTTACTTGTTGATAATATGAGATTAGATCAGAGTAAAGAGACTGAATACCCCCCTCCCCTCCCCTCCCGGGTGAGACCTGCAAAGAATGTGCTGGTCTGTCCCAGCAGCAGCAGTAGCTTGCAAACAGAAACCTAGTGAATCAGTAACAGAATTCTGGAAGTGATTTAAAAGTGTTGGTCAGAGGAGGCAGGTCTCACCCTAGTTAATACCACAACTTACTCATTTCTACATTTATAAACAACTTGTTGCCAACAGTGTCATTAACTGTAAAACAGAGTGTTTCCAGTTGGATCTCTGATAATTTTAAAGATTTTGAAAAACATTTATATGAAAAAAAAGCAGCAGGTTGTTTTGAAATGAGGAAATCTGTCAGTACAGGAACCCTCACCGCCAGCGGGACACCCCACAGAATAGGGGGCCCCCTGCACCTCCGAGCAGACGACATACATCCTGCTTTAATTGCGGCAAGGATGGACATTGGGCTAGGGACTGTCCTTACCCCCTTAGCAAACTTAAACAACCACTGCTGCCTGAACCTGCCCACACTAACAATACTCCCAGAGACGCCCCAAGGTTCCAAATTGACTGACAGGGACAGCCCCGCTGACGGGGCCCGGAGGAGAGTGTCCCGACTTTCATGCAGCTCACTGGTCACTGGAAGGACAGTGAAGCCACCACCAGTGTCCTGTGTAGGGACCAGTACCATGAATCCTAAAAGAAAAAAATAGAAGGTCTTAGACCTATGGTACAGCAATTTTTAGAGCAAGGCATTCTTAGACATGTAGTATCCCCACTGCACACCAGTTAACCCTGTAGCAAAAGTAGATGGGACTATAAGGTTTGTGCAAGATCTTAGAGCAATTAATCAGCTAATTGTTCCCATTGCACCAATTGTACCTGATGTAAACTCACTCCTCTCAGCCATCCCTGTAGATGCTGCATTTTTTTTCAGTGATTGATTAAAAAAATGCATTTTTCAGCATACCAGTGGACCCCCCAGACACAGTTACTTTTTACTTTTTGCTTTTTCTTTTGAGGGCAAGCAGTTAACATGGTGCAGATTACCACAGGTATGTTTATTCACCTGTTGTGTATAGCATTGTACTCCAAGCCACATTGGCTCCCTGGCACCCCCCTATGGTCCTGTCCTGCTACAGTATGCAGATGATCTGCTTCTCTGTAGTCAAACTGTTAAACTGGCTCTGTGAATGTGGACACAAAGTGTCAAAAGCAAAAATGCAATGGTGTAAAAAGCATGTTGATTATCTGGGTTTTGTACTCACAGAGGGAGAAAGGAAAATCAGTCCACAACGCATTCAGTCTGTATTGGGCCTGGTCACCCCAACTACTCAGAAGGAAATGTTATCCTTTCTGGGCATGATTAATTATTGCAGACAGTGGATATCTGATTGTTCCTAATATGACAATATCTTGAGACAAGCTACTCTCAATAACAAACCTAAACAGATTCAATGGTCACAAGAAATGTTAACTGCATATGAAAGTCTAAAATGTGTGTTGGTAAAAAGTTCGGCACTGAGCCTCCCAAACTGTACTGCCGTTTCATTTATATGCAAGGGACAACTGTAAACCATGGCGGGGGTACTAACTCACATGGAGGCAAACTGCGCCCGGTGGTATTCCTGTGTCGGTCCAAGGTATGCCTGCCTGCCTCAGAGCACTGGCAGCTTGTGCAATGGTGGCTGAGATGGCAACTACACTCACCTTAGGTCACACAACAATTCTACACACAACACATGATGCAGTAGCAATACTTAATGGCTTGCATACACAGCATATGTCAGCCCAACGCCTTAGTGGGTATGCAGTCCTATTGCAAAGCAACCCATCCCTCATCATCAAATATGCAAACACGTCATCAGGCCCAGCACCCATTCTTAATGCACTCCTAGGACAAAAGGGTCCCCAAGATGACATACCTGACGACCATGACTGCTCAGCATCAATAGAATCAGAGACCTCCCCGAGATTAGACATGTCCCCTGTGCCAATACCCGGTTCAGATAATGTCTTTGTTGATGGCTCCTGTAGCAGACCAAGTGACTCCACATACCAAGCAGGTTATGCCGTTGTGCGCCTGCCCAATGACATTCTTGAAGCAAAGCCCATACCTTACCAATCGGCACAGGCTGCAGAGCTCATAGCCCTTACCAGAGCCTGCCAAATGTACCAAAACAAACCTCCTCCATGCCACCACACTGCCCTCTGACATTGCAATTTTGCACTGTAGGGCCCATACTGGTGGCAGGGACGACATATCAGAAGGAAATGCCCTTGCTGACAGAACTGCCAAAGAAGCAGCTCTACAACCCATTGCCCAGTCCCATATGACTGTCATGACCCCCCCCCTGCCATTAATGATCAATATCTTATCACGGAACTACAGGCCACAGCCTCCAACAAGGATTTGGATGACTGGATATATCCTGTATTGCAGAAAAATCCCAAATTAGGATTAATCTGCAAAGAGGGGAAACCTTGTATACCCCAAACAAGTGCCCCTTTGTTCATTGTTCACTACCATGGGGTAGGACAAACTAAGGAAGGCCACAGGAGGTACCTTCCACAAATGGAAACAGGTCCTTCCCATTATCCTAGCAGAAATCAGAATGAAGACCCTAGGTTATTCACCCTTTGAAATACTTATGGATAGGCTCTTCCCTACACCTTGGGCTAAGAAACCATTAATAGTACAGGAAGGTGATTTAGAACTTATAAAGGAAGAATATGTTAGGTCCCTTATAACGAAATTAGATGAAATTGAACACAAGGTTGTTTGTAAAAATCCTTCTAACCCATAGGAATCAACACATCCTTTTCAAGTCGGAGACAAAGTCGTTGTGAAGGTGCTCCCGAGGAATAAAGGTCCAGGAGATTTCACCTATGGTCCAGAGACGGAAGTCGTGGCAGTGACCAGGACGGCTGTCCTTACCGAAGAGGGGCCCACCTGGATTCATGCATCCCGAGTAAAGAAGGTACCCAGACCAGACCGTGAGGGAGATTCCAGAGAGGTACTAACGGGGGCAGACAGCCCTGACCTCCAACATGGAGAAGAGGACCCTTTTGCTGACAAAACAAACCCAGAATTCTACTCAAATATGGACTCTGATTACCCTACTTATACTTGCCTATCAGACACCCATATCCAGAACTGAAGTAGATATTACACAAACAAATGGACAAACCTCCCTATGGTATAATTCATCCAGCACTCATGTGGCCACATATACTGTAGAATATAAAGATTTTCTTTCAAACTATATGTGGAAAATTAGAGCAAATAGATTAGGTATAGGAACAGAAATTGTTTATGTTTGTGTTACCAGCAAGAATTGGGGAAAGAACTGTGATCAGTGGGGAGCCGTGGGATGGAACACTGGTATTGATTGGGGTCACAAACCCAGCGAGGCTTTAAGCAAGAAGGATAAAAATAACAAGTCCTTAATGATGGGGAAGTGGACATTATAGTCAAAAGATAATAACAGGGAATACAAACATTTCACCTAAAAGACATGTACGCCCTGCTCAAAATCTAACAAACCACGGCCCAACCCCATCATGCCTCACATAACTACATTCAAGGATATAATAGCCATAGATAACCCCACATTTAAAGACACTATGGCCATTGAGACTGGATTTTCTGATATTAATTTTTGGGTTGGAATGGATGAGATATAATATAAAGAAGCATAATGTGAGCAATTGTTATGTATGTGGTAAATCTAGACCTCATTTAGGCACGGTCCCTTTAAATATCCCACTATCTCAAGAAAGCCGTTTTCTTTTTAGTCTCTACAATGATACAAAAACCAATGACAGTGATTGTGAAACATGGAAAAAGGAATACCCCATACTATCAAAGAACCCCAACCCAGGTAGCACAATAACCATATACCCAGGTAATTACACCTGCTATATATCAAACACTACCTCAGGGAAGGATTTAAAAATCTTTCCTCCAGGGTACTGTACAGAAAAAAGAACTACCGTCTTAGTTAATCAAACTAAGTCTTTAGGTGACATTTATTACATCTGTGGAGATATGAAGCTAAGAACTAAATTAGACACTGCATGGAAAGGGGAATGTGCCCTTGCCAAAATAATAACTGCTCCACATTCTTCCAGATGATGAACAAATATCCCCTCCTGTTGTTTCCCCCAATAGAAGGAAGAGGGAACTCCCAGGAGGTAGTTTTTGATCCACATGTATATATTGATGCAATAGGGGTCCCAAGAGGGGTGCCAGACAAATTCAAAGCTAGAGATGAAGTAGCTGCAAGATTTGAATCCTTAATCCCCATAATATTTGTAAATAAAAATGTTGCATGGATTAATTCTATCTACTATAATCAGCAGAGGTTTGTAAATGACACAAAAGATGCTCTTAAGGGTCTTTCTGAGCAACTAGAAGCCACCTCCCAAATGGTAAAGTTACCCTAGCCATAAAAAAACTAGATGATTTATCCATAGAGCTAAACAGGAATTCAGGTATTGATAACCCATGGAGCCAATACTTTGGTTGGTTTGAAAATTGGAAACAGGGTCTTGTTCAACTAGGAATCTGCATATTGATTGTGATAGCAATTTTTTGTGTTTTCTTTTGCATTATACCCTGCTGCAGAAAACTCGCCACAAAAGGTATTGAAAACTCGCTTATGTATGAAGCCGTCCTTACAATCCCTCCTAACTCCCCTGCAGCCTATAAGCAATACCTAACTGAATATAGAAATAAAAAGCTCTATGAAAAGAATCATGTTATATAAATATATGATTCTAAGAGGGGATTGAAGGGTTAAATATGTTATATGAACTGTTATGGGTTTGAATAGATATACGTACCACTTTGTACAGGGTACCTTTATCTGTTCATACAATTCAAGGCCTGTCTGTGACTCCCTCTCAGGGAGAGCTGCATTCCAGACTAAAACTGTTATCTCTATTTCTGTTTGTGTTTCTAACTCTCTTAGAGGTTTTTGTCTTTTGCCCAGTAACTACTAACGAGCCAATGAGAGTGTAACACATGTCGGTTACACCCATGTACGTTGTCTTTATATACCTTTGTTAACCTTATAATAAAGCAGAGTAATTCTTAACCACTGACTCGTGTGCTGTCTGTATGGGGTTAAGAACTGCTTTCACTGGTACCAGAGATGGTTACATCGAGGAGGCACAAGAAGGGTTAAATTCCCTTCACTACCTCTAATGGCAGTGCCCATGTGATTTGTCTACAGTAGGCCTCATGATAAAGGCTCATACTAAAATGCATCCAGTCAGAGGGCTAACTTACCTGGGAGCCACCCCCAGGATCTCCCATTAGCACTACAAGGAACAGCATGCCTTCCAAGTGTTATTATACAGCAGAGGCGCTGCCCTAGGTTATACACATTATACGCTAGGGACTATTCCGAGTTCATCGCTCGCTAGCTACTTTTTGAAGCACTGCAATCAGATAGTCACCGCCTATAGGGGAGTGTATTTTTGCTTTGCAAGTGTGCAAACGCTTGTGCAGATGAGCAATACAAAAATGTTTTGTGCAGTTTCTGAGTTGCCCAGAACTTACTCAGCCGCTGCGATCACTTCAGACTGTTCGTGCCCGGAATTTACGTCAGACAGCCACCCTGCAAACGCTTGGACACGCCTGCGTTTTTCCAAACTCTTCCAGAAAACGGTCAGTTGCCACCCATAAATACCCTCTTCCTGTCAATGTCCGTGCAATTAGATGTTATTCTTCATTACATCCTTCGCTCAGCAACGATCCACTGTGTACCCGTCTGATGCGCCTGCGCATTGCGGTGCATGCGCAGTTCGGAACGGATCGCAGCGCAGCGAAAAAAACCTAGGTTATACACATGATATGCTGGGATTTACTACCAATAACATCTCTCTCTATATATACTGTATGTATATGTATAATGTGCAGTGTTATTATACAGCAGGGACTCTGCCCTAGGTTATATACATGATACACTAGGGACTATATACCAATAACATCTCTATATATACTGTATATGTATAATCTGCAGTGTTATTATACAGAAGGGACTCTGTCCTAGGTTATGTACATGATACACTAGGGACTATATACCAATAACATCTATCTCTCTCTCTATATATATATATATATATATATATATACACACACACTGTATATGTATAATGTGCAGGGATATTATACAGCAGGGACTCTGTCCTAGGTTATACACCTGATACACTAGGGACTATATACCAATAACATCTATCTATCTATATATATATATATATATATATATATATATATATATATATATATATATATATATATATATATATATATATATATATATATCTATCTATCTATCTATCTATCTATCTATCTATCTATCTATCTATCTATCTATCTATCTATATATATATATATATATATATATATATATATATATATATACACACATACTGTCCAGTGTTATTATACAGCAGGGATACTGTCCTAGGTTATACACATGATACACTAGGGACTATATACCACTAACATCTATCTCTATATATACTGTATATCATACTTACCTACTTTGTAAGTCTCCTCTCCGGGAGAAGCCCGGAGAGGAGACGTTGCAGGTTTCTTCGGGATGGGGGGGGGGGGGGGGGACTGTGACATCACTAAGCCCCGCATCGGGAAATGCAGCAATTCGCGGGTCCGCGGGAAAGGGGCGGGGCTAAAATGACGCGATTTGCACCATTTAACCCCTTCTCCACCCGGCGGACCCGCGAATCTCTCCATCCTGCTCGCATCACTATGGTGCGAGCAGGATGCGGGAGACCTGCCCACTCTACCCAAAAAAACGGGAGCCTCCCGTAGCATCCGGGAGAGTAGGCAAGTATGCTGTATATGTATAATGTGCAGTGTTATTATACAGCAGGGACTCTGCCCTAGGCTATACACATGATACACTAGGTACTATATACCAATAACATCTATCTCTATATATACTGTATATGTATAATGTGCAGTGTTATTATACAGCACGGACTATGTCCTAGGTTATACACATGATACACTAGGGACGATATACCAATAACATCTCTCTTTATATATACTGTATATGTATAATGTGCACAGTGTTATTATACAGCAGGGACTCTGTCCTATGTTATACACAATACACTAGGGACTATATACCAATAACATCTATCTCTATATATACTGTATATGAATAATGTGCACAGTGTTATTATACAGCAGGGACGCTGCCCTAGGTTATACACATGATACACTAGGGACTATATACTAATAACATCTATCTCTATATTGATGGAGCTGAACTCATCAGCGCTGTCTGGTCACTAAAGAAATGTCCTTCAAGTTTCAAGTCACCTCTTTGCAGCAGGGGCCAACGCGTTGGGAGAACACTCAATGAAACAAATACACAGGATATGTCTCACAAGTATTCTGCTTTACTTTGGTCAGCTTGTATATTTATACACATACATTTCCACATTCAGCCACATGCCGCCCACATATCCTCCCCAAAAGGAGGGGTTACAGACAGGGCCGTCTATTCGTATGGGCTCAATGGGCTCTTGCCCAAGGGCCCCAAGATTATAAGGGCCCTAGGCTGATAGCTGAGGGTCCCCTCTTTCCAGGAGTACCAGATTTTTGAAAATCGGCCCTGGGGATTTGGAGATATCCAACGTGAAAGCAGTGGTCCCCATCTGAGCCTGTTAATTGCTCTTCCCAGCCAGATATATCAGGTTCTGTCTGATTTAGAGTTTTTGTGAGGGTATAATCCAAAAGCTGGGACTCTCCCCTTTCAGTGGTCACTGACAGCTTGTCTCTACTATGCCCAGAATCAGAGATATCAGCCTTCCAGCAGCTGGTCCCTGCTCCAGCTCCACAGGCCTAATATGCAGTTTTATATTTTCATCTGTGAATTGCTCTGGCACCTGACCTCTGATCCCCAAGTCCCTAGTACCTCCTGACAGGTGTCCCCAGTACCTCCTGAAAGGTGTCCCCAGTACCTCCTGAAAGGTGGGACTCTTTAGTGTTTTTAGCCCATTCAAAGCTAAGAAATCTATTTTCAGGAACTGGAGATATATGCAGTCAAGTAAGCTGCCCTCCCACCGGAAAATTATGAATATTAAGCCCACTCCACTATCCACCCTCCCCTACGTATTAAACACCCCCTACCACCCTTCATTCAGCCCAATGCCCCTTCTACAGTTAAGCCTCATCTGTGCAGTAAAGGAGTAATTAGCAGAAATGACTGCTCCAGGTCCTACATGCTCAGCGGAAGATAAAACACCCCCTACCGCCCGCAGGACATCAAAGCTGCCGCTGAGGGCACCCCCCACCCCTACCGCTGGAGGATAGGTAGGGGGCCCAGTGCATTGCTGTGCCCAGGGGCCTACACTGCTGTTAAGACGGCCCTGGTTACAGACTAAACATTGGTTCAGTGTAAGCTACGTGCCCTTTTAATAGGCGATTTCCAGTAAATGTCTAGCATAATTATCATATAACTGTACATACCCCTTGCCCTACTTCTTCTTACCTGTTGTGCTCAAAGTCCTCTGAGAACTACCAGATGCTTCCCTTTTGAAACCAGGGTGTACGTGCCTAACGTGTAGTTTACATTATTTTCCATAGTTCAAATATAGTAACATATGTCCAAGGCTAGCTCGTTCACATCTTCCTTATATAAAAAAAGCATTTGATTATTATAACCAAATATAGTGGCTAATTATATCAACTATCATTTTATACTGTATATGTATAATGTGCAGTGTTATTATACAGCAGGGACTATGTACTAGGTTATACACATGATACACTAGGGACTATATACCAATAACCTCTATCTCTATATATACTGTATATGTATAATGTGCAGTGATATTATACAGCAGGGACTATGTACTAGGTTATACACATGATACACTAGGGACTATATACCAATAACATCTCTCTCTATATATACTGTATATGTATAATGTGTAGTGTTATTATACAGCAGGGACTCTGTCCTAGGTTATATACATGATACACTAGGGACTATATACCAATTACCTCTCTCTCTATATATACTGTATATGTATAATGTGTAGTGTTATTATACAGCAGGGACTCTGTCCTAGGTTATATACACGATACGCTGGGGACTATATACCAATAACATCTATCTCTATATATACTGTATATGTATAATGTGCAGTGTTATTATACAGCAGGGACTCTGTCCTAGGTTATACACATGATACACTAGGGACTATATACCACTAACATCTATCTCTATATATACTGTATATGTATAATGTGCAGTGTTATTATACAGCAGGGATACTGTCCTAGGTTATACACATGATACACTAGGGACTATATAACAATAACATCTATCTCTATATATACTGTATATGTATAATGTGCAGTGTTATTATACAGCAGGGACGCTGTCCTAGGTTATACACATGATACACTAGGGACTATATGCCAATAACATCTCTCTCTATATATACTGTATATGTATAATGTGCAGTGTTATTATACAGCAGGGACGCTGTCCTAGGTTATACACATGATACACTAGGGACTATATACCAATAACATCTATCTCTATATATACTGTATATGTATAATGTGCAGTGTTATTATACAGCAGGGACTATGTACTAGGTTATACACATGATACACTAGGGACTATATACCAATAACATCTATCTCTATATATACTGTATATGTATAATGTGCAGTGTTATTATACAGCAGGGATACTGTCCTAGGTTATACACATGATACACTAGGGACTATATACCAATAACATCTATCTCTATATATACTGTATATGTATAATGTGCAGTGATATTATACAGCAGGGACTATGTACTAGGTTATTCAGTGATCGCGCTGAGCACAAAAAAAAGTGGGTCCCAGGGACCCCTCACTTTTAAAAATTGGGGTCCTACAGGTTCTTTTCTGGGTTCCATCGGAATTAAGGTTTTTATTAATATTAATCTTATTTGGACACTACAGAGGTGTTGCAAGGTGTGGGAATGGGGTGACAGTGCTGCTGGGGTGTGTAGCATGCAGGACTTTCTGCCCCAGAGCTTTAACTCGATATTTTGGTGCCCTTTGGCAGAAAGTGAGGTGGAGCTCCACCTCCCAGAGCCGAAACACAGGCGGTGCGCGCCGCAGGCGCGCCGCAAAAATTTAGGGGCATGGCTTCATGGGGAAGGGGAATGGCCACATAATAGTGCCAATTCACATTGCACCATGTAGAACCTCCTATACACACTGCGCCAGGTAGAGCACGTTATACACACTGCGCTAGGTAGAGCACGTTATACACACTGCGCCAGGTAGAGCACGTTATACGCACTGCGCCTGGTAGAGCACACCGTTATACACACTGCGCCAGGTAGAGCCATTATACACACTACGCCAGGTAGAGCACGCCGTTATACACATTGCACCAAGTAGAGCACGTTATACACGCTGCAACAGGTAGAGCACGTTATACACGCTGCGCCAGGTAGAGCACGTTATACACACTGCGCCAGGTAGAGCACGCCATTATACACACTGCGCCAGGTAGAGCACACCGTTATACACACTGCGCCAGGTAGAGCACGCCGTTATACACACTGCGCCAGGTAGAGCACGCCGTTATACACACTGCGCCAGGTAGAGCACGCCGTTATACACACTGCGCCAGGTAGAGCACGCCGTTATACACACTGCGCCAGGTAGAGCACGCCGTTATACACACTGCGCCAGGTAGAGCACGCCGTTATACACACTGCGCCAGGTAGAGCACGCCGTTATACACACTGCGCCAGGTAGAGCACGCCGTTATACACACTGCGCCAGGTAGAGCACGCCGTTATACACACTGCGCCAGGTAGAGCACGCCGTTATACACACTGCGCCAGGTAGAGCACGCCGTTATACACACTGCGCCAGGTAGAGCACGCCGTTATACACACTGCGCCAGGTAGAGCACGCCGTTATACACACTCCGCCAGGTAGAGCACGCCGTTATACACACTGCGCCAGGTAGAGCACGCCGTTATACACACTGCGCCAGGTAGAGCACGCCGTTATACACACTGCGCCAGGTAGAGCACGCCGTTATACACACTGCGCCAGGTAGAGCACGCCGTTATACACACTGCGCCAGGTAGAGCACGCCGTTATACACACTGCGCCAGGTAGAGCACGCCGTTATACACACTCCGCCAGGTAGAGCACGCCGTTATACACACTGCGCCAGGTAGAGCACGCCGTTATACACACTGCGCCAGGTAGAGCACGCCGTTATACACACTGCGCCAGGTAGAGCACACCGTTATACACACTGCACCAGGTAGAGCACGCCGTTATACACACTGCACCAGGTAGAGGACGCCGTTATACACACTGCACCAGGTAGAGGACGCCGTTATACACACTGCACCAGGTAGAGCACGCCGTTATACACATTGCACCAGGTAGAGCACGCCGTTATACACATTGCACCAGGTAGAGCACACCGTTATACACATTGCACCAGGTAGAGCACCCCGTTATACACATTGCACCAGGTAGAGGACGCCGCAGCACAGTAAAGAAGGCCATATACCTTAATGCTATATATACTAAAGACTCTGTACATGGGGCACACTTACTACAAAGCTACTCTAGAGAGCACAGATTACTCAAGGTGATCAACTCAGTTACATACCCATGTACATGAAAGCTAGGACTCCGTGCCGTGCATTCACCTCACTCCCACTCTGCCGCCTGCTATATGGGAACGTACCTTCCGCACCAGGGCCCTGTGCTGTCACCGCTGCTTCCGTCCGGTAAAAGTGGTGAAAAGAAGTTTGTAATGGGGGGGGGGGGGGTGTACCCAATGCGGCCACCTCGGGAACTGGCTCCCGTGTCACAGGCCCGCTAGCTGGGCGTCCGTAGGGAAGCTGAGGACACCTGATGGTGACGGTGCAGCCCTCTCTTCTCACGGCAGCAGTGTGCTGGCAGAGCACGGCAGGGGCTGGAGGTGAGGTTCCTGGCCGATCACCGCTGCTCTCCTTCACACAGATCGTGGGAGAGCACACTGGAGGCAGCAGAGGGAGGCAGATATAGGGTTGGGAGGGAGCTGCAGTTCAGAGTCTTGGTGAGTCACCTCCCGCCCGCAGCACAGCGTACAGCAGCCGCAGAGCCGTCTTCTCTCTCTGCCCGGCCCCCGTGTGAAGCCGCTGCACGTGAACAGGAGGGGGAGGGGGCACCGCCAGACTGCCAGTTGTAAGGCTCCACCTCCGCTCTGTATGTGCAAGAAGCGCCGTCGCTGTCAGTTTACAAGGAGTTGGCTGCAGCGGAGCGCGTCCCCGGGGACCCTCACATTTTTGAAAAGTGAGTCCCCACCTTCAGATCCGGGTAAAATACGCGCTATAGCGCGTATTTGCGAACACTGGGTTATACACATGATACACTAGGGACTATATACCAATAACCTCTATCTCTATATATACTGTATATGTATAATGTGCAGTGTTATTATACAGCAGGGACTATGTACTAGGTTATACACATGATACACTGGGGACTATATACCAATAACCTCTATCTCTATATATACTGTATAATAAATGTGCAGTGATATTATACAGCAGGGACTATGTACTAGGTTATACACATGATACACTAGGGACTATATACCAATAACATCTCTCTCTATATATACTGTATATGTATAATGTGCAGTGTTATTATACAGCAGGGACTATGTACTAGGTTATACACATGATACACTAGGGACTATATACCAATAACATCTATCTCTATATATACTGTGTATGTATAATGTGCAGTGATATTATACAGCAGGGACTATGTACTAGGTTATACACATGATACACTGGGGACTATATACCAATAACATCTATCTCTATATATACTGTATATGTATAATGTGCAGTGTTATTATACAGCAGGGACTCTGTCCTAGGTTATACACATGATACACTGGGGACTATATACCAATAACATCTATCTCTATATATACTGTATATGTATAATGTGCAGTGTTATTATACAGCAGGGACGCTGTACTAGGTTATACACATGATACACTAGGGACTATACACCAATAACATCTATCTCTATATATACTGTGTATGTATAATGTGCAGTGTTATTATACAGCAGGGACTATGTACTAGGTTATACACATGATACACTAGGGACTATATACCAATAACATCTATCTCTATATATACTGTGTATGTATAATGTGCAGTGTTATTATACAGCAGGGACTATGTACTAGGTTATACACATGATACACTAGGGACTATATACCAATAACATCTATCTCTATATATACTGTATATGTATAATGTGCAGTGTTATAATACAGCAGGGACTCTGTCCTAGGTTATACACATGATACACTAGGGCATACTTGCCTACTTTTGAAAACTAGTTTCAGGGAGATTCCAGGCGGCAGCAGAATGCGCCGTTGAGGTACGTCTCTAGCTCCGCGCCAAGGGCATTTCTACGCCCTATGGGCGTATTTATTGCAATCAGGGGTGTGTCCTGCAACGGCAGGTGAAAACTATACTACTAAAAGCAGCAAAAAAGAGTAATAATATACAGTAGGTGCACGATATATTAATGTACCATGTACATTTGAGAGACATTTGTGAGAAGAGATGGACAAAACTGAAATCTACATACACTGGTGTCGGTGTGTCGGTGCGCGTGTGTGTGTGTGTGTATATTATATACACACACACACACTACTACGCCCATATTTACATTCTGTATACACATATTACATCTAGTACACACAGCACCATAATACATTACATTATACACACACCCCCTCTCCCATATTACACCCAGTACTTTACAATATCGGAGAGACATCTGTGCGCGGCGTAGGCGCGCGCCCAAAATTAGCGGCATGGCCTCGTGTACAAGCCATGCCCCTATTTTTGTTACTATGGGGGCATGGACCAGCGCTCTGTGAGTTGCTGCTCATGTCCTGCGTCGTCTCTGCTGGTGAATAGACGCTGTGCACATACGGACAGTGGGGGTCATTCCGAGTTGATCGCTCGGTAGCAGATTTTAGCAGCATTGCACACGCTAGGCCGCCTCCCTCTGGGAGTGAATCTTAGCTTAGCAGAATTGAGAACGAAAGATTTGCAGAGTAAGTGTGGAGCTACTCAGAAACTGCAAATAAATTTCTATTCGCAACACTTTATTTCTACTGAATGTCCATGAATTCCTACCTTTCCCTGTGCTTAACTTCAATGCACTTTCCCTGTGCTTAACTTCGGTGCCGTGGAGAACACTGATTGCGGGGACCGCCGGGTGCCGATTGAGAAGCCGCCGTGCGGCTGATCCCAGCATCCACCTACTACACTAGAGTCGGTGTAGTAGGTGGATGCTCGGATCACACGGCGGCTTCTCAATCGGCACCCGGCGGTCCCCGCAATCAGTGTTCTCCACGGCACCGAAGTTAAGCACAGGGAAAGTGCATTGAAGTGCATGAAACGCGTTGGGGATCATCATTTACACTCTAAGGAGGAAAACTCTTCAACAGCCGCAACACAAGCAGAATTCAACACCCGCTGCAACTTAAGCCGGTAATAACATCACGCCGGAGCACATCTCGGAGGACACAGCGGGACACGCAAACGCGGCCAGCCCTGGACTCAGCGGGACTCGTAAGTACCGCCAGCACCGCCAACTACCAACAGCCGTGGACGAACAACATCAGAGCCGCAGTGCTCACAGCGGCTTCCAGCGGCTTCTCATTTGGCACCCGGCGGTCCCCGCAATCAGTGTTCTCCACGGCACCGAAGTTAAGCACAGGGAAAGGTAGGAATTTATGGACATTCAGTAGAAATAAAGTGTTGCCGGCCACCTCCATTTCCCCATTCACTCAAAAGAGTGTAAACATTATATTAATAACTATATTTTCTTTTTTACAGGTACCGCTTTACAATTATATCTATATTCATATTTATATTTTAATAATTATCACACGCAATTATATATTTAACATTCCTAGCGCTTTCTTTTAAACATTACAAAAATCAATCCCAAGAAAGCAGCTCAATCCTTTAGCGCAGGCAATTTAATATATCTGAATAGTAGGGTTGCGCCCAGCTCTTCTGCCGGAAGCACAGCAGGTGCTCCCCGTGTGCTCCACCCTGCTCCTTCCCTCTAGTGCAGCAGTGTCTTTGCACCACCCTCCAGGCAGCCTCCCAGGGAATGCCGGGAGCTGGGCAGGGAATGCCGGGAGCCCGGCAGGGGATGCCGGGAGCCACTCAGGAAATTCCAGAAGCCGCTGCCATCATCACATAGGTAGAAAGAGGTGTGTGTTTTGTGGGTGTGTGTGTATGTGCGTGCGTGCGTCCCATGTGCTCCACCCCATTGTCTCTGTATCCTTCTCACCACTCTCTCAATCTGCCACCTTTCTGTTTCTCTCCCACCCAACAATATCTGTCTCTCCCTTCCCTCTCTCTGCCACCTCCCCTCTCTCTTGTGACTCAACCTGCCATCATGTGTAAAAGGGAACTCTTCCTGCCGTCATGTGTAAAAGGGGACTCTTCCTGCTGTAATGTGTAAAAGGGTGTTCTTCCTGCTGCAATGTGTAAAAGGAGACTTTTCCTGCTGTAATGTGTAAAAGCGGACTCTTCCGGCCTTAATGTGTAGAATGGGACTCTTCCTGCCGTAATGTGTAAAAGGGGACTCTTCCTGGCGTAACGTGTAAAAGGGGGCTCTACCTTCCTAATGTGTAAAAGGGAGCTCTACCTGCAGTAATGTGTAAAAGGGAGCACTGCCTACCGTAATGTGTAAAAGAAAGCTCTGCCTGCTGTATTGTGCAAAAGGGGGCTCTACCTGGAGTAATGTGTGACAGTGACTCTACCTGGAGTAATGTGTGACAGAGGCTCTACCTGGCGTAATGTGTGACAGAGGCTCTACCTGGCGTAATGTGTGTAAGTGGTGCTACTGTGCGGCGTAATTTGAATAATGGAGACTACTGTGTAGCATAATAGGAATTGATATTATTTTGTGGCCACAGCCCTATATTTTTGTTCCGCATCTACCATGTGCACTGGCCCTATTTTAAATATGGGGGAGTGCTATTTCTTGCATATAGTGCTGAAATGTCTAGTTATGCCACTGGCAGTAGGGATTATATCATAGCACTGATCAGAAGTTTTGATGACCAGCTAAACTACAGAAACAATTACATTCTGAATAAATCAAACGGGAGTTAAAGTGTATATCTCACAACGGCATTCCTCCAAAGGGATCACATACCTATGGCATACAATGTAATATGAGCATAATATTGATACAAACATAATATATATATACTGGCGATCGCATGCTGGGGGCCACCCAAGGCCGCTTTGCAGTGGCATCACACAGCTGGCCCAAAAAACGACCCACCCGCCCCTGTTTTTGCTGCACCGCCCCCGTCACTGATCTGCGAACGCTTCTGCCTTTCAGTCAGGCAGAGGCGTGTGCATTACTAAGATGAGATCGCATCTCCCTGCCTGCGTGTGCGCACTGGCCCGTTATTCAGGAAGAAGCGATCCATACTGAATAAGGACCATAATACACATTAACCGGCACTCCCAAGGCTTGCAGACATAGGGGGTCATTCTGACCTGATCGTTCGCAGCAGTTCATCGCAGCAAGCAGGTCAGAACTGCGCATATGCCGGCGCCGCAGTGCGATGCTCTTATACTTGTGCGGTGGGGCGACCTGACATGTGGGGCGGACTAGCCCTGTGCTGGGTGTCCCCCCGCATGTCAGTGTAAGTGATCATAGCTGTGCTAAATTTAGCACAGCTACGATCAGGTCGGAATGACCCCCTTATATTCAGCTGGTTGCCATCACAAGGGTAGTATACAAAGGACATGCTGTAGGTGCGGCACCGTGCTTAAGAAATCACTCTCAGACAGCTATATTGTGTCAACGTTTCAATGCCCGTTTACTAAGACATTTTCATAATGAAAATGACTTAATAAACGGGCAATGATACGACGACACAATATAGCTGTCTGAGAGTGATTTCTTAAGCACGGTGCCGCACCTACACCCACAGTGTTGCACCTACATCATGTCCTATATTCTGTATTATTTTACACTGCACACATATACATACTGTATATTTTATTGTACAGATGCAGATACTATACAGTACGCACATTTATTTATAAATATATATATATATATATATATATATTTATATTAGAGTCAGTGTCTCGATTATGCTTTTTACATCAACAGTGACAGGCTGGCAGCCAGCAGGGGTGACACCTTACCACATGAGGATCAGTCACCCTGCCGAGCTGAGGCCGCCTTCACGGAGCTGCTTGCTCAGCTGTCATTGTGCTACTGCTGGGCTCAGCGGTGGTGGAGTCTTGCGGCACCTCTTTGAAGTCCCATGTGCTGCTTTCCCTTCATGTGCGATGCAGAACGGCTAGAGCTAGTGAAGCCTTTGATTGTACCACCATAGATCTACAGTGCCGGCATCAGCGTTTCATCCGCCGCTGATGTGAACGGAAGTCGCATTCGGGGCAGGGTCACAGCGGGGGGCGGGGTCACAGCGGGGGGCGGGGTCACAGCGGGGGGTGGGGGTGGGGCTGAGGGGCCGTGGACAACATTGGCAGGCTGCGCTGCTGTAACAGGAAAGAAGTTTTCCTGTGTACAGCAGCAGCACACAGCAGGTCTTGTGGGCCTATTTTGCTGGGGTGGCCTGGAGCTGCAGCTCCATCCGCCCCATTGTTAATCCGGCCCTGCACATGATACACTAGGGACTATATACCAATAACATCTATATATAAAGTTTGCCCCGGCACTCCTCCTAATAACTTGCTGAGGTCGGCCATTCGGGCAGCCATTGCCACGGGGACTAGTGAGCAGCCGGTGGCAAGGCACTTTGCCAGATTCAAACATAGCCTTGCTAGTTTGAGGTCCAGAGCAATTGACCACGTACCAGCATCCATCCGGGGGGGAGATAGGGGGAGAAAGCTACTCCAACTCGAATCCAAGTGGATTTTTCGCCTGGACTGCCTGGCGCCCAAGGGGCTAAATGAGTCCCTGGGTCTAATTAATTTCCTGTGAACCAGCCCCCCAAAAAACCCATAACCACCTCCTTGGTACAGGTTCCCCCCTTTGTTTACATGTACTTTTTGACAGATATTTTCATGGTTTTCATTTTTTCTCATTCTCATAGAGTTTTTCACTCCCTAAATCCCTTCCGTCTTTGAGTGACAGTTGGTATCTTGTCTAACCAGCCGTCTGCCTCATTAATCACCTATTCATGAATTTTATATAGCTATCACCACTAGGCCAAGGACAGCAGCCACATCACCAGCTTGCCCACCTCTCAGATTTAATAAGCTTAAAAAGTCTAAAAAGGCCAAAAATAAAGATATAAATAAATAAATTTGGTTTTAAAAAATAAATTTCTAAATAATAAATATAAAAAAGATCCATCGATGTTTTTTTTTTTTTTTTTTTAACATCGATACAATGGGTATTTATATTGATATAATATGATTTAAGCCACATTGAAATAATAAACAGGATTTCAGAAATCTTAGAAGGTTCGTTGTTAATTGGTCCCAGGGTGTTAGTACACATAGGATATTTTAAATTGTTTTTATATGACATATTGTTGGATTCACTATAATTAGGTTTATATGCTCACTCCAGCTCAGTTGAGCGTGTTTTATACTTGTGAGCAGCTGTATCACATGAGATTGTCACATTTGTGTTTTGTTATTGTTTCAGGGCTCCCAGCGCGTTGCCACGGGAACCGGCTGACGTGATCGCGTCACTTCCGGCCGGGCCGTGCTGCCGAAACCGGAAGTGCGGGACACGAGACGCCGGACACTCCGTGGTCCACGCAGCTGAGAGTCATGATCGTGGGGGTAAGTGGGATTTATGTGTCTATTTAAACACTGTTTCTGCACTATGTTGTTGTCTGAGGAAGGGGATACGTCCCCGAAACGTCACCTGTTTGTTTCAATAAAGACTCCACGGCATGGAGGTTGCTTTTCACCAGTTACAAGACTGTGAGTGCCACCTGTTCTTTCCTATTGTGTATATATATATATATATATATATATATATATATATATATATATATATATATATACTGTATATGTATAATGTGCAGTGTTATTATACAGCAGGGACTCTGTCCTAGGTTATACACATGATACACTAGGGACTATATACCAATAACATCTATCTCTATATATACTGTATATGTATAATGTGCAGTGTTATTATACAGCAGGGACTC
Source organism: Pseudophryne corroboree (assembly GCF_028390025.1). Classification (NCBI taxonomy): domain Eukaryota; kingdom Metazoa; phylum Chordata; class Amphibia; order Anura; family Myobatrachidae; genus Pseudophryne; species Pseudophryne corroboree. Next base: position 55,229,936 of record NC_086449.1, read on the forward strand.
TGTCCTAGGTTATACACATGATACACTAGGGACTATATACCAATAACATCTCTCTCTATATATATACTGCATATGTATAATGTGCAGTGTTATTATACAGCAGGGACACTGTCCTAGGTTATACACATGATACACTAGGGACTATATACCAATAACATCTCTCTCTATATATACTGTATATGTATAATGTGCAGTGTTATTATACAGCAGGGACACTGTCCTAGGTTATACACATGATACACTAGGGACTATATACCAATAACATCTATCTCTATATATACTGTATATGTATAATGTGCAGTGTTACTATACAGCAGGGATACTGTCCTAGGTTATATACACATGATACACTAGGGACTATATACCAATAACATCTATCTCTATATATACTGTATATGTATAATGTGCAGTGTTATTATACAGCAGGGACTCTGTCCTAGGTTATACACATGATACACTGGGGACTATATACCAATAACATCTACAGTATCTCTATATATACTGTATATGTATAATGTGCAGTGTTATTATACAGCAGGGACGCTGTCCTAGGTTATACACATGATACACTAGGGACTATATACCAATAACATCTATCTCTATATATACTGTATATGTATAATGTGCAGTGTTATTATACAGCAGGTACTCTGTCCTAGGTTATACACATGATACACTAGGGACTATATACCAATAACATCTATCTCCATATATACTGTATATGTATAATGTGCAGTGTTATTATACAGCAGGGACTCTGTCCTAGGTTATACACATGATACGCTAGGGACTATATACCAATAACATCTATCTCTATATATACTGTATATGTATAATGTGCAGTGTTATTATACAGCAGGGACTCTGTCCTAGGTTATACACATGATACGCTAGGGACTATATACCAATAACATCTATCTCCATATATACTGTATATGTATAATGTGCAGTGTTATTATACAGCAGGGACTCTGTCCTAGGTTATACACATGATACGCTAGGGACTATATACCAATAACATCTATCTCTATATATACTGTATATGTATAATGTGCAGTGTTATTATACAGCAGGGACTGTGTCCTAGGTTATACACATGATACACTAGGGACTATATACCAATAACATCTATCTCTATATATACTGTATATGTATAATGTGCAGTGTTATTATACAGCAGGGACACTGCCCTAGGTTATATACATGATACGCTAGGGACTATATACCAATAACATCTATCTCTATATATACTGTATATGTATAATGTGCAGTGTTACTATACAGCAGGGACTATGTCCTAGGTTATACACATGATACACTAGGGACTATATACCAATAACATCTATCTCTATATATACTGTATATATATATAATGTGCGGTGTTATTATACAGCAGGGACACTGTCCTAGGTTATACACATGATACGTTGGGGACTATATACCAATAACATCTATCTCTATATATACTGTATATGTATAATGTGCAGTGTTATTATACAGCAAGGACTCTGCCCTAGGTTATACACATGATACACTGGGGACTATATACCAATAACATCTATCTCTATATATACTGTATATGTATAATGTGCAGTGTTATTATACAGCAGTGACACTGTCCTAGGTTATACACATGATACACTAGGGACTATATACCAATAACATCTATCTCTATATATACTGTATATGTATAATGTGCAGTGTTATTATTAGAGATGAGCGCCTGAAATTTTTCGGGTTTTGTATTTTGGTTTTGGGTTCGGTTCCGCGGCCGTGTTTTGGGTTCGACCGCGTTTTGGCAAAACCTCACCGAATTTTTTTTGTCGGATTCGGGTGTGTTTTGGATTCGGGTGTTTTTTTCAAAAAACACTAAAAAACAGCTTAAATCATAGAATTTGGGGGTCATTTTGATCCCAAAGTATTATTAACCTCAAAAACCATAATTTCCACTCATTTTCAGTCTATTCTGAATACCTCACACCTCACAATATTATTTTTAGTCCTAAAATTTGCACCAAGGTCGCTGTGTGAGTAAGATAAGCGACCCTAGTGGCCGACACAAACACCGGGCCCATCTAGGAGTGGCACTGCAGTGTCACGCAGGATGTCCCTTCCAAAAAACCCTCCCCAAACAGCACATGACGCAAAGAAAAAAAGAGGCGCAATGAGGTAGCTGTGTGAGTAAGATTAGCGACCCTAGTGGCCGACACAAACACCGGGCCCATCTAGGAGTGGCACTGCAGTGTCACGCAGGATGTCCCTTCCAAAAAACCCTCCCCAAACAGCACATGACGCAAAGAAAAAAAGAGGCGCAATGAGGTAGCCGACTGTGTGAGTAAGATAAGCGACCCTAGTGGCCGACACAAACACCGGGCCCATCTAGGAGTGGCACTGCAGTGTCACGCAGGATGGCCCTTCCAAAAAACCCTCCCCAAACAGCACATGACGCAAAGAAAAATTAAAGAAAAAAGAGGTGCAAGATGGAATTGTCCTTGGGCTCTCCCACCCACCCTTATGTTGTATAAACAAAACAGGACATGCACACTTTAACCAACCCATCATTTCAGTGACAGGGTCTGCCACACGACTGTGACTGATATGACGGGTTGGTTTGGACCCCCCCAAAAAAAGAAGCAATTAATCTCTCCTTGCACAAACTGGCTCTACAGAGGCAAGATGTCCACCTCATCATCATCCTCCGATATATCACAGTGTACATCCCTCTCCTCACAGATTATCAATTCGTCCCCACTGGAATCCACCATCTCAGCTCCCTGTGTACTTTGTGGAGGCAATTGCTGCTGGTCAATGTCTCCGCGGAGGAATTGATTATAATTCATTTTAATGAACATCATCTTCTCCACATTTTCTGGATGTAACCTCGTACGCCGATTGCTGACAAGGTGAGCGGCGGCACTAAACACTCTTTCGGAGTACACACTTGTGGGAGGGCAACTTAGGTAGAATAAAGCCAGTTTGTGCAAGGGCCTCCAAATTGCCTCTTTTTCCTGCCAGTATAAGTACGGACTGTGTGACGTGCCTACTTGGATGCGGTCACTCATAATCCTCCACCATTCTTTCAATGGTGAGAGAATCATATGCAGTGACAGTAGACGACATGTCCGTAATCGTTGTCAGGTCCTTCAGTCCGGACCAGATGTCAGCATCAGCAGTCGCTCCAGACTGCCCTGCATCACCGCCAGCGGGTGGGCTCGGAATTCTGAGCCTTTTCCTCGCACCCCCAGTTGCGGGAGAATGTGAAGGAGGAGATGATGTTGACAGGTCGCGTTCAGCTTGACTTGACAATTTTCTCACCAGCAGGTCTTTCAACCCCAGCAGACTTGTGTCTGCCGGAAAGAGAGATCCAAGGTAGGCTTTAAATCTAGGATCGAGCACGGTGGCCAAAATGTAGTGCTCTGATTTCAACAGATTGACCACCCGTGAATCCTTGTTAAGCGAATTAAGGGCTCCATCCACAAGTCCCACATGCCTAGCGGAATCGCTCCGTGTTAGCTCCTCCTTCAATGTCTCCAGCTTCTTCTGCAAAAGCCTGATGAGGGGAATGACCTGACTCAGGCTGGCAGTGTCTGAACTGACTTCACGTGTGGCAAGTTCAAAGGGCATCAGAACCTTGCACAACGTTGAAATCATTCTCCACTGCGCTTGAGACAGGTGCATTCCACCTCCTATATCGTGCTCAATTGTATAGGCTTGAATGGCCTTTCGCTGCTCCTCCAACCTCTGAAGCATATAGAGGGTTGAATTCCACCTCGTTACCACTTCTTGCTTCAGATGATGGCAGGGCAGGTTCAGTAGTTTTTGGTGGTGCTCCAGTCTTCTGTACGTGGTGCCTGTACGCCGAAAGTGTCCCGCAATTCTTCTGGCCACCGACAGCATCTCTTGCACGCCCCTGTCGTTTTTTAAAAAATTCTGCACCACCAAATTCAAGGTATGTGCAAAACATGGGACGTGCTGGAATTTGCCCATATTTAATGCACACACAATATTGCTGGCGTTGTCCGATGCCACAAATCCACAGGAGAGTCCAATTGGGGTAAGCCATTCCGCGATGATATTCCTCAGTTGCCGTAAGAGGTTTTCAGCTGTGTGCGTATTCTGGAAAGCGGTGATACAAAGCGTAGCCTGCCTAGGAAAGAGTTGGCGTTTGCGAGATGCTGCTACTGGTGCCGCCGCTGCTGTTTCTTGCGGCGGGAGTCCATACATCTACCCAGTGGGCTGTCACAGTCATATAGTCCTGACCCTGCCCTGCTCCACATGTCCGTGGTTAAGTGGACATTGGGTACAACTGCATTTTTTAGGACACTGGTGAGTCTTTTTCTGACGTCCGTGTACATTCTCGGTATCGCCTGCCTAGAGAAGTGGAACCTAGATGGTATTTGGTAACGGGGGCACACTGCCTCAATAAATTGTCTAGTCCCCTTTGAACTAACGGCGGATACCGGACGCACGTCTAACACCAACATAGTTGTCAAGGCCTCAGTTATCCGCTTTGCAGCAGGATGACTGCTGTGATATTTCATCTTCCTCGCAAAGGACTGTTGAACAGTCAATTGCTTACTGGAAGTAGTACAAGTGGGCTTACGACTTCCCCTCTGGGATGACCATCGACTCCCAGCAGCAACAACAGCAGCGCCAGCAGCAGTAGGCGTTACACACAAGGATGCATCGGAGGAATCCCAGGCAGGAGAGGAATCATCAGAATTGCCAGTGACATGGCCTGCAGGACTATTGGCATTCCTGGGGAAGGAGGAAATTGACACTGAGGGAGTTGGTGGGGTGGTTTGCGTGAGCTTGGTTACAAGAGGAAGGGATTTACTGGTCAGTGGACTGCTTCCGCTGTCGGCCAAAGTTTTTGAACTTGTCACTGACTTATTATGAATGCGCTGCAGGTGACGTATAAGGGAGGATGTTCCGAGGTGGTTAACGTCCTTACCCCTACTTAATACAGCTTGACAAAGGGAACACACGGCTTGACAAATGTTGTCCGCATTTCTGGTGAAATACTTCCACACCGAAGAGCTGATTTTTTGGGTATTTTCACCAGGCATGTCAACGGCCATATTCCTCCCACGGACAACAGGTGTCTCCCCGGGTGCCTGACTTAAACAAACCACCTCACCATCAGAATCCTCCTGGTCAATTTCCTCCCCAGCGCCAGCAACACCCATATCCTCCTCATCCTGGTGTACTTCAACACTGACATCTTCAATCTGACTATCAGGAACTGGACTGCGGGTGCTCCTTCCAGCACTTGCAGGGGGCGTGCAAATGGTGGAAGGCGCATGCTCTTCACGTCCAGTGTTGGGAAGGTCAGGCATCGCAACAGACACAATTGGACTCTCCTTGTGGATTTGGGATTTCGAAGAACGCACAGTTCTTTGCTGTGCTTTTTCCAGCTTGAGTCTTTTCATTTTTCTAGCGAGAGGCTGAGTGCTTCCATCCTCATGTGAAGCTGAACAACTAGCCATGAACATAGGCCAGGGCCTCAGCCGTTCCTTGCCACTCCGTGTGGTAAATGGCATATTGGCAAGTTTACGCTTCTCCTCCGACAATTTTATTTTAGGTTTTGGAGTCCTTTTTTTACTGATATTTGGTGTTTTGGATTTGACATGCTCTGTACTATGACATTGGGCATCGGCCTTGGCAGACGACGTTGCTGGCATTTCATCGTCTCGGCCATGACTAGTGGCAGCAGCTTCAGCACGAGGTGGAAGTGGATCTTGATCTTTCCCTAATTTTGGAACCTCAACATTTTTGTTCTCCATATTTTAATAGGCACAACTAAAAGGCACCTCAGGTAAACAATGGAGATGGATGGATACTAGTATACAATTATGGATGGACTGCCGAGTGCCGACACAGAGGTAGCTACAGCCGTGGACTACCGTACTGTGTCTGCTGCTAATATAGACTGGATGATAATGAGATGTAGTATGTATAAAGAAGAAAGAAAAAAAAACCACGGGTAGGTGGTATACAATTATGGACGGACTGCCGAGATGTAGTATGTATAAAGAAGAAAGAAAAAAAAACCACGGGTAGGTGGTATACAATTATGGATGGACTGCCGAGTGCCGACACAGAGGTAGCTACAGCCGTGGACTACCGTACTGTACTGTGTCTGCTGCTAATATAGACTGGATGATCATGAGATGTAGTATGTATAAAGAAGGAAAAAAAAACACGGGTAGGTGGTATACAATTATGGATGGACTGCCGAGTGCCGACACAGAGGTAGCTACAGCCGTGGACTACCGTACTGTACTGTGTCTGCTGCTAATATAGACTGGATGATAATGAGATGTAGTATGTATAAAGAAGTAAAAAAAAAACACGGGTAGGTGGTATACAATTATGGATGGACTGCCGAGTGCCGACACAGAGGTAGCTACAGCCGTGGACTACTGTACTGTACTGTGTCTGCTGCTAATATAGACTGGTTGATAATGAGATGTAGTATGTATGTATAAAGAAGAAAGAAAAAAAAAACACGGGTAGGTGGTATACAATTATGGATGGACTGCCGAGTGCCGACACAGAGGTAGCTACAGCCGTGGACTACTGTACTGTGTCTGCTGCTAATATAGACTGGATGATAATGAGATGTAGTATGTATAAAGAAGAAAAAAAAAACACGGGTAGGTGGTATACAATTATGGATGGACTGCCGAGTGCCGACACAGAGGTAGCTACAGCCGTGGACTACTGTACTGTGTCTGCTGCTAATATAGACTGGATGATAATGAGATGTAGTATGTATAAAGAAGAAAGAAAAAAAAACCACGGGTAGGTGGTATACAATTATGGATGGACTGCCGAGTGCCGACACAGAGGTAGCTACAGCCGTGAACTACCGTACTGTGTCTGCTGCGACTGGATGATAAATAATGATATAAAAAATATATATATATATCACTACTGCAGCCGGACAGGTATATATTATATAATGACGGACCTGCTGGACACTGTCTGTCAGCAGAATGAGTTTTTTATAGAATAAAAAAAAAAACACCACACAAGTCACACGACGAGTGTTTAACTTTTTCAGGCAATCACAATATAGTATACTACTAACTATACTGGTGGTCAGTGTGGTCAGGTCACTGGTCAGTCACACTGGCAGTGGCACTCCTGCAGCAAAAGTGTGCACTGTTTAATTTTAATAATATGTACTCCTGGCTCCTGCTATAACCTATAACTGGCACTGCTCCCCAGTCTCCCCCACAATTATAAGCTGTGTGAGCACAGTCAGATATATACATAGATGATGCAGCACACTGGGCTGAGCAGTGCACACAGATATGGTATGTGACTGAGTCACTGTGTATCGTTTTTTTCAGGCAGAGAACGGATTATATTAAATAAAACTGCACTGTCTGGTGGTCACTGTGGTCAGTCACTAGTAAACTCTGCACAGTCTCTACAGTTCTACAGTACTCCTAAGCTCCAGTAAATTAAGTGTCTCTGTCTCAAATCAATCTCACTCTCTCTCTTCTAATCTAAATGGAGAGGACGCCAGCCACATCCTCTCCCTATCAATCTCAATGCACGTGTGAAAATGGCGGCGACGCGCGGCTCCTTATATAGAATCCGAGCCTCGCGAGAATCCGACAGCGTCATGACGACGTTCGGGCGCGCTCGGGTTAACCGAGCAAGGCGGGAAGATCCGAGTCGCTCGGACCCGTGAAAAAAAACATGAAGTTCGGGCGGGTTCGGATTCCGAAGAACCGAACCCGCTCATCTCTAGTTATTATACAGCAGGGACTCTGTCCTAGGTTATACACACGATACGCTGGGGACTATATACCAATAACATCTATCTCTATATATACTGTATATGTATAATGTGCAGTGTTATTATACAGCAGGGACTCTGCCCTAGGTTATACACATGATACACTAGGGACTATATACCAATAACATCTATCTCTATATATACTGTATATGTATAATGTGCAGTGTTATTATACAGCAGGGACTCTGCCCTAGGTTATACACATGATACACTAGGGACTATATACCAATAACATCTATCTCTATATATACTGTATATGTATAATGTGCAGTGTTATTATACAGCAGGGACTCTGTCCTAGGTTATACACATGATACACTAGGGACTATATACCACTAACATCTATCTCTATATATACTGTATATGTATAATGTGCAGTGTTATTATACAGCAGGGACTCTGTCCTAGGTTATACACATGATACACTAGGGACTATATACCAATAACATCTATCTCCATATATACTGTATATGTATAATGTGCAGTGTTATTATACAGCAGGGACTCTGTCCTAGGTTATACACATGATACGCTAGGGACTATATACCAATAACATCTATCTCTATATATACTGTATATGTATAATGTGCAGTGTTATTATACAGCAGGGACTGTGTCCTAGGTTATACACATGATATGCTAGGGACTATATACCAATAACATCTATCTCTATATATACTGTATATGTATAATGTGCAGTGTTATTATACAGCAGGGACGCTGCCCTAGGTTATATACATGATACGCTAGGGACTATATACCAATAACATCTATCTCTATATATACTGTATATGTATAATGTGCAGTGTTACTATACAGCAGGGACTATGTCCTAGGTTATACACATGATACACTAGGGACTATATACCAATAACATCTATCTCTATATATACTGTATATGTATAATGTGCAGTGTTATTATACAGGAGGGACTCTGTCCTAGGTTATATACATGATACACTAGGGACTATATACCAATAACATCTATCTCTATATATACTGTATATGTATAATGTGCAGTGTTATTATACAGCAGGAATACTGTCCTAGGCTATACACATGATACGCTAGGAACTATATGCCAATAACATCTATCTCTATATATACTGTATATGTATAATGTGCACAGTGTTATTATACAGCAGGGACGCTGTCCTAGGTTATACACATGATACGCTAGGGACTATATACCATAACATCTATCTCTATATAAACTGTATATGTATAATGTGCGGTGTTATTATATAGCAGGGACGCTGTACTAGGCTATACACAAGATACGCTAGGGACTATATACCATAACATCTATCTCTATATATACTGTATATGTATAATGTGCAGTGTTATTATACAGCAGGTACTCTGTCCTAGGTTATACACATGATACACTAGGGACTATATACCAATAACATCTATCTCTATATATACTGTATATGTATAATGTGCAGTGTTATTATACAGCAGGGACTCTGTCCTAGGTTATACACATGATACACTAGGGACTATATACCAATAACATCTATCTCCATTTCTCTATCGTCCTAAGTGGATGCTGGGGTTCCTGAAAGGACCATGGGGAATAGCGGCTCCGCAGGAGACAGGGCACAAAAGTAAAGCTTTTACAGGTCAGGTGGTGTGTACTGGCTCCTCCCCCCATGACCCTCCTCCAGACTCCAGTTAGATTTTTGTGCCCGGCCGAGAAGGGTGCAATTCTAGGTGGCTCTCATAAAGAGCTGCTTAGAGAGTTTAGCTTAGGTTTTTTATTTTACAGTGATTCCTGCTGGCAACAGGATCACTGCAACGAGGGACAGAGGGGAGAAGAAGTGAACTCACCTGCGTGCAGGATGGATTGGCTTCTTGGCTACTGGACATGAAGCTCCAGAGGGACGATCACAGGTACAGCCTGGATGGTCACCGGAGCCACGCCGCCGGCCCCCTCACAGATGCTGAAGCAAGAAGAGGTCCAGAATCGGCAGCTGAAGACTCCTGCAGTCTTCTTAAGGTAGCGCACAGCACTGCAGCTGTGCGCCATTTTCCTCTCAGCACACTTCACACGGCAGTCACTGAGGGTGCAGGGCGCTGGGAGGGGGGCGCCCTGGGAGGCAAATGAAAACCTTTAAAAAGGCTAAAAATACCTCACATATAGCCCCAGAGGCTATATGGAGATATTTACCCCTGCCTAAATGTACTAAATAGCGGGAGACGAGCCCGCCGGAAAAGGGGCGGGGCCTATCTCCTCAGCACACGGCGCCATTTTCTGTCACAGCTCCGCTGGTCAGGAAGGCTCCCAGGTCTCTCCCCTGCACTGCACTACAGAAACAGGGTATAACAGAGAGGGGGGGCAAAATAAATGGCAATATATCAATATAAAAGCAGCTATAAGGGAGCACTTAATCATAAGGCTATCCCTGTCATATATAGCGCTTTTTGGTGTGTGCTGGCAGACTCTCCCTCTGTCTCCCCAAAGGGCTAGTGGGTCCTGTCTTCGTATAGAGCATTCCCTGTGTGTCTGCTGTGTGTCGGTACGTGTGTGTCGACATGTATGAGGACGTTATTGGTGTGGAGGCGGAGCAATTGCCAAATATGAGGATGTCACCTCCTAGGGGGTCGACACCAGAATGGATGCCTTTATTTGTGGAATTACGGGATAGCGTCAACTCGCTTAAGCAGTCGTTTGCCGACATGAGGCGGCCGGACACTCAATTAGTGCCTGTCCAGGCGCCTCAAACACCGTCAGGGGCTGTAAAACGCCCCTTGCCTCAGTCGGTCGACACAGACCCAGACACAGGCACTGATTCCGGTGGTGAAGGTGACGAATCAACCGTATTTTCCAGTAGGGCCACACGTTATATGATTTTGGCAATAAAGGAGATGTTACATTTAGCTGATACTACAGGTACCACTAAACAGGGTATTATGTGGGGTGTGAAAAAACTACCAGTAGTTTTTACCGAATCAGAAGAATTAAATGACGTGTGTGATGAAGCGGGGGGTGCCCCGATAAAAAACTGCTAATTTCAAAGAAGTTATTGGCTTTATACCCTTTCCCGCCAGAGGTTAGGGAGCGCTGGGAAACACCTCCTAGGGTGGACAAAGCGCTAACACGCTTATCAAAACAAGTGGCGTTACCCTCTCCTGAGACGGCCGCACTTAAAGATCCATCAGATAGGAGGATGGAAAATATCCAAAAAGGTATATACACACATGCAGGTGTTATACTACGACCAGCTATTGCGACTGCCTGGATGTGCAGTGCTGGGGTAGTTTGGTCAGAGTCCCTGATCAAAAATATTGATACCCTGGACGGGGACAATATTTTACTGTCGTTAGAACAAATAAAGGATGCATTTCTTTATATGCGTGATGCACAGAGAGATATCTGCACACTGGCATCACGGGTAAGTGCTATGTCCATTTCGGCCAGAAGAGCTTTATGGACACGACAGTGGACAGGCGATGCGTAGAGGAGTTATTTGGGGTCGGTCTATCGGATTTGGTGGCCACGGCTACGGCCGGGAAATCCACCTTTCTACCTCAAGTCACTCCCCAACAGAAAAAGGCACCAACTTTTCAACCGCAGCCTTTTCGTTCCTTTAAAAATAAGAGAGCAAAGGGCTATTCATATCTGCCACGAGGCAGAGGACGAGGGAAGAGACAGCAACAGGCAGCTCCTTCCCAGGAACAGAAGCCCTCCCCGGCTTCTACAAAAGCCTCAGCATGACGCTGGGGCTTCGCAAGCGGACTTGGGGGCGGTAGGCGGTCGTCTCAAAAATTACAGCGCGCAGTGGGCTCACTCGCAGGTAAATCCCTGGATCCTGCAGATAATATCTCAGGGGTACAGGTTGAAATTAGAGACAGAGCCACCTCGCCGTTTCCTGAAGTCGGCTTTACCAACGTCCCCCTCAGAAAGGGAGACGGTTTTGGAAGCCATTCACAAGCTGTATTCTCAGCAGGTGATAGTCAAGGTACCTCTTCTACAACAAGGGAAGGGGTATTATTCCACTCTTTTTGTGGTACCGAAGCCGGATGGCTCGGTAAGGCCTATTCTAAATCTGAAGTCCTTGAACCTGTACATAAAGAAGTTCAAGTTCAAGATGGAGTCACTCAGAGCAGTGATAGCGAACCTGGAAGAAGGGGACTTTATGGTATCCTTGGACATCAAGGATGCGTATCTCCACGTTCCAATTACCCCTCACACCAGGGGTACCTCAGGTTCGTTGTACAAAACTGTCACTATCAGTTTCAGACGCTGCCGTTTGGTTTGTCCACGGCACCTCGGGTCTTTACAAAGGTAATGGCCGAGATAATATTTCTTCTTCGAAGAAAAGGCGTATTAATTATCCCATACTTGGACGATCTCCTAATAAGGACAAGGTCCAGAGAACAGCTAGAGATGGGTTTAGCACTATCTCAAGAGGTGCTAAAGCAGCACGGATGGATTCTGAATATTCCAAAATCCCAATTAATGCCGACAACTCGTCTGCTGTTCCTGGGGATGATTCTGGACACAGTTCAGAAAAAGGTTTTTCTTCCCGAAGAAAAAGCCAAGGAGTTATCTGACCTGGTCAGGAACCTCCTAAAACCAGGAAAGGTGTCTGTACATCAATGCACAAGAGTCCTGGGAAAAAATGGTAGCTTCTTACGAAGCAATCCCTTTCGGCAGATTCCATGCAAAGGGATCTGTTGGACAAATGGTCAGGGTCGCATCTTCAGATGCACCTGCGGATAACCCTGTCGCCGAGGACAAGGGTATCCCTTCTGTGGTGGTTGCAGGAGGCTCATCTATTGGAGGGCCGCAGATTCGGCATGCAGGATTGGATCCTGGTGACCACGGATGCCAGCCTGAGAGGCTGGGGAGCAGTCACACAGGGAAGAAATTTCCAGGGAGTGTGGTCGAGCCTGAAAAAGTCTCTTCACATAAGCATTCTGGAACTAAGAGCAATCTACAATGCTCTAAGCCAGGCGGAACCTCTGCTTCAAGGAAGACCGGTGTTGATCCAGTCGGACAACATCACGGCAGTCGCCCATGTAAACAGACAGGGCGGCACAAGAAACAGAATGGCAGAAGCTGCCAGGATCCTTCGCTGGGCGGAGAATCACGTGATAGCACTGTCAGCAGTATTCATCCCGGGCGTGGACAACTGGGAAGCAGACTTCCTCAGCAGACACGACCTTCACCCGGGAGAGTGGGTACTTCATCCAGAAGTTTTCCACATGCTATTAAACCGTTGGGTAAAACCAATGGTGGACATGATGGCGTCTCGCCTCAACAAGACACTGGACAGTTATTGCGCCAGGTCAAGAGATCCGCAGGCAATAGCTGTGGACGCGTTGGTAACACCTTGGGTGTACCAGTCCGTATATGTGTTTCCTCCTCTGCCTCTCATACCAAAGGTATTGAGGATTATACGGCAAAGAGGAGTAAGACTAGTGGCTCCGGATTGGCCAAGAAGGACTTGGTACCCGGAACTTCAAGAGATGGTCACGGACGATCCGTGGCCTCTACTTCTGAGAAGGGACCTGCTTCAGCAGGGTCCTTGTCTTTTTCAAGACTTACCGCGGCTGCGTTTGACGGCATGGCGTTTGAATGCCAGATCCTAAAAGGAAAAGGCATTCCAGAAGAAGTCATTCCTACCTTGATAAAGGCAAGGAAGGAAGTCACCGCGAAGCATTATCGCCGTATTTGGCGAAAATATGTTGCGTGGTGCGAGCAGCGGAGTGCTCCGATGGAGGAATTTCAACTGGGTCGTTTTCCTACATTTCCTGCAATCAGGATTGTCTATGGGTCTCAAATTGGGATCTATTAAGGTTCAAATTTCGGCCCTATCAATATTCTTCCAAAAAGAATTGGCCTCAGTCCCTGAGGTCCAGATTTTTATCAAAGGAGTACTGCATATACAGCCTCCTGTGGTGCCTAAGGTGGCACCGTGGGATCTAAATGTAGTTTTAGATTTCCTCAAATCCAATTGGTTTGAACCACTAAAGAATGTGGATTTGAAATATCTCACATGGAAAGTGACTATGTTACTGGCCCTGGCTTCGGCCGGGAGAGTATCTGAACTGGCGGCTTTGTTTTATAAAAGCCCTTATTTAATTTTCCATTCGACATAGGGCAGAGCTGCGGACGCGTCCGCATTTTCTCCCTAAGGTGGTATCAGCGTTTCACCTGAACCAGCCTATTGTAGTGCCTGCGGCTACAGACGACTTGAAGGACTCCAAGTTGTTGGACGTTGTCAGAGCCTTAAAAATATACATTTAAAGGACGGCTGGAGTCAGAAAATCTGACTCGCTGTTTATACTGTATGCACCCAACAAGTTGGGTGCACCTGCTTCTAAGCAGTCGATTGCTCGTTGGATTTGTAACAAAATTCAACTTGTACATTCTGTGGCAGGCCTGCCACAGCCTAAATCTGTTAAGGCCCATTCCGCAAGGAAGGTGGGCTCATCTTGGGCGGCTGCCCGAGGGGTCTCGGCATTACAACTCTGCCGAGCAGCTACGTGGTCAGGGGAGAACACGTTTGTAAATTTTTACAAATTTGATACCCTGGCAAAGGAGGACCTGGAGTTCTCTCATTCGGTGCTGCAGAGTCATCCGCACTCTCCCGCCCGTTTGGGAGCTTTGGTATAATCCCCATGGTCCTTTCAGGAACCCCAGCATCCACTTAGGACGATAGAGAAAATAAGAATTTACTTACCGATAATTCTATTTCTCGGAGTCCGTAGTGGATGCTGGGCGCCCATCCCAAGTGCGGATTATCTGCAATACTTGTACATAGTTATTGTTAACTAATTCGGGTTATTGTTTAGGAAGCCATCTTTCAGAGGCTCCTCTGTTATCATACTGTTAACTGGGTTTAGATCACAAGTTGTACGGTGTGATTGGTGTGGCTGGTATGAGTCTTACCCGGGATTCAAAATCCTCCCTTATTGTGTACGCTCGTCCGGGCACAGTACCTAACTGGAGTCTGGAGGAGGGTCATGGGGGGAGGAGCCAGTACACACCACCTGACCTGTAAAAGCTTTACTTTTGTGCCCTGTCTCCTGCGGAGCCGCTATTCCCCATGGTCCTTTCAGGAACCCCAGCATCCACTACGGACTCCGAGAAATAGAATTATCGGTAAGTAAATTCTTATTATATACTGTATATGTATAATGTGCAGTGTTATTATACAGCAGGGACTCTGTCCTAGGTTATACACATGATACGCTAGGGACTATATACCAATAACATCTATCTCCATATATACTGTATATGTATAATGTGCAGTGTTATTATACAGCAGGGACTCTGTCCTAGGTTATACACATGATACGCTAGGGACTATATACCAATAACATCTATCTCTATATATACTGTATATGTATAATGTGCAGTGTTATTATACAGCAGGGACTGTGTCCTAGGTTATACACATGATATGCTAGGGACTATATACCAATAACATCTATCTCTATATATACTGTATATGTATAATGTGCAGTGTTATTATACAGCAGGGATGCTGCCCTAGGTTATATACATGATACGCTAGGGACTATATACCAATAACATCTATCTCTATATATACTGTATATGTATAATGTGCAGTGTTACTATACAGCAGGGACTATGTCCTAGGTTATACACATGATACACTAGGGACTATATACCAATAACATCTATCTCTATATATACTGTATATGTATAATGTGCAGTGTTATTATACAGGAGGGACTCTGTCCTAGGTTATATACATGATACACTAGGGACTATATACCAATAACATCTATCTCTATATATACTGTATATGTATAATGTGCAGTGTTATTATACAGCAGGAATACTGTCCTAGGTTATACACATGATACGCTAGGAACTATATACCAATAACATCAATCTCTATATATACTGTATATGTATAATGTGCAGTGTTATTATACAGCAGGGACGCTGTCCTAGGTTATACACATGATACGCTAGGGACTATATACCAATAACATCTATCTCTATATATACTGTATATGTATAATGTGCACAGTGTTATTATACAGCAGGGACGCTGTCCTAGGTTATACACATGATACACTAGGGACTATATACCAATAACATCTATCTTTATATATACTGTATATGTATAATGTGCAGTGTTATTATACAGCAGGGATACTCTCCTAGGTTATACACATGATAGGATATAGATATAGCTTTCTCTCCCTATATACACCTATACTACAGATGTAGCCACGCTCATCTATACCGTGATGCATTCACACATGAGCACGCATTGCTGCATAGTGTGACCGCGCCGCTGTGATACTGATTGCAGCGGGTGTTAGCTCCATAGGGTAACATGGTGTGTGCATGCGTACGCAGTGGGCACACTTGTCACAACATCACTGCCGCGATACACAACGATGAGCATGGCTACATCTGTATATATAATATACACTATATATATATATATATATATTATATGCCAGTATATGATCAGAGCCGGTGCTACCCGCTCAGCAAGGGTATGCAGTGCAGGGAGGCGCTCAGCTGAAGAGGCGCTGAGGTCTCTCTACTCTGCATACCCTTGTCCCTGCTGCTGCCAGCTCCGTTGCGCCTGTCATAGTGGAAGACAGGTAACGGCGCTGACAGCTGTAGCTCGGCTCTCAGTGCAAGGTCCCTCTAGCTTCCTCCCCCATCCTCCTCCCACCTCCAGGCTCCTCCTCACAGCGCTGCTGACAAATGCTGAGTGTTTTGCAGGGCAGATAGACTTTTAGGGGCGTGACCTAATCATGTTTGGCGTGGCCACGCCCCCTTTTGGTGGTTTTAATTTTAGTTTTTAAACTTTGCAGAGTCCAGCGGGGTAGGGGGGCCTTGAGGAGCCCCTCAGCCAGTGGCAATTCGAGTGGGGAGCGTGATCAGTGTGATCACTCTCCACCTACCCATACAGGAACAGGCAGAGGCTCCGCAGCAGCAGCCTCTCTGGCACTGCAGCACAGCACACTCTGCCATGATGAGAACTTATGCTGTTGCTGCTGCCCAGTAAGAAGGGAGGGAGGAGTGCAGTGGACCAGGGCCCCCGCTGAGTCCCTTCATCAGTCCCAGGCCTGCATTATTTCTACCTGCCCCCTCCCCAAACCTGACGACATCCTCCAGAGCTGCTGCTGCTGGAGTGACGGACCTCCAGGAGGGTAGAGTAGGAGTAGCGCCCAAGTGTGGATCCAAGGCAGAGCATCAGAGTTATGCCTTCAAAGTAATGAAGCAGAAGGTACTACATTTACAGTAGCAGGGTGGTAGGTATGACGGGGTTGGGCTATACCTGGCATAACGTGTATAAGCGGCTTTTACTGTGCGGTGTAACGTGACTAACGGACGCTACTGTGCGGTGTAATATGACTAAGGGATGCTGCTGTGCGGTGTAATGTGACTGACGGGCACTACTGTGCGGTGTAATGTGACTAACAGACACTACTGTGCGGTGTAATGTGACTGACGGGCACTACTGTGCGGTGTAATGTGACTGACGGGCACTACTGTGCGGTGTAATGTGACAAACAGACACTACTGTCAGGTGTAATGTGACAAACAGACACTACTGTCAGGTGTAATGTGACTAACAGACACTACTGTGCGGTGTAATGTGACTAACAGACACTACTGTGCGGTGTAATGTGACTAACGGACACTACTGTGCGGTGTAATGTGACTAACGGACACTACTGTGCAGTGTAATGTGACTAACGGACACTACTGTGCGGTGTAATGTGACTAACGGACACTACTGTGCGGTGTAATGTGACTAACGGACACTACTGTGCGGTGTATTGTGACTAACCGACACTACTGTGCGGTGTATTGTGACTAACCGACACTACTGTGCGGTGTAATGTGACTAACAGACACTACTGTGCGGTGTAATGTGACTAACAGACACTACTGTGCGGTGTAATGTGACTAACGGACACTACTGTGCGGTGTAATGTGACTAACGGACACTACTGTGCGGTGTATTGTGACTAACGGACACTACTGTGCGGTATAATGTGACAAACGGACACTACTGTGCGGTTTAATGTGACTAACGGACACTACTGTGCGGTTTAATGTGACTAACGGACACTACTGTGCGGTGTAATGTGACTGACGGACACTACTGTGCAGTGTAATGTGACTGACGGACACTACTGTGCGGTGTAATGTGACTAACGGACACTACTGTGCGGTATAATGTGACAAACGGACACTACTGTGTAATGTCAAATGTGAATTTTTACTATTCTGTGTCCACAACCCTATATTTTTGGTGCGCACACTGTCCCTGACTCGAGCATGGCTAACGCCAAAGGAAACGTTTGCCCTGAGCTCCTCAAGGTCTACAACAGGCCATGTCAACAATTTTAAAATATATTTTTCTTTTCAAATGTAACATACCTCCAATTCAACACAGGGAAGGGGTGCTGAAACATACCCTTACTCCGGGCATCATGGCACCTAGCTACACCTCTAATAAGTGGCACTACTGTGGGCATTGTGCATAAGTACTGTGAGGTGTAATGTGTATAAGGGGCACTACTGTGTGACGTAACATGAATAAGGGGCACTACTAGAGGGTGTAATATGAAGCAGGGGCACTATGTTTGGGGTAAAGTGAATATGATTGTAATACTGTGTGGTGTAATTTGAATTGTGGGCCACGCTCCTTTCTTGTGTGACCACATCCCTTTTTGCGTCACGTCCTGTCCCTTTTTTACAGATGGGAGGGCGCAAATTTATAATTTGCAGGGGGGCGCCAAATACTCTAGCACCGGCCCTGTATATGATGCTACCTGTATAAATATAATGAGCGCTGTGTATTACACAGCAGGGTCATCCCCATCCGCCTCTCGCCCACCTTCCATCCAAGGACCTTATTCAATAAGGATTACAAAATTTGCGAATCACAATCCGGCTTATTATGGAGCGGCTGCGCATGAGCAGTGTTTGCATTGCGCACGTGCGAGTAATAATAGCGACAGTAAATGCGTACACATCGTGATCACAATGCAGATACTGTTTGACTGACAGGAAGCCGGCATTTCTGGGTGGAAACCTGCCATTTTCTGGGTGTGTGTGAGAAAACGCAGGCGTCCCAGGAGTTTTTAAGGAGGGCCCCTGAATTCAGCGATGACCACTTCCAGCCTCTTGTGTCACAAGAATTGTAGCCGACCTTACCTGGCGCAGATAGGAAAAATCTTCCATGTTCCGGTAATTGCGCATGGTTCTGCGATCAGCTGCATATTGCGATGCAGTCACAGTTTCTGCAATGGGCGTTATTTCTCAATTGCTGGGCGGCAACTATTTGATCGCAGAAACTGCTTTATATCAGAAATTCCAATCCTTACTGCATAAGGGACCTAATTCAGACCTGACTGCAACAGCAAAATATTTCTCTAATGGGCAAAACCATGTGCAGTGCAGGTGGGGCAGATGTAACATGTGCAGAGAGAGTTAGATTTGGGTGGGGTGTGTTCAAACTGAAATCTAAATTGCAGTGTAAAAATAAATCAGCCAGTATTTCCCCTGCACAGAAACGATATAACCCACCCAAATCTAACTCTCTCTGCACATGTTACATCTGCCCCACCTGCAGTGCACATGGTTTTGCCCATTAGAGAAAGATTTTGCTTTTGGATCAGGTCTGAATTAGGCCCTAGGTCGCCACGTGTCACACATACCATATATGGTGCCCACAGACGTCTCTCATACACCAGGCACATCGCTCACCTCACTGCCGGTCACCGTCACCTCCTCTCCCGCCGCCTCCACTGAAATGTGTTGTGTCCAATGTTGTCAATTCTAAATAAAAAACAAGCAGCTGATGTGTGAAAAACAAGGCCAGCACCAGCGTCCTCACTCCTGCTCCTCTCTCCACACACACAGGAAACTTCTCCTCCCCCCTCCTTCCCCTAATCCATGTCCTCCACTCTGAGCTCACACAGAGCCTCTCTCTCACTTCCTGATTGCATTAACTCCTTCAGCTCCTGAAGTGGTGACAGCCCCATAGTAAAGCAGGACAATGCAATGTATTACAAGACTACAAGGCTGCAATTAGCTTCTTATTCGTCTCCAGCTTCTTATTCAGAAAATATTACATTAAAATAAATAAAAAAAGGATAGATCACTAAGATAACATTGCATAAACTTAAATTAGCGTCTCTTACACCAATTTACATTACATTTTGCATTAAACAAAGATGATTTGTGCATGAAAATGCAGTGGCGCACGCAGGGGGGGTTTCCGAGTACCTGGAAACCCCCCCTGATGAGACTTTTTTTTTTTGAGACGGAGACATCAGTGTCTCCGCCTCGGTAAAAGCCGCGATCGCGACCGCATTCTGTAGCAGCAGAGAGCTGCAGGGAGCCATAAATATCCGGGGGGAGCTGCTGGCTATGTATGCCTAGCCACAGCAGCTCCCTCCGTCCTCACTGACAGTGCCATCCATGTGCTCCCGCCTCCCAGTCCCAGCCCCTGGGTATGTATAAAATATACAGTTTATACTGTATATGAAGTTTATGTGCATGTATGCATGTGTGTGTGTATATATATGTATGCGTGTGTGCGTGTGCGTGTGCGTGTGTGTGTATGAATGTGTGTGCTCTATCTAAAAAAAAAAAAATTATAAAAAATATATATATATATATATATATATATATATATCAGACTGCAATGGTGGCTGCACTCACACTCATACAGGAAACATGATATTAAATGCTTCTATGTTTTGGTTTTATTAAAAAACTGTTGTCAGGAATCCAAACATTAAATACATTTTCGCATACTTTAACATTTAATGTAAGACCTTTTCAATGTCTGGATTCCTGACAACAGTTTAATAAAAACAAAACGTAGAAGCATTTAATATCACATTTCTTGTATGACTGTGAGTGCCATCACCACTGCAATCTACTTTAAATTTACATCGGAAGGCACTATATATATATATATATATATATATTTATATGTGTGTGTGTATGTGTGTGCAAAAAAAGTGTGTGTGTGTGTGTGTGTGTATATATATATATATATATATATATACATATACACACACAATATATATGTACACAGTATATATATATATATATATACATATATATACATACATATATATATATATATATATATATACATATAATATATATATATATATATATATATATACACACATACACACATTTTTTGCACACACATACACACGGAAACCCCCCTTACTAAATCCTGCGTTTGCCCCTGTGAGCATAAACTTACATAAATATTTTTTTTTCCCACCAAACAGCCCAGGTCAATGTTGTGCACTGCCGGGTGGAGGCGGGGGGGGGGGGGGGGGGGGGGGGCAAATGTAACATGTGCAAAAAGAGATAGATTTGGTTGGGGTGTGTTCAAACTGAAATCTAAATTGCATTGTAAAAATAGAGCAGCCAGTATTTACCCTGCACAGAAAGAAAATAACCCACCCAAATCTAACTCTCTCTGCAGATGTTACATCTGCCATACCTGCAGTGCAGATGGTTTTACCCAACTGCTAACAAATTTGCTGCTGCGATCAACTCGGAATTAGGCCCATTGTTTTAATCCCTACAGGGCCCAGTCTGGGCGCAGCTTTTATGTTCTCCACAGGTTTCTGTGGCTCTCCTCCACATGTTGTGGTATACTCTCATTCTCTAATGACATACTGGTAGGCTGATTGGCTTCTGACACATTAAACCATAATATATTTACTGGCTCTACCATTAAGCAGCTTCAGTCTTGAATGGGCCTGGCCTCTTACCATGTATTTGCAAATATATGCAACAAATATCTCTGAATTTTTATTACTGTATAGTTGTCAAGTAATGTTGCAACTTGCAAGTACTTTTTAGTGTGCAGGGGATGCTGGGGGGAGGGGCATCCCCTTTTCTGTTTTCTGTTAAACATCACAGAAGAGAAAAAACTTCCATATAAACGTGCATATATGCAATATTCGCTAGCAGCATTATAATAATAAAGTGCAACGTGCCAAAATAAATTACACACAAACAAATAAATATACAGTGAACAAAACAATTCATAAGTGATAAAAGACCTAAAAGATGCCAGGTTTTTAATAACAGTTGTTCTATTATCTGCAGCATTAGGTCTTTTATCACTTATGAATTGTTTTGTTCACTGTATATTTATTTGTTTGTGTGTAATTTATTTTGGCACGTTGCACTTTATTATTATAATGCTGCTAGCGAATATTGCATATATGCACGTTTATATGGAAGTTTTTTCTTTTCTCTGATGTTTAAACTAGAGATGAGCCGGTTCCTCGGAATCCGAACCCGCCCGAACTTCAGCTTTTTTCTCACGGGTCCGAGCAGGCTCGGATCCTCCCGCCTTGCTCGGTTAACCCGAGCGCGCCCGAACGTCATCATCCCGCTGTCGGATTCTCGCGAGACTCGGATTCTATATAAGGAGCCGTGCGTCGCCGCCATTTTCACACGTGCATTGAGATTGATAGGGAGAAGACGTGGCTGGCGTCCTCTCCGTTTAGAGTGACTTAGAGACACTTGATTTACTACTAATTTTAGTAATTTTGGGGAGCATTAGGAGTACTCAGAGTGCAGAGTTTTGTTGATAGTTAGTGACCACCAGTTTTATTTATTATTTATAATCCGTTCTCTGCCTGAAAAAAAACGATACACAGTCACATACCATATCTGTGCTCAGCCTCAGTGTGCTGTATGATATATCATCTATGTATATCTGACTGTGCTGAGTGCTCACTGCTCACACAGCTTAATTGTGGGGGAGACTGGGGAGCAGTTATAGCAGGAGTACAGTGCACACTTTTGCTGCCAGTGTGACCACCAGTATATTGTCTGCCTGAAAAAGTTAAGCACTCCTGTGGTGTTTTTTTTTTTAATTCTATAAACGCATTCTGCTGACAGTGTCCAGCAGGTCCGTCATTCATTATATTATATAAATGTTTACCTGCAGTAGTGTTATATTTTTTTGTTCATCTCTTTCATCTTTATCATCTCTATATTAGCAGACGCAGTACGGTAGTCCACGGCTGTGGCTACCTCTGTGTCGTCAGTGCTCGTCCATAATTGTATACCTACCTACCTACCTACCTGTGGTGGGTTATTTTTTCTATCTTCTTCATACTAGTAGTTTAGGAGTCTGCTGACAGTGTCCAGCAGGTCGTCATTATATTATATATACCTGCAGTAGTGATATATATATATATATTTTTTATATCATTATCATCTCTATACTAGCAGACACAGTACGGTAGTCCACGGCTGTAGCTACCTCTGTGTCGTCAGTTCTCGTCCATAATTGTATACCTACCTGTGGTGGGTTTTTTTTTTCTATCTTCTTCATACTAGTAGTTCAGCAGTCTGCTGACAGTGTCCAGCAGGTCCGTCATTATATATTATATATACCTGCAGTAGTGATATATATATATTTTTTATATCATTATCATCTCTATACTAGCAGACACAGTACGGTAGTCCACGGCTGTAGCTACCTCTGTGTCGTCAGTGCTCGTCCATAATTGTATACCTACCTGTGGTGGGGTTTTGTTTTCTATCTTCTTCATACTAGTAGTTCAGCAGTCTGCTGACAGTGTCCAGCAGGTCCGTCATTATATATTATATATACCTGCAGTAGTGATATATATATATTTTTTATATCATTATCATCTCTATACTAGCAGACACAGTACGGTAGTCCATGGCTGTAGCTACCTCTGTGTCGTCAGTGCTCATTCATAACTGTATACCTACCTGTGGTGGGTTTTTTTTTTCTATCTTCTTCATACTAGTAGTTTAGGAGTCTGCTGACAGTGTCCAGCAGGTCCCTATCATTGCGGCACCAGTATAGGTGCCGCTTCCCCATTCATTTTCAATGGGCTTTCACAGCCCATTGCTGCGCCCCGCCCCCTGCCCGCCCCCCCGCTGCCCGGAGTTTTAATGTTAGCAGCGGGAGGCACCTCTTCCGCTGCCTCCCATCCTCACAAGCAGCCACATGGGGGGGGGGAATTATTAAAATAATGAAAAAAGATATTTATAACAGACTGTGTTATAAATATCTTCTTTTTATTATTTTAATCATTATGACAGGGGAGGCACTGCCTCCCCTGCCTCCCCTGACTGCACGTCGCTGGAGCACAGATATGGTATGGAGCGTTTTTTTCAGGCAGAGAACGGATAAAAAACTGGTGGTCACTATCAGCAAAACTCTGCACTGTACTCCTCCTAACAGCTGCTCCCCAATCCTCCCCACAATTATAGTAATAAACAAACAATCAGATCAACTGTCTTCTACTATTATTAACGGAGAGGACGCCAGCCACGTCCTCTCCCTATCATCTCAATGCACGTGTGAAAATGGCGGCGACGCGCGCCTGCTTATATAGAATCCAAATCTAGTGATGAGCGGGTTCGGTTTCTCGGAAACCGAACCCCCCTGAACTTCAGCCTTTTTACACGGGTCCGAGCCGTGCTCGGATACTCCCGTGTGGCTCGGGTAAACCGAGCTTGCCCGAACGTCATCATCCCGCTGTCGGATTCTCGCGAGATTCGGATTCTATATAAGCAGGCACGCGTCGCCGCCATTTTCACACGTGCATTGAGATGATAGGGAGAGGACGTGGCTGGCGTCCTCTCCGTTAATAATAGTAAAAGACAGTTGATCTGATTGTTTGTTTATGATGACATTCGGCGTGCTCAGGTTAGCGGAGCAAGGTGGGAGGGTTCGAACCTGCCTCGGACCCGTGGTGACGTTCGGGGTGTTCGGTTTCTCGGAAACCGAACCCGCTCATCACTAGTTGTGACAAAACACAATAGTGTTATCTTTCATAACTAAACCCATAACCTTGAATTTAAGCACAAAAACACTATTCAGGTAAATCTTTTTTTGGACCATGTTAAAATGTCGCCATTTAAAATATAGGTATAATTTAACCTTAATAGTTTCACAGAGGTTCCCTTCTTTTTTTTCTTTTCTTTTTTGTCGACATGGCCATCATTTTGTTGACATTGGCCATGTTGACATGATGATGACACTGATGAAATATCGTCATGATTAGAATATCGAGGACATATCCCTGATTGTCTGGTGGTGACTTACTTGGTACCGCAGCTAGGTGGCTACAGCTGTGTCTTCTGGGTCCAGAGTTGATATCCTGATGATTACATGCAGTTTCTTTGGTGTTTCCAGTGGTATCGCTAAACCTAGAACCTAACCCTTCCCCCCTCTTCCTCCTAGTGCCTCACCCTAAGCCTCCCATCCCGCAGCCTAACACTAAAATTCTATTCTGCAACATGTTCAATTTAAGCATTTTAACAATGTCAACACAGTAAGTGCCGACATTATAGCTACATCTTTGGGGAAGGTGTCTCCCTATTTAGTGCAGACAAAAAACAAGACATCAAAGGGAATTTGTGTCCTCAGCTCCCTTTGATCTACAACTGGCCCTTTTAAGCCAGGCGGAAGAGCAGAAGCCTTCTATTGGCTGGCGGCTATGTGTAAATGGCTACAGGTTAAGGTTTAGATCAAGCAACCACACCAGTTAAGATGGATACACACTATAACAGGGATTGGGAACCTTTGGCCCTCCAGCTGTTGTTGAATGACACATCCCAGCATGCCCTGCAACCAGAGGCGGATTGGCCATAGGGTTTACAGGGAAGAGTCCCGGTGGGCCAACGCACCTGCGGGGCCTGTTTTGTTTGAGGATATGTGGTCCTTTTTATAGACGTAATGAATAAAATCAAAAATAATTTGCATATATAAAATTGACTTTACCACTTAGCATGTGATTGCAGATGGTCTAGTGTATGCTCTGTCTGCCTACTTGGCTGACATATAAGATTGAGTGAATAGTGATTGGGATACGGTTGGTGTAATAAGCAAGAAAATATATCTTTCTAAAGAATGATATGGTTTCCTAAACTCTGAAGGTGTATCATATAATGTGCTCATAATATTTAATTTTATCTTTTTTTAACTTCCCCCATGATCCTGGACATGCCCACTATCTGGAAAGTCTTGGGGGAGCGTGCTGCTGCCATGGCCCATGGCTTACACCTCTGGTGCTGCCCATGTGGGGCCACTAGTACAAATTTTTCCAGGGCCGCTTTTTGTTCCCAGTCCGCCCCTGCCTGCAACAGGTTTAGCATGGCCGAATAGCAAAATTGTAGCAAGGCATGCTGGTATGTGTAGTTCAACAACAGCTGGAGGGCCGAAGGATCCCCATCCCTGCACTATAAGATTATCTCTCCAATCTGGCTGGCTGAACTGAAAATCTGGTAATGTCTGGGAGCAAATGACAATCAACCATTTGGTCCCTAAATCCGGAAAATGGGCAAAAACACTGGTTCGGATAAATTGGTTAAGTCAAATGGATTTAAGCAATTTGTTTGAATGACCATTTTTGTCCATTTGCCAGTGTTTGGGAGCAAATGGTCAACTGTCAGTTGCTCCCATATACTGTATTACCAGATTTCCGTTCCAACCAGAATGATTGGACAGATAATCTTATAGAGTATATCCATCTTTAGGGGTATATTTACTAAAGTGCGGGTTTAAAAAAGTGGAGATGTCGTTCATAGCAACCTATCAGATTCTACTTATTATTTATCTAGCATCTTCTAGAAGATAATAGAGCTAATCTGATTGGTTTCTAGGGGCCACATCTCCACCTCTTTAAAGTTCCCCTCAATCTCCTAATCTCTGACCTGCAACCACTGATCTGTGTGAAAGGCCGTCTGTCTCTTCAATGGTCGCAGAAGCCTGGAGCAAATCCTCCATGACAAACCTTTGGGCCACCTATTTTCTATCTTTGCTCTTTTCAAAGGCTGGCTATGCCACCGATAATAGCCTGTTGGGATGTGGAAGTAGCAGCTAATCAGCAAGATAAAGAATGCCAATTTTCTTTTAAAGCAAAACCAACCTGGTTTTGTTCTAACAAATAACAAAAATAAAATAAAAATTGATGATTTACAGTAAATCTTTCAACAAAATCCCTGAAATCTTTTCTCTTTCTGCAACCAGCGGGCTATTACCTTTGGCCCAATGTGATGTCACCAGAAAATGTATATTTGCCATAGCCAAACAGTTCCTAATTGACAGGTACCACTTATTGGTTGGTAGTTTATTTATCTCCACTTATCATTCTCCAAGGCCTAATACAGTGCATCTGGAAAGTATTCACAGTGTTTCACTTTTTCCACATCTTGTTACGTTACAGCCTTATTCCAAAATTGAATAAATTATTTTTAGCCCTTAAAATTCTACACAGAATACCCCATAATGACAACGTGAAAAAGTTTTTTTTTTTCAGATTTTTGCAAATTTATTAAAAATAAAAAACTAAGACATCACATGTACATAAGTACTCACAGCCTTTGCCATGAAGCTCAAAATTGAGCTCAGGTGCATCCTGTTTCCACCGATCATCCTTGAGATGTTCCTACAGCTTAATTGGAGTCCACCTGTGGTAAATTCAGTTGATTGTACATGATTTGGAAAGGCACACACCTGTCTATATGGGTGTAGTATGGTATGCCGGCAGCCGGGCTCCCGGCGACCAGCATACCGACGCCGGGAGTCCGACCGCCGGCATACCGACACCGTGGCGAGCGCAAAGGAGCCCCTTGCGGGCTCGCTATGCTCGCCATACTATTTTATTCTCCCTCCAGGGGGATCGTGGACCCCCACGAGGGAGAATATATGCCGGTATGCCATGTGTCGGGATTCCGGGGCCGGTATACTGTGCGCCGGGATACCGGCATTCGGCAAACTGAAGACCACCCATCTATATAATATCCCACACTTCAAAGTGCATGTCTGAGCACAAACCAAGCATTAAGTCAAAGGAATTGTCTGTAGACCTCTGAGACAGTATTGTCTCTATGCACAAATCTGGGAAAGGGTCCAAGATATCAAAGGATTGGCTTCAGGACTACTCTGTGAATGTCCTTGAGTGGCCAAGCCAGAGCCAAGACTTGAATCCTATTGAACATCTCTGGAGAGATCTGAAAATGGCTGTGCACGGATGCTTCCCATTCAACCTGATGGAGATTGAGAGGTGCTGCAAAGGGGAATGGGCAAAACTACCAAAAGATAGGTGTGCCAAGCTTGTGGCGTCATATTCAAAAAGACTTGAGGCTGTAATTGCTGCCAAAGGCGCATCAACAAAGTATTGAGCAAAGGCTGTGAATACTTATGTACATGTGATTCATTCAGTTTTTTATTTTTAATAAATTAGCAAAAATCTTTAAAAAAAACTTTTTTCATGTTGTCATTATGGGGTATCGTGTGTAGAATTTAGAGGGGAAAAATGTATTTATTCCATTGTGGAATAAGGCTGTAACATAACAACATGTGGAAAAAGTGAACCGCTGTGAATACTTTCCGGATGCAATGTATATTTGCCCCATTGTAGCTTCAGCATCCATTATTACATCTTCTTGCATCTACCACTAGATGCCTTTTGGTGACTTTTTTTGTTCTAGGTTCTTGTATCCATAGTATTTTCTCCTAACATCGGCTTAATATTTGTGAATAGTGATTGGGATACGGTTGGTGTAATAAGCAAGAAAATATATCTTTCTAAAGAATGATATGGTTTCCTAAACTCTGAAGGTGTATCATATAATGTGCTCATAATATTTAATTTTATCTTTTTTTAACTTCCCCCATGATGCTGGACATGCCCACTATCTGGAAAGTCTTGGGGGAGGGTGCTGCTGCCATGGCCCATGGCTAGACCTTACACCTCTGGTGCTGCCCATGTGGGGCCACTAGTACAGATTTTTCCAGGGCCGCTTTTTGTTCCCAGTCCGCCCCTGCCTGCAACAGTTTTAGCATGGCCGAATAGCAAAATTGTAGCAAGGCAGCTGGTATGTGTAGTTCAACAACAGCTGGAGGGCCGAAGGATCCCCATCCCTGCACTATAAGATTATCTCTCCAATCTGGCTGGTTGGAACGAAAATCTGGTAATGTCTGGGAGCAAATGACAATCAACCATTTGGTCCCTAAATCCGGAAAATGGGCAAAAACACTGGTTCGGATAAATTGGTTAAGTCAAATGGATTTAAGCAATTTGTTTGAATGACCATTTTTGTCCATTTGCCAGTGTTTGGGAGCAAATGGTCAACTGTCAGTTGCTCCCATATACTGTATTACCAGATTTCCGTTCCAACCAGAATGATTGGACAGATAATCTTATAGAGTATATCCATCTTTAGGGGTATATTTACTAAAGTGCGGGTTTAAAAAAGTGGAGATGTCGTTCATAGCAACTTATCAGATTCTACTTATTATTTATCTAGCATCTTCTAGAAGATAATAGAGCTAATCTGATTGGGTTCTAGGGGCCACATCTCCACCTCTTTAAAGTGCCCCTCAATCTCCTATTCTCTGACCTGCAACCACTGATCTGTGTGAAAGGCCGTCTGTCTCTTCAATGGTCGCAGAAGCCTGGAGCAAATCCTCCATGACAAAGTTTAGGGCCACCTATTTTTCTATCTTTGCTCTTTTCAAAGGCTGGCTATGCCACAGATAATAGCCTGTGTGGTTGTGGAAGTAGCAGCTAATTCAGCAAGATAAAGAATGCCAATTTTCTTTTAAAGCAAAACCAACCTGGTTTTGTTCTAACAAATAAACAAAAATAAAATGAAAAATGATGATTTACAGTAAATCTTTCAACAAAATCCCTGAAATCTTTTCTCTTTCTGCAACCAGCGGGCTATTACCTTTGGCCCAATGTGATGTCACCAGAAAATGTATATTTGCCATAGAATCTCACATAGAACTGGTTTTCTCAGTTTGGGGCAGATGTCCTAAACCTTTGAGACTGATAAAGAGGAAAGAGTTAAAGTGCCAGCCAAACAGTTCCTAATTGACAGGTACCACTTATTGGTTGGTAGTTTATTTCTCTCCACTTATCATTCTCCAAGGCCTAATACAGTGCATCTGGAAAGTATTCACAGTGTTTCACTTTTTCCACATCTTGTTACGTTACAGCCTTATTCCAAAATTGAATAAATTATTTTTTCCCCTCAAAATTCTACACAGAATACCCCATAATTACAACGTGAAAACGTTTTTTTTTTTTTCAGATTTTTGCAAATTTATTAAAAATAAAAAACTAATAGGCCCTACACACTTAAAGATTATCTATCCAATCTGGCTGATTGGAAAGAAAATCTGGCAACGTCTGGGAGCAAATGACAATCAACCATTTGCTCACAAATTCCAGAAAATAGACAAAAACTGTTGTTCAGATAAATTGGTTTAATGAAAGAAACTTAACTAATTTGTCTAAAAGACCATTTTTGTCTGTTTTCCAGTATTTGAGAGCAAATGGTTGATTGTCATTTGCTCCCAGACGTTGCCAGATTTTCTTTCCAATCAGCCAGATTGGACAGATAATCTTTAAGTGTGTAGGGCCTATAAGAAATCACATGTACATAAGTACTCACAGCCTTTGCAATGAAGCTCAAAATTGAGCTCAGGTGCATCCTGTTTCCACCGATCATCCTTGAGATGTTCCTACAGCTTAATTGGAGTCCATCTGTGGTAAATTCAGTTGATTGTACATGATTTGGAAAGGCACACACCTGTCTATATGGGTGTAGTATGGTATGCCGGCAGCCGGGCTCCCGGCGACCAGCATACCGACGCCGGGAGTCCGACCGCCGGCATACCGACACCGTGGCGAGCGCAAAGGAGCCCCTTGCGGGCTCACTGTGCTCGCAACACTATTTTATTCTCCCTCCAGGGGGATCGTGGACCCCCACGAGGGAGAATATATGCCGGTATGCCATGTGTCGGGATTCCGGGGCCGGAATACTGTGCGCCGGGATACCGGCATTCGGCAAACTGAAGACCACCCATCTATATAATATCCCACACTTGAAAGTGCATGTCTGAGCACAAACCAAGCATTAAGTCAAAGGAATTGTCTGTAGACCTCTGAGACAGGATTGTCTCTATGCACAAATCTGGGAAAGGGTCCAAGATATCAAAGGATTGGCTTCAGGACTACTCTGTGAATGTCCTTGAGTGGCCAAGCCAGAGCCCAGACTTGAATCCGATTGAACATCTCTGGAGAGATCTGAAAATGGCTGTGCACGGACGCTTCCCATCCAACCTGATGGAGATTGAGAGGTGCTGCAAAGGGGAATGGGCAAAACTACCAAAAGATAGGTGTGCCAAGCTTGTGGCGTCATATTCAAAAAGACTTGAGGCTGTAATTGCTGCCAAAGGCGCATCAACAAAGTATTGAGCAAAGGCTGTGAATACTTATGTACATGTGATTCATTCGTTTTTTTATTTTTAATAAATTAGCAAAAATCTGAAAAAAAAACTTTTTTCATGTTGTCATTATGGGGTATCGTGTGTAGAATTTAGAGGGGAAAAATGTATTTATTCCATTTTGGAATAAGGCTGTAACATAACAACATGTGGAAAAAGTGAACCGCTGTGAATACTTTCCGGGTGCACTGTATATTTGCCCCATTGTAGCTACAGCATCCATTATTACATCTTTTTGAATCTACCACTAGATGCCTTTTGGTGACTTTTTTTGTTCTAGGTTCTTGTATCCATAGTATTTTCTCCTAACATCGGCTTAATATTTGTTGACAGTCAATAAAAGCTATGTGGATTTCAAAAGCTTAAGACTAATTTCTCTGGAAGAATAAAATCAATACAATAGCCTTCGCTACACTGTCCATTAACTAGAGTATGACCTTCCAATGTTGATCAACCACAAACTCTGCCAAGCTGTTAGATTCTTGGCAAACCAAGAGGTGCAGGCTTTTTAAAAAGAAATTATTTAGCAAAAATTAGGTTTGTCTGGGAAAATCCCTGGGGGTGCCTAAACCTAACCTCCCCCGCTTCCTGCAGCCTAAACCTAACCCAAAACCTTCCAGGGGGTGCTTAAACCTAACCCCTCCTTCTTGCAGCCTAATCCTAACCCCCCCCCCCCCTCCCCAAATCCTGAGCCTAAGCCACCCCCCATGGCTTACTTCTCCGGCGGCCTGGCGATCACTCATTCAAGATTCCGCCGGTTGTTGGGATTCCTGTGTCGGGATGGTGATCCTAGTCGGGGCACTGGCACTGGCATTTCAAGCAGTGTTGGTATTCCGGCATCAGTATTTTGACTGCCTTTATCCCAAGTGCCAGGCTCCTGACCTTATCCGGTGCAGCAGCCTGTACATGACTTAGAAGCCGTAGTTCAGCCTGGAGAGCTTGGTAGACCCTCATCTGGACCTGAGACCTTGTAACCACTTTTGTGATACTCCATGCAGAAAATTTACATAATATAGTTAAAATATTGACCATTATGTTAGTGCAGTTGGGACCTGAGTGGAAAGCACCACAGCCTGTCCAGTTAAATTTAATGTGATAACCTTTAACCCCTTGCCTGGTGTAAATGTATAGGATACGACCGCAGCCAGTAGTGCATTACCTGACCGGGTTATCTATGACCGCCAACATCATTTCTGAAATGGCATCCCAGAATGCAGTGCAAGAACCAAAGTGCAAGGTGGGGAACACCGGCCATCTCCCCGTCCCCTCCCCAGCACAACTACGCAAAGATCAACCGCAGCAGGGTGGATTGATGATCAGTAACGACTGCCACTCGATCAGCTGTTCTCTGCTATAAAGTGTAGAGGCGGGGCTATGTTGTGGGGGAATTAATGGCGCTGGAAGTGGGATTGCTGCTCCACAAAAAGTAGTTTTTTTGACTAGAGGTAGCATATACAGTATGTTAAATAATAAGTGACATGCATAGTGACACATGGGGAGGGGGTGCACTAATCAGTGGTGGCCCATTAACACAAGGTACGAGTGGGGTCTCTGCCACTGGGGTTTATTACCACTATGGGGTGGGACCTAATATTCTGGTAATCTTTTTACACTGGGTAGGGGAGGGGGGGCTATTTTTGATAGGGATGGGAAGTAATTTTTCAATGGGGGCCTATGGACACACCCTAGGTACTTTTTTCTAAAATACAATATTTAAATATATTAAAGTACTTTTTCAACTTTATTAAATAAAATGAAAAAACAGCGGCATTTGGGGAATGGGGGGGGGGGGTCATTTAAGTTGTTAATTACCTGGAAGTCAGCTGTGATTAAGCGATACAGTTTT
Source organism: Pseudophryne corroboree (assembly GCF_028390025.1). Lineage (NCBI taxonomy): Eukaryota > Metazoa > Chordata > Amphibia > Anura > Myobatrachidae > Pseudophryne > Pseudophryne corroboree. The sequence continues at coordinate 55,262,904 of NC_086449.1, forward strand.
CTATGTGTGGCTATGTTTTAAAAACCACAAAAAAATCCTAGCATTGTCTGGGTGGTAAGGCGGGCACAGACACCAGATTTCATCCTTTTAAATAAGAAGCTGTAGTTCTGCCAGTGACGTGCGGTGATGTCAGGGGCGTGTGGTGAGGTCAGGGTCTGGGGAGGCACTGCAAATAAACACCCCCCCCCCCCCCAGGGAAAAAACAATGCAGTCCCCCCACACCGCTAAAACCAGCACCAGGCAGAACCAGCCAGGGGGGATAATGCCATTACAGGGGAGACACTCAGTGTGGGGTCCCCCTGCCATGCCATTATACACCCCCCAAACCAGTCAGCCCAGGGCTGATATTCTTTGGAAAGTGGGGCCCCAAAAAAATTAAAATGGGGTCCCCCCTCCCGAGCAATAACCAGCACTGGGCTGATAGCCCAGTGCTATGCCCCGCACCCCTGGTGGCGGTGGGTGCGGGGTTCATTGTATGCTAATACTGTTCTTTACAGGTGGCCTACAGGTCCCAGCAAGCCAGCAAGCCAGCAAGGTCCCAGAGAACCACAAGTGCCAGCATGCCCGAACATAAAGGGCCCGCTGGCACCTGTAGTCCACCTGTAAAGAAAATATAAAAAAAAAACACTTCCCAGGGCTTCTGGCATCTTCACCTGGTGGGCGGCGGCTGCTAAGCTCTTTTGCATAGCCGCCGCTCATCCAGGACTTCTGGCGTCTTCGGTCTTCAGGAGCTCTTCTCAGCTCCTCCTCCGCCGTCGGACTGACAGCCGCTGCCTCGCGCTGACTTATATAAGTCAGCGGAGGGGGCGGGGCGATGCTTGGCTCGCGGCGGCCATCTTGAATTTAAAAAATGACGCTGAGGCGCCATTTTTGAAATGGGTATCGCTTCCGCTGCCAAACTCTGCTGAACTGTACGTACTGCCGCGTCCCGCCGCCGCTACCGCCGCCCGCATTACCGCCGCCCGCATCACCGCCGCCAGCACCTCCGCCGCCCGGTCCGCCACATCCCGCACCTCCGCCACCACCGACGCCTACACAGTGATTGACAGCGGATCCAGTGACGGATCCGCTGGCCAATCACTGTGGCCTCACTAACAGGGGACGTGCTTTCACAGGTTGAAAGCACGTCCCTGTAGGAAAGCGGCACCTCTAATGGTGCCGCTTTCCCATACAATTTCAATGGGCTTTTCCTGCCCATTGCTAGGCCCCGCCCGCACCCGCCCCCCGCTCCCATATCTTTTATCAATCACTACGGGAGGCACCACGATTGGTGCCTCCCAAACTGTTTACACAGTTTAATCATGAGTAAAATAATAAAGAAGATACTTATGTGTCATAAGTATCTTCTTTGTATTATTTTACTCATTAATGACAGGGGAGACACGGCCTCCCCTGACTGCACATCCCTGAGTTCTGCATGGGTTAAACAGCGTTGCTCAAAAGATTTGACACTTGAAACCCACACAGGGTGGCAACTGACATATCACCCACTTGCAATTTACCTTGACCAACAAGCATTTGGCATGAATTATGGGTGGCAAAGTGGGCACACACACCATATTTTACCATTTTGAATAAGTAGCTGTAGTTTTGCAAGGGTTACCTAATCTTGGGCCACACATTTGGAGCTTGCAATACAGGCTCTACGCACAAAGCTTGCCTTAAGTTCTGCCAAGTAGTCTCTGCGGGCCTAGGGGGTAATACAGACTGTATCGCTGCAGCTACTTATTCAAAATGGTAAAATATGGTGTGTGTGCCCACTTTGCCAGCGTATTTCATACCCAAAACAGCGTTGGGCCAGGCAAAATACAAGTGAGTCATATGCAAGTGACCACCCTCTGCTGAATTCAGGTGTCAAATTTGTGATTTAAGACTAGCATACCCTCCAACATTTTACACATAAAAATCGGTACAAATTAGTCAAGGGGGTGTGGCCACATGCAAAGGGGGCGTGGTCACACCCCTTTTCCTATACTTTCAATGGAAGTTGGGAGAGCCAAAAATCGGTACAGACTATAAAAAAAAGATACTGTACCTGCCAAAAAGGTACAGCTGGAGGGTATGGACTAGTTAAACCTTGCAAAACTTAATTTGCTGAATAAGAAGCTGTAGCTCCAATAAGAAGTGAATAAGAAGCTGACGTGCATTGGCCCTCATTCCGAGTTGATCGCTTGCAAGGCGAATGTAATAGAGTTACACACGCTAAGCCGCCGCCTACTGGGAGTGTATCTTAGCTTCTTAAATTTGCGACCGATGTATTCGCATTATTGCGATCACAAACCTCGTAGCAGTTTTAGAGTAGCTCCAGACTTACTCTGCCTGTGCGATCAGTTCAGTGCTTGTCGTTCCTGGCTGACGTCATAAACACACCCAGCGTTCGCCCAGGCATTCCCACCGTTTCTCCGGCCACTCCTGCGTTTTTTCCGGAAACGGTAGCGTTTTCAGTCACACGCCCATAAAACGCTGTGTTTCCGCCCAGTAACACCCATTTCCTGTCAATCACAATGCGATCGCCGGAGCGATGAAAAAGCCGTGAGTAAAAATACTTTCTTCATAGTAAAGTTACTTGGCGCAGTCGCAGTGCGAACATTGCGCATGCGCACTAAGCGGAATTTCTCTGCGATGCGATGAAAAACACAGAGCGAACAACTCGGAATGAGGGCCATTGTCCTGCTTTACTATGGGGCTGTAACCACTTCAGGAGCTGAAGGAGTTAATGCAGTCAGGAAGTGAGAGAGAGGCTCTGTGTGAGCTCATAGTGGAGGACATAGATTAGGGCAGTGGTTTCCAAACTTTTGAATCACGGCGCCCTAGAATATCAGAATTATTTTCTCGGCACCCCTAGGCCAAAAATGTATTATTGAGAAATTTAGAAAGAAATATTACATTAAGTAGATCGCGTATATTAGTGATGTGCACCGGACATTTTTCGGGTTTTGTGTTTTGGTTTTGGATTCGGTTCTGCGGCCGTGTTTTGGATTCGGGTGCGAGCTCTGATTGGCTCACGGATCTGCGCTGAATTAAACTGAGACACCCGCCGGAGACTGAGGGTAAGGAGATGCGCAGGCTGCACTCTCCTTCCCTCACACAGACAGGATGGCAGCGGCAGCGGTGAGCAGGGGGGGGCATGTTATACCTGCCACTGGGGGATATCTGGCACTGGGGGGGGGGGAGGGGGGGCATTTCTATCTGGCACTGGGGGATATCTGGCACTGGGGGGGGCATTTATATCTGGCACTGGGGGATATCTGGCACTGGGGGGGCATTTATATCTGGCACTGGGGGATATCTGGCACTGGGAGGGGGCATTTCTATCTGGCACTGGGGGATATCTGGCACTGGGGGATATCTGGCACTGAGGGGGCATTTATATCTGGCACTGGGGGATATCTGGCACTGGGGGGGTATTTATATCTGGCACTGGGGGATATCTGGCACTGGGGGGGGCATTTATATCTGGCACTGGGGGATATCTGGCACTGTGGGGGCATTTCTGTATCTGGCACTGGGGGGGCAATGTATATTTGACACAGTGGGGGCATTTGTGTATCTGGCACTGTGGGGCAATGTGTATCTGGCACTGTGAGGCAATGTATATCTGGCACTGTGGGGCAATGTGTATCTGGCACTGTGGGGCAATGTATATCTGGCACTGTGAGGCAATGTATATCTGGCACTGTGGGGCAATGTGTATCTGGCACTGTGGGGCAATGTATATCTGGCACTGTGGGGCAATGTATATCTGGCACTGTGGGGCAATGTGTATCTGGCACTGTGAGGCAATGTATATCTGGCACTCTGGGGTCATTTGTGTATCTGGCACTGGGGGCAATGTATATCTGACACAGTGGGGGCATTTGTGTATCTGGCACTGGGGGCAATGTATATATGGCACTCTGGGGGTATTTGTGTATCTGGCACTGTGAGGCAATGTTTATCTGGCACTCTGGGGACATTTGTGTATCTGGCACTCTGGGGGCATTTGTGTATCTGGCACAGTGAGGCAATTTGTATCTGGCACAGTGAGGCAATGTGTATCTGGCACAGTGAGGCAATGTGTATCTGGCACAGTGAGGCAATGTGTATCTGGCACTGTGGGGCAATGTATATCTGGCATTGTGGAGCAATTTGTATCTGGCACTGTGGGGCAATGTATATCTGGCACTATTGGGGTCATACGTGTATCTGCCCCTCCCCCCATATGTGTATCACGCCCCCATTTTCATTGGCCATGCCCCATGTGGCATTTGGTCGCACCCATTTTTTTGCGCGCGCGCCTTCGGTGCGCGCACACAATACCCGTAGGACATTTTTTTTACTTGCACCACTGGTGAGCACAGATATATGCAGCACACTGAGCACAGATATGGAGTGTTTTTCAGGCAGACAACGTATTACTGGTGGTCACTGTCAGCAAAACTCTGCACTGTACTCCTCCTATATACAGCTGCTCCCCAGTCCCCACAATTAAGTAATAAGCAAGCACAAAATATTTGCAATGCATCAACATAAACGGAGAGGACGCCAGCCACGTCCTCTCCCTAACATTTCCAATGCACGAGTGAAAATGGCGGCGACGCGCGGCTGCTTATACAGAATCCGAATCTCGCGAGAATCCGACAGCGGGATGATGACGTTCGGGCGCGCTCGGGTTACCCGAGCCATACGGGAGAATCCGAGTATGGCTCGGACCCGTTTAAAAAGGGTGAAGTTCGGGGGGGTTCGGTTTCGGTTTCCGAGAAACCGAACCCGCTCATCACTAGTTTATATGTCATCCCTGGGGTCAGTTGTGTGGTGAGGGACAGGATTCACTTCTGTTTGTCCACCTAGTTTGTTACTGGCAGCCACCAGTACTGGTTTTGCCTATTATATTGACCATGAATAATTTTGAATTGGTCCTGGACCACCAACCCAGGGCACCCCTGCAAGTGTCCCGAGGCACCCCAGAGAGCCACGGCACACAGTTTGGGAACCTCTGGATTAGGGGAAGGAGGGGGGGAGGAGAAGCTTCCTGTGTGTGTGGAGAGAGGAGCAGGAGTGAGGACGCTGGTGCTGGCCTTGTTTTTCACTCATCAGCTGCTTGTTTTTTATTTAGAATTGGCAACATTGGTCACGGCACATTTCAGTGGAGGCGGCGGGTTGCGGGAGAGGAGGTGACGGTGACAGGCAGTGAGGTGAGCGATGTTCCTGGTGTGTGAGAGCCGTCTGTGGGCACCATATATGGTATGTGTGACCAGCTCCCCACACATGGGACCTATGGCCTAATTCAGACTTAATCGCAAAAACAAAATCTTTTTCTAATGGGCAAAACCATGTGCAGCGCAGGTGGGGCAGATGTAACATATGCAGAGAGAGTTAGATTTGGGTGGGTTATATTGTTTCTGTGCAGGGTTAATACTTGCTGCTTTATTTTTCCACTGCAATTTAGATTTCAGTTTGAACACACCCCACCCAAATCTAACTCTCTCTGCACATGTTACATCTGCCCCACCTGCACTGCACATGATTTTGCACATTACAGAAATATTTTGCTGTTGCAGTCAGGTCTGAATTAGACCCCTTATGCAGTAAGGATTGCAATTTCTGATAAAAAGCAGTTTCTGCGATCAAATAGTTGCTGCCCAGAAATTGATAAATAACGCCCATTGCAGAAACTGTGAATGCATCGCAATATGCAGCTGATCGCAGAACCATGCGCAATTACCGGAACATGGAAGATTTTTCCTATCTGCGCCAGGTAAGGTCGGCTACAATTCTTGTGACACAAGAGGCTGGAAGTGGTCATCGCTGATGTCAGAGGCCCTCCTTAAAAACGCCTGGGACGCCTAAGTTTTCTCACACACACGCAGAAAATGGCAGGTTTCCGCCCAGTAACTCCGGCTTCCTGACAAACAGCGTCTGCATTGTGATCACGATGTGTATGCATTTTCTGTCGCTATTATTACTCGCACGTGCGCAATGCAAATACTGCTCATGTGCAGCCGTTCTATAATCGTCTGGATTGCGATTCACAAATTTTGCAATCCTTATTGAATAAGGTCCTTGGATGGAAGGTGGGCGAGTGGGGATGGGGATGACCCTGCTGTGTAATACACAGCGCTCATTATATTTATACAGGTAGCATCATATACTGGCATATATATTGTGTATATTATATATACAGATGTAGCCATGCTCATTATTGTGTATCGTGGCAGCGATGTTGTGACAAGTGTGCCCACTGCGTACGCATGCACACACCATGTTACCCTATGGAGCTAACACCCGCTGCAATCAGTATCACAGCGGCGCGGTCACACTATGCAGCAATGCGTACGCATGTGGGAATACATCACGGTATAGATGAGCGTGGCTACATCTGTAGTATAGGTGTATATAGGGAGAGAAAGCTATATCTGTATCCTATCCTGTGTATAACCTAGGGCAGAGTCCCTGCTGTATAATAACACTGTACATTATACATATACAGTATATATAGAGATAGATGTTATTGGTATATAGTCCCTAGTGTATCATGTGTATAACCTAGGACAGAGTCCCTGCTGTATAATAACACTGCACATTATACATATACAGTATATATAGAGAGAGATGTTATTGGTATATAGTCCCTAGTGTATCATGTGTATAACCTAGGACAGCGTCCCTGCTGTATAATAACACTGCACATTATACATATACAGTATATATATATAGATAGATGTTATTGGTATATAGTGCCTAGTGTATCATGTGTATAACCTAGGACAGCGTCCCTGCTGTATAATAACACTGCACATTATACATATACAGTGTATATAGAGATAGATGTTATTGGTATATAGTCCCTAGTGTATCATGTGTATAACCTAGGACAGAGTCCCTGCTGTATAATAACACTGCACATTATACATATACAGTATATATAGAGATAGATGTTATTGGTATATAGTCTCTAGTGTATCATGTGTATAACCTAGTACATAGTCCCTGCTGTATAATAACACTGCACATTATACATATACAGTATATATAGAGATAGATGTTAGTGGTATATAGTCCCCAGCATATCATGTGTATAACCTAGGACAGAGTCCCTGCTGTATAATAACACTGCACATTATACATATACAGTATATATAGAGATAGATGTTATTGGTATATAGTCCCTAGTGTATCATGTGTATAACCTAGGACAGAGTCCCTGCTGTATAATAACACTGCACATTATACATATACAGTATATATAGAGATAGATGTTATTGGGATATAGTCCCTAGTGTATCATGTGTATAACCTAGGACAGCGTCCCTGCTGTATAATAGCACTGCACATTATACATATACAGTATATATAGAGAGAGATGTTATTGGTATATAGTCCCTAGTGTATCATGTATATAACCTAGGACATAGTCCCTGCTGTATAATAACACTGCACATTATACATATACAGTATATATAGAGACAGATGTTATTGTTATATAGTCCCTAGTGTATCATGTGTATAACCTAGGACATAGTCCCTGCTGTATAATAACACTGCACATTATACATATACAGTATATATAGAGATAGATGTTAGTGGTATATAGTCCCCAGCATATCATGTGTATAACCTAGGACAGAGTCCCTGCTGTATAATAACACTGCACATTATACATATACAGTATATATAGAGATAGATGTTATTGGTATATAGTCCCTAGTGTATCATGTGTATAACCTAGGACAGTGTCCCTGCTGTATAATAACACCGCACATAATACATATACAGTATATATAGAGATAGATGTTATTGGTATATAGTCCCTAGTGTATCATGTGTATAACCTAGGTCAGTAACCCTGTTGTATAATAACACTGCACATAATACATATACAGTATATATAGAGATAGATGTTATTGGTATATAGTGCCTAGTGTATCATGTGTATAACCTAGGACAGTATCCCTACTGTATAATAACACTGCACATTATACATATACAGTATATATAGAGATAGAAGTTATTGGTATATAGTGCCTAGTGTATCATGTGTATAACCTAGGACAGAGTCCCTGCTGTATAATAACACCGCACATAATACATATACAGTATATATAGAGATTAGTGATGAGTGGGTTCGGTTCCTCGGAATCCGAACCCGCCTGACCTTCACCTTTTTTTTTACACGGGTCCGAGCGACTCGGATCCTCCCGCCTTGCTAGGTTAACCTGAGCGCGCCCAAACGTCATCATCCCTCTGTCGGATTCTCGCGAGACTCGGATTCTATATAAGGAGCCGCACGTCGCCGCCATTTTCACACGTGCATTGAGATTGATAGGGAGAGGACGTGGCTGGCGTCCTCTCCGTTATAGTAGAACACAGAGTGACTTAGTTAGTTATAATTGTGGGGAGGATTGGGGACGGGGAGCAGCTGTTAGGGAGTACAGTGCAGGGTTTTGATTATACCACCAGTGAGTTTAATCCTTTGTTTCTCTGCCTGAAAAAAACGCTCCACCATATCTGTGCTCACTCAGTGTGCTACACTGCTGCATGATATATCTGTGCTGAGTGCACTGCTCACACTGCCTAATTGTGGGGACTAGGGAGCAGAGTTTTGCTGACAGTGACCACCAGTCCAGTATACGTTTGTCTACCTGAAAAACACTCCTGTTTTTTTTCTTTTTTTTCTTCATCCTAGTTTAGCAGTCTGCTGACAGTGTCCACCATGTCCGTTATACAGTATATTATATATATAAGCAGCAGTACGGTAGGCCACGGCTGTACCTACCTCTGTGTCGTCAGTGCACTCGTCGTCCATAAGTAATATAATACTATACTATCCATCCATCTACATTGTATACCTGTGGTGGTTTTTTTTTCTTCATACTAGTTTAGCAGTCTGCTGACAGTGTCCACCAGGTCCGTTATAATGTATATTATATATATAAGCAGCAGTACGGTAGGCCACGGCTGTACCTACCTCTGTGTTGTCACTCGTTGTCCATAAGTAATATAATACTATACTATCCATCCATCTACATTGTATACCTGTGGTGTTTTTTTTTCTTCATCCTAGTTTAGCAGTCTGCTGACAGTGTCCACCAGGTCCGTTATACAGTATATTATATATATAAGCAGCAGTACGGTAGGCCACGGCTGTACCTACCTCTGTGTCGTCACTGGTCGTCCATAAGTATAAGTAATAATAGTATACTATCCACCCATCTACATTGTATACCTGTGGTGGCTTTTAGTTGTGCGCAAAATATGGAGAACACAAATGTGGAGGTTAAAAAAATAGGGAAAGATCAAGATCCACTTCCACCTCGTACTGAAGCTGCTGCCACTAGTCATGGCCGAGACGATGAAATGCCATCAACGTCGTCTGCCAAGGCCGATGCCCAATGTCATAGTACAGAGCATGTAAAATCCAAAACACAAAAGATCAGTAAAAAAATGAACCAAAAATCAAAATTAAAAGCGTCTGAGGAGAAGCGTAAACTTGCCAATATGCCATTTACGACACGGAGTGGCAAGGAACGGCTGAGGCCCTGGCCTATGTTCATGGCTAGTGGTTCAGCTTCACATGAGGATGGAAGCACTCATCCTCTCGCTAGAAAAAAAAAAGACTTGCGGCAAAAGCACAGCAAAGAACTGTGCGTTCTTCGAAATCCCAAATCCCAAAGGAGAGTCCAATTGTGTCTGTTGCGATGCCTGACCTTCCCAACACTGGACGGGAAGAGCTTGCGCCTTCCACCATTTGCACGCCCTCTGCAAGTGTTGAAAGGAGCACCCGCAGTCCAGTTCCTGATAGTGAAATTGAAGATGTCAGTGTTGAAGTACACCAGGATGAGGATAATGGGTGTTGCTGGCGCTGGGGAGGAAATTGACAAGGAGGATTCTGATGGTGAGGTGGTTTGTTTAAGTCAGGCACCCGGGGAGACATCTGTTGTCCGTGGGAGGAATATGGCCATTGACATGCCTGGTGAAAATACCAAAAAAATCAGCTCTTCAGTGTGGAAGTCTTTCAACAGATATGCGGACAACAGGTGTCAAGCCGTGTGTTGCCTTTGTCAAGCTGTAATAAGTAGGGGTAAGGACGTTAACCACCTCGGAACATCCTCCCTTATACGTCACCTGCAGCGCATTCATAATAAGTCAGTGACAAGTTCAAAAACTTTGGGCGACAGCGGAAGCAGTCCACTGACTAGTAAATCCCTTCCTCTTGTAACCAAGCTTGCGCAAACCACACCACCAAATCCCTCAGTGTCAATTTCCTCCTTACCCAGGAAAGCCAATAGTCCTGCAGGCCATGTCACTGGCAAGTCTGACGAGTCCTCTCCTGCCTGGGATTCCTCCGATGCATCCTTGAGTATAATGCCTACTGCTGCTGGCGCTGCTGTTGTTGCTGCTGGGAGTCGATCGTCATCCCAGAGGGGAAGTCGGAAGACCACTTGTACTACTTCCAGTAAGCAATTGACTGTCCAACAGTCCTTTGCGAGGAAGATGAAATATCACAGCAGTCATCCTGTTGCAAAGCGGATAACTGAGGCCTTGACAACTATGTTGGTGTTAGCCGTGCGTCCGGTATCCGCCGTTAGTTCACAGGGAACTAGACAATTTCTTGAGGTAGTGTGCCCCCGTTACCAAATACCATCTAGGTTCCACTTCTCTAGGCAGGTGATACCGAGAATGTACACGGACGTCAGAAAAAGACTCACCAGTGTCCTAAAAAATGCAGTTGTACCCAATGTCCACTTAACCACAGACATGTGGACAAGTGTAGCAGGGCAGACTCAGGACTACATGAATGTGACAGCCCACTGGGTAGATGTATTGCCTCCCGCTGCAAGAACAGCAGCGGCGGCACCAGTAGCAGCATCTCGCAAACACCAACTCGTTCCTAGGCAGGCTACGCTTTGTATCACCGCTTTCCAGAATACGCACACAGCTGAAAACCTCTTACGGCAACTGAGAAAGATTATCGCAGAATGGCTTACCCCAATTGGACTCTCCTGGGGATTTGTGACATCGGACAATGCCAGCAATATTGTGCGTGCATTACTTCTGGGCAAATTCCAGCACGTCCCATGTTTTGCACATACCTTGAATTTGGTGGTGCAGAATTATTTAAAAAACGACAGGGGCGTGCAAGAGATGCTGTCGGTGGGCAGAAGAATTGCGGGCCACTTTCGGCGTACAGGCACCGCATACAGAAGACTAGAGCACCACCAAAAAAACCTGAACTTGCCCTGCCATCATCTGAAGCAAGAGGTGGTAACGAGGTGGAATTCAACCCACTATATGCTTCAGAGGATGGAGGGGCAGCAAAAGGCCATTCAAGCCTATACATCTGCCCACGATATAGGCAAAGGAGGTGGAATGCACCTGTCTCAAGCGCAGTGGAGAATGATTTAAAACATTGTGCAAGGTTCTGCAACCCTTTGAACTTGCCACACGTGAATTCAGTTCAGACACTGCCAGCCTAAGTCAGGTCATTCCCCTCATCAGGCTTTTGCAGAAGAAGCTGGAGGCATTGAAGGAGGAACTAAAACAGAGCGATTCCGCTAGGCATGTGGGACTTGTGGATGGAGCCCTTCATTCGCTTAACCAGGATTCACGTGTGGTCAATCTGTTGAAATCAGAGCACTACATTTTGGCCATCGTGCTCGATCCTAGATTTAAAACCTACGTTGGATCTCTCTTTCCGGCAGACACAAGTCTGCAGAGGTTCAAAGAACTGCTGGTGAGAAAATTGTCAAGTCAAGCAGAACGCGACCTGTCAACATCTCCTCCTATACATTCTCCCGCAACTGGGGGTGCGAGGAAAAGGCTACGAATTCCGAGCCCACCCGCTGGCGGTGATGCAGGGCAGTCTGGAGCGACTGCTGATGCTGACATCTGGTCCGGACTGAAGGACTTGCCAACAATTACTGACATGTCGTCTACTGTCACTGCATATGATTCTCTCACCATTGAAAGAATGATGGAGGATTATATGAGTGACCGCATCCAAGTAGGCACGTCAGACAGTCCGTACGTATACTGGCAGGAAAAAGAGGCAATTTGGAGGCCCTTGCAGAAACTGGCTTTATTCTACCTAAGTTGTCCTCCCTCCAGTGTGTACTCCGAAAGAGTGTTTAGTGCCGCCGCTCACCTTGTCAGCAATTGGCGTACGAGGTTACTTCTAGAAAATGTGGAGAAGATGATGTTCATTAAAATGAATCATAATCAATTCCTCCATGGAGACATTCACCAGCAGCAATTGCCTCCAGAAAGTACACGGGGATCTGAGATGGTGGATTCCAGTGGGGACGAATTAATAATCTGTGAGGAGGGGAATGTACACAGTGAAAGGGGTGATGAATCGAAGGATGAGGAGGTGGACATCTTGCCTCTGTAGAGCCAGTTTGTTCAAGGAGATATTGCTTCTTTTTTGGTGGGGGCCCAAACCAACCAGTCATTTCAGTCACAGTCATGTGGCAGACCCTGTCGCTGAAATGATGGGTTGGTTAAAGTGTGCATGTCCTGTTTATACAACATAAGGACAATTTCATCTTGCACCTCTTTTTTCTTTCATTTTTCTTTGCGTCATGTACTGTTTGGGGAGTATTTTTTGGAAGGGCCATCCTGCCTGACACTGCAGTGCCACTCCTAGATGGGCCAGGTGTTTGTGTCGGCCACTAGGGTCGTGTCGCTTAGCTTAGTCGTCAGTCCACAGCTACCTCATTGCGCCTCTTTTTTTCTTTGCATCATGTGCTGTTTGGGGAGTATTTTTTGGAAGGGCCATCCTGTGTGACACTGCAGTGCCACTCCTAGATGGGCCAGGTGTTTGTGTCGGCCACTAGGGTCGCTTAGCTTACTCACACAGCTACCTCATTGCGCCTCTTTTTTTCTTTACGTCATGTGCTGTTTGGGGAGTATTTTTTGGAAGGGCCATCCTGCGTGGCACTGCAGTGCCACTCCTAGATGGGCCAGGTGTTTGTGTCGGCCACTAGGGTCGCTTAGCTTACTCACACAGCTACCTCATTGCGCCTCTTTTTTTCTTTGCATCATGTGCTGTTTGGGGAGTATTTTTTGGAAGGGCCATCCTGCGTGACACTGCAGTGCCACTCCTAGATGGGCCAGGTGTTTGTGTCGGCCACTAGGGGCGCTTAGCTTACTCACACAGCTACCTCATTGCGCCTCTTTTTTTCTTTGCGTCATGTGCTGTTTAGGGAGTATTTTTTGGAAGGGCCATCCTGCCTGACACTGCAGTGCCACTTCTAGATGGGCCAGGTGTTTGTGTCGGCCACTAGGGTCGCTTAGCTTACTCACATAGCTACCTCGGTGCAAATTTTAGGACTAAAAATAATATTGTCCGGTGTGAGGTGTTCAGAATAGACTGGAAATGAGTGGAAATTATGGTTATTGAGGTTAATAATACTATGGGATCAAAATGACCCCCAAATTCAATGATTTAAGCTGTTTTTTAGGGTTTTTTGAAAAAAACACCCGAATCCAAAACACACCCGAATCCGACAAAAAAAAATTCAGTGAGGTTTTGCCAAAACGCGTTCGAACCCAAAACACGGCCGCGGAACCGAACACAAAACCAAAACACAAAACCCGAAAAATTTCCGGTGCACATCACTAATAGAGATAGATGTTATTGGTATATAGTCCCTAGTGTATCATGTATATAACCTAGTACAGCGTCCCTGCTGTATAATAACACTGCACATTATACATATACAGTATATATAGAGAGAGATGTTATTGGTATATAGGCCCTAGTGTATCATGTATATAACCTAGGACAGCGTCCCTGCTGTATAATAACACTGCACATTATACATATACAGTATATATAGAGATAGATGTTATTGGTATATAGTCCCTAGTGTATCATGTGTATAACCTAGGACAGCGTCCCTAACATATAATAACACTGCACATTATACATATACTGTATACTGTATATAGAGATAGATGTTATTGGTATATAGTCCCTAGTGTATCATGTATATAACCTAGGACAGAGTCCCTGCTGTATAATAACACTGCACATTATACATATACTGTATACTGTATATAGAGATAGATGTTATTGGTATATAGTCCCTAGTGCAGTGGTTTCCAAACTTTTTTGAATCACGGCGCCCTAGAATATTAGAATTTTTTTCACGGCACCCCTAGGCCAAACATTTCTTATTGAGAAATTTAGAAAAAAATATTACATTAAGTAGATCGTGTTTATATGTCATCCTTAGGGTCAGTTGTGTGGTGAGGGACAAGATTTGCTTCTGTTTGGCCACATATTTTATGACTGGCAGCCACCAGAACTGGTTTTGCCTAATATATTGACCATGAATAATTTGAATTGGTCCTGGACCACCAACCCAGGGCACCCCTGCAGTGTCCCAAGGCACCCCAGGGAGCCACGGCACATAGTTTGGGAACCTCTGCCCTAGTGTATCATGTATATAACCTAGGACAGAGTCCCTGCTGTATAATAACACTACACATTATACATATACAGTATAAATAGATAGATGTTATTGGTATATAGTCCCTAGCGCATCATGTGTATAACCTAGGACAGTGTCCCTGCTGTATAATAACTAGAGATGAGCGGGTTCGGTTCATCGAGATCCGAACCCCCCCCCCCAAAAAAAAAAAACTTCACGTGGTTTACACGGGTCCGAGGCAGCCTCGGTTCTTCCCACCTTACACGCAAAACCCAAACAGGGGAAAACGTCATCATCATCCCGCTGTCGGATTCTTGCGAGATTCAGATTCCTTATAAATAGCCGCGCATCGCCACCATTTTCACTTGTGCATTGTCGAGATAGAGACAGGACGCGGCTACATTCTCTGCCTGAAAAGCTCAATATGTGTGCTCAGTGTGCTGCATTGTGGTGACCACCAGTATATAGTAGTACAGTACAGTAGGCCATTGCTGTATCTTACTGCTCCATCTCAGACTCAGTTCTAGTATCCTGATGAGTGCTCAATATCTGTGCTGCATTGTGGTGACCAGTATATAGTAGTACAGTGCTGCATTGTGGTGACCACCAGTATTAGTAGTACAGTACAGTAGGCCATTGCTGTATCTTGCTGCTCTGTGTCACTTCTAGTATCCTGATCAGTGCTCAATATCTGTGCTGCATTGTGGTGACCAGTATATAGTAGTACAGTGCTGCATTGTGGTGACCACCAGTATATAGTAGTACAGTACAGTAGGCCATTGCTATATCTTGCAGCTCCATGTCAGACTCAGTTCTAGTATCCTGATCAGTGCTCAATATCTGTGCTGCATTGTGGTGACCAGTATATAGTAGTACAGTGCTGCATTGTGGTGACCACCAGTATATAGTAGTACAGTACAGTATGCCATTGCTGTATCTTGCTGCACCATGTCACTTCTAGTATCCTGAGCAGTGCTTAATATCTGTCCTTAGTGTCAGTGATGCATTGTGGTGACTAAAAGTCCAGTGTCTTTTGCTGCATCTTGCTGCTGTAGGGTGCTGTCAGTAGCGGATCTTGCCACGGGCAAGCAGGACTTTTGCCTGGGGCGCCGCCTTCCGGAAGGCGCTGGCGCCGCACCAGGACAAGATCCGCTACTGCCCAGCTGCCCTCCATTACTGCCCCCAGCTGCCCGCTGTGACCCGCTGCCCGCTCCGAAGCGAACTAGACGCGTAGCGCTGCTGAAACGCTGTGCGGTGCGCGATGACGTCATCGCGCACTGCCCAGCAAAGGTCCTCTCCACGAAGGGAACTAGACGCTACGCGTCTAGTTTCTCTTTGTGGACCTTTGCTTTGCGGTGCACGATGACGTCATCGCGCACCGCACAGCGTTTCAGCAGCGCTACTCTGAACAGGGGGCATAACTGACCACGCCCCCTGCACCAAACCACGCCCCCTACTTCACGCCCGGGGCGCAAAGAGCGCTGGAACCGGCCCTGGGTGCTGCGGTAGTGTCCTGTCACTGTGCATAGGTCATCATCATTCCAGTCACAGTGGTATCTGGTATCTATATAGTGGTATCTAATTCCAGAAATTACTGCGTCTAATTCCAGATATATTGCTGACATATAATTCCACAGAAAACAGAGAAGAGTAACTTGCGCCTTAGTTGCAGCTTTGTACTATACTCTCAAAGAGCACCACTCTTTGTAAAACACGTTTATACAAAAAAGGATAGAGTAGTCCACAAGCGCTACTATAACTGGGGAAAACTCTACCCAGGAGTTTTTCCTTTTTGGAGACAAGATTATTTTCCCTTAGTGTTGTATAATTCCTTTCCACACTTCAGTTCGCACCTTTGGACTGACCTCCAAACGGTGCGGGATGTACATCAAAAGGTTTCTTTACACAGCATCTCAGATTGCATCAATAGGACATCACCCCGTCCCTTGTAGGGAACACTCACCTCTATTAGGTTCCCTATGTTCCTTGAAAGGTTTCGGATCAGGGGGATTTCTATTGTTTTTTGTATTTTTAATTGTTTTTATCTATTGTTACTTTTTTATACGTTGGAATAAAAATATTCCCTTGTTTGGAAAGAATTTTTATACTATTTGTTTTTTTGGCCTCTCGTTCAACCATTTGACGGGGTGAATGGTAATTTGACCCTTGAGAGAATCAGGACGGTGTCCCGGCTAAAGAAACCTTTCAAGGAACATAGAGAACCTTATAGAGGTGAGTGTTCCCTACAAGGGACGGGGTGATGTCCTATTGATGCAATCTGAGATGCTGTGTAAAGAAACCTTTTGATGTACATCCCGCACCGTTTGGAGGTCAGTCCAAAGGTGCGAACTGAAGTGTGGAAAGGAATTATACAACACTAAGGGAAAATAATCTTGTCTCCAAAAAGGAAAAACTCCTGGGCAGAGTTTTCCCCAGTTATAGTAGCGCTTGTGGACTACTCTATCCTTTTTTGTATAAACATATAATTCCACACATTAAAAAATGGAGAACAAGAATGTGGAGGGTAAAATAGGGAAAGATGAAGATTCACTTCCACCTAGTGCTGAAGCTGCTGCCACTAGTCATGGCAGAGATGATGAAATGCCATCAACGTCGTATGCCAAGGCCGATGCCCAATGTCATAGTAGAGAGCATGTAAAATCCAAAAAACAAAAGTTCAGTAAAATGACTCAAAAATCAAAATTAAAGGCATCTGAGGAGAAGCGTAAACTTGCCAATATGCCATTTACGACATGGAGTGGCAAAGAACTGCTAAGGCCCTCTCCTATGTTCCTCATTACTATGGGGTCAGCTTCACATGAGGATGGAAGCACTCATCCTCCCGCTAGAAAAATGAAAAGAGTTAAGCTGGCAAGAGCACAGCAAAGAACTGTTGTCAGGAATCGACTCACCAAGCTGGCATCCGTCCGCCGCTGCGGACTCCGTCCTGGCTCCCTGCGGTCACCTGTCATCTGTGTCCCTGCCGTGGGACACCACCGCGGGCCTGGGAGCGCTCCTGTGACAGCGGGCGTGTAGCGCGCCGCGTTCCCGCTGGGCCGCGGCGTGGGCGCCGCCATGACAGTCTACAAACAGCCAGTATACAGCGGCCAATCCGGTGCTTGGCCGCACCCACTTTCCCTCACTCACCCAATCCCTGTGGACCAAGGGGTACATAAGAGACTGCAGGATCAGTCTGCAGGCATCCTGGACTTTGTGTCACTCCTGCGACCCATGTGTAAGGATCTGTTCCGTTACTCCTGTGTTCCTGGCTCTCTGGCTAAAGACTTGTACTCCTGGTTATCTGCACAAGCTCCGTGGAACTTCAAGGCCCAGCAATACCTGCAAACAGGCTTCACACTCATCACCACCTTGTGTGCTTCAGCCTGCAGTTGAGACTGACTCCAGGTGTGTCTCATTCCAACACCTGTGATACAGCTTGCTGCTGCCAGTGCTTCAATACCTGCACTGTGAAGTCAGACTCCTGCCTCTGCTACCAGGTTTGCCACTCTACACCTTGCTGCCTAAAGTTTCCTGTTTTATTATCTGCACTGGTTTCCAAACCAGAACCATTTACAAGCACCCATTCTTCTGTTTATGACATTTCCGGTTATTATTTCTCCAGTCATTTGTCATCCAGTTGCCATAGACTTTTCAGCTATTACGCTGTGTGATTGACATTTTACATCTGTGATTATTATTTCTGCTGCCATTTCTGTTAATTTCCTCTGCAAATAAATATCATTGCGCAGATGCGCAGAAACATCATCCAGCCTCCTCGTTTCCTCCCTTCTACCTCCACTGACCCACTAGCGCCCCCTCTGGGGACACAGACAAGACCAGACCTGACAGTAAGTCCAGGATCGATGGACTCAGATGGTGGACGGAGTGTGGGGTCAGAGGCCTTGCAAAACCTGGTCTCCCGTCTGGATGGTCAAGAGGCTGCGCAGCAGCAGATGTTTCAATTTCTGCAAGGGATGTCCTCCCGGATAGATACACTACAGCAATCCCTGCCTAGTGTACTCACTCCTATTGTTCCTGTTACTCCAGCACCTGCCAGTGCTGTGAGTTCCTCTATGCCGACTGCATCAGCTCCAGTGTCACGTCTGCACCTGCCCGTGCCGAGCAAGTATGATGGCAGTCCAAAGTTATGTCGCGGGTTTCTCAACCAATGTGAAATCCAGTTTGAGTTGTTGCCACATAATTTCCCCACGCCAAGATCCAAGGTTGCCTACATCATCTCCTTACTTTCTGGATCTGCTCTGAACTGGGTGTCTCCTCTGTGGGAACGTGCTGACCCTCTGATTAACAACTACACAGACTTCGTGTCAACTTTCAGACGGATCTTTGACGAGCCTGGTCGTGCAACATCAGCTTCCGCTGACCTGATTCAACTCTGCCAAGGTACCCGTAGTATGGGACAATATGTTATTCAGTTCCAGACGTTGGCCGCAGAGGTTCAGTGGGATAATCAGGCCCTGGTAGCAGCCTTCTGGCATGGGCTTTCTGACCGGATCAAGGATGAACTGGCGACCCGCGACCTTCCTGTTCAATTATCTGACCTGATCTCCTTGTGCATTAAGTTGGACTCTCGCATCCGCGAACGCAATAATGAACGCGCCCGGAGTGAGCCACGCAGATCAAGGATAATACCTTCTGTACAGTTCCAGTCTCCCTCTTCTGACGAGCCTATGCAGATAAATAGGTCCCGCCTAACTCCTGAAGAGCGGGCAAGAAGAATACGTGAGAGACTCTGTCTGTACTGTGCGGCTGCGGGCCACCAGATTAACTCCTGCACAGTGCGTTCGGGAAACGCCAGATCCTGACTTGCAAAGGAGGAGTCAAGTTGGGATCTTTTTGTCAAGCTCCTTCTAATCCAGACCTTATCCTTCCAGTGACGTTAGAGACTTCAGTTGGGCTCCAGTCCGCATCAGCATTAGTGGACTGTGGAGCTGCAGGAAATTTCATCACCCAAGCTGCGGTAAATAAATTCTGCTTATCTACTTGTGAACTTTCCTGTCCAGTTTATATTACCGCTGTGGATGGAAGTCGAATCTCCAAGGGGAATATTTCCCATCAAACTGCCCCAGTGGTCCTGGGAGTTGGATTCCTACACTCTGAACTGATTAAGTTCTTGGTCATCCCTCAAGCCACCCAGGAGATCGTCTTGGGCATGCCCTGGCTCCAGCTACATAATCCACAGTTTAACTGGTCAACGTTGCAGCTTACCTCTTGGGGTTCACAGTGTCATCAATCCTGTTTAGCCCAAGTGTGTCCCATAAAGTCTACCGAAGTTAAGACACAGTCAAGTCTCCCAGCAGCTTATCAAGATTTCTCAGATGTTTTCAGTGAGAAGGCTGCTGATGTCCTACCACCCCATAGGGAATGGGATTGTCCCATCGATCTCCTTCCTGGCAAGAAGCCACCTAGGGGGCGCACCTACCCGTTGTCTGTTCCTGAAACTGAGGCGATGAGCGACTATATCAGGGAGAATCTACAGAAGGGATTCATCCGTCCTTCTTCATCACCCGCTGGTGCAGGTTTCTTCTTTGTTAAAAAGAAGGATGGAGGACTGCGTCCATGCATTGACTACCGAGGTCTCAATGACATTACCATCAAAAATAGTTATCCATTACCACTCATTACCGAATTATTCGACAGAGTTAAAGGAGCCCGCATCTTCACCAAGTTAGATCTTCGCGGTGCCTACAATCTCATCAGAATCCGGAGTGGTGACGAGTGGAAAACAGCTTTTAACACTCGAGATGGCCATTACGAATACCTGGTAATGCCATTCGGGCTGAGTAATGCCCCAGCAGTGTTCCAACACTTTGTGAACGAAATCTTTCGTGATGTCCTGTATAAATACCTCGTTGTTTACTTGGATGATATCCTCATCTTCTCCCAAGACCTTTCATCTCATCGTCTACAAGTCCGTGAAGTTCTCCGACGTCTTCGTGAGAACCGGCTCTACGGGAAACTATCTAAATGCACCTTTGAAGTTCCCTCTATACCCTTCCTGGGTTATATAATTTCCGGATCGGATCTTCAGATGGACCCGACAAAATTGGAAGCTATTGCCAATTGGTCCATTCCAAATTCTCTCAAGTCTATCCAGCGGTTCCTGGGTTTCGCCAACTACTATAGAAAATTTATTCGAGGATTCTCCACTCTCATCGCTCCTATTACCAACCTGACTCGGAAAGGGGCAAACCATTCCAACTGGTCAGAAGAAGCCTTGGCAGCCTTCCAGAAGATCAAGCTAGCCTTTATGTCTGCTCCAGTTCTGTCTCAGCCAGATGTCAACAGACCGTTCGAGTTGGAGGTAGATGCCTCTACAGTTGGGGTTGGAGCTGTCCTCTCCCAGAAGGGACCCGATGGGAAAGTCCACCCTTGTGGATTTTATTCTCGCAAGTTTCTTCCTGCAGAAGCTAACTACTCCGTGGGAGATCAAGAACTACTGGCGATCAAGCTGGCTCTCGAGGAATGGAGATATCTCCTAGAAGGGGCCAAACATCCGTTTAACATCTACACGGATCATAAAAACCTGCTATATTTAAAGGCAGCTCAGTGCCTTAACCCTCGCCAGTCCAGGTGGGCTATGTTTTTCTCACGTTTTAATTTTAAGCTTCATTTCCGCCCAGGTTCGCAGAATGTTAAAGCTGACGCTCTATCCCGATCCATGGAATCCGAAGAGGAAACGCCTGACTCAGTGCCTCATTCCATCCTGAGTCCAGTGGTATTCGCTGCATCTCAAGTCTCCCCAGCTCCTCCTCCTGGTAAGACTTTTGTTTCCCCAGAGCTCCGTCCCAAGTTGCTATCTTGGGCTCATCAATCCAAGTTCACCGGTCATCCTGGTGTTCTGAAGACCTTCAAGTTTCTTTCTGAGACGTACTGGTGGCCAAAGATGAAGGCTGACATCAAGGATTTCGTGGCATCCTGTCCTAAGTGTGTGCAGCATAAGACTCCTCGTCAGTCTCCAGCAGGTCAGTTACAACCATTGTCTGTTCCTAGTCGTCCCTGGTCACACCTGTCCATGGATTTTATCACCGACCTTCCTCCTTCCCAAGGATATAATACCATCTGGGTTGTAGTGGACAGATTTACCAAGATGGCTCATTTTGTCCCTCTCCAGGGTCTTCCGTCTGCCCCGAAACTTGCCCAAATCTTCCTACGGGAGATTTTCCGCTTACATGGTCTACCCTCAGAAATAATATCTGATCGGGGGGTACAGTTTGTAGCGAGGTTTTGGAGGGCCCTCTGTGCTGCCATGCAGGTCAAACTGAAGTTTTCGTCATCATACCATCCTCAGACGAATGGGCAGACAGAGAGAGTTAATCAAGAACTAGAGACGTTTTTAAGATTATATGTTTCATCTTCCCAGGATGACTGGTTCGATCTGCTCCCATGGGCCGAGTTTGCCCACAACTTCCGATACCATACTGCTACTGAAACAACACCATTCTTTGCAGTATATGGGCAACATCCCCGTGTTCCTGACTTCCAAGAACTCCCTCATATGGATGTTCCTGCTGCCACTACTGCTCTGTCTCAGTTCTCATCTATTTGGAGAAAAATTCACGTGTCTCTCAAAAAGGCCTCCAGCCGGTACAAATACTTTGCCGACCGCAAGAGACGTGCGGTTCCTCACCTGAAACCTGGGGACAAGGTTTGGCTATCAACCCGTAACCTCCGTCTTAGGGTTCCGTCCATGAAGTTTGCACCCCGTTTCATTGGTCCTTTCCCTGTTGAAAGAGTCATCAACCCTGTGGCCTACAAACTGAAGTTACCACCTTCTCTTCGTATACCTAACGCTTTTCATGTTTCTCTCCTCAGACCTCTAGTCCTGAACCGTTTTCAGAGTTCTCTTCCAGTTGGCCCCAAAATTCGAACTCAGCGGGGCGTGGAATTCGAGATCGGCAAAATCCTGGACTCCCGTTGCCGGTATGGACGTCTCCAGTACCTGGTCGATTGGTCCGGTTATGGCCCAGAGGAGAGGAGTTGGGTAAACTCATCTGATGTTCATGCTCCAAGGTTGGTCCGTGTTTTCCACAGCACTCATCCTTCCAAGCCACGTGGGTGTTCGGTGTCCACCCTTAAAGGGGGGGGTACTGTCAGGAATCGACTCACCAAGCTGGCATCCGTCCGCCGCTGCGGACTCCGTCCTGGCTCCCTGCGGTCACCTGTCATCTGTGTCCCTGCCGTGGGACACCACCGCGGGCCTGGGAGCGCTCCTGTGACAGCGGGCGTGTAGCGCGCCGCGTTCCCGCTGGGCCGCGGCGTGGGCGCCGCCATGACAGTCTACAAACAGCCAGTATACAGCGGCCAATCCGGTGCTTGGCCGCACCCACTTTCCCTCACTCACCCAATCCCTGTGGACCAAGGGGTACATAAGAGACTGCAGGATCAGTCTGCAGGCATCCTGGACTTTGTGTCACTCCTGCGACC
This sequence comes from Pseudophryne corroboree, assembly GCF_028390025.1. Classification (NCBI taxonomy): domain Eukaryota; kingdom Metazoa; phylum Chordata; class Amphibia; order Anura; family Myobatrachidae; genus Pseudophryne; species Pseudophryne corroboree. The sequence continues at coordinate 55,285,766 of NC_086449.1, forward strand.
CATGTGTAAGGATCTGTTCCGTTACTCCTGTGTACCTGGCTCTCTGGCTAAAGACTTGTACTCCTGGTTATCTGCACAAGCTCCGTGGAACTTCAAGGCCCAGCAATACCTGCAAACAGGCTTCACACTCATCACCACCTTGTGTGCTTCAGCCTGCAGTTGAGACTGACTCCAGGTGTGTCTCATTCCAACACCTGTGATACAGCTTGCTGCTGCCAGTGCTTCAATACCTGCACTGTGAAGTCAGACTCCTGCCTCTGCTACCAGGTTTGCCACTCTACACCTTGCTGCCTAAAGTTTCCTGTTTTATTATCTGCACTGGTTTCCAAACCAGAACCATTTACAAGCACCCGTTCTTCTGTTTATGACATTTCCGGTTATTATTTCTCCAGTCATTTGTCATCCAGTTGCCATAGACTTTTCAGCTATTACGCTGTGTGATTGACATTTTACATCTGTGATTATTATTTCTGCTGCCATTTCTGTTAATTTTCTCTGCAAATAAATATCATTGCGCAGATGCGCAGAAACATCATCCAGCCTCCTCGTTTCCTCCCTTCTACCTCCACTGACCCACTAGCGCCCCCTCTGGGGACACAGACAAGACCAGACCTGACAACTGTGCTTTCTTCTAAATCACAAATCCCCAAGGAGAGTCCAATTGTGTCGGTTGCGATGCCTGACCTTCCCAACACTGGACGGGAAGAGGTGGCTGCTTCATTTTCTACCACCACTGGAGCTGCCAGGAAAAAGATACAATTTCCAAAACCACCCACTGGCGGTGACGCAGGGCAGTCAGGAGCGATAGCTGACATCTGGTCCGGACTGAAGGACCTGCCAACGATTACTGTCATGTCATCTACTGCCACTGCATATGATTCTGTCACCATTGAAAGAATGGTGGAGGATTATATGAGTGACCGCATCCAAGTAGGCATGTCAGACAGTCCGTACGTATACTGGCAGGAAAAAGAGGCAATTTGGAGGCCCTTGCACAAACTGGCATTATTTGACCTAAATTGCCCCCCCCCCCCCCCTCCAGTGTGTACTCCGAAAGTTTAGTGCAGCCGGTCACCTTGTCAGCAATTGGCGTAGGAGGTTACTTCCACAAAATGTGGAGAAGATGATGTTCATCAAAATTAATTATAATCATTTCCTCCGTGGAGACCTTTACCAGCAATTGCCTCCAGAAAGTACACAGGGACCTGTGATGGTGGATTCCAGTGGGGATGAATTATTAACACTCTGTGAGGAGGGGGATGTACACAGTGAAAGGGGTGAGGAATCGGAGGATGATGATGAGGTGGACATCTTGTCTCTGTAGATCCAGTTTGTGCAATGAGAGATTGATTGCTTTTTTTTTGGTGGGGGCCCAAACCAACCAGTCATTTCAGTCACAGTCATGTGGCAGACCCTGTCTCTGAAATGGTGGGTTTGTTAAAGTGTGCATGTCCTGTTTATACAACATAAGGGTGGGTGGGAGGGCCCAAGGACAATTCCATCTTGCACTTTTTTTTTTTTTTTTAATCTTTGCATCATGTGACAGGATGGGGACAATTTTTTTTAAGTGCCATCCTTTCTGACACTGCAGTGCCACTCCTAGATGAGCCAGGTGTTTGTGCCGGCCACTTGGGTCGCTTAGCTTAGTCACCCAGTGACCTTTTAGGACTAAAAATAATATTGTGAGGTGTTCAGAATAGACTGGAAATGAGTGGAAATTATGGTTATTGAGGATAATAATACTATGGGATCAAAATTACCCCCAAATTCTATGATTTTACCAGACTCAGTAAAGGAGCCAGTCACAGCTAGGGGAGCTCCTAGGAGTTTTTCTAAGAGTTAGGTTACAGCAGGGGTGGGGAACCTCAGGCCCGCGGGCCGTATAAGGCCCGCAAAGCCACTTGATCCGGCCGTCCCAGGCTCACCTAACCAAGGTAGATGCCGGGCGCCCACTGAGATTTTGTTACTAGCGGGCACCTGGATTCTTCCCCCACAGCAGCAGTCCTGAGCTCCGGCTGCCAGTTCTGGCAGTTTGCGTGTGTTCCTGTGCGGTGCTATGGAAGCAGGAGCGTGGCTGGTGAGTATTGTGTTTTTCCTTTCTTTTAATGTGTGTGTGTAAGTGGCACTTCTAGGGATCATATCTAATGGGGGCATATCAACTGGGGGCAGATTCATTTTTAAGTTGATCATTTTTGTATGGCCCCCGAAGGATTTTAGAAATATCCATATGGCCCTTGGTAGAAGAAAGGTTCCCCACCCCTGGGTTACAGGAAGGCTGTTGGCAACAGTCTTCCTGCTACGTGGGACTTAGGGGGGAGTAGGAACCAACTCTTGAAGTTAATGGTTCTCTATCTCCGCTGACAGGGCACTGAGCTCCTGAGGGCGCTGATCGCAAGCCCACGAGGCGACCTCTCAGTCCCGCAGCATGGCCTCCACCCGCCTAACAGAGCCAGAAGAAAGAAGAGTGGTGAGTACAATGCCAGCGGCCTTGGAAGTGGTTCGCCAGCGGGTATGGCGGCACGAGGGTGGGAGCGCAGCTCTGACAGGCTGCGCTTCAGAAGGCTCAGCGGTAAACTGTTACGGCGATGTGAGGGGCGTCCTGGACCAGCGCAATCACCCTACACTTGTCATCTAACGCTAACAGCGGCTAATCCCACTGTTAGCAGCACATTACCTCAGGCCAGTATAATCAACTAAGTGCGGGAAGACGCGCCATTACAGGGGGCGGGACTTTTCCTCAGAGCGGACCCAGCACTCACCAGTGCCATTTAATCCCTGCAAATCACAGCATAAAAACTTTGATAGGGAGCGTTGCCCTCCACATAACGCCAGCTATCCTGTGCAGTACTAGGGTGTTATAGACGGGTGGGGTGATTATATGAAATGTTTATCCTATTAAAGTTACTCAGTCAGCGCCGGCCGTTTGTCATAATAACAGCCTACCGGGGCGCTGTGTGGCTGGCTCCTTATACTCTGTGACTCTATGAAGGTACTATGGGGGAACTGTGTCTGACATTTTCCTGTGTGTGTGTGTGTGTGTGTGTGTGTGTGTGTGTATTTATTACCATGTCTAACGGCTCGATGAACTGTGCTGCAGAGTGTGTATCTTCTCCTGAGGAGTCTATCCCATGTATTCAGGACTGCAATATGCTTTCCCAACCTTCTGAATCCGAACCCCTATGGGTGGATTCTGTAAGGGGAATGATATCCCAGATTTCATCCAGGATGTCACATAATGAGAAGGAAATGCAGTTTTTGAGAAAATCTGTGGAGGGTTTGCAGCATTCAGTTCCTACTTCCTCATACACCCCACCTACATACCCTAAAAAAAAGTACACTTGCCCAAATAATGCAAGTTGACACCGATACCAACTCTGATACAGGGGACAGTGATGGGGATATGCAGGGCGAGATGCATCCCTTGCAAGGGGGGTGCAGCTGATGATTGAGCCATTAGGGATGCTTTGCATATTACTGAGAAGGTACCTGAGCCGGAAGGGGAATCTTATTTTACAGAAAATAAGAAATCCTCTCTCACCTTCCCTGCTTCTAAAGAGCTGAACTCTTTATTTGAAAAATCCTGGGAGAACCCAGAGAAAAAATTCCAGATCCCTAAAAGAATTCTCATTGCTCTCCCTTTCCCTGAGGAAGATAGAAAGAAATGGGAAAACCCACCTATAGTAGACGCTTCTGTATCCAGATTGTCTAAAAGGTGGTTCCTGGTTCAAACACCCCAAAGAGCCGGATGACCGTAAGATTGAGGCTACACTCAAATCTCTATACACTGCTAAAGGTGTGGCTTTAAGGCCCACTATTGCTTGTGCGTGGATTTCTAAAGCCATAGTAAAGTGGTCAGACACATTACTAGAGGACTTAGGCCCTCATTCCGAGTTGATCGCTAGCTGCGGTTGTTTGCTGCGTAGCGATCATTTAAATAAAAAAACGGCTAAACTACACATGCGTATGAGCCGTAATGCGCACGTGCGGCGTACGGGTTCAAAGAGCATCATGGTTTTGCACAGGTTTTAGCGACACTTTCAGTCGCACTGGCGAACGCAAGGAGATTGATAAGAAGTGGGAGTTTCTGGGTGGCAACTGACCATTTTCTAGGAGTGTTTGGAAAAATGCAGGCGTGGCCGGGCGTTTGCTGAGTAGGTATCTGACATTAATACCGGGTCCGTCGTCGCAGCAATCATCGCACAGAATAAGTAACTACAGGGCTGTTATTGCAGCCGCTCTGCTGCACAGGCGTTCGCACTCCTGCCAAGCGAAAATACAATCCCCCGTGGGCAGCGACTATGGATTTGCATGGCTGCTAAAAGTAGCTAGCGAGTGATCAACTCGGAATGAGGGCCATATATATGATGGATAGGAGTGACATTGAATTGTTTTTGCGTCATATACAGGATTCTGCTGGATTCATGGTGGAGGCCATGAAGGACCTTGGAATGCTAAATGCAAAGGCTACTTCCATTGCAGTCTCGGCATACAGAGGACTCTGGTTACGTCAATGGACTGCGGATGCAGAATCTAAGAAAAGTGTGGAGAACCTACCCTTCGCAGGTCAGGCTCTGGGGACACATTATATGAGTGGATTTCCATGGCAACTGCGGGTAAGTTAACCTTTCTGTCCTCGGCAGCTCCACCGACTAGGAAATCTTATCCTACGTCTACACTGCAGTCCTTTCGGACTGCAAAATGTAAAAAATCCAAATCCCCTTCCACCTTCTTTAGGGGTGGTAAAGGGAAATCCAAAAAACCTACACCAACAGGTTCTCAGGTACAGAAACCAGGTTCTGCTTCCTGAAAATCTTCAGCATGACGGTGGACTTCCCAACCTGGAGATCGGGCAGGTGGGAGCAAGAGTAAAATATTTCAGTCACGTCTGGGCATCCTCTTGCATAGACCCCTGGGTGACGGACATTGTTACCCAGGGCCACAGACTGCAGTTTCAGGAACTCCCACCTCACAGATTCTTCAAATCAGGCTTACCAGTTTAGCTGAGCGAAAGTGCTATCCTGTAGGAAGCCACTCAAAAACTGGTCCAAACAAATGTTATTGTACCAGTTCCATCTCACCTACACTATAAGGGTTATTACTCTTGTTTGTGGTGCCGACACAGGATGGTTCGGTAAGGCCGATATTAAACCTAAAGTCCTTGAACCCCTACTTAAGGGAATTCAAATTCAAGATGGAGTCTCTGAGAGCGGTAATCTCAGGTCTGGAGGAGGGGGAATTCCTGGTATCCTTGGATATCAAGGATGCATATCTTTACATTCCGATCTGGCCGCCTCACCACCAGACTTATCTCAGATTTGCGCTGCTTGATTGTCACTATCAGTTCCAGGCACTGCCTTTTGTTCTCTCCACACCACGGAGGGTGTTCACTAATCTTTTGGCAGAGATGATGTTACTCCACCGCAAGCAGGGAGTGAACATAATTCCATATCTGGATGATCTGCTGATAAAAGCACCATCCAGGGAGAGGTTGTTGCAGAATATTGCAGGTCCGGGATTCAGAATTGGATCCTTCTAACCATGGAAGCAAGTCTCAGAGGTTGGGGAGCGGTCACCGAAGGGGAAAAGTTCCAAGGAAAGTGGTAAAGTCTGGAATCCATTCTTCTGATAAACATTCTGGAACTAAGGCCCATTTACAACTGTTTTCTACAAGTGGCACATCTTCTACAAGATCAAGCCATTCAGGTTCAGTTGGACAACATAACAGCGGTGTCCTACATAAACAGGCAGGGCAGAACGAAGAGCAGAACTGCAATTGCAGAGGTAACAAGAATCCTCCTCTGGGCAGAAAAGCACGCGCTGGCGCTGTCAGCAATCTTTATTCCGGTAGTGGACAACTGGGAAGCGGACTTCCTCAGCAGACACTGGCCCTCATTCCGAGTTGTTCGCTCGTGATTTTCCTTCGCATCAGTGCGATTTTCCACTAACTGTGCATGCGCAATGTTCGCACTGCGGCTGGGCCAAGTAAATTTGCTAAGAAGTTTGGTATTTTACTCACGGCATTACAAGGTTTTTTCTTCGTTCTGGTGATCGTAGTGTGATTGACAGGAAGTGGGTGTTTCTGGGCGGAAACTGGCCGTTTTATGGGAGTGTGTGAAAAAACGCTGCCGATTCTGGGAAAGACGCGGGAGTGGATGGAGAAACGGGGGAGTATCTGGGCGAACGCTGGGTGTGTTTGTGACATCAAACCAGGAACGACAAGCACTGAACTGATCGCACTGGAAGAGTAAGTCTCGAGCTACTCAGAAACTGCAAAGAAAAATCTATTTGCAATATTGCGAATACTTAGTTCGCAATTCCGCTAAGCTAAGATACACTCCCAGAAAGCGGCGGCTTAGCGTGTGCACTGCTGCGAAAAGCGGCTAGCGAGCGAACTCGGAATGAGGGCCACTATCTCCATCCAGGAGAATGGGGTCTCCACCGGAGGTGTTCGCAGAGGTGACAAGCCGCTGGGGAGTACTTCAGGTAGACATGATGGCCTCTTCCCTCAACAAGAAGCTTCGGAGGTACTGTTTCAGGTCGAGAGACCCTCAGACAGTGGTGATGGATGCACTGGTAACTCTGTAGGTGTTCAGTCATTGTATGTGTTCCCTCCACTTTCATTCATCCCAAGGGTTTTAAAATTAATAAAAAGAACAAGAGTTCAGGCGATCCTCGTTGCTCCGGACTGGCCAAGGAGGGCTTAGTATGTGTTAGGTTCCTGGTGCTCAGAACAAGGGAGATGTTCATGAAGTGAGTCCAGAGCACCAGGACGTAATGCTGGGAAAGGGGAATGGAAAGGGAATAGCCCCTGGCGCCCTAACTCTGTTGTCTCACCCGTGCTGTCAGAAATCCCTTGTGAGACTATGGTTTCTTGAGCCCCTGGCAGCCACGTTTGAAAGGCGGATTATGTCTGCCCAACTCCGGTGCCCCCCGGTCTTAGTGAGAGACAAAGGGAAATCCGAGACAGGATGATAACAAGAGGCCCTCTAACTAAGCAAACAGGCCAGGGGCTACAAGCTAACTAAAAACCTAAAGTATGTGCGGAGAAACCGCCAAAGGAAAATAACAACAAAGGAAATGCTGATCACACGCCGACACAATACCCTTGTGTACCGGCGGTGACAGCACAAGCAGAACCCTCTGCAAAACACCAGGGACAGAAACAATAATGAAATATAGCGGCCTAGGCCAACGAACGCGGCAGTGCCGCTACTCACGGAACCGGTACGAATACTGGCAAACGGACAGGAACCCTCAATGATGCCGACACACACTCTCAGAACTGGAGGACAGGCAGAATCCCAAACGACAGACCGGTGGATCCCAGGAAACCAGGAACTTGACCAGGGATAGGCAAAGCCACTGGACCTCAGGGCAGGAACGCCTAACAGCAGGACACGGGATAAGACACAGGAATCGACACAGGGACTGACACAGGAATCAACACAGGAAGCAGCTAGTCAGACACTGCTATACAGGAGCTCAGGGACTGGCAGGAACCAGGTCAGACTTCATGCAGACTGAAAACCAAGAAATATCACCAGCATCTGCGAACTGCACTCAGCCAGCATATAACAGAGAGGCCTAATTAATAATCCCATGCAGCTGCCCTGTTGCATGATTCCAAACTAACAAGATGCAATTAGCAGCCAGGTGAGGCTGAACACATGGGAACAAGCTGCAATTACACAGACTCACCAGCGGCAGCAGACAAGAGTATTCTAAAACAGAGCAACAGGAAATCCTGGCATGCAAGACAACTTTATAAACATAAAATAGGAATGAACCACTACCTGTGGTTCATAACAGTATCGCCTCCTTAAGGGTGATCTCCGAGCACCCCATGACACCCACGGGGAACATAAACAGAAGTATAACATGAAATACAGAACAAAACTGCAAAACAGGAATGAGCCACAGCCGTGGCTCATAACATTACCCCACCCTTGAGGAGGGGTCAAAAGACCCCAAAATTCAGACTATCCAGAACAAGGGATACAAAAAAAAAAACCCTGACACACTGGTCTAACAGACAAGAAAACAAAAACAAGCTGTAGCAACAACTTGTAACAGTGCCCTCACCCTAACGGTGGCAACAGGACACAAGACAAGGAAAAAAAAAAATCTTTTTTTTTTTTTTTTTTAATCAAGGCAAGAGTCAAAAAATTATTTATTTTTCTTCTTCTTCTTTTTACAAAGCTCTTTAGGTCTGACCAAGGTAATTCCCCAAACATTGTCTGAACTGATGGTACCACCCAGCAAGGCTGCGTTCAAATCAGAGACAGGTTTCTTACCCTTGGGAGCTGAACTTTCTGGTAAAGTACTATTATTAGAAGAAGAAGTCAGAAAAGCACATCCTGCAGTCAAAACAACGGGCTGGGACTCTTGTGCCGAGTTTACAATATTTGGTGGACTCTCAGCAGACAAGACGGGTGACTTAGAGGAACCTGAACCAATTTCTTTGGAACCATATCTTTTAATAATTGCATCACTGAATGCTGGGGGATCCTGAAGAATGGGATCTTCAGCTTTCATTAGGCTGGTCGCCCACTCAAAAGGCTCTCCTCTAAAAGAATAAATCAGATAGAGCCCAAGGTTTTCTGAAGTGACGCCCAGAAATGGTCTAGACAACATAATAGTGTAATAGTGTTTGAAAAGCGCCTGAAATTGGGCTAAGTCCCCTTCAAAGGTTATGGATGGTGAGATATCAGAGTCAGGATCTGTTTCCTTCTCATCTGACTGACTGGAGTGCTTTGCTAGGACCTGGTCACTATTGACCTTACTCGAGGCTGAGACTCTCTGAACCCCACCCGGGGCAGTTGCTTTCTGAACCCCACCTGGGGCTGAGACTTTCTGAACCCCACCCGGGGTAGTGACTTTCTGAACCCCACCCGGGGCAGTGACTTTCTGAACCCCACCCGGGGCAGTGACTTTCTGAACCCCACCCGGGGCAGTGGCCTCCGGGAACCCCGCTGGGGCAGTGGCCTCCGGGAACCCCGCTGGGGCAGTGGCCTCCGGGAACCCCGCTGGGGTCAGCACCTCGGATTCTTTTACTGGGACCAGGCCGTTGGCCTCCCTGACTGGGATCGGGCCATCGGCCTCCCTCTCTGAGTCGATAATTATCGAAAGTTCTCCCGGGACTATGACTTCCGGGACTTTTGCTGAAGTAATAACGTTCAGATCCTCCACTAATGCTATGCTTCTTAAGTTCTTTCTTGGGGAAGCGACTTCTAGACCCTTCTTTGGGGCTGCGTCTCTCGAGACCCCACTTGGGAATATTACTTCAAAGATCCCTTCTGGGGTTTTGCTTCTCGAGTTCCCTTCAAGAACTATGGTTTTAGAGACCCTTTCTAGGGTTGCGCTCTTCAAGTCCCTACCTGGGGTAACAGCTTCTGAGACCCCTTCTGGTATGGACACCTGAACTACAATATTTGATGTCCCTCTATAAGCTTGGGCATCGGGTACCGCACCAGCACTCTGGGCATCGGGTACCGCACCAGCACTCTGGGCATCGGGTACCGCACCAGCACTCTGGGCATCGGGTACCGCACCAGCACTCTGGGCATCGGGTACCGCACCAGCACTCTGGGCATCGGGTACCGCTCCAGGACCCTGGGCTACGGGCACCGCTCCAGAACCCTGGGCATCGGGCACCACTCCAGGAACCTGGGCATCGGGCACCACTCCAGGAACCTGGGCATCGGGCACCACTCCAGGGGCTTGCAACTCCGCTTCCACAGGAACCTCAAGAGAGGAGAGAAACATTCTCTTTTGATTCCTGAATCTATAATGGGGCTCCCTTGCCCAAGGACCCCAATTATAGGACAGAGTTTTTTAGTGTGGGTTGTGTGACAAGTACCTCTGCCACAGTAGAGACAGGAGTAGGTCTTGTATCCTGACTCAACTTGGCCAGAGGGCAAGACTCGTCACCACACTTTGGCTTGCGCAACTCACAGGTCTGCAGATAGTGGCCTAAACCCCCACAATATAGGCACAAGTTTAAGTTTCTGCGACGCAGACGCTCCTCTTCTGAGAGCCTGGGCCGCAGAAAACTTTTAAATCTTTTCTCTTCAATTAAACCAGAGGATTCTCTTGTCACCATACTGTGAACAAGAGTCTCTTTAGAGATAGATGTACTCTCAACGACTTCTGGCAAGATGAGCAAGATTTTAGTCAGAAGGTTTTGCAGTTGCTTTAGGGATTGCTGCAAAACTTCTAGTCGCTCTGGTCTCAAAGCACTGAAAACAGAGTGCAGGGTTGCGAGAGATGCCTGCAGGGCTTGCATAGTAGACATAGGAGGATTTAAAACTAGACAAGACAAGACAAGGCAAGACTAAATTTTTGCTAAACAAAACAAGACTTTTTTTTTTTAAACACCGGACTGGATTCTAAACACCGGACTGGATTCTAAACACCGGACTGGGCCAAAAAAGAAAAAAAAGTTCTATTTCTTTTTTGTGGTATGGCTGGTGATAATGTTAGGTTCCTGGTGCTCAGAACAAGGGAGATGTTCATGAAGTGAGTCCAGAGCACCAGGACGTAACGCTGGGAAAGGGGAATGGAAGGGGAATATCCCCTGGCGCCCTAACTCTGTTGTCTCACCCGTGCTGTCAGAAATCCCTTGCGAGACTATGGTTTCTTGAGCCCCTGGCAGCCACGTTTGAAAGGCTGATTATGTCTGCCCAACTCCGGTGCCCCCCGGTCTTAGTGAGAGACAAAGGGAAATCCGAGACAGGATGATAACAAGAGGCCCTCTAAGCAAACAGGCCAGGGGCTACAAGCTAACTAAAAACCTAAAGTATGTGCGGAGAAACCGCCAAAGGAAAATAACAACAAAGGAAATGCTGATCACACGCCGACACAATACCCTTGTGTACCGGCGGTGACAGCACAAGTAGAACCCTCTGCAAAACACCAGGGACAGAAACAATAATGAAATATAGCGGCCTAGGCCAACGGACGCGGCAGTGCCGCTACTCACGGAACCGGTACGAATACTGGCAAACGGACAGGAACCCTCAATGATGCCGACACACACTCTCAGAACTGGAGGACAGGCAGAATCCCAAACGACAGACCGGTGGATCCCAGGAAACCCGGAACTTGACCAGGGATAGGCAAAGCCACTGGACCTCAGGGCAGGAACGCCTAACAGCAGGACACGGGATAAGACACAGGAATCAACACAGGAAGCAGCTAGTCAGACACTGCTATACAGGAGCTCAGGGACTGGCAGGAACCAGGTCAGACTTCATGCAGACTGAAAACCAAGAAATATCACCAGCATCTGCGAACTGCACTCAGCCAGCATATAACAGAGAGGCCTAATTAATAATCCCATGCAGCTGCCCTGTTACATGATTCCAAACTAACAAGATGCAATTAGCAGCGAGGTGAGGCTGAACACATGGGAACAAGCTGCAATTACACAGACTCACCAGCGGCAGCAGACAAGAGTATTCTAAAACAGAGCGACAGGAAATCCTGGCATGCAAGACAACTTTATAAACATAAAATAGGAATGAACCACTATCTGTGGTTCATAACAGTATCCCCTCCTTAAGGGTGAGCTCCGAGCACCCCATGACACCCACAGGGAACATAAACAGAAGTATAACATGAAATACACAACAAAACTGCAAAACAGGAATGAGCCACAGCCGTGGCTCATAACAGTATGCAGATCTTCTGGAATTACTACTGGAGGATCCGAGGCCTCTTCCTCTTTGTGAGGACCTTCTGCAACAGGGGCCGTTCACCTATCAAGACTTACCGTGGCTATGTTTGATGGCATGGCGGTTGAACTCCAGATCTTAGCTTGGAAGGGCATTCCGAAAAAGGTAATTTCTACCCTTATTCAAGCTAGGAAGGGAGTTACGTCTAAACATTACCATCGGATTTGGAAGAAATATGTGTCTTGGTGTGAATCCGAGAAGTTTCCAATGGTGGAGTTTCAACTGGGACGGTTTCTCCTTTTTCTGCAAGCAGGTGTGGATGTGGGACTATGCTTGGGCTCCATAACAGTCCAGATTTCGGCTTTGTCCTTTTCCCCCCAGAAACAATTGGCTGCCCTCCCTGAGGTTCAGACTTTCTTGAAAGCGGTTCTGCACATCCAACCACCCTTTGTGTCTGCTACGGCACCTTGGGACCTGAATGTGGTGATGCAGTTACTGCAATCGGATTGGTTCGAACCTTTACAGGAGGTGGACGTCAAGTTTCTTACATGGAAAGCGGTCACGCTTTTGGCATTGACATCTGCTAGACACGTGTCAGACTTGGGGACTTTGTCATGCAAGAGCCCCTATTTGATTTTCCATGAAGATAGAGTTGAGCTCAGAATCTGTACGCAATTTCTTCCTAAGGTTGTGTCAGCTTTTCAAATCAACCAAACTATTGTGGTTCCAGTGGCTACTGACTCCTCAATTACCTCACAATCCGTGGATGTGGTGAGGGCTTTGAAAATTTATGTGAAAAGAACTTCTCGTCACAGGTAATCGGACGCTCTCTTTGATCTTTATGATCTCAACAAGTTTGGGTGTCCTGCTTCTAAGCAGACGATTTCTCTCTGGATCTGGTTTACAATCCAGCATGCTTATTCTATGCAAGTTTGCCTTGTCCAAGATCCGTTAAGGCCCACTCTACTCGTAAGGTTGGTTCTTCCTGGGCGGCTGACTGGGGTGTCTCTGCTTTACAGCTTTGCCGAGCAGCTACTTGGTCAGGATCAAACACGTTTGCTAAATTCTACAAGTTCGATACGTTGGCCTCTGAGGACCTAAAGTTTGGTCAATCTGTTCTATAAGAACCTCAGCACTCTCCCTCCCGTACTGGGAGCTTTGGTACATCCCCATGGTACTAATGTGGACCCCAGCATCCTCTAGGATGCAAGAGAAAACAGGATTTTAATTACCTACAGGTAAACCCTTTTATCATAGTCCGTAGAGGATATTGGGCGCCTGCCCAGTGCTTCGTATTCCTGCATTGTTACTTGGTTCAGTTTGTTAGTTCAGCCGTTGCTGACTCATTCCAAGTTAGTTAGCTTGGCTTTCCTTTTGTTGTATGTGTGAGCTGGTGTGAGTCTCATCACTATCTGTGTATTTCCTTCTCTTGAATATGTCCGTCTCCTTGGGCACAGTTTCTAGACTGAGTCTGGTAGGAGGGGCATAGAGGGAGGATGCAGCCCACACTATTAAACTCTTAAAGTGCCCATGGCTCCTAGTGGACCCATTTATACCCCATGGTGCTAATGTGGACCCCAGCATCCTCTACGGACTATGAGAAAAGGTTTACTGGTAGGTAATTAAAATCATATTTTTTAAATTTTTTCATAATTTACAATCCACGTGGATTACAATTGGGAATGGTAACATGTGACAAGCGCAGCGGTAGTGGAGTGAGACCTTGCCTGTGTTATGATTCCAGTACTTCTGACCAGCGGAGATCTTATGACTGAGGCCAGAGTACCGGAAGGAAATGCTGGTTACGGGAGCAGGAAAGCCTAGTAACCCCTGGCGCCCTAACTCCGTTGTCTCGCCCGTGTTATCAGAAATCCCCTGCGAGACTATGGTTGCTTGAGCCCATGGCAGCCGCGTTTGAAGGGCGGATTATGTCTGCCCAACTCCGATGCCCCCTCAGGTCTTAATGGGAGACAAAGGGAAATCCGAGACAGGGTGATAACAAGGGGCCCTCTGACTAAGCAACCAGGCCAGGGGCTACAAGCTAACTAACTAAAACCAGAAGTATGTGCGGACAAACCGCCAGGGAAAAGGACAACCAAAAATCCACTGATCCGTTACTCCTATCCAGCACCGCTGGATACCAGAGTGGATTTGTGAGAGCGGAATCCTCCGCAAAAGCTCCGAAACACAATATAACCAAATAATAAATAGTAAGCGGTCAAGCCGCAACACACGGCTACGCCGCGACTCACGAACACCACAGGATGTTAAAGGTGCTCGGTCTGGACTCCAGGAATAGATGACAACTTCCGAGTACTGGACCACTAAGGACAGGAACGACCGGATAGAGCAGGACTGGAAAACTCTCTGTAACTGACACAGCAAACAGGAAGCTATTACCGGCGCCTGTGAGAAGTCCTGAGAGTGCTTTTAAATGGAAGCCCTCCAATCAGGAGCCAGACAGGGCTAATTACAACATGCCGTGCAGCTGCATGCTGCACGGCCAGGAACCCAGTGAAGTGATTAACTTAGACCCAGCAACGGGGAACACGGTCCGACAGTGGCGTCCCCGTTGCTAGGGTCTGTGCGGCTCCGTGCGCCCGGCGTCTAGCGATGCTAGGGAGCCGGCGGCTGTCCGCATGCGGCGTCCCTAGTTGCTAGGCGCCGGGCCGCACTGACGAGCGGACCCTCAGCGCCTAACAGTACCCCCCCCTTGAGGAGGGGTCAAGGAACCCCTAAAGCCAGGTTTCCGAGGAAATTCTCGAAAAAATGCCCTCTTGAGCCTCGGGGCATGGAGATCCTTATCCAAGACCCAAGACCTTTCTTCTGGACCATAACCTTTCCAATGTACCAGAAAATAAAGCCGACCCCGGGACAATTTGGAATCGAGAACCTTCTCCACCAAGAACTCCTGCTGACCCTGTACATCTACTGGTGATTTCCCCTGAGAGATCTTCCGAGGAAATCTACTGGAAGAAACGTATGGTTTCAACAAGGAGCAATGGAACGTATTTCCGATCCGGATAGTTCTTGGTAAACGTAACCGGAAAGCAACTGGATTGATTTTTTTATGATATGAAATGGTCCAATAAATTTGGGGCCCAATCTGGCTGAGGTTTGTCGAAGTTTAATGTTGCGAGTCGACAACCATACCCTATCTCCTACTTTAAAAGTGCAAGGCCGCCGGAGCCTGTCAGAAATTTTTTTCTCCCGAAATGCCGCTTTTCTGAGAGCAAGGTGCACTTTTCTCCAAATGAGTCTGAGATGAGAGGTCAAGGTCAGCGAGGAGACAGAGGAATGTTGAAAAAAGGAATTAGCTCTGGGGTGAAAACCGAAAACTGTAAAAAATGGAGATACATTGGTGGAGGAATGACAGGCATTGTTGTAAGCAAACTCCGCCAAAGGAAGAAACTCGAACCAATCATTTTGAAGTTTGGCCGAGTACAAACGCAAATACTGTTTTAATGATTGATTAACTCGCTCAGTCTGCCCGTTGGATTGGGGATGGTAGCCGGACGTTAAAGACAATTTCATCTTTAATGAGGCACAAAAAGACTTCCAAAATTGTGCAATGAATTGTGGACCCCGATCAGAAACAATATCAGTGGGTAACCCATGGAGTCTGAAAACATGGCGGAGGAACAAAACTGCCAATCCCTGGGCAGATGGCAGTCGGGGAAGAGCAATGAAATGGGCCATCTTGCTAAAACGGTCCACTACTACCCATATGACTCGGCATCCGGCTGACAGAGGGAGGTCTACCACAAAATCCATGGAAATATGAGACCATGGCCTGAGAGGAACATTTAAGGGCATAAGTTGACCGATAGGCAAGGAACGGGGAACTTTATGCTGTGCACAGACCTGACAAGAAAAAACAAAGTCCTTAATGTCTTTGGAAAGACCAGGCCACCATACTGAGCGGGAGACTAATTCCAAAGTCTTAGAGATCCCCGGATGCCCGGCAATTTTGCTATCATGAAACTCAGTCAAAACAGTTGCTCTCAAAAACTCAGGGACATAAAGACGACCAGCAGGAGTATTTCCAGGAGCTTGATGTTGAAGCTGCTTTAACTGGGTAAATAAATCTTGTGTGAGGCCTGCCCGAATGACTGAAGATGGAAGTATGGGAGTAACAGGACTGTTATCATGAACTGGAAGAAAACTGCGTGACAGGGCATCCGCCTTGGTATTCTTGGAACCTGGCCTGAAGGTGATAATAAACTTGAAACAAGTAAAAAATAAAGCCCAACGAGCCTGCCGGGCATTCAGCCGTTTAGCTGATTCGATGTACTGAAGATTTTTGTGATCAGTCAAAACTGAAATGGTATGTGTTGCTCCCTCAAGCCAATGCCTCCACTCCTCGAAAGCCCATTTAATAGCCAGTAATTCCCGGTTACCAACATCGTAGTTGGATTCAGCAGATGAGAATTTCCTGGACATAAAGGCACAAGGATGTAATTCTAGAGAGTCCGGATCCTTCTGAGACAGGATAGCCCCTACTCCAACCTCCGAGGCATCA
Organism: Pseudophryne corroboree; assembly: GCF_028390025.1. NCBI lineage: Eukaryota > Metazoa > Chordata > Amphibia > Anura > Myobatrachidae > Pseudophryne > Pseudophryne corroboree. Next base: position 55,301,963 of record NC_086449.1, read on the forward strand.
ACCTCAACAATGAAAGGCAATTCTGGGTTGGGATGTCTGAGGACTGGGGCTGAGATGAAGGCTTGTTTCAAGGCCTGAAAAGATAACTCAGCTTCACGTGACCAGTTGGTTGGATCCGCTCCCTTCTTAGTCAGTGCCACAATGGGAGCAACCAGGTCGGAAAAAGAATGAATAAATCTTCTATAATAATTCGCAAACCCTAAAAAGCGCTGAATTGCTTTTAAGTTGGTGGGTTGCGCCCAACTAAGGATGGCTTGGAGCTTCTTTGGTTCCATACAGAATCCCCGAGGGGAAATAATGTACCCTAAAAAGGATACCTCCGTGACATGAAATTCACACTTCTCCAGTTTGGCATATAGGTGATTTTCGCGTAATTTTTTAAGAACCTGACGCACCTGGGTAACATGTTGTTCAATAGAGTCTGAATAGATCAAGATATCGTCTAAGTAGACGACTACGAATTTTCCAAGAAAATCACGGAGCACATCGTTAATGAGATCCTGGAAAACTGCCGGAGCGTTAGACAGGCCGAATGGCATAACCAGATACTCGTAGTGACCCGACTGAGTACTGAATGCCGTTTTCCACTCATCTCCTGACTTGATTCGGATGAGATTATACGCTCCTCTCAGGTCAATCTTAGAAAAAATCACAGCCGAACGGAGCTGATCAAAGAGAACAGAAATCAGCGGCAAAGGGTAAGTATTTTTTACTGAGATTTTATTCAAGGCTCTAAAGTCAATGCAAGGTCTGAGTGATCCATCTTTCTTCTCCACAAAAAATAAGCCTGCACTTAAAGGGGATTTAGATGGCCTGATAAATCCTTTCCCTAAGCTCTCTTTAACATACTCATTCATGGCCACAGTTTCTGGCCCGGACAATGCATATAACCTTCCCTTTGGCAATGTGGCACCAGGAATTAGCTCAATAGCACAATCATAAGGCCGATGGGGAGGCAGAATGTCCGCATTGCCCTTGGAAAACACATCAACAAAATCCTGGTATTCCACAGGAATGGGTTTGGGAATGGCAGCAGCTATTCTGATGGGAAACGTAATACATTCCTTATTACAGATGGTACCCCATTGTGAGATCTCCCCCGACCGCCAATCAATGATGGGATTATGAAAGGCCAGCCAAGGGTGACCCAGAACCACTGGAACTGCTGGGCAATGGGTAAGGAAAAATTCAATCTTTTCAGAATGAAGAGCTCCTACCGAAAGTAGAACAGGGGGTGTACAGAGAGAAATAACCCCATTGGACAAGGGACTCCCATCTAAACCATGCATGGTGATACGCCTACCCAATGTTAACTGAGGAATACCTAAGGCCTTGGCCCACGTTAGGTCCATAATGTTCCCTGCAGCTCCACTGTCAACAAAAGCCGACACCGAAGAACAGAGGCTGCCAAAGGAAACTTTAGCTGGGACTAACAGGGAATTATTCAAGGAGATAAGCTGTAGACCAAAGTGAACCCCCTCACAATTCACTTGGTCGAGGCCTTTCCCTACTTGTTCGGACAATTACGGGCAAAATGTCCCTTACCCCCACAGTACAAACAGAGACCAGAATTTTGCCTTCTGGTTCTTTCTTCAGGAGACAGCTTGGAGAGACCCATCTGCATGGGCTCCTCTATGTCCACAGGAATGGAAAAAACACAAGGAGTAGACCCGACAGGTGCTCCTTTTTCAGCCCTCCGCTCTCTGAGACGACGATCAATCTTAATAGAAAGCTCCATGAGTTTATCGAGAGTCTCAGGAGCGGGATACCTAAGGAGACTGTCTTTTATAGACTCAGATAAGCCGAGGCGAAACTGACTGCGCAGGGCTGGGTCATTCCATCCACAGTCGTTCGACCAACGGCGAAACTCCGTACAATAAATCTCTGCGGGATTCCTACCCTGTCTGAGAGCACGTAACTGACTCTCGGCGGATGCCTCTCTATCAGGGTCATCATACAATAGCCCTAAAGACCCCAGAAAGGCGTCTACAGACAACAATGCCGGATCCTCTGTTTTTAAACCAAAAGCCCAGGTCTGGGGATCCCCCTGAAGTAAAGAAATAATAATTCCGACCCGCTGAGATTCCGTACCTGAGGAGACTGGTCTTAAACGAAAATAAAGTTTACAAGACTCTTTAAAATTAAAAAACTGCTTCCTATCACCCAAAAAACGGTCAGGCAAATGCATTTTCGGTTCAGGAACGACCCTCGGGGAAGTCCGTAAAAGATCTTCCTGTGACCTCACCCGAAGGGAAAGATCCTGAACCATCTGAGTAAGTTCTTGAATCTGGCTAACTAGAAGCTGGCCAGGATTTGGCCCTAAACCAGTGGGATTCATGAGGCCGACAAATCTTCCAAACAGAATAAGGGAAAAAATCAAACCCTGTTTAATTTTAAGTTTTGGTGTGGCCGGTAATAATGTTATGATTCCAGTACTTCTGACCAGCGGAGATCTTATGACTGAGGCCAGAGTACCGGAAGGAAATGCTGGTTACGGGAGCAGGAAAGCCTAGTAACCCCTGGCGCCCTAACTCCGTTGTCTCGCCCGTGTTATCAGAAATCCCCTGCGAGACTATGGTTGCTTGAGCCCATGGCAGCCGCGTTTGAAGGGCGGATTATGTCTGCCCAACTCCGATGCCCCCTCAGGTCTTAATGGGAGACAAAGGGAAATCCGAGACAGGGTGATAACAAGGGGCCCTCTGACTAAGCAACCAGGCCAGGGGCTACAAGCTAACTAACTAAAACCAGAAGTATGTGCGGACAAACCGCCAGGGAAAAGGACAACCAAAAATCCACTGATCCGTTACTCCTATCCAGCACCGCTGGATACCAGAGTGGATTTGTGGGAGCGGAATCCTTTGCAAAAGCTCCGAAACACAATATAACCAAATAATAAATAGTAAGCGGTCAAGCCGCAACACACGGCTACACCGCGACTCACGAACACCACAGGATGTTAAAGGTGCTCGGTCTGGACTCCAGGAATAGATGACAACTTCCGAGTACTGGACCACTGAGGACAGGAACGACCGGATAGAGCAGGACTGGAAAACTCTCTGTAACTGACACAGCAAACAGGAAGCTATTACCGGCGCCTGTGAGAAGTCCTGAGAGTGCTTTTAAATGGAAGCCCTCCAATCAGGAGCCAGACAGGGCTAATTACAACATGCCGTGCAGCTGCATGCTGCACGGCCAGGAACCCAGTGAGGTGATTAACTTAGACCCAGCAACGGGGAACACGGTCCGACAGTGGCGTCCCCGTTGCTAGGGTCTGTGCGGCTCCGTGCGCCCGGCGTCTAGCGTTGCTAGGGAGCCGGCGGCTGTCCGCATGCGGCGTCCCTAGTTGCTAGGCGCCGGGCCGCACTGACGAGCGGACCCTCGGCGCCTAACAGCCTGAAGCATGGCAAGTGAAGTAAGCCATGCGAGGGGACACAGTGCTCTCAGGGCCAGATTAAGCCTTGGGGGTGCCTGGGGCACTTAAGATAGGGGGACCCCGATGGAAGGTGGGGGATGTAAATTAAATTGAGCATACCTCCCAACATATCCCTTTCCAGGAGGGACAAAACGCTCTCTACCTGGATTTCCCACTTAATATATGATTGGTGTCACCTGTGTTGAACTATTTAATTGATAAGAAAGATAGTTCCACACAGATGATTGCAAACATAAATTAAGAAGAAAGTCCAGGTAGGGAGTATTTTATCCCTGCTGGAATGGGTCATGAGCCTAATTCTGAGTTGATCGCAGCAGCAAATTTGTTAGCAGTTTGGCAAAACCATGGCCCTCATTCCGAGTTGTTCGCTCGCAAGGCGATTATAGCAGAGTTACACACGCTAAGCCGCCGCCTACTGGGAGTGAATCTAAACTTCTTAAATGTGCGACCGATGTATGCGCATTATTGCGATCACAAACGAGTTAGCAGTTTTTGAGTAACTCCAGACTTACTCTGCCTGTGCGATCAGTTCAGTGCTTTTCGGTCCCGGCTGACGTCATAAACACACCCAGCGTTCGTCCAAGCACTCCCACCGTTTCCCCAGACACGCCTGCGTTTTTTCCGGAAACGGTAGCGTTTTGAGTCACACGCCCTTAAAACGCCATGTTTCCGCCCAGTAACACCCATTTCCTGTCAATCACATTACGATCGCCGGAGCGATGAAAACACCGTGAGTAAAAGTACTAACTTCATAGTAAAGTTACTTGGCGCAGTCGCAGTGCGAACATTGCGCATGCGCACTAAGAGAATTTTCACTGCGATGCGATGAAAAAATCCGAGCGAACAACTCGGAATGAGGGCCCATGTGCACTGCAGGGGGGGCAGATATAACATGTGCAGAGAGAGAGAGATTTGGGTGGGGTGTATTCAAACTGAAATCTAAATTGCAGTGTAAAAATAAAGCAGCCAGTATTTACTCTGCACAGAAACTATATAACCCACCCAAATCTAACTCTCTCTGCACATGTTATATCTGCCTCCCCTGCAGTACCCATGGTTTTGCCCAATTGCTAACAAACTTTCTGCTGCGATCAACTCAGAATTACCCCCCATGTTGGGAAGTACAGTATATATTGTGTCAATTAAATTTAAACCACTGGTGTATTAGTTTCAACTGATGGTTTAATAATGCCTGGGTACTGTTTATAGCTCCAAGACAACTATTTTGTAGCGGAACAAAGACAACTTAACCTTAAAATACACATAGAAAAATAAAATTATTTATCTTGTCACATGCAAGAATAGAAGCAAAACTATTATTGTCTAAAGTATATAAACCATTTAGAGAGCGCGTGAAATATAAAAAAGAAATATAACACTTTATTATTGTATAAAAAAACAATTAGAATGCAATATTACTACACATTAGATGCTGAAACCGCACTCATGGAGACCACTGAAATCACCAATTGGAAACACTTGTAATCGCAAATTGATCTGGGAATATAACAGTTCTCAATAGAAATGAGGAGTGAAATTGTTCAATGGCCGTCATTCCGAGTTGTTCGCTCGTTCTTTTTCTTCGCATCGGTGCGATAAGTCGCACACTGCGCCAGCGCAATGTTCGCAGTGCGTCTGCGCCAAGTAAATTAGCACAAAAGTTTGGTATTTTACTCACGGCTCAACAAAGTTTTTTCATCGTTCTGGTGATCGGAGTGTGATTGACAGGAAGTGGGTGTTTCTGGGCGGAAACTGACCGTTTTCTGGGAGTGTGCGAAAAAACGCAGGCGTGTCACGGAAAAACACGGGAGTGTCTGGAGAAACGGGGGAGTGTCTGGGCCAACGCTGGGTGTTTGTGACGTCAAACCAGGAACGAAACTGACTGAACTGATCGCAGTGTAGGAGTAAGTCTGGAGCTACTCAGAAACTGCTAAGAAATTTCTATTCGCAATTCTGCTAATCTTTCGTTCGCAATTCTGCTAAGCTAAGATTCACTCCCAGAGGGCGGCGGCTTAGCGTGTGCAATGCTGCTAAAATCTGCTAGCGAGCGATCAACTTGGATTGAGGGCCAATGTCCCACCAAGATGGTGATATGTGCTTTTGTAGAACAATAGAACCGTGGCAGGTCCTCTTGATCCTCTTATACAATTATTATAAAGTTCCTTGGGATGATCATAAATAGCTACTCCCGGGATGTAAAAGTTATCCTTCCCACAGCCTGTGGTTAGACTTCAATCCCCCACCGCTGTCTGACAGTAATGGTAGCTCACCGCTGTATGTGGCTGGCCGCTTCCAGAGCTCCTGGGCAGTACGGCAGTGACAGGTGCGGCGGTCAGAAGCGGACGACGTCCTGAAGGGGAGAGGGGAGAACCACATACCACGGCTGAAAATGGACGATCGGTATGCAGAAACCAGCACTGTGGCTGTAAGGTGAAGCAATCAGGGCTCCCAATCGTGCGATTGTAGTCCCTCAACCTTAACGTGTTTCTCCAACGTAGGACATGTTGGTTTCATCAGAAGGTAGTTTCCAAGCTCAGATGTTGCAGTATTTACATAGAAACATAGAATTTGTCGGCAGATAAGAACCACTTGGCCCATCTAGTCTGCCCCTTATTTATTTTTTTTATATATTATTTTTTATCACTAACCTTATTTGATCCTTATTTCTTTGTAAGGATATCCTTATGTCTATCCCATGCATGTTTAAATTGCTCTACTGTCTTAGCCTCTACCACCTCTGATGGGAGGCTAGTCCACTTGTCCACTACCCTTTCTGTGAAATAATGTTTCCGCAAATTTCCCCTGAACCTCCCCCCCTCCAGTCTCAGTGCATGTCCTCGTGTCCTATTGCTTCTCTTCATTTGGAGAATGTTTCCCTCCTGGACTTTGTTAAAACCCTTCATATATTTGAAAGTCTCTATCATGTCCCCCCTTTCCCTTCTCTGCTCCAAACTATACATATTGAGATTTCTTAGTCTTTCTGGGTATGTTTTGTGATGTAGGCCATGCACCATTTTAGTTGCCCTCCTTTGTACAGTTTCTAATGTATTAATATCCTTTTGAAGATATGGCTCCAGAACTGAATACAGTATTCTAGATGAGGCCGTACCAATGACCTATACAGTGGCATTATTACTTCTTTCTTTCTGCTGCTGATTCCTCTCCCAATGCAGCCAAGCATCTGACTAGCCTTCCTCATTGCCTTGTTACATTGCTTACCTGCCTTTAAGTCATCTGAAATAGTGACTCCTAGATCCCTTTCCTCCTCAGTATTTAAGGTGATTAGTAGCCAATCAGCATTTCCCTCACCATAATTATAATTAGTATAACAGGTGTATATGTACTCTGCAGTTTCAAACATACTGCTTTTTTGCAAGGCACAAAAAGACATTTTTAGAACAAATATATTCAAAAAATCTAATTAAACTCATTAGCTAATATATAGTATATGTATTAATATATAACTCAATAATTAAAATAAAATAAGGTATCACAGAGAGATCTAAAATTTATATTGACAAAACGTACGTGGATGTTAAGTATAGCATCCAACATATTAGCTGTAACTACAATCTGTGTGGCTCACCACACTTATGCCAGGTACGGCAACAGGCAGAGACCCACGTTCGAGTTCCACTCAGCTGCTAAACATTTTTCCAAAAAATGATAATACATAGATTTTTTATATCTTTGAGATATATATATATATATATATATATATATAGAAAACAAAAAATGAGAATAGCGCCTCCTAGTGTAGTATTGTATATAGGATGTAACCGTCGCCCTTTTTATCACCCTGTGAAATAGAGGTGCACCGTATATGGTGGAATTCCAACCACCTTTCTCAATGGCACAATTTCAAAATGAGCGATGTCATCAGTAGTATCCTGGTGATATTCCTCCTTCGTTTTAACGCTACAATTCCAGCATTCGCCTCTAACAGGAAGACATGGCGGCAGCCAGCGGTGTGTACTAGCACTGCACTGGTATCAGGCAGGCAACATAATCACTGACGCCCACCTATATATAAAAGAAGACTAGACGGAAATATACCTTCCAAGAATATAGAGTATACATAAATAATACATAAAAAAATCTATGTAAAATATAAAGTATATACAATAAGGAAGACTATGATGAAGAGAATAGAACACCAACTCCATTAATAATCCTCAACAGAGTAATATTCATCTGTAATAGGCATATTTGATGTATTCATCACATGCGCTTAGCAAGTGATTTAAAAAGTGCGTATGTGAATACAAATAGGTCTAGATTCCGTAGGTCACAACTCAGATAAACTCATAATATAGCTAAATCCAAGTTATAGTAAATATCTATGCAGCTAAGTCCGAACCAAGATAAAATAGTCATAACTGTATGGTAGAGTAGATTGGTGTAGGAAGCATAGGACCTGATATCACTACGGGGGAAATGGTAGTGAGACCACTACCACTTTTGAAGGGAATAATAAAGACGCTATCCTTTATCATTAAAGCCTCTAGGAAATAAGGTACCCAAGGTATAGATCCAGAAAGCCTCTCGTTTACACAATAGGTTGTATCTATCTCCTCCCCTAGTTGTGGGCTTGGGCCCTCATTCCGAGTTGTTCGCTCGCTAGCTGCTTTTAGCAGCTTTGCACACGCTAAGCCGCCGCCTACTGGGAGTGAATATTAGCTTTGCAGAATTGCGAACGAAAGATTCGCAGAATTGCGAATAGAATAGCGATTAGAAATTTCTTTGCAGTTTCCGAGTAGCTCGAGATTTACTCTGCCACTGCGATCAGTTCAGTCCTTTTCGTGCCTGGTTTGATGTCACAAACACACCCAGCGTTCGCCCAGCCACTCGCCCGTTTCTCCAGACACTCCCGAGTTTTTCCCTGACACGCCTGCGTTTTTCCGCACACACCCATAAAACGGGCAGTTTCCGTCCAGAAACACCCACTTCCTGTCAATCACACTCCGATCACCAGAACGATGAAAAATCTTCGTTAAGCCGTGAGTAAAATACCAAACTTGTGTGCTAATTTACTTGGCGCAGACGCACTGCGAACATTGCGCATGCGCAGTTTGCGACTTATCGCACCGATGCGAAGAAAAAGAACGAGCGAACAACTCGGAATGAGGGCCATGATCTGTTCTATGAGCCTAATTCTGAGTTGATCGCTGCAATAAATTTGTTAGCAGTTGGGCAAAACCATGTGCACTGTAGGGGGGGCAGATGTAACATGTGCAGAGAGAGTTAGATTTGGGTGGGGTGTGTTCAAAATGAAATCTAAATTGCAGTGTAAAAATAAAACAGCCAGTATTTACCCTGCACAGAAACAAAATAACCCACCCAAATCTAACTCTCTCCGCACATGTTATATCTGTCCCCCCTGCAGTGCACATGGTTTTGCCCAACTGCTAACAAATTTATTGCGGCGATCAACTCAGAATTAGGCCCTATACCTTTTATTTTAATACATTTAATATCACCATCATGTTCTTGTATCACATGCCTCACGAGGCTGTGTTGGCTTGTACCCCTACGTATGTTATTTTTCTATTCAAGAAATTGTACATGTAACATACATGTGGTGCGGCCCACGTATTGAGTACCACACATACAACTAATAACATAAACAACATAACTAGTGCGACAATTAATCACACTTTGTAAGTCAACATATGTCCCATATGACGATGAATGAACCTCAGTAACTTTATCCATAATGTATTCACATGTGATGCACCGATTTTTTTTCGACACTTATAGCACCCCTTACATTTTTCTGTCTTTCTTAACCCTGTATCCTTATTTACTTCTATATTTATCCCTGACGAAGAAAAGTGGCTGGGTGCTAAATAGGGGATCCGGTCTGAAGATCGAAAATGTCTAGGTCGACCACTATAGGTCGACAGTCACTAGGTCGACATGGATGGAAGGTCGACAGGGTTTATAGGTCGACATGTGCTAGGTCGACAGGTCTGAGGTCGACATGAGTTTTTTTTTAAAATAATTGGGGGGGGGGATTTTTTCATACTTAACGATCCACGTGGACTACGATTGGAACGGTAAAGTGTGCCGAGCGAAGCGGTAGCGGAGCGAAGGCACCATGCCCGAAGCATGGCGAGCGAAGCGGTGCACTAATTTGGGATCCCGGTCACTTTACGAAGAAAACGACACCAACAAAAAAAATAAAAATCCTCATGTCGACCTTTAGACCTGTCGACCTGTCAACCTTCCATCCATGTCGACCTAGTGACTGTCGACCTATAGTGGTCGACCTAAACATTGTCGACCTAGACACTGTCGATAAAACGAACCACACCCGCTAAATAGGATTGTAGATTTGACGCTTTTTTAAAAATGACGCATGGTTCATCATCCAATACAGTGGCCAAAATTCTGTCCGCTTTTAGAATTGGAAAGTATTTTTGGATAATAGTTTTAAGCTCCCGTGAACGCGTATTAAATTTAGTAATACACCTGGGCTGATGTATATTTTCAAACAGACAAGGATCCTTTGTATCCTTAGGAACTAATAAGGAATCTCTGTGTTTATGTCGTGCTTCCCCTAATGCTTCCTAAATGATTTTATCAGGATAAACTTGATCTTTAAATGATGTGGTTAATTCTGATGCTTGTATCTCAAATTGTTCAATGGCCCTCATTCCGAGTTGTTCGCTCGCAAGGCGATTTTAGCAGAGTACACACGCTAAGCCGCCGCCTACTGGGAGTGTATCTTAGCTTCTTAAAAGTGCGTCCGATGTATTCGCAATATTGCGATTACAAACTACTTAGCAGTTTTTGAGTAGCTTCAGACGTACTCTGCCTGTGCGATCATTTCTGTGCTTTTCGTTCCTGGCTGACGTCACAAACACACCCAGCGTTCGCCCAGGCACTCCCACCGTTTCTCCGGCCACTCCTGCGTTTTTTCCGGAAACGGTAGCGTTTTCAGCCACACGCCCCTAAAACGCCGTGCTTCCGCCCAGTAACACCCATTTCCTGTCAATCACAATGCGATCGTCGGAGCGAAGAAAAAGCCGTGAGTAAACTTACTTTCTCTATCGTCCTAGTGGATGCTGGGGTTCCTGAAAGGACCATGGGGAATAGCGGCTCCGCAGGAGACAGGGCACAAAAAGTAAAGCTTTTCCAGATCAGGTGGTGTGCACTGGCTCCTCCCCCTATGACCCTCCTCCAGACTCCAGTTAGATTTTTGTGCCCGGCCGAGAAGGGTGCAATTCTAGGTGGCTCTCATAAAGAGCTGCTTAGAGAAAGTTTAGCTTAGGTTTTTTATTTTACAGTGATTCCTGCTGGCAACAGGATCACTGCAACGAGGGACAGAGGGGAGAAGAAGTGAACTCACCTGCGTGCAGGATGGATTGGCTTCTTGGCTACTGGACATCAGCTCCAGAGGGACGATCACAGGTACAGCCTGGATGGTCACCGGAGCCGCGCCGCCGGCCCCCTTGCAGATGCTGAAGTAAGAAGAGGTCCAGAATCGGCGGCTGAAGACTCCTGCAGTCTTCTAAAGGTAGCGCACAGCACTGCAGCTGTGCGCCATTTTCCTCTCAGCACACTTCAAACGCAGTCACTGAGGGTGCAGGGCGCTGGGGGGGGCGCCCTGGGAGGCAAATGAAAACCTATTAAAAGGCTAAAAATACCTCACATATAGCCCCCAGAGGCTATATGGAGATATTTAACCCCTGCCTGTATTCACAAAATAGCGGGAGACGAGCCCGCCGAAAAAGGGGCGGGGCCTATCTCCTCAGCACACGGCGCCATTTCCTCTCACAGCTCCGCTGGTCAGGACGGCTCCCAGGTCTCTCCCCTGCACTGCACTACAGAAACAGGGTAAAACAGAGAGGGGGGGCAAATTTAATGGCAATATTTTGATATATATAAAGCAGCTATAAGGGAGCACTTATTATAAGGCTATCCCTGTCATATATAGCGCTTTTTGGTGTGTGCTGGCAGACTCTCCCTCTGTCTCCCCAAAGGGCTAGTGGGTCCTGTCTTCGTTTAGAGCATTCCCTGTGTGTCTGCTGTGTGTCGGTACGTGTGTGTCGACATGTATGAGGACGATATTGGTGTGGAGGCGGAGCAATTGCCAAATATGGGGATGTCACCTCCTAGGGGGTCGACACCAGAATGGATGCCTTTATTTGTGGAATTACGGGATAGCGTCAACTCGCTTAAGCAGTCGTTTGACGACATGAGGCGGCCGGACAATCAATTAGTGCCTGTCCAGGCGCCTCAAACACCGTCAGGGGCTGTAAAACGCCCTTTGCCTCAGTCGGTCGACACAGACCCAGACACAGGCACTGATTCCAGTGGTGACGGTGACGAATCAACCGTATTTTCCAGTAGGGCCACACGTTATATGATTTTGGCAATGAAGGAGGCGTTACATTTAGCTGATACTACAGGTACCACTAAACAGGGTATTATGTGGGGTGTGAAAAAACTACCTATAGTTTTTCCTGAATCAGAAGAATTAAATGACGTGTGTGATGAAGCGTGGGTTGCCCCTGATAAAAAGCTGATAATTTCAAAGAAATTATTGGCATTATACCCTTTCCCGCCAGAGGTTAGGGAGCGCTGGGAAACACCTCCTAGGGTGGACAAGGCGCTAACACGCTTATCAAAACAAGTGGCGTTACCTTCTCCTGAGACGGCCGCACTTAAAGATCCATCAGATAGGAGGATGGAAAATATCCAAAAAAGTATATACACACATGCAGGTGTTATACTACGACCAGCTATAGCGACTGCCTGGATGTGCAGTGCTGGGGTAGTTTGGTCAGAATCCCTGATTGAAAATATTGATACCCTGGACAGGGACAATATTTTACTGTCGTTAGAACAAATAAAGGATGCATTTCTTTATATGCGTGATGCACAGAGGGATATCTGCACACTGGCATCACGGGTAAGTGCTATGTCCATTTCGGCCAGAAGAGCTTTATGGACGCGACAGTGGACAGGCGATGCGGATTCAAAACGGCATATGGAAGTTTTGCCGTATAAAGGGGAGGAGTTATTTGGAGTCGGTCTATCAGACTTGGTGGCCACGGCTACAGCCGGGAAATCCACCTTTCTACCTCAAGTCACTCCCCAACAGAAAAAGGCACCGACTTTTCAACCGCAGCCCTTTCGTTCCTTTAAAAATAAGAGAGCAAAGGGCTATTCATATCTGCCACGAGGCAGAGGTCGAGGGAAGAAACAGCAACAGGCAGCTCCTTCCCAGGAACAGAAGCCCTCCCCGGCTTCTACAAAAGCCTCAGCATGACGCTGGGGCTTCTCAAGCGGACTCGGGGACGGTGGGAGGTCGTCTCAAAAATTACAGCGCGCAGTGGGCTCACTCGCAGGTAGATCCCTGGATCCTGCAGATAATATCTCAGGGGTACAGGTTGGAATTAGAGACAGATCCACCTCGCCGTTTCCTGAAGTCTGCTTTACCAACGTCCCCTTCCGAAAGGGAGACGGTTTTGGAAGCCATTCACAAGCTGTACTCTCAGCAGGTGATAGTCAAGGTACCTCTTCTACAACAAGGGAAGGGGTATTATTCCACTCTATTTGTGGTACCGAAGCCGGATGGCTCGGTAAGGCCTATTCTAAATCTGAAGTCCTTGAACCTGTACATAAAGAAGTTCAAGTTCAAGATGGAGTCACTCAGAGCAGTGATAGCGAACCTGGAAGAAGGGGACTTTATGGTATCCTTGGACATCAAGGATGCGTATCTCCACGTTCCAATTTACCCCTCACACCAGGGGTACCTCAGGTTCGTTGTACAAAACTGTCACTATCAGTTTCAGACGCTGCCGTTTGGTTTGTCCACGGCACCTCGGGTCTTTACAAAGGTAATGGCCGAGATGATGATTCTTCTTCGAAGAAAAGGCGTATTAATTATCCCATACTTGGACGATCTCCTAATAAGGGCAAGGTCCAGAGAACAGCTAGAGATGGGATTAGCACTATCTCAAGAGGTGCTAAAGCAGCACGGATGGATTCTGAATATTCCAAAATCCCAATTAATGCCGACAACTCGTCTGCTGTTCCTAGGGATGATTCTGGACACGGTTCAGAAAAAGGTTTTTCTTCCCGAGGAAAAAGCCAAGGAGTTATCCGACCTGGTCAGGAATCTCCTAAAACCAGGAAAGGTGTCTGTACATCAATGCACAAGAGTCCTGGGAAAAATGGTGGCTTCTTACGAGGCAATTCCATTCGGCAGATTTCATGCAAGAATTTTCCAAAGGGATCTGTTGGACAAATGGTCAGGGTCGCATCTTCAGATGCACCTGCGGATAACCCTGTCTCCAAGGACAAGGGTATCTCTTCTGTGGTGGTTGCAGAGGGCTCATCTATTGGAGGGCCGCAGATTCGGCATACAGGATTGGATCCTGGTGACCACGGACGCCAGCCTGAGAGGCTGGGGAGCAGTCACACAAGGAAGAAACTTCCAGGGAGTGTGGTCGAGCCTGGAAAAGTCTCTTCACATAAACATTCTGGAACTAAGAGCAATCTACAATGCTCTAAGCCAGGCGGAACCTCTGCTTCAAGGAAGACCGGTGTTGATCCAGTCGGACAACATCACGGCAGTCGCCCATGTAAACAGACAGGGCGGCACAAGAAGCAGGAGTGCAATGGCAGAAGCTGCCAGGATCCTTCGCTGGGCGGAGAATCACGTGATAGCACTGTCAGCAGTGTTCATCCCGGGAGTGGATAACTGGGAAGCAGACTTCCTCAGCAGACACGATCTTCACCCGGGAGAGTGTGGACTTCATCCAGAAGTTTTCCACATGCTAATAAACCGTTGGGAAAGACCAATGGTGGACATGATGGCGTCTCGCCTCAACAAAAAACTGGACAGGTATTGCGCCAGGTCAAGAGATCCGCAGGCAATAGCTGTGGACGCGCTGGTAACACATTGTGTGTACCAGTCGGTGTATGTGTTTCCTCCTCTGCCTCTCATACCAAAGGTATTGAGAATCATACGGCAAAGCGGAGTAAGAACGATACTAGTGGCTCCGGATTGGCCAAGAAGGTCTTGGTACCCGGAACTTCAAGAGATGGTCACGGACGATCCGTGGCCTCTACCTCTAAGACAGGACCTGCTTCAGCAGGGACCGTGTCTATTCCAAGACTTACCGCGGCTGCGTTTGACGGCATGGCGGTTGAACGCCAGATCCTAAAAGGAAAAGGCATTCCAGAAGAAGTCATTCCTACCTTGATTAAGGCAAGAAAGGAAGTCACCGCGAAGCATTATCACCGCATTTGGCGGAAATATGTTGCGTGGTGCGAGGATCGCAGTGCTCCGACGGAGGAATTTCAACTGGGTCGTTTCCTACATTTCCTGCAATCAGGATTGTCTATGGGTCTCAAATTGGGATCTATTAAGGTTCAAATTTCGGCCCTGTCAATATTCTTCCAAAAAGAATTGGCCTCAGTTCCTGAGGTCCAGACTTTTGTCAAAGGAGTACTGCATATACAGCCTCCTGTGGTGCCTCCGGTGGCACCGTGGGATCTAAATGTAGTTTTAGATTTCCTCAAATCCCATTGGTTTGAACCACTAAAAGATGTGGATTTGAAATATCTCACATGGAAAGTGACTATGTTACTGGCCCTGGCGTCCGCCAGGAGACTATCTGAACTGGCGGCTTTATCTTATAAAAGCCCTTATTTAATTTTCCATTCGGATAGGGCAGAGCTGCGGACGCGTCCGCATTTTCTCCCTAAGGTGGTATCAGCGTTTCACCTGAACCAGCCTATTGTAGTGCCTGCGGCTACAAGCGACTTGGAGGACTCCAAGTTGTTGGACGTTGTCAGAGCTTTAAAAATATACATTTCAAGGACGGCTGGAGTCAGAAAATCTGACTCGCTGTTTATACTGTATGCACCCAACAAGTTGGGTGCGCCTGCTTCTAAGCAGTCGATTGCTCGTTGGATTTGTAACACAATTCAACTTGCACATTCTGTGACAGGCCTGCCACAGCCTAAATCTGTTAAGGCCCATTCCACAAGGAAGGTGGGCTCATCTTGGGCGGCTGCCCGAGGGGTCTCGGCATTACAACTCTGCCGAGCAGCTACGTGGTCAGGGGAGAACACGTTTGTAAAATTCTACAAATTTGATACCCTGGCAAAAGAGGACCTGGAGTTCTCTCATTCGGTGCTGCAGAGTCATCCGCACTCTCCCGCCCGTTTGGGAGCTTTGGTATAATCCCCATGGTCCTTTCAGGAACCCCAGCATCCACTAGGACGATAGAGAAAATAAGAATTTACTTACCGATAATTCTATTTCTCGGAGTCCGTAGTGGATGCTGGGCGCCCATCCCAAGTGCGGATTATCTGCAATACTTGTACATAGTTATTGTTAACTAATTCGGGTTATTGTTTAGGGAGCCATCTTTCAGAGGCTCCTCTGTTATCATACTGTTAACTGGGTTTAGATCACAAGTTGTACGGTGTGATTGGTGTGGCTGGTATGAGTCTTACCCGGGATTCAAAATCCTCCCTTATTGTGTACGCTCGTCCGGGCACAGTACCTAACTGGAGTCTGGAGGAGGGTCATAGGGGGAGGAGCCAGTGCACACCACCTGATCTGGAAAAGCTTTACTTTTTGTGCCCTGTCTCCTGCGGAGCCGCTATTCCCCATGGTCCTTTCAGGAACCCCAGCATCCACTACGGACTCCGAGAAATAGAATTATCGGTAAGTAAATTCTTATTTTCTTCATAGTAAAGTTACTTGGCGCAGTCGCAGTGCGAACATTGCGCATGCGCACTAAGCGGATTCTCACTGCGATGCGATGAAAAACTCAGAGCGAACAACTCGGAATGAGGGCCAATATGAGAACAATTACGTTGAATTCTATAAAATTGATACTTCGGAACATTATTTAGCCACGGACGAAAGTGGCAACTTCCATAGTTCAAAAAGTTATTAGTATCAACCTCTTTACGAAAGTAGAAGTGACCACTTGTTGATTACAAATAGAGATATCACTATCTAAAAAATGAATGCGTGATTCCTGTGTCGTGCTGGTGAAGTGTAGGCCAAAATTATTAAAATTAAGGTGCTCTAAAAATAATACAGTGGCATGTGCATCCCCATCCCAAATAAAAAACAGGTCATCGATGTAACGACCATACAGCACCAGGTATAAAAAAATCTATGTATTATAATTTTTTGGAAAAATGTTTGGCAGCTGAGTGGGACTTGAACCTGGGTCTCTGTCTGTTGCCGTACCTGGCATAAGTGTGGTGAGCCACACAGATTGTAGTTACAGCTAATATGTTGGATGCTATACTTAACATCCACGTACGTTTTGTCAATATACATTTTAGATCTCTCCGTGATGCCTTACTTTATTTTATTTTAATTATTGGGATGTATTTTAATACATATACTATATGTTAGCTAATGAGTTTAATTAGATTTTTTGAATATATTTGTTCTAAAAATGTCTTTGTGCCTCGCAAAAAAGCAGCATGTTTGAAACTGCAGAGTACATATACACCTGTTATACTAATTATAATTATGGTGAGGGAAATGCTGATTGGCTACTAATCACCTTAAATACTGCAACATCTCAAGCACTCTCTGAATGTCCAAACTGCGGCCCTCCAGCTGCTGTGTAACTACATATCTCAGCATGTCCTAACACAATTTTGCTGTCAGCGAATGCTAAAGCTGTGTCAGGGCATGCTGGGATGTGTAGTTTCTCAACAGCTGGAGGGCCTCAGTTTGGACATGCATGCTTTAGACAATAATAGTTTTGAGTGTTTGGGTGTTCAGTTGAGTGTTTGGGTGTTCACACCCTATGAGAGCAGCTACTGTTAATTTACAGGTGTATTTCAATATTTGGGTATTATTTTTGGGAGCGCATGATATATTCTTCTTTATTGAGGATTTTCTAAGAATAGCAGCAGCCTCTATATTATTTACACACTGGGACAGGACTCAGGAGGACTTTCTATGTGTGTCTCTATCTCTAGACCCAAGTGATTTAGTTGCATAACAGTTTACACAGGACTCAGACACAGATGGGGAGGAGGAGAAGCTGGGATCCATGTGTCACTTACAGCTCTTTCCACCCTCCTATCTCTCATCTGGTCAGAAAGCTCTGTCAGTAGCAGGGCCGGCTCTAGGCATGTTCGAATAGAGCGGCCGCGCAGGGCGCCACCGTTAATGGGCGCCGCCATATTCGATGCTGGAGCCGGCCCTGTGTGTGCAGCATTTGCCCGTCGCGCTGTGTGTGCGCTATGCGCGCTGCGCAGCGCCGGTGTCTAACGTCAGACGCCGGCGCCGCACGTAGCGCACACAAGTGGCCACCCGCCCGCCAGCCCGGACCCAGGCTCAGGCTCACTCTAACTCGCCCGGCCGCCCACCAGCACTCCCGCACTAGGACAGGCGGGCATCAGTACTCCTCCCCAGCGCCGCAGGTATTTGGGGGGGGGGGATCCGCACTGTGGGGGCATTTATCTGGCACTGTGGGGGCATTTCTGGCACACAGGGGGCATTATTGGCTATGTGGGGGGCATTTCTGGCACTGTGGGGGCATTTATCTGGCACTGTGTGGGCATTTCTGGCACTGGGGGCATTTCTGGCTCTGTGGGGGGCATTTCTGGCACTGTGGGGGCATTTCTGGCACTGTAGGGGCATTTATCTGGCACTGTGGGGGCATTTATCTGGCTCTGTGGGGGGCATTTCTGGCTCTGTGGGGGGCATTTCTGGCTCTGTGGGGGGCATTTCTGGCACTGTGGGGGCATTTCTGGCACTGTGGGGGCATATCTGGCACTGTGGGGGCATTTATGTATCTGGCATTGTGGGGGCATATCTGGCACTGTGGGGGCATATCTGGCACTGTGGGGGCATATTTGGCTCTGTGGGGGCATTTATCTGGCACTGTGGGGGCATTTATCTGGCACTGTGAGGGCATATCTGGCACTGTGGGGGCATTTATGTATCAGGCACTGTAGGGGCATTTATGTATCGGGCACTGTGGGGGCATTTATGTATCGGGCACTGTGGGGGCATTTATGTATCAGGCACTGTGGGGGCATTTATGTATCAGGCACCGTGGGGGCATTTATGCATCAGGCACCGTGGGGGCATTTATGTATCTGGCACCGTGGGGGCATTTATGTATCTGGCACTGTGGGGTCATTTATGTATCTGGCACTGTGGGGGCATTTCTTGCACTGTGGGGGCATATCTTGCACTGTGAGGGCATTAATGTATCTGGCACTGTGGGGGCATATCTGCGCTGTGGAGGCATTTATCCATCTGGAACTGTGTGGCCATTTATGTAGCTGGCACTGCTGGGGGGCATGTCACGTGTAGCTGGCACTGCTGGGGGGCATGTCATGTGTAGCTGGCACTGCTGGGGGGCATATCATGTAGTGTTCCCGCTAGGCATCTGTGGCTGGGCAGTGTGTCTCAGTGGTCTGCCTGGCGCAATGTGTCTAACGTGCTCTTATAGGAGGTTCTACCTGGTGCAATGTGTATTAGCTGCACTACTGTGTGGTGTAATGTGAATCGCCACTATAATGTGGCTACGCACCTTCCCCACAAAGTAACTCCCCTAAATTTTTGCTGCGCACCTTCGGCGCGCACTGTCCATGCTTTAGCGTGTGGAAATGGGAACAACAAGCATTACAATATGTACATCATTTTGCCCACCTAACTTAAAAATGTGCCCTCCCTGTGATCAGCAACCTGCCCTAAAATGTGAACACTATCACGTGTAGCTGGCACTGCTGGAGGGCATGTCATGTGTAGCTGGCACTGCTGGGGGACGAGACCACGCCCACTTTTTGAGGAGGCCATGCCCACTTTTCCAGGAACGCGCGCGCCTTCGGCGCGCGCATGGGGGGGGGGGCACTTTTACATTTTCTCGATCAGGGTGCTAGTAGGCCTGGAGCCGGCCCTGGTCAGTAGCTCATGATACATAATATTCCTGTGTCTCTGCTGCACTGTATACTGTCCTCCTCGCAATCTGGCTGCTCGTTCTGCTGCTGCCTAAGAGGGAAAGCTAAGAGACAAAGTGATGCCAGTGTGCTCGGGTACGGGGGCCCCATGACAAAGGGGGGCCCGGGGAAAAGTATGCCCTGCATCCCCCCTAATTTGGATATGGGTGCACTAATTGGGGTTCCCGGTCACTGTACAGAGAAAATGACACCAAAAACAGTGAAAAAACTCATGTCGACCTTACTGTATGTCATGTCGACCTAGAACGTGTTGACCTACAGTCCCTGTCTACCTAGAAACCATGTCAACCTACTTACTGTTGACCAATAGTGGTTGACCTTGACACTGTCGACCTAAGTGTAGTTGACCTATCATATCACACCCCCAGTATATATAGAGATAGATGTTATTGGTATATAGGGTCTAATTCAGACCTGATCGTAGCAGCACATTTGTTAGCAGTTGGGCAAAACCATGTGCACTGCAGGGGAACAGGTATAACATGTGCAGAGAGAGTTAGGTTTGGGTGGGATGTGTTCAAACTGAAATCTAAATTGCAGTGTAAAAATAAAGCAGCCGGGGGGCGTGGCCTGACGGGCTAGGGAGAAGGACGTGCCTTGGAACTGCTCCTACACGGCGTCCTAATAAAAATAAAACTGCAACACCAAATAGCCCACCGGGTCTCCCCATACCCTCTACTATACCTCTGCTGCTGAAGGGGGGTCGGAGGAAGCGGGTTGCGGAGCCTCCCGTTCCGCTCGTTGCCGCGGCTACAGCGCTGCCTCTCCTGCTCCCCGGAGACTGTGACCTGGTGGTCCGGGTCCTGGCCTCCCCCTGCATCCACGCCGGCACTCACCCCTCACACGGAGCTTACTGGCCGGATACTCCTGGACACTTCCCCGGGCTGTACACCTCCCGGCGGCCATCTTTAGTGTGGGCAAACCTGCACTTCCAGCCAGCTCCTGCGGCTCCTACATGCTGATCGACTGGCCTGGTCTGGGAAGTTACACTGAACACTCCTGTCAACAACCTTACATGCCTTGTGATAGGGGTATGCTGGAAAGGGCATAAAGGTGCTCTACCTCCCCATTCTAATCCTTTCTTTGATTTATATTTCTGTTTATTTTTTTTTCCTTTCTTTTATTTTATTTTATTTTAATTGTTTTTTTTGTTTTTTTTTATACCCATTTGGCTATTTTTATTTTTTTTCTTAATATTTGTCTCTCCTCTGGAAATTCAGTTTCCATATATACGCAGCCGTCACTGCTGGGTGCTCGACATTATTGGTCACCTAACCTATACACAGTGAAGCCAGCTCTCTTGGAGTACATTTCTATACATTAAATAATCTGTAATGTCATAGGAACAGCTTTGGAGCTCCCCCAGCTGGTGAGAAATCATATTGCAAAGCATTTATTTCTATACACATTTTTTTTTTTTAATTCTTTTTTTATTTATTTATTTATTTTATTTTCTCTCTCTACGTCTCTTACACCTTGTCATACGCTATTGCTATTTCAACACCACAAGTTCCTAAATATGGATAAGTACATGGCTAAAACTCCTAGAAACCCCCGAGGCTCACAAGCGAATAAAGGTCGGGGTCGGGACAACATTCCTGCAGACAGCCCTCAGTCACTGGCATCTGGTCTCAGGAATAGTCCTTTGGAACGCTCATCACTTACTACAACAAAGGATCCCACCAAATCTTTTACTACGCATGAGATTACTGACATACTGGCTTCGCTTCTGGATCAAAACTTGGCTCCCTTGAAGGATTCATTGGACTCCGCTCTTACCCAATTGAATCATCATGATCAACGTATATCGGAGGCGGAGCAAAGAATCTCAGACCTTGAGGATGATTTAACGACAGCCAGAACGGCGCTCACTGAACAGGATAAAATAGTGACGTCCATGCAAGAGAAACTTGAAGAATTAGAGAACAGAAATAGAAGAAGTAATGTGCGCCTTATAGGACTCCCGGAAACGGTGAAACCTTACGAACTTATGAACTTGGTCTCTCAGTGGTTGCCAAGGGAATTGGGATGTATATCTGATTCTGAATCACTGCTGATTGAACGTGTTCACCGGATCGGTCCGGATCGACAATCTACCAAAGATAGACCTAGACCGGTTATCATGAAGTTTTTAAATTACGCTGATAAGGTCCGCCTGCTTGATGCTTATAGAAAACGTTCCACTCTCAAGTACCAAGAATCCAAGATCCTACTTTTTCAGGACTTCTCATATATGGTGGCTGCAAAGAGACGAGAGTTTTCCCCGATATGCAAACGCATGTTCGAGATGGAGCTCCGGTTTGCTCTACTTTATCCGGCTAAGCTGAGGGTCACATACTCAGGAAAATCCTATTTCTTTGATACTCCGCAAGCTGCAAAAAACTTTGTGGACTCATTGGCTTCTTCACGTCCATCTAGGATGGATGATGCGGATTGACACTACAGAATTTCATCTTGTGGACATCTTTAAATTCATTGAACATTCAGGTTATGGATGACGGTTTATAGTTTGGAATGTTTTTGGTTTCTTGCAGGCTGTTTAATGCTTAGCTATGCTGTGATATTTCAAGGGTGTTGCTGGAGTCTTACAAGGACCAAACTTCTTGTTGAAAATCTCATATCTAGGTGTACCTTTACCTATTTCTTCTTCGGCTCGCTCGCCCTCTTTTTCTTATTCTCTTTCTGCATCTCACTGATTTCCCTTCTTTTTTTTCTTCTTTTTCTTGTTCTTATCCTATTTTCTCAGCTTTTAAAATGCTCTAGTACTAAATGTCCGTCTAGTTCGAAATCCGTATTGTCACACGAGTATGATTGTGTCCTGCAATGTTCTGCAGGGCTGCTGCTCAGTCGGACATATTACTGGGTTCTTATAAGGTTAAAATGGTTTATGATTGTTGAAAATTTAATTGTGGTTAACACACATGATTTTTTCCTACTACATGTGATATGTTTACATTTCCCCCCATTGGGCCGGTATTCACCTCCCCCTTGTCCGCTCGCTGGGACGGGTAAGGATTTTCCAAAGGAAGTTTATACTGTTATGACTTGGCCTAGGGTGGGTATTGGTTAAATGACAGCGACTGTAAATCCTTCTAAAACGATAAAAACGGCCATTAAATTAGTAACATGGAATGTGGAGGGCTTAAATTCCCCTATAAAGAGGAAGAAGATTCTGACCCACCTAAAACGTTTACGACCGGATATAGTTTTATTACAAGAGACACACTGGAAGATTTCTGATCCCAATGTGGTAAGAGATACATGGATAGGAGATTTCAAAACAGCATCCTATACATCAAAACAAAGAGGGGTTATGATTATTTTTAGCAAATTTCTTGTTTATAATATTAGTGACAGCTTGGTAGACCCCGAGGGAAGGTATCTATTTTTAAAACTGACTATACATGGTATATCTTACACGATTGCTAATATTTATGCTCCCACGGGACCTAATGCCCTCTTTTTCACGGATATTTATACAAAGTTGCAGGACTGGGCAGAAGGTGCTATTATTCTGGGTGGGGACTTTAACTGTGTTCAATTGACAGGACTGGACAGATCCACAGCTGCCACTACCCATGGCTCAGCTGCTCCCCTATCGCTTTCGTTGCTGACTAATACAATGGGATTGTGTGATCCCTGGAGGTGCCAACATCCAGATTCTCGTGAGTATACGTTTTACTCACACCCTCATCATTCCTCATCCAGATTAGATTATTGGCTGATCACGGATACTCTTTTGCAACAGGTAGTACACTCCCAGATAGATTCAATTCTCCTTTCTGACCATGCTCCGGTGTGGTTCACTATAAAGTTAAACACTCCAATACCACGTTCTTATAATTGGAAGTTTCCAGCTTATATGGAAAAATCTTCAGATTTCCGCCTACATCTTGAACAGTCATTTCTAAATTATAAAACTGATAATATGGAACATATCGGGGACATCAACCTATTTTGGTCCGCCTCGAAGCCGGTAATACGGGGTCAAATCATGGAGTATGTCTCCAGGAGACGCAAGGCACTGAATAATCAATTAAATGATCTTAGTCAAAATTTAACTAGAACTTATGATATACTCTCTTCACATTATTCACTTGAAAACCGCCAGGCTTATTTTACTGCTAAACAACAATACGATGCCCTATGCACTGAGCGGGCAAGCTTTTCTCATGATATTCGTAGAAACAAGTTTTTTAGAACTGGCAATAAATCGGGCAGGTTGTTGGCAAATTTGGTTCGGTCGTACTCTGCTCCTTCACGCATCACTCAACTGTCAACTGATCTCACCTCTAACGTTTTAGATACTCCTGCTATCTCGGAGGAATTCTTACGTTGCTACCAAGTTTTGTATAAATCTCCTCCTGATCATCCAATGGAGGGCCAGAGATTTTTGGATAAGGCAGGACTTCCGGTGTTGACGGAGGAAGAGAGAGAATCTCTGACAACGCCAATTCAGGAACCTGAAATATTATCTCTAATCAAATTGTTGAAAAAGGGGAAGTCCCCTGGGCCGGATGGTTTTGGGGCGGAGTATTACCGAATGCTGGCTCCTCACTTAATGCCTTATATGCTAGCTCTTTTTAATTCTATATTACAAGGGAATTCAGCCCCGACCGGGTTTGATGAGGCTAGAATAGTGGTCTTTCCGAAACCGGGAAAAGATCCCAAGTATGTCCAATCTTATAGGCCGATCTCCTTACTAAACCAGGACTTGAAATTATTTACCAAATTACTAGCGTTTAGACTTCAGCCCATTTTACAGCGAATTTTACACCCAGCTCAAAATGGGTTTGTTAGAAACAGAACTTCAGTACATAATATCCGTACTTTAATGGCAGCGATACATAGCTCGAGACAATCAAAGTCTCACAAAGCCCTTATAGTCAGTTGTGATGCAGACAAGGCATTTGACCGTGTCTCCTGGGCTCATATATTGCGAGTCCTACATGCCCAACATTTTGGTACTAAGTTTATTGATGTTTTTAAAACACTATATGCCACTCCACAAGCGTATATCACGATCAATGGATTAAACACAAAATCGTTTCAGTTATATAGGGGTACAAGACAGGGGTGCCCCCTCTCCCCCTTGTTATTTAATCTGGCATTAGACCCGCTCATACGCACGTTCATAAGTGATGTATCTTGGAAAGGTATCGAAGTGGGCTCTCACACTATAAAGGTCTCCGCTTTTGCGGATGATCTTCTACTATATTTCAGTGACCCCATGACATCCTTTCCCTCACTATTGACCGCACTAGAGAATTTTAACTTAATATCAGGATTTTTAATTAATTTTGACAAGACTGAGGCACTGGCACTGGGTGGAGACGCGAGGGTGGGATGGGATGATGCGTTCCCATTTAAATGGGCGCATAACTACATAACATATCTTGGTATACATGTATCATCTAATCCCTCGGAATTATACTCTTTAAACTTTTCTTGCTATATTAATGGGATGATCGAGGACTTTACGAGATGGCAACATCTGCCAATTTCTTACTTGGGTAGGTGTCACTTGTATAAAATGGTGTCTTTTCCTCGCCTACTTTACCCGATACAGATGCTTCGGTTTTTGCTATTAAAAAAAGATATACATACACTAAATAAAGCCATTACACAATTTATATGGGCGAATAAGCGTCCTCGTATAGCGCTGTTCAAATTAAAACAACCACCCTCACTTGGAGGAGTTAATCTCCCCTGCCCGGAAGATTACTCCTTAGCAGCTAATTATAGATGCGCCCTAGATTGGATAGGTAACGGAGACAATTTTGTTAACAAGGCTCTGGAACAAGCTTTGTATCCCAGTTATGATTTGTTACAGATACTACATTTTCCGAATTCCTCTATATTACAGGATATAAAATCAATTCCATTATTATATGCTCCTTACAAGGCGTGGCATCAAATTAGAAAACGTTCTAAACTCACTCTGACTCATTCCTTGTTCCAGCCTTTATTTGGGAACCCGGCTTTTCAGGGAGGGGATGCGGGCAGGATTGTACGTGGTTGGCACCTCCAGGGACTCCGTTCATTGTTTCAATTTTTGAATGATGACTGTTCGGCGGTATTATCGCTGTCCCAATTACAAACTAGATACCCGACTTTGAAATTTCCCTTTTTTGCATATTTTCAGATGCGTAGTTTTGCTACACACATTATGGCGCACCTACAGCCCATTGATCGTACTTTTCTACTGGATGGCATTGTACGACGACGTTTAGACTCCCCCCATTCTACATCTTTAATATACTCTTACACCAGACGGAAGATTGACTATACTAAACTTACTGCGGGCATAGCTAAATGGAAGGATGTCTTTCCGGGAGTGGATTTGCACACTATTATTAAATGGTCTAATTTGCTTAATAAACAATTGGTATCTTCCTCTTATGCAGAGATGCATTTAAAAATTTTACATAGAGCTTACTATACCCCTAGGCTGCGATTCCTTACAGGGGCAGCAGACAATTCTCAATGTTTCAAATGCAAGTCCCCCGATGCTGATATTATACACTGTTTATGGTCTTGCCCAATTATACAATCATTCTGGGAACTAATACAGGTGTACATCGGGGTTAACTTGGGTATACCATTTACAATGACAATGGCATGGGCCCTTTGGAATTATGTAGAACCTTACACTCCCGCTTTATCCAAGGGTACAAGACTGCTTCTGGCTCGCATTGCAGCAGCAGCAAAGAAAACAATACTATCTCAGTGGATACAAAAAGATCATATTCCTGTGTCTCTTGTGTTACCACGGTTAATATTTCTATTCCAAATGGATTGGACAGAATGTTCTCTAGATGTTGAATCTCGTGCTCCTAAGTTTTTTGCAATATGGCTGCCTTTTTTGATCACATTACCTGTGAACACCAAAGAAAGTATACGTAAAGTGGTACGGTTAACGACGTGGTATAATATGGCAACCCTCACCGATGGGTCACCACCGTTTTGAGCTTCTTTAGATAGGTCTTTTGCCGTTGGACTTTTAACACCTCACTTATAAATATAGTCATACATATGTATAATTGACTAATTTTGATGTACTGTATTTCATGATCATTAGGGTTTATACTATTTTGTTTCGCAATTTCCCACATTTAACATGTCACAATAATATACGGACAGTGGATTTCTATGTTCGCCTTTATTGATATGTATTAATACTGTTACATGTGTGTTACTTTTCTTCTCCTCAATAAACACAATTTAAAAAAATAAATAAAGCAGCCAGTATTTACCCTGCACAGAAACAATACAACTAGAGATGAGCGGGTTCAGTTTTCAGAGAACCGAACCCCTCTGAACACAGGGTATCTGGGGCCATCCGAGCCACAGCTCGGATGTCCCTGCCTGCCCCGGATCCCCAGTTGAGGCAAAACCTCAGGATTCCACTGTCGGATCTTGAGGTTTTGCCTCGGACGCTGGTCTCCATAGTAACCTATGGAAGGCCACTGGTTGGCTGAGAGAGCTGTCTGTCACAGCTCTCAGCCAATCAGCGTGTCCCCATAGGCTATAAAGGCCCCAAGGTGGATGCCCCCACAGTGCTAATAGCACCTCCGACCACACTGCCGACACCACCACCCACACTGCCTACATCGCCGCCCGCACTGCTGATGCCGACACCGCCGCCCACACTGTCAACACTCCCACACTGCTGACACTGCCGGCACCCCTGCACTGAGGACACTTCCAGCACTCCCGCATTGCTGACACTGCTGGCACCCCTGCACTGAGGACACTGCCGCATCCCTGAACTCCTGCACTGAGGACACCTCCAGCACTCCCGCATTGCCGGCACCCCTGCACTGAGGACACTTCCGTCACTCCCACACTGCCGACACTGCTGCACCCCTGGACTCCTGCACTGAGGACACTTCCAGCACTCCCGCATTGCCGACACTGACGGCACCCCTGTATTGAGGACAATTCTGGCACTCTCACACTCTCGACTGCCACATCCCTGAACTCCTGCACTGAGGACACTTCCAACACTCCCACATTGCCGACACTGCAGCACCCCTGCACTGAGGACACTTCTGGCACTCCCACACTGCGATACCCCTGAACTCCTGCACTGAGGACACCTCCAGCACTCCCATATTGCCGACACTGCCAGCACCCCTGCACTGAGGACACTGCCAGCACTACCACACTGCTGACACTGCTGGCACCCTGCACTGGGGACACTGCCAGCACTCCTGCACTGAGGACACCTCCCACACTGCCCACACTGCAGGCACCCCTGCACCAAGGACACTTCCGGCACTTCCACACTGCCGGCACCCCTGAACTCCTGCACTGAGGACACCTCCAGCACTCCCGCATTGCCAATACTGCTGGCACACCTGCACTGAGGACTCTACCAGCACTCCTGCACTGAGGACAACTCCGGCACTCCCGCATTGCCGACACTGCCGGCACCCCTGTACTGAGGACACTGCTGGCACTCCTGCACTGAGGACACCTCAAGCACTCCCGCATTTGCCGACACTGCAGGCATTCCTGCAGTGCCAACGCTGCTTGCACCACCACACTGAAAACACAGCTGACAACCCCGCACTGAGGACCCTCTGTCACAGTAAGTGCACTATTGGTGTATCTATCCTGCAATGTATATGTCCTGCACTGTAACCCATGCTGTATCTGACCAACACTGTATCCGACCCACATTGTATTTGACCTGCACTGTAACCCCCGCTGTATCTGACCTGCACTGTAACCCATGCTGTATCTGACCAACACTGTATCCGACCCACATTGTATTTGACCTGCACTGAAACCCACGCTGTATCTGACCTGCACTGTAACCCATGCTGTATCTGACCAACACTGTATCCGACCCACATTGTATTTGACCTGCACTGTAACCCATGCTGTATCTGACCAACACTGTATCCGACCCACATTGTATTTGACCTGCACTGAAACCCACGCTGTATCTGACCTGCACTGTAACCCATGCTGTATCTGACCAACACTGTATCCGACCCACATTGTATTTGACCTGCACTGAAACCCACGCTGTATCTGACCTGCACTGTAACCCATGCTGTATCTGAACAACACTGCACCCGACCCACATTGTATCCGACCCGCACTGTATCCAACCAACACTGTATTTGACCTGCGCTGTATCCAACCCACACTGTATTCAACCTGCGCTGTATCCAACCCACACTGAGTCTGACTTGTGCTGTATCCAACCCACACTGTTTTTGATCTGCACTGTAACCTGCACTTTGTCTGGCCCATGCTGTATCTGACCCACAATATATACAACTCACAATCTATGCGACCCATACTTTATCTGACCTGCACTTTATCTCGCACTGTATCCGACGCGCACTGTATCTGACCTTGCACTGTAGCCAACCCTCACTGTATGCAACACACATTGTATCCAAGCTGCACTGTAGCCTACACTGTATTCAACCCACACTCTGACCTGCACTGTATCCGACCTGTACTGTATCTTGCACTGTATCTGACATTACGCTGTAGCCAATGCGCACTATATCCAACTCGCACTCCGACCTGCACTGTATCCGACCTGCATTGTGTGCGATCTGCACTATATACAACCCGCAATGAAATCCATCTACACTGTATCCGACCTGCCTTGTATCCACCCTCACTGTATCTGACCCACACTGTAACCTGCATTGTACCCGACCTGCTTTGTATCCAACCTGCACTGTAACCTGCACTGTGTCTGACCCGCACTGTAACCTGGTCAATATTTAACTATGTGTCACAAAGTATTCCGCACTGTCCTACGCAGGTACAGAATGCTGTTTATTGAGATTAGGGAGAATTTGGGGAGCTGGTCGACAAAATGGCTGATTGGAGTTTTACATGGGCACAGGGTGCCAGACATCAGTGACCCAGGGCCCCCAGGAGGGAGGTACAGACTGGGCACTGAGAATAGGCATGTGCTGCGGGCCTGTGCACTTGTCCAATTATTTTACACATGGTTTAGGGGTTTTTTTTTAATTTGTGGATTGGTAACTACTTCAGAGCAATGATATTGTACACTCTGATGAAATTTCTGTGTTGGATTGTTTTCTATTGGTTTGATTGGTTATCGCTAATACAGTACTAATTTGTAAAACATTTTAAAACAGAAATAACTGCCGTGTGTTTGTGCCTCTGCTCTGTTGCTTAGTTTAGCCAGCCAGGCTTTGGCCTATGTTGGTGAACAATATTGGGAGGTGTGAGGTGGTCAAAATTGACTGGAAATGAGTGGAGATTAATGTTATTGAGGTTAATAATACCGTATGGTCAATATTACCCCCAAATTCTGTGATTTTAGCTGATCCAAAACCAAAACACGAAAGGGTGGTTTTGGCAAAACCAACAAAAAAAAAAAAAAAAACACGAGCAGGGAATTGGAACCAAAACCAAAACACAAAACACGAAAAAGTGCACACCGCACACCTCTAAAAACAACCCACCCAAATATAACTCTCTCTGCACATGTTACATCTGCCACACCTGCAGTGCACATGGTTTTGCCCATCTGCTAATAAATTTGTTGGTATGATCAACTCTGAATTACCTCCATAGTCCCTAGTGCATCACGTGTATAACCTAGGACAGAGTCCCTGCTGTATAATAACACTGAACATTATACATATACAGTATATATAGAGATAGATGTTATTGGTATATAGTCCCTAGCGTATCATGTATATAATCTAGGACACAGTCCCCGCTGTATAATAACACTGCACATTATACATATACAGTATATATAGAGATAGAGGTTATTGGTATATAGTCCCTAGTGTATCATGTGTATAACCTAGGACAGCGTCCCTGCTGTATAATAACAGTGCATATTATACATATACAGTATATATAGAGATAGATGTTATTGGTATATAGTCCCTAGTGTATCATGTGTATAACATAGGACAGCGTCCCTGCTGTATAATAACACTGCACATTATACATATACAGTATATATAGAGATAGATGTTATTGGTATATAGTCCCTAGCGTATCATGTATATAATCTAGGACATAGTCCCTGCTGTATAATAACACTGCACATTATACATATACAGTATATATAGAGATAGAGGTTATTGGTATATAGTCCCTAGTGTATCATGTATATAACCTAGGACAGCGTCCCTGCTGTATAATAACACTGCACATTATACATATACAGTATATATAGAGATAGATGTTATTGGTATATAGTCCCTAGCGTATCATGTGTATAACATAGGACAGAGTCCCTGCTGTATAATAACACTGCACATTATACATATACAGTATATATAGAGATAGATGTTATTAGTATATAGTTCCTAGCGTATCATGTGTATAACCTAGGGCTGCATCCCTGCTGTATAATAACAGTGCATATTATACATATACAGTATATATAGAGATAGATGTTATTGGTATATAGTCCCTAGTGTATCGTGTAAAACCTAGGGCAGAGTCCCTGCTGTATAATAACACTGCACATTATTACATATACAGTATATATAGAGATAGATGTTATGGTATATAGTCCCTAGCGTATCATGGCCCTCATTCCGAGTTGATCGCTTGTTCTTTTTCAACGCATCGCAGTGAAAATCCGCTTAGTACGCATGCGCAATGTTCGCACTGCGACTGCGCCAAGTAATTTAACAATGAAGATAGTATTTTTACTCACGGCTTTTTCATCGCTCCGGCGATCGTAGTGTGATTGACAGGAAATGGGTGTTACTGGGCGGAAACACTGCGTTTTATGGGCGTGTGGATGAAAACGCTACCGTTTCCGGAAAAAACGCAGGAGTGGCCGGAGAAACGGGGGAGTGTCTGAGCGAACGCTGGGTGTGTTTATGACGTCAAACCAGGAACGACAAGCACTGAACTGATCGCACAGGCAGAGTAAGTGTGGAGCTACACTAAAACTGCTAAGTAGTTTGTGATCGCAATATTGCGAATACTTCGGTCGCAATTTTAAGAAGCTAAGATACACTCCCAGTAGGCGGCAGCTTAGCGTGTGTAACTCTGCAAAATTCGCCTTGCGACCGATCAACTCGGAATGAGGGCCCATGTGCATAACCTTGGGCAGAGTCCCTGCTGTATAATATCCCTGCACATTATACATATACAGTATATATAGAGATAGATGTTATTGGTATATAGGCCCTCATTCCGAGTTGATCGCTCGTTCTTTTTCATCGCATCGCAGTGAAAATCCGCTTAGTACGCATGCGCAATGTTCGCACTGCGACTGCGCCAAGTTATTTTGCTAAGAAGAAAGTATTTTTACTCACGGCTTTTTCTTCGCTCCGGCGATCGTAGTGTGATTGACAGGAAATGGGTGTTACTGGGCGGAAACACGGCGTTTTATGGGCGTGTGGCTGAAAACGCTACCGTTTCCGGAAAAACCGCAGGAGTGGCCGGAGAAACGGGGGAGTGGTTGGGCGAACGCTGGGTGTGTTTGTGACGTCAAACCAGGAACGACAGGCACTGAACTGATCGCACAGGCAGAGTAAGTGTGGAGCTACTCTAAAACTGCTAAATAGTTTGTGATCGCAATATTGCGAATACATCGGTCGCAATTTTAAGAAGCTAAGATACACTCCCAGTAGGCGTAGGCTTAGCGTGTGTAACTCTGCTAAATTCGCCTTGCGACCGATCAACTCGGAATGAGGGCCCTAATCCCTAGCGTATTATGTGTATAACCTACTGTAGGACAGAGTCACTGCTGTATAATATCCCTGTACATTATACATATACAGTATATATAGAGATAGATGTTATTGGTATATAGTCCCTAGTGTATCATGTGTATAACGCAGGACAGAGTCCCTGCTGTATAATAACACTGCACATTATACATATACAGTATATATAGAGATAGATGTTATTGGTATATAGTCCCTAGCGTATCATGTGTATAACCTAGGACAGCGTCCCTGCTGTATAATAAGACTGCACATTATACATATACAGTATATATAGAGATAGATGTTATTGGTATATAGTCCCTAGTGTATCATGTGTATAACCTAGGGCAGAGTCCCTGCTGTATAATAACACTGCACATTATACATATACAGTATATATAGAGATAGATGTTATGGTATATAGTCCCTAGCGTATCATGTGTATAACCTAGGACAGTGTCCTTGCTGTATAATAACACTGCACATTATACATATACAGTATATATAGAGATAGATGTTATGATATATAGTCCCTAGCGTATCATGTGTATAACCTAGGACAGTGTCTCTGCTGCATTATAACACTGCACATTATACATATACAGTATATATAGAGATAGATGTACAGTAATTGGTATATAGTCCCTAGTGTATCATGTGTATAACCTAGGCCAGAGTCCCTGCTGTATAATAACACTGCACATTATACATATACTCTGATTTCAACAGATTGACCACCCGTGAATCCTGGTTAAGCGAATGAAGGGCTCCATCCACAAGTCCCACATGCCTAGCGGAATCGCTCTGTTTTAGCTCCTCCTTCAATGTCTCCAGCTTCTTCTGCAAAAGCCTGATGAGGGGAATGACCTGACTCAGGCTGGCAGTGTCTGAACTGACTTCACGTGTGGCAAGTTCAAAGGGTTGCAGAGCCTTGCACAACGTTGAAATCATTCTCCACTGTGCTTGAGACAGGTGCATTCCACCTCCTTTGCCTATATCGTGGCCAGATGTATAGGCTTGAATGGCCTTTTGCTGCTCCTCCATCCTCTGAAGCATATAGAGGGTTGAATTCCACCTCGTTACCACCTCTTGCTTCAGATGATGGCAGGGCAGGTTCAGGTATTCTTGGTGGTGCTCCAGTCTTCTGTACGCGGTGCCTGAACGCCGAAAGTGGCCCGCAATTCTTCAGGCCACCGACAGCATCTCTTGCACGCCCCTGTCGTTTTTAAAATAATTCTGCACCACCAAATTCAAGGTATGTGCAAAACATGGGACGTGCTGGAATTTGCCCAGATGTAATGCACGCACAATATTGCTGGCGTTGTCCGATGTCACAAATCCCCAGGAGAGTCCAAATGGGGTAAGCCATTCTGCGATGATCTTCCTCAGTTGCTGTAAGAGGTTTTCAGCTGTGTGTGTATTCTGGAAAGCGGTGATACAAAGCGTAGCCTGCCTAGGAATGAGTTGGCGTTTGCGAGATGCTGCTACTGGTGCCGCCGCTGCTGTTCTTGCAGCGGGAGGCAATACATCTACCCAGTGGGCTGTCACAGTCATATAGTCCTGAATCTGCCCTGCTCCACTTGTCCACATGTCCGTGGTTAAGTGAACATTGGGTACAACTGCATGTTTTAGGACACTGGTGAGTCTTATTCTGAGGTCTGTGTACATTTTTCGGTATCGCCTGCCTAGAGAAATGGAACCTAGATGGTATTTGGTACCGGGGACACAGTACCTCAATCAAGTCTATAGTTGGCTCTGAATTAACGATGGATACCGGAACCACGTTTCTCACCGCCCAGGCTGCCAAGGCCTCAGTTATCCGCTTTGCAGCAAGATGACTGCTATGATATTTCATCTTCCTCGCAAAGGACTGTTGTACAGTCAGTTGCTTACTGGAAGTAGTACAAGTGGTCTTCCGACGTCCCCTCTGGGATGACCATCGACTCCCAGCAGCAACAACAGCAGTGCCAGCAGCAGTAGGCGTTACACTCAAGGATGCATCGGAGGAATCCCAGGCAGGAGAGGACTCGTCAGACTTGCCAGTGACATGGCCTGCAGGACTATTGGCTTTCCTGGGTAAGGAGGAAATTGACACTGAGGGAGTTGGTGGTGTGGTTTCCTGGAGCTTGGTTACAAGAGGAAGGGATTTACTGGTCAGTGGACTGCTTCCGCTGTTGCCCAAAGTTTTTGAACTTGTCACTGACTTATGATGAATGCGCTGCAGGTGACGTATAAGGGAGGATGTTCCGAGGTGGTTAATGTCCTTACCCCTACTTATTACAGCTTGACAAAGGCAACACACGGCTTGACACCTGTTGTCCGCATTTGTGTTGAAATAATTCCACACCGAAGAGCTGATTTTTTTTGTATTTTGACCAGGCATGTCAATGGCCATATTCCTCCCACGGACAACAGGTGTCTCCCCGGGTGCCTGACTTAAACAAACCACCTCACCATCAGAATCCTCCTTTTCAATTTCCTCCCCAGCGCCAGCAACACCCATATCCTCATCCTGGTGTACTTCAACACTGACATCTTCAATTTGACTATCAGGAACTGGACTGCGGGTGCTCCTTCCAGCACTTGCAGGGGGCGTGCAAATGGTGGAAGCTCTTCCCGTCCAGTGTTGGGAAGGTCAGGCATCGCAACCGACACAATTGGACTCTCCTTGGGGATTTGTGATTTCGAAGAACGCAAAGTTCTTTGCTGTGCTTTTGCCAGCTTAAGTCTTTTCTTTTTTCTAGCGAGAGGATGAGTGCTTCCATCCTCATGTGAAGCTGAACCACTAGCCATGAACATAGGCCAGGGCTTCAGCCGTTCCTTGCCACGCCGTGTCGTAAATGGCATATTGGCAAGTTTACGCTTCTCCTCAGACGCTTTTAATTTAGATTTTTGGGTCATTTTACTGAACTTTTGTGTTTTGGATTTTACATGCTCTGTACTATGACATTGGGCATCGGCCTTGGCAGACGACGTTGATGGCATTTCATCGTCTTGGCCATGACTAGTGACAGCAGCTTCAGCACGAGGTGGAAGTGGATCTTGATCTTTCCCTATTTTTTTAATCTCCACATTTTTGTTCTCCATATTTTAATATGTGGAATTATATGCCAGTATCAATAGCAATGGCCTACTACTATATATACTGCGCACAACTAAAAGGCACCACAGGTATACAATGTAGATGGATGGATAGTATACTTATTAATGGATGACGAGTGATGACACAGAGGTAGGTACAGCAGTGGCCTACCGTACTGCTATATACAGTATAATAAATGGACCTGGTGGACACTGTCAGCAAACTGCT